>NC_092767.1:41619209-42219209 GCF_047496795.1 Chiloscyllium punctatum
GAGAGAGAGAGGGACAGGGAGAGAGAGAGGGGGACAGGGAGAGAGAGGGACAGAGAGAGAGTGAGGGACAGGGAGAGAGTGAGGGACAGTGAGAGAGAGAGGGACAGGGAGAGTGCGGGAAAGAGAGAGAGAGAGAGGGACAGAGAGTGAGAGAGAGGGACAGGGAGAGAGAGAGAGAGACAGGGAGAGAGAGAGGGACAGGGAGAGATAGAGTGAGGGACAGGGAGAGAGAGGGACAGGGAGAGAGAGAGGGGGACAGGGAGAGAGAGGGACAGAGAGAGAGAGAGGGACAGGGAGAGAGAGGGACAGAGAGAGACAGAGGGACAGAGAGAGAGAGGAACACCAAGAGAGAGAGAGGGATACAGAGAGCGCGAAAGAGGGACAGAGAGCAGGAGAGAGGGACAGAGAGAGACAGATAGAGAGAGAGATGGAAACAGAGAGGGTGACGGACACAGAGAGAGACAGAGAGGGAGAGAGGGACACAGAGAGAGAGAGACAGAGAGGGAGAGAGGGACAGAGGGAGAGAGAGGGACAGAGAGAGAGAGGAAACAGAGACGGAGACAGACATACACAGAGAGAGAGAGAGGGACAGGGAGAGAGAGAGAGGGACAGGGAGAGAGAGAGAGGGACAGGGAGAGAGAGAGAGGGACAGGGAGAGAGAGAGGGACAGGGAGAGAGAGAGAGAGAGGGACAGGGAGAGAGAGAGAGAGGGACAGGGAGAGAGAGAGAGGGACAGGGAGACAGAGAGTGAGGGACAGGGAGAGAGAGGGACAGAGAGAGAGTGAGGGACAGGGAGAGAGTGAGGGGGACAGGGAGAGAGAGGGACAGAGAGAGAGTGAGGGACAGGGAGAGAGTGAGGGACAGGTAGAGAGAGAGAGGGACAGGGAGAGTGCGGGAAAGAGAGAGAGAGAGAGGGACACAGAGAGAGAGAGATGGACAGGGAGAGAGAGAGAGAGACCGGGAGAGAGAGAGAGGGACAGGGAGAGATAGAGTGAGGGACTGGGAGAGAGAGAGGGACAGGGAGAGAGAGAGGGGGACAGGGAGAGAGAGGGACAGGGGGAGAGAGGGACAGGGAGAGAGAGAGAGGGACAGGGAGAGAGTGAGGGACAGGGAGAGAGTGAGAGGGACAGGGAGAGAGAGAGGGACCGGGAGAGAGAGAGGGGGACAGGGAGAGAGAGGGACAGAGAGAGAGAGGGGGACAGGGAGAGAGAGGGACAGAGAGAGAGAGGGACAGGGAGAGAGAGAGAGGGACAGGGAGAGAGAGGGATAGAGTGAGTGAGGGACAGGGAGAGAGAGGGACAGAGTGAGAGAGAGGGACAGTGAGAGAGAGAGGGGGACAGGGAGAGAGAGGGACAGAGAGAGAGAGGGACAGAGAGAGAGAGAGGGACAGTGAGAGAGAGAGAGACAGGGAGAGAGAGGGACAGGGAGAGAGAGGGACAGAGAGAGAGTGAGGGACAGGGAGAGAGAGGGACAGAGTGAGAGAGAGGGACAGTGAGAGAGAGGGGGGGACAGGGAGAGAGAGGGACAGAGAGAGAGGGACAGAGAGAGAGAGAGGGACAGTGTGAGAGAGAGAGAGACAGGGAGAGAGAGGGACAGAGAGAGAGTGAGGGACAGGGAGAGAGAGGGACAGAGAGAGAGAGAGAGGGACAGGGGAGAGAGAGGGACAGGGGGAGAGAGGGACAGGGAGAGAGAGAGAGGGACAGGGAGAGAGAGAGAGGGACAGGGAGAAAGAGGGACAGGGAGAGAGAGAGGGATAGGGAGAGAGAGGGATAGAGAGAGAGAGAGTGAGGGACAGGGAGAGAGAGGGACAGAGAGAGAGAGAGGGACAGTGAGAGAGAGAGTGAGGGACAGGGAGAGAGAGTGAGGGACAGGGAGAGAGAGAGATGGACAGGGAGAGAGAGGGACAGGGGGAGAGAGGGACAGGGAGAGAGAGAGAATGACAGGGAGAGAGAGAGAGGGACAGGGAGAGAGAGAGAGGGACAGGGAGAGAGAGAGTGGGACAGGGAGAGAGAGAGGGACAGGGAGAGAGAGAGAGGGACAGGGAGAGAGAGAGAGGGACAGGGAGAGAGAGAGGGACAGGGGGAGAGAGTGAGGGTCAGGGAGAGAGATAGGGACAGGGAGAGAGTGAGGGACAGGGAGAGAGAGGGACAGAGAGAGAGAGAGAGGGACAGGGAGAGAGAGGGACAGGGGGAGAGAGGGACAGGGAGAGAGAGAGAATGACAGGGAGAGAGAGAGAGGGACAGGTAGAGAGAGAGAGGGACAGGGACAGAGAGAGGGACAGGGGGAGAGAGTGAGGGTCAGGGAGAGAGATAGGGACAGGTAGAGAGAGGGACAGGGAGAGAGAGGGACAGGGAGAGAGAGAGGGACAGGGAGGGAGAGAGAGGGACAGGGAGAGAGAGAGGGACAGGGAGAGAGAGAGAGGGACAGGGAGAGAGAGAGAGAGAGAGAGAGGGACAGGGAGAGAGAGAGAGGGACAGGGGGAGAGAGAGAGGGACAGGGAGAAAGAGGGACAGGGAGAGAGAGAGAGGGACAGGGAGAGAGAGATAGAGAGACAGGGAGAGAGAGAGAGGGACAGGGAGAGAGAGAGGGCCAGAAGGAGAGAGTGAGGGACAGGGAGACAGATAGGACAGGGAGAGAGAGGGACAGGGAGAAAGAGGGACAGGGAGAGAGAGAGAGGGACAGGGAGAGAGAGAGAGAGGGGGACAGGGAGAGAGAGAGAGAGGGACAGGGAGAGAGCGAGAGGGACAGGGACAGTGAGAGTGGGACAGGGAGAGAGAGAGAGTGGGACAGGGAGAGAGAGGGACAGGGAGAGAGTGAGGGACAGGGAGAGAGTGAGGGACAGAGAGAGAGTGTGGGACAGGGAGAGAGTGAGGGACAGGGAGAGAGAGAGAGGGACAGGGAGAGAGAGATAGAGAGACAGGGAGAGAGAGAGAGGGACAGGGAGAGAGAGAGGGCCAGAAGGAAGAGAGTGAGGGACAGGGAGACAGATAGGGACAGGGAGAGAGAGGGACAGGGAGAAAGAGGGACAGGGAGAGAGAGAGAGGGACAGGGAGAGAGAGAGAGAGGGGGACAGGGAGAGAGAGAGAGAGAGGGACAGGGAGAGAGCGAGAGGGACAGGGACAGTGAGAGTGGGACAGGGAGAGAGAGAGAGTGGGACAGGGAGAGAGAGGGACAGGGAGAGAGTGAGGGACAGGGAGAGAGTGAGGGACAGAGAGAGAGTGTGGACAGGGAGAGAGTGAGGGACAGGGAGAGAGAGTGTGGGACAGGGAGAGAGAGAGAAGGACAGAGAGGGAGAGAGAGGGACAGAGAGAGAGAGAGAGGGACAGAGAGAGAGAGAGGGACAGAGAGAGAGAGTGAGGGACAGGGAGAGAGAGAGGGACAGTGAGAGAGAGAGTGAGGGACAGGGAGAGAGAGTGAGGGACAGGGAGAGAGAGGGACAGAGAGAGAGAGAGAGGGACAGGGGGAGAGAGAGAGGGACAGGGAGAAAGAGGGACAGGGAGAGAGGGAGGGATAGGGAGAGAGAGTGAGGGACAGGGGGAGAGAGGGACAGGGAGAGAGAGAGAATGACAGGGAGAGCGAGAGAGGGACAGGGAGAGAGAGAGAGGGACAGGGAGAGAGAGAGTGGGACAGGGAGAGAGAGAGGGACAGGGAGAGAGAGAGAGGGACAGGGAGAGACAGAGAGGGACAGGGAGAGAGAGGGGGACAGGGGGAGAGAGTGAGGGTCAGGGAGAGAGATAGGGACAGGGAGAGAGTGAGGGACAGGGAGAGAGAGGGACAGAGAGAGAGAGAGAGGGACAGGGAGAGAGAGGGACAGGGGGAGAGAGGGACAGGGAGAGAGAGAGAGAGGGACAGAGAGAGAGAGAGGGACAGAGAGAGAGAGTGAGGGACAGGGAGAGAGAGAGGGACAGTGAGAGAGAGAGGTGGACAGGGAGGGAGAGGGACAGAGAGAGAGAGGGACAGGGAGAGAGAGAGAGGGACAGAGAGAGAGAGGGACAGGGAGAGAGAGGGACAGAGAGAGAGATACGGACAGGGAGAGAGAGAGTGCGGGACAGGGAGAGAGGGAGGGACAGGGAGAGAGAGAGTGAGGGACAGGGAGAGAGAGTGAGGGACAGGGAGAGAGAGGGACAGAGAGAGAGAGAGAGGGACAGGGGGAGAGAGGGACAGGGAGAGAGAGAGAGGGACAGGGAGAGAGAGAGAGGGACAGGGAGAAAGAGGGACAGGGAGAGAGGGAGGGATAGGGAGAGAGAGGGATAGAGAGAGAGAGTGAGGGACAGGGAGAGAGAGGGACAGAGAGAGAGAGAGGGACAGTGAGAGACAGAGTGAGGGACAAGGAGAGAGAGCGAGGGACAGGGAGAGAGAGAGATGGACAGGGAGAGAGAGGGACAGAGAGAGAGAGAGAGGGACGGGGAGAGAGAGGGACAGGGGGAGAGAGGGACAGGGAGAGAGAGAGAGGGACAGGGAGAGAGAGAGAGGGACAGGGAGAAAGAGGGACAGGGAGAGAGGGAGGGATAGGGAGAGAGAGGGATAGAGAGAGAGAGTGAGGGACAGGGAGAGAGAAGGACAGAGAAAGAGTGAGGGACAGGGAGAGAGAGGGACAGAGAGAGAGAGAGGGACAGTGAGAGAGAGAGTGAGGACAGGGAGAGAGAGCGAGGGACAGGGAGAGAGAGAGATGGACAGGGAGAGAGAGGGACAGGGGGAGAAGGGGACAGGGAGAGAGAGAGAATGACAGGGAGAGAGAGAGAGGGACAGGGAGAGAGAGAGAGGGACAGGGAGAGAGAGAGAGGGACAGGGAGAGAGAGAGGGACAGGGAGAGAGAGAGAGGGACAGGGAGAGAGAGAGAGAGAGAGGGACAGGGAGAGAGAGAGAGGGACAGGGGGAGAGAGAGAGGGACAGGGAGAAAGAGGGACAGGGAGAGAGAGAGAGTGACAGGGAGAGAGAGAGAGAGAGACAGGGAGAGAGAGAGAGGGACAGGGAGAGAGAGAGGGCCAGAGAGAGAGAGTGAGGGTCAGGGAGACACATAGGGACAGGGAGAGAGAGGGACAGGGAGAAAGAGGGACAGGGAGAGAGAGAGAGGGACAGGGAGAGAGAGAGAGGGGGACAGGGAGAGAGAGAGAAAGGGACAGGGAGAGAGCGAGAGGGACAGGGAGAGTGAGAGTGGGACAGGGAGAGAGAGAGTGGGACAGGGAGAGAGAGGGACAGGGAGAGAGTGAGGGACAGGGAGAGAATGAGGGACAGAGAGAGAGTGTGGGACAGGGAGAGAGTGAGGGACAGGGAGAGAGAGTGTGGGACAGGGAGAGAGAGAGAAGGACAGAGAGGGAGAGAGAGGGACAGAGAGAGAGAGAGAGGGACAGAGAGAGAGAGAGGGAGAGAGAGAGAGAGTGAGGGACAGGGAGAGAGAGAGGGACAGTGAGAGAGAGAGGGGGACAGGGAGGGAGAGGGACAGAGAGAGAGAGGGACAGGGAGAGAGAGAGAGGGACAGAGAGAGAGAGAGGGCCAGAGAGAGAGAGTGAGGGACAGGGAGACACATAGGGACAGGGAGAGAGAGGGACAGGGAGAAAGAGGGACAGGGAGAGAGAGAGAGGGACAGGGAGAGAGAGAGAGGGGGACAGGGAGAGAGAGAGAGAGGGACAGGGAGAGAGCGAGAGGGACAGGGAGAGTGAGAGTGGGACAGGGAGAGAGAGAGTGGGACAGGGAGAGAGAGGGACAGGGAGAGAGTGAGGGACAGGGAGAGAGTGAGGGACAGAGAGAGAGTGTGGGACAGGGAGAGAGTGAGGGACAGGGAGAGAGAGTGTGGGACAGGGAGAGAGAGAGAAGGACAGAGAGGGAGAGAGAGGGACAGAGAGAGAGAGAGAGGGACAGAGAGAGAGAGAGGGAGAGAGAGAGAGAGTGAGGGACAGGGAGAGAGAGAGAGACAGTGAGAGAGAGAGGGGGACAGGGAGGGAGAGGGACAGAGAGAGAGAGGGACAGGGAGAGAGAGAGAGGGACAGAGAGAGAGAGGGACAGGGAGAGAGAGGGACAGAGAGAGAGATACGGACAGGGAGAGAGAGAGTGCGGGAGAGGGAGAGAGGGAAGGACAGGGAGAGAGAGAGTGAGGGACAGGGAGAGAGAGTGAGGGACAGGGAGAGAGAGGGACAGAGAGAGAGAGAGAGAGGGACAGGGGGAGAGAGGGACAGGGAGAGAGAGAGAGGGACAGGGAGAGAGAGAGAGGGACAGGGAGAAAGAGGGACAGGGAGAGAGGGAGGGATAGGGAGAGAGAGGGATAGAGAGAGAGAGTGAGGGACAGGGAGAGAGAGGGACAGAGAGAGAGAGAGGGACAGTGAGAGACAGAGTGAGGGACAGGGAGAGAGAGCGAGGGACAGGGAGAGAGAGAGATGGACAGGGAGAGAGAGGGACAGAGAGAGAGAGAGAGGGACGGGGAGAGAGAGGGACAGGGGGAGAGAGGGACAGGGAGAGAGAGAGAGGGACAGGGAGAGAGAGAGAGGGACAGGGAGAAAGAGGGACAGGGAGAGAGGGAGGGATAGGGAGAGAGAGGGATAGAGAGAGAGAGTGAGGGACAGGGAGAGAGAGGGACAGAGAGAGAGTGAGGGACAGGGAGAGAGAGGGACAGAGAGAGAGAGAGGGACAGTGAGAGAGAGAGTGAGGGACAGGGAGAGAGAGCGAGGGACAGGGAGAGAGAGAGATGGACAGGGAGAGAGAGGGACAGGGGGAGAGAGGGACAGGGAGAGAGAGAGAATGACAGGGAGAGAGAGAGAGGGACAGGGAGAGAGAGAGAGGGACAGGGAGAGAGAGAGAGGGACAGGGAGAGAGAGAGGGACAGGGAGAGAGAGAGAGGGACAGGGAGAGAGAGAGAGGGACAGGGAGAGAGAGAGGGACAGGGGGAGAGAGTGAGGGTCAGGGAGAGAGATAGGGACAGGGAGAGAGTGAGGGACAGGGAGAGAGAGGGACAGAGAGAGAGAGAGAGGGACAGGGAGAGAGAGGGACAGGTGGAGAGAGGGACAGGGAGAGAGAGAATGACAGGGAGAGAGAGAGAGGGACAGGGAGAGAGAGAGAGGGACAGGGAGAGAGAGAGAGGGACAGGGACAGAGAGAGGGACAGGGGGAGAGAGTGAGGGTCAGGGAGAGAGATAGGGACAGGGAGAGAGAGGGACAGGGAGAGAGAGGGACAGGGAGAGAGAGAGGGACAGGGAGGGAGAGAGAGGGACAGGGAGAGAGAGAGGGACAGGGAGAGAGAGAGAGGGACAGGGAGAGAGAGAGAGAGAGAGGGACAGGGAGAGAGAGAGAGGGACAGGGGGAGAGAGAGAGGGACAGGGAGAAAGAGGGACAGGGAGAGAGAGAGAGGGACAGGGAGAGAGAGAGGTCCAGAGAGAGAGAGAGTGAGGGACAGGGAGACAGATAGGGACAGGGAGAGAGAGGGACAGGGAGAAAGAGGGACAGGGAGAGAGAGAGAGGGACAGGGAGAGAGAGAGAGAGAGGGACAGGGAGAGAGAGAGAGAGAGGGACAGGGAGAGAGCGAGAGGGACAGGGAGAGTGAGAGTGGGACAGGGAGAGAGAGAGTGGGACAGGGAGAGAGAGGGACAGGGAGAGAGTGAGGGACAGGGAGAGAGTGAGGGACAGAGAGAGAGTGTGGGACAGGGAGAGAGTGAGGGACAGGGAGAGAGAGTGTGGGACAGGGAGAGAGAGAGAAGGACAGAGAGGGAGAGAGAGGGACAGAGAGAGAGAGATAGGGACAGAGAGTGAGAGAGGGACAGAGAGAGAGAGTGAGGGACAGGGAGAGAGAGAGGGACAGTGAGAGAGAGAGGGGGTAAGGGAGGGAGAGGGACAGAGAGAGAGAGGGACAGGGAGAGAGAGAGAGGGACAGAGAGAGAGAGGGACAGGGAGAGAGAGGGACAGAGAGAGAGATACGGACAGGGAGAGAGAGAGTGCGGGACAGGGAGAGAGGGAAGGACAGGGAGAGAGAGAGTGAGGGACAGGGAGAGAGAGTGAGGGACAGGGAGAGAGAGGGACAGAGAGAGAGAGAGAGGGACAGGGGAGAGAGGGACAGGGAGAGAGAGAGAGGGACAGGGAGAGAGAGAGGGACAGGGAGAAAGAGGGACAGGGAGAGAGGGAGGGACAGGGAGAGAGAGGGACAGAGAGAGAGAGAGGGACAGTGAGAGAGAGAGTGAGGGGCAGGGAGAGAGAGCGAGGGACAGGGAGAGAGAGAGATGGACAGGGAGAGAGAGGGACAGAGAGAGAGAGAGAGTGGACAGAGAGAGGGGGAGGGACAGAGAGAGACAGAGGGACAGAGAGCGACAGAGGGACAGATAGAGAGAGGGACACCAAGAGAGAGAGAGGGATACAGAGAGCGCGAAAGAGGGATAGAGAGCAGGAGAGAGGGACAAAGAGAGACAGATAGAGAGAGAGATGGAAACAGAGAGGGTGACGGACACAGAGAGAGATAGAGAGGGAGAGAGGGACACAGAGAGAGAGAGACAGAGAGGGAGAGAGGGACAGAGGGAGAGAGAGGGACAGAGAGAGAGAGGAAACAGAGACGGAGACAGACATACACAGAGAGAGAGAGAGGGACAGGGAGAGAGAGAGAGGGACAGGGAGAGAGAGAGAGACAGGGAGAGAGAGAGAGGGACAGGGATAGAGAGAGAGGGACAGGGAGAGAGAGAGGGACAGGGAGAGAGAGAGAGAGGGACAGGGAGAGAGAGAGAGGGACAGGGAGAGAGAGAGAGGGACAGGGAGAGAGAGAGAGGGACAGGGAGAGAGAGAGGGACAGGGGGAGAGAGTGAGGGTCAGGGAGAGAGATAGGGACAGGGAGAGAGAGGGACAGGGAGAGAGAGGGACAGGGAGAGAGAGAGGGACAGGGAGAGATAGAGAGGGACAGGGAGAGAGAGAGAGGGGGACAGGGAGAGAGTGAGAGGGACAGGGAGAGAGAGAGATAGGGGGACAGGGAGAGAGAGAGAGAGAGGGACAGGGAGAGAGCGAGAGGGACAGGGAGAGTGAGAGTGGGACAGGGAGAGAGAGAGTGGGACAGGGAGAGAGAGGGACAGGGAGAGAGTGAGGGACAGGGAGAGAGTGAGGGACAGAGAGAGAGTGTGGGACATGGAGAGAGTGAGGGACAGGGAGAGAGAGTGTGGGACAGGGCGAGAGAGAGAAGGACAGAGAGGGAGAGAGAGGGACAGAGAGAGAGAGGGACAGAGAGAGAGAGAGGGACAGAGAGAGAGAGTGAGGGACAGGGAGAGAGAGAGGGACAGTGAGAGAGAGAGGGGGACAGGGAGGGAGAGGGACAGAGAGAGAGAGGGACAGGGAGAGAGAGGGACAGAGAGAGAGATACAGACAGGGAGAGAGAGAGTGCGGGACAGGGAGAGAGGGACGGACAGGGAGAGAGAGAGTGAGGGACAGGGAGAGAGAGAGGGGGGACAGGGAGAGAGAGAGGGACAGGGAGAGAGGGAGAGAGAGAGAGGGGGGGACAGGGAGAGAGATAGGGACAGGGAGAGAGAGAGAGAGGGGGACAGGGAGAGAGATAGGGACAGGGAGAGAGAGAGATAGGGGGACAGGGAGAGAGAGAGAGAGAGGGACAGGGAGAGAGAGAGAGGGGGACAGGGAGAGAGTGAGAGGGACAGGGAGAGAGAGAGAGGGACAGGGGGAGAGAGAGAGGCACAGGGAGAAAGAGGGACAGGGAGAGAGAGGGACAGGGAGAAAGAGGGACAGGGAGAGAGACAGAGGGACAGGGAGAGAGAGAGATAGGGGGACAGGGAGAGAGAGAGAGAGAGGGACAGGGAGAGAGCGAGAGGGACAGGGAGAGTGAGAGTGGGACAGGGAGAGAGAGAGTGGGACAGGGAGAGAGAGGGACAGGGAGAGAGTGAGGGACAGGGAGAGAGTGAGGGACAGAGAGAGAGTGTGGGACATGGAGAGAGTGAGGGACAGGGAGAGAGAGTGTGGGACAGGGCGAGAGAGAGAAGGACAGAGAGGGAGAGAGAGGGACAGAGAGAGAGAGGGACAGAGAGAGAGAGAGGGACAGAGAGAGAGAGTGAGGGACAGGGAGAGAGAGAGGGACAGTGAGAGAGAGAGGGGGACAGGGAGGGAGAGGGACAGAGAGAGAGAGGGACAGGGAGAGAGAGGGACAGAGAGAGAGATACAGACAGGGAGAGAGAGAGTGCGGGACAGGGAGAGAGGGAGGGACAGGGAGAGAGAGAGTGAGGGACAGGGAGAGAGAGAGGGAGGACAGGGAGAGAGAGAGGGACAGGGAGAGAGGGAGAGAGAGAGGGGGGGGACAGGGAGAGAGATAGGGACAGGGAGAGAGAGAGAGAGGGGGACAGGGAGAGAGAGAGGGACAGGGAGAGAGAGGGAGAGAGAGAGAGAGAGGGACAGAGAGAGAGAGAGAGTGTGACACAGAGAGAGCGAGAGAGGGGGACACACAGAGAGAGGGAGAGAATGAGAGACGCAGAGGGATAGACGGACAGAGAGGGGGACAGAGAGAGAGAGAGTGGACAGAGAGAGGGGGGAGGGACAGAGAGAGACAGAGGGACAGAGAGCGACAGAGGGACAGATAGAGAGAGGGACACCAAGAGAGAGAGAGGGATACAGAGAGCGCGAAAGAGGGATAGAGAGCAGGAGAGAGGGACAAAGAGAGACAGATAGAGAGAGAGATGGAAACAGAGAGGGTGACGGACACAGAGAGAGATAGAGAGGGAGAGAGGGACACAGAGAGAGAGAGACAGAGAGGGAGAGAGGGACAGAGGGAGAGAGAGGGACAGAGAGAGAGAGGAAACAGAGACGGAGACAGACATACACAGAGAGAGAGAGAGGGACAGGGAGAGAGAGAGAGGGACAGGGAGAGAGAGAGAGACAGGGAGAGAGAGAGAGGGACAGGGATAGAGAGAGAGGGACAGGGAGAGAGAGAGTGACAGGGAGAGAGAGAGAGGGACAGGGAGAGAGAGAGGGACAGGGAGAGAGAGAGAGAGGGACAGGGAGAGAGAGAGAGGGACAGGGAGAGAGAGAGAGGGACAGGGAGAGAGAGAGAGGGACAGGGAGAGAGAGAGGGACAGGGGGAGAGAGTGAGGGTCAGGGAGAGAGATAGGGACAGGGAGAGAGAGGGACAGGGAGAGAGAGGGACAGGGAGAGAGAGAGGGACAGGGAGAGATAGAGAGGGACAGGGAGAGAGAGAGAGGGGGACAGGGAGAGAGTGAGAGGGACAGGGAGAGAGAGAGAGGGACGGGGGAGAGAGAGAGGCACAGGGAGAAAGAGGGACAGGGAGAGAGAGGGACAGGGAGAAAGAGGGACAGGGAGAGAGACAGAGGGACAGGGAGAGAGAGAGATAGGGGGACAGGGAGAGAGAGAGAGAGAGGGACAGGGAGAGAGCGAGAGGGACAGGGAGAGTGAGAGTGGGACAGGGAGAGAGAGAGTGGGACAGGGAGAGAGAGGGACAGGGAGAGAGTGAGGGACAGGGAGAGAGTGAGGGACAGAGAGAGAGTGTGGGACATGGAGAGAGTGAGGGACAGGGAGAGAGAGTGTGGGACAGGGCGAGAGAGAGAAGGACAGAGAGGAAGAGAGAGGGACAGAGAGAGAGAGGGACAGAGAGAGAGAGAGGGACAGAGAGAGAGAGTGAGGGACAGGGAGAGAGAGAGGGACAGTGAGAGAGAGAGGGGGACAGGGAGGGAGAGGGACAGAGAGAGAGAGGGACAGGGAGAGAGAGGGACAGAGAGAGAGATACAGACAGGGAGAGAGAGAGTGCGGGACAGGGAGAGAGGGAGGGACAGGGAGAGAGAGAGTGAGGGACAGGGAGAGAGAGAGGGAGGACAGGGAGAGAGAGAAGGACAGGGAGAGAGGGAGAGAGAGAGGGGGGGGGACAGGGAGAGAGATAGGGACAGGGAGAGAGAGAGAGAGGGGGACAGGGAGAGAGAGAGGGACAGGGAGAGAGGGAGAGAGAGAGAGAGAGGGACACAGAGAGAGAGAGAGTGACACAGAGAGAGCGAGAGAGGGGGACACACAGAGAGAGGGAGAGAGTGAGAGACGCAGAGGGATAGACGGACAGAGAGGGGGACAGAGAGAGAGAGAGTGGACAGAGAGAGGGGGGAGGGACAGAGAGAGACAGAGGGACAGAGAGCGACAGAGGGACAGATAGAGAGAGGGACACCAAGAGAGAGAGAGGGATACAGAGAGCGCGAAAGAGGGATAGAGAGCAGGAGAGAGGGACAAAGAGAGACAGATAGAGAGAGAGATGGAAACAGAGAGGGTGACGGACACAGAGAGAGATAGAGAGGGAGAGAGGGACACAGAGAGAGAGAGACAGAGAGGGAGAGAGGGACAGAGGGAGAGAGAGGGACAGAGAGAGAGAGGAAACAGAGACGGAGACAGACATACACAGAGAGAAAGAGAGGGACAGGGAGAGAGAGAGAGGGACAGGGAGAGAGAGAGAGACAGGGAGAGAGAGAGAGGGACAGGGATAGAGAGAGAGGGACAGGGAGAGAGAGAGTGACAGGGAGAGAGAGAGAGGGACAGGGAGAGAGAGAGGGACAGGGAGAGAGAGAGAGAGGGACAGGGAGAGAGAGAGAGGGACAGGGAGAGAGAGAGTGAGGGACAGGGAGAGAGAGAGGGACAGGGAGAGAGAGAGGGGGACAGGGAGAGAGAGGGACAGAGAGAGAGTGAGGGACAGGGAGAGAGTGAGGGACAGGGAGAGAGAGAGAGGGACAGGGAGAGTGCGGGAAAGAGAGAGAGAGAGAGGGACAGAGAGTGAGAGAGAGGGACAGGGAAAGAGAGAGAGAGACAGGGAGAGAGAGAGAGGGACAGGGAGAGATAGAGTGAGGGACAGGGAGAGAGAGAGGGACAGGGAGAGAGAGAGGGGGACAGGGAGAGAGAGGGACAGAGAGAGAGAGAGGGACAGGGAGAGAGAGGGACAGAGAGAGACAGAGGGACAGGGAGAGAGTGAGGGGGACAGGGAGAGAGAGGGACAGAGAGAGAGAGAGAGGGACAGGGAGAGAGAGGGACAGAGAGAGAGAGGGACAGGGAGAGAAAGAGAGGAACAGGGAGAGAGAGGGACAGAGAGAGTGAGGGACAGGGAGAGAGAGGGACAGAGAGAGAGTGAGGGACAGGGAGAGAGAGGGACAGGGGAGAGAGAGGGACAGGGGGAGAGAGGGACAGGGAGAGAGAGAGGGTGACAGGGAGAGAGTGAGGGACAGGGAGAGAGAGAGAGGGACAGGGAGAGTGCGGGAAAGAGAGAGAGAGAGAGGGACAGAGAGAGAGAGAGGGACAGGGAGAGAGAGGGACAGAGAGAGAGAGAGGGACAGTGAGAGAGAGAGTGAGGGACAGGGCGAGAGAGCGAGGGACAGGGAGAGAGAGAGAGAGGGACAGGGAGAGAGAGAGAGGGACAGGGAGAGAGAGAGTGAGGGACAGGGAGAGAGAGAGGGACAGGGGGAGAGAGAGAGGGACAGGGAGAGAGAGGGAGAGGGACAGGGAGAGAGAGAGAGAGGGACAGGGTGAGAGAGAGAGGGACAGGGAGAGAGAGAGGGACAGGGAGAGAGAGAGAGGGACAGGGAGAGAGAGAGGGACAGGGAGAGAGAGAGAGAGGGACAGGGAGAGAGAGAGAGAGAGGGACAGGGAGAGAGAGAGAGGGACAGGGAGAGAGAGAGTGAGGGACAGGGAGAGAGAGAGGGACAGGGGGAGAGAGAGAGGGACAGGGAGAGAGAGGGACAGAGAGAGAGTGAGGGACAGGGAGAGAGTGAGGGACAGGGAGAGAGAGAGAGGGACAGGGAGAGTGCGGGAAGAGAGAGAGAGAGAGGGACAGAGAGAGAGAGAGAGGGACAGGGAGAGAGAGAGAGAGACAGGGAGAGAGAGAGAGGGACAGGGAGAGATAGAGTGAGGGACAGGGAGAGAGAGAGGGACAGGGAGAGAGAGAGGGGGACAGGGAGAGAGAGGGACAGAGGGAGAGAGAGGGACAGAGAGAGAGATGAAACAGAGACGGAGACAGACATACACAGAGAGAGAGGGACAGGGAGAGAGAGAGAGGGACAGGGAGAGAGAGAGGGACAGGGAGAGAGAGAGAGGGACAGGGAGAGAGAGAGGGACAGGGAGAGAGAGAGAGAGGGACAGGGAGAGAGAGAGAGAGGGACAGGGAGAGAGAGAGAGGGACAGGGAGAGAGAGAGTGAGGGACAGGGAGAGAGAGAGGGACAGGGAGAGAGACGGACAGGGAGAAAGAGGGACAGAGAGAGAGTGAGGGACAGGGAGAGAGTGAGGGGGACAGGGAGAGAGAGGGACAGAGAGAGAGTGAGGGACAGGGAGAGAGTGAGGGACAGGGAGAGAGAGAGGGACAGGGAGAGTGCGGGAAAGAGAGAGAGAGAGAGGGACAGAGAGAGAGAGAGAGGGACAGGGAGAGAGAGAGAGGGACAGGGAGAGAGAGAGAGAGAGGGAGAGAGAGAGGGACAGGGAGAGAGAAAGGGACAGGGATAGAGAGAGAGGGACACGGAGAGAGAGAGCGACAGGGAGAGAGAGAGAGGGACAGGGAGAGAGATAGAGAGAGGGAGAGAGAGAGGGACCGGGAGCGAGAAAGAGGGACAGGGAGAGAGAGAAATGGACAGGGATTGAGTGAGAGGGATAGGGAGAGAGTGAGAGGGACAGGAGAGAGAGAGGGACAGGGAGTGAGAGAGGGACAGGGAGAGAGAGAAAGGGACAGGGAGAGAGATAGGGACAGGGAGAGAGAGAAAGGGACAGGGAGACAGTGAGAGGGACAGGGAGAGAGAGAGAGGGGGGACAGGGAGAGAGCGAGAGGGACAGGTAGAGAGAGAGGTACAGGGAGAGAGTGAGAGGGACAGGGAGAGAGAGGGACAGGGAGAAAGAGAGGGACAGAGAGAGAGAGAGAGGGACAGGGAGAGAGAGGAACAGGAGAGAGAGAGGGATAGAGAGAGTGAGAGGGACAGGGAGAGAGAGAGAGAGGGACAGGGAGAGAGAGAGGGACAGGGAGAGAGAGAGGGACAGAGAGAGTGAGTGGGGACAGGGAGAGAGAGGGGGTGACAGACATAGTGAGAGGACCGGGAGAGAGAGACAGGGACAGGGAGAGAGAGAGAGAGAGAGGGACAGGGTGAGAGTGAGGGACAGAGAGAGAGACAGAGAGGGACAGAGAGAGAGAGGGGAACAGTGAGAGAGAGAGAGGGACAGGGAGAGAGAGAGAGGGACAGGGAGAGGGACAGGGGAGAGAGAGAGAGGGACAGGGAGAGAGAGAGAGAGAGAGAGAGGGACAGGGAGAAATAGAGGGACAGAAAGAGAGAGAGAGGGACAGGGAGAGAGAGGAACAGGGAGTGAGAGAGAGGGACAGGGAGTGAGAGAGAGGGACAGGGAGTGAGAGAAAGGGACAGGGAGAGAGAGGGAGGGACAGGGAGAGAGAGACAGGGCCATGGAGAGAGAGAGGGACAGGGAGAGGGAGAGAGGGACAGGGAGAGAGAGAGGGGGGACTGGGAGAGAGAGAGAGGGACAGGGAGAGAGTGAGTGGGACAGGGAGAGAGTGAGAGGGACAGGGAGAAAGAGAGGAACAGGGAGAGAGTGAGAGGGGACAAGGAGATAGAGAGGGACAGGAGAGAGAGAGGGACAGGGAGAGAGAGAAAGGGACAGGGAGAGAGTGAGAGGGACAGGGAGAGAGTGAGAGGGACAGGGAGAGAGGTGAGAGGGACAGGGAGAAAGAGAGGAACAGGGAGAGAGTGAGAGGGACAAGGAGAGAGAGAGAGGGGACAGGGAGAGAGAGAGGGACAGGGAGAGAGAGAAAGGGACAGGGAGAGAGTGAGAGGGATAGGGAGAGAGTGAGAGGGACAGGGAGAGAGAGGGGGACAGGGAGAGAGAGAGGGACAGGGAGAGAGAGAGGGACAGGGAGAGAGAGAGAGGGGACAGGGGGAGAGAGAGAGAGGGAGAGACAGAGGGACAGGGAGAGAGAGGGACAGGGAGAGAGACAGAGGGACAGGGAGAGAGTGAGAGGGACAGGGAGAGAGTGAGAGGGACAGGGAGAGAGAGAGGAACAGGGAGAGAGAGAGGGACAGGGAGAGAGAGAGAGGGACAGGGAGAGAGAGAGGGACAGGGAGAGAGAGAGAGGGACAGGGAGAGAGAGAGAGGGACAGGGAGAGAGAGAGAGAGAGGGAGAGAGAGAGGGACAGGGAGAGAGAAAGAGGGACAGGGATAGAGAGAGAGGGACACGGAGAGAGAGAGGAACAGGGAGAGAGAGAGGGACAGGGAGAGAGAGAGAGAGGGAGAGAGAGAGGGACAGGGAGAGAGAAAGAGGGACAGGGAGAGAGAGAAAGGGACAGGGAGACAGTGAGAGGGACAGGGAGAGAGTGAGAGGGACAGGGAGAGAGAAAGAGGGACAGGGAGAGAGAGAAAGGGACAGTGAGACAGTGAGAGGGACATGGAGAGAGTGAGAGGGACAGGGAGAGAGAGAGAGGGACAGGGAGAGAGAGAGGGACAGAGAGAGAGAGAGAGAGGGACAGGGAGAGAGAGAGGGACAGGGAGAGAGAGAGGGACAGAGAGAGTGAGAGGGACAGGGAGAGAGAGAGAGGGACAGGGAGAGAGAGAGGGACAGAGACAGTGAGAGGGACAGGGAGAGAGAGAGAGGGACGGGGAGAGAGAGAGAGAGAGAGGGACAGGGTGAGAGTGAGGGACAGAGAGAGAGACAGAGAGGGACAGAGAGAGAGAGGAGAACAGGGAGAGAGAGAGAGGGACAGGGAGAGAGAGAAAGGGACAGGGAGAAGGACAGGGAGAGAGAGAGAGAGAGGGACAGGGAGAGAGAGAGAGAGAGGGACAGGGAGTGAGAGAAAGGGACAGGGAGAGAGAGAGAGAGGGACAGGGAGCGCGAGACAGCGCCATGGAGAGAGAGAGGGACAGGGAGAGGGAGAGAGGGACAGGGAGAGAGAGAGAGGGACTGGGAGAGAGCGAGAGGGACAGGGAGAGAGTGAGGGACCGGGAGAGAGAGAGAGGGACAGGGAGAGAGAGAGAGAAAGACAGAGAGAGAGAGAGGGACACAGAGAGGGAGTGGACGCAGAGAGGGAGAGAGGGACAGAGACAGAGAGAGAGGGACACAGAGAGTGACGGACAGAGAGAGAGCCACACACACACACACACACACACACACAGAGGGACAGGGAGAGAGAGAGGGACAGGGAGAGAGAGCGGGACAGGGAGAGAGAGAGAGAGGGACAGACTGAGAGTGAGGGACAGGGAGAGAGAGAGAGAGAGAGAAAGACAGAGAGAGAGAGGGACACAGAGATGGAGAGAGGAACAGAGACAGAGTGAGATTGAGAGAGAGACAGAGAGAGGGATAGAGACAGAGAGAGAGGGACACAGAGTGTGATTAACAGAGAGTGAGAAACACAGATAGAGAGAGGGACATGGAGCGAGTGACAGAGAGAGTGCGAGGGACAGAGAGAGTGGGACACAGATTGAGAGAGAGAGGGATACCGTGAGAGTGACAGACAGAGAGAGTGTGATGGACACAGAGAGAGAGAGAGAGAGAGAGAGAGCAACACGGACAGAGAGGGACAGAGAGAGAGGGACAGAGAGAGAGTGAGGGACGCAGAGAGAGAGGGACAGAGATAGAGTGAGGGACGCAGAGAGAGAGAGGGAATCTGAGAGAGGGACTGTGAGAGACGGTCAGTGAGAGTGGGTCAGTGAGAGTGGGACAGTGAGAGTGGGACGGGAACAGAGAGAGATCGAAAGAGAGAGAGGGATACATAGAGAGAGAGAGAGAGTGAGGGACACAGGGAAAGAGTGAGGGACACAGGGAGAGAGTGTGACAGAGAGACCGATGGACAGACAGAGAGGGATAGAGAGAGAAAGAGAGAGTGAGGGATACAGAGAGAGAGAGAGGGACACGGACAGAGAGGGATAGAGAGAGAGGGGGACACAGAGAGAGAGAGAGGTACAGAGAGAGAGTGAGGGACACAGAGAGAGATGGACAGAGATAGAGTGAGGGACGCAGAGAGAGAGAGGGAATCTGAGAGAGGGACTCTGAGAGAGGGACAGTGAGAGTGGGACAGAGACAGAGAGAGAGGGACAGGAACAGAGAGAGATCGAGAGAGAGAGGGATACATAGAAAGAGAGAGAGTGAGGGACACAGGGAGAGAGTGAGGGACACAGGGAGAGAGAGTGGGACACAGGGAGAGAGGGTGGGACACAGGGAGAGAGTGTGACAGTGAGACCGAGGGGCAGAGAGACCGAGGGGCCGAGAGACGGAGGGACAGAGAGAGAGAGAGGGACACAGAGAGAGAGAGAGGGACATCGAGAGAGAGGGACACAGAGAGAGTGGGGGGCACAGAGAGTGGGGGACACAGAGAGAGACAGAGAGAATGTGAGACAGAGACAGAGAGAGGGACAGAGAGTGAGAGAGAGAGGGAGAGACGGAGAGAATGTGTTTTCGATAGAGAGAGAGAGATTGCGTGCGTGTGAGAGAGAGACTGCGTGAGAGAGAGAGAGAATGTATGAAAGAGAGAGAGAATGCATGAGAGACAGAGAATGCGTGTGCGAGAGAGAGAGAAAATGTGTGTGAGAGAGAGAATGCGTGTGTGCGAGAGAGAAAATGCGTGTATGAGAGAGAGAGAATGCGTGCGTGTGAGAGAGAAAATGTGTGTGTGAGAGAGAGAGAATGCGTGTATGAGAGAGAATGCGTGTGTGAGAGAGAATGCGTGTGTGTGAGAGAGAGAATGTGGAATGCGTGTGTGTGAGAGAGAAAATGTGTGTGTGAGAGAGAGAGAATGCGTGTATGAGAGAGAATGCGTGTGTGAGAGAGAGAGAATGCGGAATGCGCGTGTGCGAGAGAGAAAATGTGTGTGTGAGAGAGAGAAAATGCATGTGTGTAAGAGAGAATGCGGAATGCGTGTGTGTGAGAGAGAAAATGTGTGTGTGAGAGAGAGAGAGAATGCGTGTGTGAGAGAGAATGCGTGTGAGAGAGAATGCGTGTGTGAGAGAGAGAATGCGTGTAATGGAGAGAATGATTGTGCATGAGAGAGAATGCATGTGTGAGAAAGAATGCGTGTGTGAGAGAAAGAATGTGTGTGTGAGAGAGAGAATGAGTGTGCGAGAGAGAGAGAGTGCGTGTGTGAGAGAGAGAATGCGTGCGTGTATGAGAGAGAGAATGCGTGTATGAGAGAGCGAGAATGTGTGTGTGCGAGAGAGAAACTGAATGTATGCGAGAGAGAATGAGTGTGCATGAGAGAATGCGCGTATGTGAGAGAGAGAAGCGTGTGTGCGAGAGAGAGAATGCGTATATGAGAGAGAACGAGTTTGCAAGAGAGAGAATGCATATGTGAGAAAGAATGCGTGTGCGAGAGACAGCGAGAATGCGTGTGTGTGAGAGAGAGAATGAGTGTGAGAGAGAATGCGTCTGTGAGAGAGAGAGAGAGAATGCACGCATGAGAGAGAGAATGAGTGTGGGAGAGAGAGAGTGAATGCGTGAATGAGAGAGAGAATACGTGTGTGAGAGAGAGAATAAGTGTGCGAGAGAGAATGTGTGCGAGAGAGAATGCGTGCGTGAGAGAGAGAATGAGTGTGAAAGAGAATGTGTCTGTGAGAGAGAGAATGCACGCGTGAGGGAGAGAATGAGTATGGGAGAGAGAGAATGAGTGTGCAAGAGAGAGAATGCGTGTGTGAGAGAGAATGCATGTGTGAGAGAGAATGCGTGTGTGAGAGAGAGAAAATGCGTGTGTGTGAGAGAGAGAGAATGCCTGTGTGCAAGTGCGTGCATGAGATAGTGTGCGTGCATGAGAGAGAGAAAATGTGCGCATGTGAGTGAGAAAGATAGTGAGCATGTGTGAGATATGATGTGCTCATGCATGAGAGTGTGAGAAAGAAAGGGTGAAAGTGAGAGAGGAAGTGTGTGAGTGGATGTGAAAGAGTGAGTGCATGCGAGTGTGTGTGCATGTGAGAGAGAGTGTGTGTACAAGTGAACGAGAGTGAGTGTGCACGTGAGAGAGAGGGCATGTGGGAGCGACTTTGCAAGTGTGTGTGAGAGAGACAGTTTTGGAGAGAGATAGAGTGAGTGTGTGAAAGTGAGCATATATGAGATGGTGAATGTGGGTGTGTGGGGGTGCGTGTGTCAGAAAGTGTATATGAGAGTGTGTGTGTAAGTGTGTGTGTAACTGAGAGAGTATGTGGAAGCGAGTGTGTGAGAGAGAGAGTGTAGAGAGAGAGAATGAGTGAGTGAAAGTGTGTGTATGTCAGAGAGACAGAGAGAGAGTGTATGTTTGTGTGTGAGTGTGAGAGGGAGATTGTGATGGTGCGTGTGAAAATGTTTGAGTGTGCATTTGTGAGTGACTGCGTGTGTGTGTGTGTGCATGTCAGTGTGGATGTCTGCAAGTGTGTGAAAGGGCATGTGTGCGAGGGACTGAATGTGGTGTGTGAGGGTGTGTGTACACGTGTGAGAGTGTGAGTAAATGAGAGTGAGGGACAGTGTATAGTTTAGTTGATTATTACTGGGACAAGGACATAAACACGTGGTTTATACACAGTTAGATTATGGAGGGACAGCACTGACACGGAAACTGGGCACTCCGATGGAAACACACACACAGTCTCACTCTCTCACACACCCACACACAGAGGCTTGGTCTCACTCTCTCTCTCTCTCTCTCTCTCACACACACACACACACACACACACACAGAGGCTTGGTCTCACTCTCTCTCTCTCTCTCTCTCTCTCTCACACACACACACACACACACACACACACACACACAAAGGCTTGGTCTCACTATCTCTCACACAAAGACAGTTATGTGATGATACTTGAGCTCAGACCCTCGCTGACTCTCTCCCCCCCCACCCCCAGACAAAATCTGTGCACAGTGCCCATGTCCTGTGTTGGGGTGTGTCTGTGTGTGTGTCGGGGTGTGTGTCTGTCTGTGTGTGTGTGTGTGATCCTGTGTCTGTGTGTGTGTGTGTGTGTGTGTGTGCGCGTGTCAGTGTGTGCCTGTGTGTGTGCCTTTGTGTGCATGTGTCTGTCTGTGTGTGTGTCTGTGTGTGTGTCTGGGTGTGTGTCTGTGTGTGTGTGTGTGTGTGTGTGTGTGTGTTGGTGTGTGCCTGTGTTTGTGTGCGTGTCGGTGTGTGTCTGACTCTGTGTGTGTGTCTGTGTCTGTGTCTGTCTCTGTGTGCGCGCGTGTCGGTGTGTGTCTGTGTCTGTGCGTGTCGGTGTGTGTCTGTGTCTGTGTGTGTGTCGGTGTGTGCCTGTGTCTGTGTGCGTGTCGGTGTGTGTCTGTCTCTGTGTGTGTGTTTGTCTGTGTGTGTGTGTGCGCGCGTGTCGGTGTGTGTCTGTGTGCGTGTGTCTGTGTCTCTATGTGTGTCGGTGTCTCTGTGCGTGTGTGTGTGTGTGTGTGTGTGCCTGTGTTTGTGTGCGTGTCGGTGTGTGTCTGTCTCTGTGTGTGGGTGTGTGTCTGTGTCTGTCTCTGTTCGCGTGTGTCGGTGTGTGTGTGTGTCTGTGTGTGTGTGAGTCGGTGTGTGCCTGTGCCTGTGTGCGTGTCGGTGTATGTCTGTCTGTGTGTGTGTGTGTGTGCCTGTCTCTGTCTCTGTGTGTGTGCCTGTCTCTGTGTGTGCGCGTGTCGATATGTGTCTGTGTGTGTGCGTGTCGGTGTGTGTCTGTGTCTGTGTGTGTCTGTGTGTTGGTGTGTGCCTGTGTCTGTGTGCGAGTCGGTGTGTGTGTCTGTGTGTGTGTCTGTGTCTGTCTCTGTGTGTGTGTGTGTCGGTGTGTGCCTGTGTCTGTGTGCGTGTCATTGTGTGTCTGTGTGTGTCTGTCTGTCTCTGTGTGTGTGTGTGTGTCTGTCTGTCTGTCTCTGTGTGTGTCTCTGCGCCTGTCTCTGTGTGTGCGTGTGTCGGTGTGTGTCTGTCTCTGTGTGTGTCTGTGTCTGTGTCTGTCTCTGTGTCTGTCTCTGTGTGTGCGCATGTCGGTGTGTGTCTGTCTCTGTGTGTGTGTGTGTGTTTGTGTGTGTGTGTCTGTCTGTCTCTGTGTCTTCTCTGTGTGTGAGATAGAGAGAGAGAGAGACAGAGAGTGGGACACATAGGGACAGAGAGAAAGACAGAGAGAGACACACACACACAGGAGCAGAGAGACAGAGAGAGGGACAGAGACAGAGAGAAAGAGAGTGACAGAGAGAGACACACACACAGGGACAGAGAAGAGATTAATTCTAGGAATCACACATACAGCAGGAAAATCCCAAGAAAACCTAAGCAAATAGCCACCCTCTCCATTCCCAGCCCTGTGTGTGTGTGTCTCAGGAAGCCTACCTACAGCCAGGCTCTGAGACGCTCGTGTGGGAGTAATCTTTAATATTTTCTAACCGCACTGACACAACTAATAAGGCTTCAGTAAACAAAAGATAGTTGTCGCAACTGGGAAAGATGACACTTTGTTGCCTCAGAATCAACATCTCAGTGGGCAGCAAGATCCCACAAGGCTCCTGTCCTGCGAATCCTCTTGCAAGGATGCCTGCCTTGAAAATGTTTTCCTCCTCTCTCTACAAGAATCTCAGGGAGTCCCTCTCCCACTGCAACTCCCAGGTCATTTCCTCTGCTCTGAAGCTCAAACTTGCAGCTCAGTTACTGTCTCCTTGACTTGTCCTTCCTGCCTATCTTCTTTTCCACCTATCCACTCCGCCCTCTCCTCCTTGACCTATCACCTTCATCCCCTCCCCCACTCACCCATTGTACTCTATGCTACTCTCTCCCCACCCCCACCCTCCTCTAGCTTATCTCTCCACGCTTCAGGCTCACTGCCTTTATTCCTGATGAAGGGCTTTTGCCCGAAACGTTGATTTCGCTGCTCGTTGGATGCTGCCTGAACTGCTGTGCTCTTCCAGCACCACTAATCCAGTATTTTTACCTGGGAATTAATATGTAAATCAGACAGAGCCCTCCCCAGGGAGCAGACTGACAGATGATGCAACGTGTCAGAGAGGGCAGGGCTGGGCTCCACTAACCCCTCACCCAGAATAAATGTGCGCAAGGAATTGGTCAGATTCATTCTCATACACTGTTCTCTCTCTGTATGGAGAGTGAGCAGCCCTCCCTGTCTGGTTGTGACAGTGAGTGTGTGTGTGTGTTTAATAATGTTTCCAGCCTCTGGTTAATTACTTTCTTATGATTTGTTTGTATTTTGATGTTGCTGTGAGGTTATGAAGTGCATTTGGGGACGGGAAAAGGTAGTGGTGGGATTGTTTTTAAACTGGGATCTTGCTGTGTAATTTTGCATCACACTGCTGTCGCTCCCCCGATCCCTCCCCCCCCCCCAACCAACTCATCTCTTCTTTCTTTTATCCCGAGGAACTTTTGTCGGGAAAGCAGGAAAGTGAAGATCCAAAATGCCTGGGTGCCAAGAAAGCCTTGGACAAGAACAACCTCCAGAGGGCGGGGAGCACAGGCCTGAGGCCTGTTGGCCAGGCTGCAGCCCGTGGGGCCCAGGTGAGTGGGGGTCTGTTTCTTCCCCCGAAGTTTCATCTCCTCTAGGGATGGGCTGGGGGGTGGGAGCCTGGTTTGTCGGGACCTCTGGTTCACTGGGACCTGTCAGATCACGGGTTTGAAGCCTGGGGTTAAAGTCACCTGGGCATCGGTGACACAAATAGGGGAAACCCCCAGGATCTGGGAGATGGGACTCCTTCAGGAGGGAACTCGAACCCAAAATATCTGACTCTCTGGAAAGAATTGTCACACTCTCAGAGGAAAGTGGGTCACAGAGAGGGCAGGATGATCGAATTGGACACAGAGAGAAAGGAGAGTGAGAGAAAGAAATGGAAAATGGTGAGAGCAAGAGAAACAGGGGAGAGAAAGAGGGGGGCAGTGTGAGATTGTGAAATAGCTGCAATATTTGATTCTGGGGTGACAGGAAATAATAAAAATGATCAGATTATCGAGCTTCTGCAGCACTGTCACTTGTGGGATCTTGCTGTGCGTCAATTGCCCTAATGCCATCATTGCAGGCAGTGAGTGGTTTTAATCAGCTAACCCGTCATTCCAAGACCTTTTCAACATGAAAACTCGACTTGTGTTTGTGTTTGGATATTCCTGAGAAATTGTCTGTCTCACTGAGAGGGGAAAAGCTGGGATCTTGCTGCGTTATCGCCCTGTGAAAGATTTTCCTGCTCAGCCTTCCCATTAATGCTGCCTCTTTACTCCCAAAGGGATCTTCCTGACCACTTGAGGATTTGAAAAGTGTGTGTTTGGGAGCAGGAAACCTTCAAACATGAGCTTCCTCCAGAGGGGGGGGAAACGCAGTCCTGAGGCCTGAGGCCTGTTTGACAGGCTGCAGCCTGTTGGGCCCAGGTGAGTTTTGTCTGTGTATTACCCCGAGGTTTAATCTCCTCTCTCTGGGGAGGGTGGGGGGGGGGGGGGGCGGGCTGGCTTTTACCAGGACCTCTACTCAACCGGGTCTTGTCGGATTGCGGCCTTATCGTTTTTGAACAGGTTGGAAGTCTGCGGCTAAGGTAACTGGGACCTTGAGATTTGACACAAATATGTCAACCCTTAACCGGCATCACCCACGATGTGTGTGGGGTTAGATTGCTGCTTGTGGGATCTCACTGTGCGTACGTGGTTATTAATGTTTGTAACCTCAGGCCAACCGCTCTGCGGGGATGTCTGTGTATTTCAATGTCACTGTGATGGCCAGCAATTCATCCATTCACTCTGCAATAATTAAACTGAACCAGGGTCACATGGGAAATTGGGGAAGCAGAGAGCTGTGGGATCTTGCTGTGCTTTTGGTGCCACTGTCGTATTTTATTTCAAATTGATTTGTTTTTATTTCTCAGTGTGTTTCCCCACCCCCCGCTCCCCCTAACCCTGGAGTTGGGGGGGTGGGGGGTGGAGGAGGAGATTGGATCCAGGAGCTGAAGCTTGGGATGACGCAGAGACAGAGAGAATGAAATCACCTCTGTTGCAAGGAATCATCAGACACAGAATAACCAGAAACTGTCCTGTCTCCTTGTCGTTCATTTACACACAGACACACACAGACAGACACACACAGACAGACACACACAGACAGACACACACAGACAGACAGACACACACAGACACACACACAGACAGACAGACACACACACACACACACACACACACACACACACAGTCAGTCACACACAGACACACACACACACAGACAGACAGGCACACACACAGACAGATACACACAGACAGACACACACACAGACAGACAGACACACACAGATATAAGAACGGTGGGGTTCAGGCTATCTGGGATTTTTACCACAAGGGGGACAAAGGGGAGGGGGGGTAGATGGAGGGGGAGACAAAGGGTGGGGGAAAAGATGGAGGGGGAGCTGCTGCACAGTCTGATCCCACAGATGTCACTGCCTCCCTCTCTCTCACTCCAATGGGGGTGTGAAGGGGGTCAGACAGACAGAGAGAAGTGAAAGACCACTGACTGACCTGTCAGAAGGTTCATTGATTTAAAATGGATTTTAGGCCTGGGGTTAAAGGAACCGGGGCCTTGGGATTGTGACACAAACTGGTTACACCCCCAGGGTCTGGGAGGAAGGACTCCCGGAGGAGGGAATGAATACCTTATCATGAGAAACTCTCTCCAAAGCCCCATTCTAATGTCAGAGTCATGTGCATAGGCCAGGGGGATAAAATGTGAGAAAATCGAGAGACAGAGAGAAAGATCTTCAAGATGGAGACAGCGAGAGGGAGGAATACAGGGGAAGAGATTTCAGAGATAGAGGGAGAGAGGGGAGGAACAGAGATATCTCTGAGATGGAGAGAGTAAGAGGGGGAACAGAGAGAGGGAGGGAAGAGAGATCAGAGATGGAGACAGCGATAACAGAGAGAGAGGGAGAGAGAGAGGGAGAGGGAGAGGGAGAGAGAGAGGGAGGGAGGGAGATCTCAGATGGAGAGAGAGCACAAGTCGGGAATCAGAGAAGAAAGGGGGAAATGTTTGGAATTTGTTCAACAGGAGGATTGCTCCCTCTCGTCCAGGAGACCGAATAAAAACCCTTCACCAGCATCAGGGGCACACACGATCTCTCAGTGGTTACACTGCTGCTCGTGGGATCTTGCTGTGTGTGTTTCAAGCAAGCATCTGGTTAAAAGCTCAACTGTGATCTTTATATTTCAATGATGGAGATGCCAGTGTTGTACTGGGACAAAAGCTAGTGTTGTGTGATGTTTAACGTTATATATCAATATATAGAGACACAGAGGGGAGGAGGGGCTTATGTGTTTTTGGGGGCATTTATGTGAGGGTCCTGCTGTATTGGATGGAAAAAGAACACTGCATTAAAAGAGATGTTTTTTAATAATGCGTTTGGGGGGTAATGCGTGGGGGGGGAATGCGTGGGGAGGGGAAATGCGTGGGGAGGGGAAATGCGTGGGGGAGGAAATGCGTGGGGGGGAATGTGTGGGGGGGAAATGCGTGGGGGGGAAATGTGTGGGGGGGAAATGCGTGAGGGGGGAAATGCGTGGGGGGGTGAAATGCATGGGGGGGAATGCGTGGGGTGGGGAAATGCGTGGGGGGGCGAAATTTTTATCTGGTCTGGCCTGCATGTCACTCCAGATCCAAGGCAACGCTGTTGACGCTTAACTGCCGTCTGGTATGGCCAGTAAATGGTGGTTATCCAGCTAAGCCCTCATCCTGTGAATGAGTAACAAATACTCGTGGGTTCTGCAGTAATAATGGATGGTGTCAAGTTGCATTGAAACGGAGTTAACTAAGTGACTGCTAATGTTGTGAAAAATAAATTCCTATAGTGTATATCAGGTAGGTTGGAGAGTATGTTGTGAACCAAACTAGACAGCAGATTATTTCGGATTTGGTGTTGTGTGATACTGATTAAGGATGATCAGCCATGATCATATTGAATGGTGGTGCAGGCTCAAAGGCCAGAATGGCCTACTCCTGCACCGATTGTCTATTGTCTATTGTGTGGTCGGAAGGACTAATTACTAACCTTGCTCTGAAGCAGCTTTGGAGGAATAGTGACATTAATATGTTGTATTTTACACGGCGTCTGCATTCAATGTGGAATGTGTGAACATACTGGTCAAACATCATGGAAGCCCAGAGGTTAGAGGGTCAAGTTCGCTCCAGTGAATTGGGAAAATACTGTATAACATTCAGTAGGAGAACAATGATTGTTAGACCCATATAGTCTTACAGCACGGAGACAGGCCATTCGGCCCAAACTGGTCCATTCTGAACAAAATGTCCATTCACACTAATCCCATTTCCCCGCCATTTCCCTGTATCCTTCTAATCCTTTCCTAACTCTGTATTTGTCCAAATGTATTTTAAATTTTGTGAATGTACCCGCCTCAACTACTTCTGGTGGCAGCTCATCCCATATGCAGACCACCCTGTTTGTAAAAGAAATTTCCCCTCAGGTTCCCTTTTACTCTTTCCCCTCTGACCTGAAATTGATTCCCTCTAGTCCGGGATTGTCCAATCCTGGGGAAAAAAAGACTGAGTGCATTGACTCTATCCATGTCTCCCATGATCTTACACACTACTATCACATCCCCCTCAGCCTCATACATTCTAAAGTAAAAACTCCTAGCTTGTTCAACCTCTCTCTATAACTCAGACCATTGAGTCTTGGCAACATCCTTGTAAATTTCCTCTGCACTCTTTCCAGTTTAATAACATCCTTCCTCGCGCAAAGTGAACAAAACTGAACATGACGTGACAAGTATGGACACGCCAACATCTTGTATAACTGCAACATAACTCCCTAATTTCGATACTCAGTGCTCTAACTGATGAAGGCCAGTGAGTCAAAAGCCTTTTTCAGTGCCTTGTCTACCTGGGACTCCACTTTCAGAGAACCGTGCACCTGAATTCCAAGGTCACTCTGTTCCACTACACTCCTTAAGGCTCTGCCAGTCACCATGAAACTCCTGCCTTCATTTGACTTTCTAAAATGCAAGAACTTACACTTATCTGAATTAAACTCAATTTGCCATTTCTCGGCCCAATTCCCCACCTGATCAAGGTACTGCTGTAATTTCTGAGATTTCTGATAACCTTCCTCACTGTCCACGATACCACCTATTTTAGTGTCACCTGGAAACTTACAAATCATGCCTGTACATTCTCATCTAAATCATAGATATGTGTAATATATGAATATATGGTCCCAGCACCGACCCCTGAGGCATTCCACTCATCACAGGCCTCCAGTCCGACAAGCATCCTTCCACGATTACCCTCTTCTTCCTATCATCAATACCATTTTGGACCTAATTTGCCAACCCTCCCTCCGTACCACATGGAACCTTTTTGAAGGACTTACTGAAATCTATATATACAACCATGCCCTTGCCAAAGATACTGGTCACTTCATCAAAGCAGTCTAACAAATTTGTGAGCCATAATCCCCCATTCACAAGGCCCTGTCTTTCCAAATGCATGCATATCTTCTCCCTCAGAATCTTCTCAAGTAACTTACCTGCCACAGATTTTAGGTTTATTGGTCGATAGTTCCCCGGTTTTTATTTGTAGCCCTTCGTGAATAACGGCACAGCATTCACTACCCTTCAGTCCTCCAGGACCTTACCCATTGGCTCCCGATGATGGAAAAGTACCAACCAGAGCCCCTGCTATTTCTTTCCTGTCCTCCTGCAGTGTTCCTGAATATATATGGTCAGGACCAGGAGATTTATAGAAATACTACAAAGTCTGAAAAATACGTCTATTTATTTCAGGTAAAACACCCACGAGTGAGAAAGTGAGTTAACAATGATAAGCATCATAAATTAAAGATTATATTAATTCCAGGAAGTGACTTCAGAAGAATTCCACACATTGTGGAATCCTGAGACTTCTCAGAAAATTACGATCCAGTAAAGGAGGGCCATGAAATGGGTAAGGAAATCAAACAGCGAACATACATGCAAACAAACAGGAACATAAAGACTGCATAAATCTATGGTCTATATTTCAAAGGAAAGAGAAAAGCATAGCCAAATGTGGAAATCTGCAATCAGGAGAGACGGGCTTATTATGGCTAACAGGGAAATGGCCAAGCAAATAACCAATTACTTTGCATCTGTGAGTTAAAGCCTGGAATGTAATCGAGGGGTTCGGGGTGGTTTATATACAGAAAACAGATACCCTGGAGTGAGTTAAGGCATGGAATCTAATTGAGGGTTTCAGGATGGTTTATATACAGATTAACAGATAGCCCTGAGTGAGCTAATGCCTGGAACCCAATCGAGGAGTTCAGAGTGATTTATACACAGAATAACAGATGCCACAGAATGAGATACAGCCAGGAATCCAATCGAGGGGTTCAGGGTGGGTTACATACAGAATAACAGATAGCCTGGAGTGAATTACAGCCTGGATTCGAATCGAGGTGATCAGGGTGGGTTATATCCAAAATAACAGATAGCCCGGAGTGAGTTACAGATTGGAATCAAATCGAAGTATTCAGGGTGGGTTACATACAGAATAACTGATAGCCTGGAGTGAGTTACAGATTGGAATCAAATCAAGATGTTCAGGGTCGGTTACATACAGAATAACAGATAACAAGTAGTGAGTCACAAAATAGCGGAGTCATACAGTCCTAGAGATGTACAGCATGGAAACAGACCCTTTGGTCCAACCCGTCTATGCCGACCAGATATCCTAACCTACTCTAGTCTCTTTTTCAAGCACTTGGCCCATCTCCCTCCAAAACTTTCTCATTCATATACCCATCGAGCTGAATTTTAAATGTTGCAATTGTACTACCCTCCACCACTTCCTCTGACAGTTCATTCCATTTATGTACCACCCTCTGAGTGCACAAGTTGCCCCTTAGGTCTCTTCCATATCTTTCTCCTCTCACACTAAACCTCTGCCCTCTAGTTCTGGACTCCCCTACAGCGAGGAAAAGACTTTGTCTATTTCTCCTATCCATGCCCGTCATGATTTTATAAACCTCGATAAAGTCACTCCTCAGCCTCTGATGCTCCAGGGAAAACAGCCCCAGCCTATTCAGCCTCTCCCCGTAGGTCAAATCCTCTAGTTTATGTTATAGAATAACAGATATCCCGGAGTGAGTTACAGTCTGGAATCTAATTGAGGGGTTCAGAGTGGTTTATATACAGAATAACAGATAGCCCAGAGTGAGTTACAGACTGGAATGTAATTGAGGGGTTCAGAATGGTTTATATACAGAATAACAGATAGCCCGGAGTGAGTTACAGCCTAGAATCTAATTGAGGGGTTCAGAGTGGTTTATAAACAGAATAATAGATAGCCCAGAGTGAGTTACAGACTGGAATCTAATTGAGGGTTTCAGAGTGGTTTATATACAGAATAACAGATAGCCCGGAGTGAGTTACTGCCTGGAATCTAATTGAGGGGTTCAGTGTGGTTTATATACAGAATAACAGATATCCCAGAGTGAGTTACTGCCTGGAATCTAATTGAGGGGTTCAGAGTGGTTTATATACAGAATAACAGATAGCCCGGAGTGAGTTACAGCCTGGAATCTAATTGAGGGGTTCAGAGTGGTTTATAAACAGAATAACAGATAGCCCAGAGTGAGTTACAGCCTGGAATCTAATAGTGGTTCAGACTGGTTTATGTACAGAATAACAGATAGCCCAGTGTGAGTTACAGCCTGGAATCTCATTGAGGGATTCAGAGTGGCTTATATACAGAATAACAGATAGCCCGGAGTGAGTTACAGCCTGGAATGTAATCGCGGGGTTCGGGGTGGTTTATATACAGAAAACAGATACCCTAGAGTGCGTTAAGGCATGGAATCTAATTGAGGGGTTCAGGCTTGTTTATATACAGAATAACAGATAGCCCGGGGTTAGTTAAGCCTAGAATCTAATTGAGGGGTTCAGTGTGGTTTACAAACAGAATAACAGATAGCCCAGGGTGAGTTACAGCCTGAAATCTAATTGAGGGGTTCAGAGTGGTTTATATACAGAATTACAGATAGCCCAGGGTGAGATACAGCCTGGAATCTAATTGAGTGGTTCAGGGTGGTTTATATACAGAATGACAGATAGTCCAGAGTGAGTTACAGCCTGGAATCTAATTGAGGGATTCAGAGTGGTTTATATAGAGAATAACAGATAGCCCAGAGTGAGTTACAGCCTGGAATCTAATTGAGGGGTTCAGAGTGGTTTCTGTACAGAATACCAGACAGCCCAGGGTGGGTTATAGCCTGGAATCTAATCAAGGGGTTCAGAGTGGTTATGTACAGAATAAAAAGATAGCCCGGAGTAGTTTACAGCCTTGAATCTAGTCAATGGGTTCCCAATTTGAACCCATAGAAGGTCAGTGTGGGATTTGAAAAACCCTTCAATTTGGGATAACGCCTCGCGAGCCATTATTCTGATCCAATGCTGCAAATCTACAATTCAGTGGCTGAGCTCTTTCAGGTTTTGTATATCATGTTTCTCTCGTATATTAGGAGCTTGGAAAGTAAGGCAGACCTTACTGGAATGTCACATTGTCTCTCTGCATTCACTGTAAACAGGTTCTGGGATTTACATTTTAACCACCTTCAAAGAGCTGTCTCCATTTCCTATCTCTGCTGGCATCAATGAATGGAAATGGCTTTTGACACATTGCCCCCTCTCCCTTGCTGAAAGTATTCCTGACACAAATCAGTCAGGCAGTCATTTTAGATTTGTCCACAGCCACCATTTTATATCAGCAAAACGATGACATTGAGTTTATAAATAAGGAAAAGCAAGAGAGACTGGCAACATCAATACAGTTTGAAAATATATAAAACATTGAACATGTACACAGAATCACAGACACACAGAATCACACACACAGGGATACAGACACCTTCCAGAAGCTGTCTCCATTTCCTATCTTGCAAGAGAATTCATGTTATGATGATGCATTCGTGCAGGACAGTAAACAGCTTTTGAGACTTTCCCCATTGTGACAGAAATTCAGACCCAATCTGAAACTTGGAGATATGTAACAGGACAGGAATGAACCAGTAGCTTTCTGTGTTCCTGCTCCCAATGTAACATTTGACCATTTAGTTTATCTTGTCTTCGGTCTAACATCCAACAAGGATCACTTCACAGATCCAATTACAGATCCCCAGGAGTGATTTCCAGACTGGAATCTAATTGAGGGGTTTCGGGTTTACATACAGCATATGAGGTACCCAGGAGTCATCCCCGGTCTCTCTTGTCACCCTCTCTCTGTCGCCCCCGGGCTCTCTCTCGCCCCTAGTCTTTCTCACCCCCCGGTCTCTCTCGCCCCCGGTCTCTCTCGCCACCCGTGTCTCTCGTCACCCCTGGGTCTCTCTCCACCCCAATCTCTCTTGCCCCCAGTGTCTTTTGCCCTCCCGGTCTCTCTCGCCCCCGGTCTCTCTCGCCTCCCCTGATCTCTCTTGCCTCCCCCGGTCTCTCACCCCCGGTCTCTCTCTCTCACCCCCGGTCTCTGGTCACCCCGGGGTCTCTCTCACTCCCAGTCTCTCTTGCCCCGTTCTCTCTTGCTTCCCCGGTCTCGCTCGGCTCCCCAGTCTCTCTCACCCCCCAGTCTCTCTTCTCGCCTCCCGGTCTCTCGTCACCCACAGTGTCTTACCCCCGGTCTCTCTCGCCCACAGTCTCTCTCGCCCACAGTCTCTCTCGCCCCCGGTCTGTCTTGTCTCTCACTGTCTCTCTCACACCTGGCCTCTCTCCCTCCCCGGCCTCTCTCGCTTCCGGTCTCTCTCTCGCCCCTGGTCTCTCTCGACCCCACTTTCTCTCCCCCCCGGTCTCTCTTGTCGCCCCCAATCTCTCTCACCCCAGGTCTCTTTTGCACGCCAGTCTCTCTCGCTCCCGGTCTCTCTCTCGCCCCCGGTCTCTCTCGTCACTTCCAGTCTCTCTCACCCCAGGTCTCTTTTGCACCCCGGTGTCTCTCGCCCCCGGTCTCTCTTGCCCCTGGTCTCTCTCGACCCCACTTTCTCTCGCCCCCGGTCTCTCTTGTCGCCCCCAATCTCTCTCACCCCAGGTCTCTTTTGCACGCCAGTAGCTCTCGCTCCCGTTCTCTCTCTCGCCCCCGGTCTCTCTCATCACTCCCAGTCTCTCTCACTCCAGGTCTCTTTTGCGCCCCGGTCTCTCTCACCCCCGGTCTCTCTCGCCCCCGGTCTCTCTCGCCCCTGGTCTCTCTCGCCCCCGGTCGCTCTTGCCCCACCTGTCTTCTTCTTGTCCCACCCCCCACCCTGGTGTCTCTCGCCCCCCCGGTCTCTCTTCCCCCCCCAGGTCTCTCTCTCGCGCACCCAGTGTCTCTCGTCACCCCCTCTCTCTCACCCCCGGTCTCTTGCCCCCCAAGTCTCTCTCGCCCCCGGTCTCGCTCGCCCCTGGTCTCTTGCCACCGGTCTCTCGCCCCCGATATGTCTCGTCGTCCCCAGTCTCTCTTGTCAACCTTATCTCTTGCCCCCCCCCCCACCCCCGGTCTCTCTCACCCCGGGTCTGTCTCACCCCTGCTCTCCTGTCGCCCCCTGCTACCTCTCGTTGCCCACGGTATCTCTTGTCGCCGCCGGTCTCTTGTTAACCCCTTTCTCTCACCCCCAGTCTCTCTCGCCCCGGCCTGTTTGCAGACCGGTCTCTTTCATCTCCACCCCCACCACCCGGTCTCTCTCGCCCACCCCCAACCCCGGACTCTCTCGTCCCCCCTTGTGTCTTTCGACCCCGTTCTCTCTCGTCCCTGGTCTCTCTCGTCACCCCGTTTCTCTCGCCCCCAGTCTCTCTTGCCCCCGGTCTCTTTTGTAACCCCGTCTCTCACGCCCCCAGTCTCTCTCGCCCCCTGATCTCTCGCCCCCGCCCCAGTCTGTCTTGCTCCCGGTCTCTTTTGTAACCCCGTCTCTCACGCCCCCAGTCTCTCTCGCCCCCTGATCTCTCGCCCCCCCCCAGTCTCTCTTGCCCCTCAGTCTCTCTCGGCCCCCCGGTCTCTCTCACCACTGGTCTCTCGCCTCCAGTCTCTCTCTCCCCCGGTCTCTCTCATGCATCCAGTCTCTCTCTCTCCTCCGATCTCTCTCACTCCGGGTCTCTCTCCCCACCAATCTCTCTTGTCTCCCCGGTCTCTCATCACCCCCGGTGTCTCACCCCCGGTCTCTCTCACCCCCGGTCTCTCTTGCCCCCGGTCTCTTTTGTTGCCCCCGGTCTCTTGTCACCCCCGATGTCTTGCCCCCTGTCTCCTTTCTCCCCCAGTCTCTCTCGCCCCCGGTCTCTCTCATGCTTGGTCTCTGTCACCTCTCACCCCTTGGTGTATCATCGCCCTCAGTCTCTCATCGACCGGGTCTTTCGTCACACACAGTCTCTCGCATCCTCTCTCTCAATCTGGTCTTTCTCACCCCCGGTCTCTCTTTCTCGCCGCCCCTGGTCTTTCTCTCACCCTTTGGTCTCTCTCTCGCACCCCCCCACCCCATCTCTCTCTCTTGCTCCCGGTCTGTCTCGTTGCCCCGGTCTCTCTTGTGAACCCCTCTCTCACCCCCGGTCTTTCTCGCCCTCGGTCTCTCTCCCCCCCCCCACCCCGGTCTCTCTCTCACCCCCAGTTTGTCTCATCGCCCCAGTCTCTCTTGTGAAACCCGCTCTCGCCCCAGTCACTCTCACCCCCGCTCTCTCATTTCCCCCGGTCTCTCTTGCCCCCGATCTTTTTTGTTGCACCCGGTCTCTCATCACCCCAGTCTCTCTTGCCCCCGATCTCACTCGCCCCCGGTCTCTCGTTGCCCCCAGTTTCTCTTCAACCCCAGTCTCTCTTGTATCCGGTCTCTCTAGCCCCCCGGTCTGTATCATCACCCCTATTCTCCCTCGCCCCCGGTCTCCCTCTTCACCCTGGTCGCCCTCTTCACCCCTGGTCTCCCTCGCCTCCGGTCTCCCTCTTCACTCCTGGTCTCTCTCGTCCCGGTCTCTCTCGCCCCTGGTCTCTCTCTCGCCCCCACAGTCCCTCTCACCCACCCCCCCAATCGCTCTCACCCCCGATCTCTCTCTCATCCCCGGTCTTTCTTGCCCCTGGACTCTCTCGCCCCCGGTCTCTCGCCACCTCCCACCCCCGCTCCCCTGGCCTCTCTCGGCCTGGTCTGTCTCATCACCCCCTCTCTCACACCCGGTCTCTCTCACCCCCCCAATTCTGTCTTGTTGCCCTCGGTCTCTCTCGCCCCCGGTCTCTAGTCACACCCGGTCTCTCGCTCCCCGATCTCTCGCCGCCCCCAGTCTCTCTGGCCCCTAGTCTCACTTGCCCCTGGTCTCTCATCACCCTCGGTCTTTCTTGCCCTCAGTCACTCTCTCTCCCCGGTCTCTCTTGCCCCCTTGCCCCCGGTCTCTCTCTCGCTCCCAGTCTCTAACTCTCCCTGGTCTCTCTCGCCACCGGTCTCTCTCTCACCCCCGGTCTCTCATTGTCCCCGGTTTCTCTCGCTCCTGGTCTCTCTCTCGTACCCCACCCTGGTCTCTCTCTGCCCCGTTCTCTCTTGTCGCGCCTGGTTTCTCATTGCCCCAGGTCACTCTCGTCCCCGGTCTATCTCACTCCTGGTCTGTCACGTCGACTCCTGTCTCGCTCACCCCCGGACTCTCTTGTCACCCCCTGTCTCTAACTCTCCCCAGTCTCTCTCGCCCCCTGTCTCTAACTCTTCACAGTCTCTCTCACCCCCAGTCTCTAACTCTTCCCCGTCTGTCTCGCCTCCAGTCTCTGACTCTCCTCAGTCTCTCTCGCCCCGGTCTCTGACTCTCCCCGGTCTCTCATCGCCCTGGTCTCTCTCACCTCTGGTCTCACATCTCTCCGGGTCTCTCTCTCTCCCCTCGATCTCTCTCGCAACCCGGGTCTCTCTTGTCCCTGTTCTCTCTCGCCCCTGGTCTCTCTCGCCCCTGGACTCTCTCACCCTCCCCCCCACCATCTCTCTCACCCCCCCCACCCCCACCCTGGTCTCTCTTGCCTCTGTTCCCTCTCGCCCCCAGTCTCTCTCGTCACCCCAGCTCTCTCGTCAGCCCCTCTCTCTTGCCCCCGGTCCCTCTCGCCCCCCCGTCTCTCTTGTCACCCCTGGTCTCTCTCTCACCCTCCGGTCCCTCTCGCCCCAGTCTCTCTCATTGCCCCCCCACTCTCTCTCGCCCCCCTGCATCTCTCACCCCTGATCTCTCTCACCCTTCCTGGTCTCTCGTTGCACCGCCCACCCCCTGTCTCTCTCTCGCCTCTGTTCTTGCTCGCCTCCCCCCAGTATCTCTCGACCCCCCCGGTCTCTCTCACCCCCGGTCACTCGTCACCCCCGGTCTCTCTCTCCCCTCGGTCTCTCGCCCCGGTCTCTCTCGCCCCCTCAGTCTCTCTCACCTCCCGGTCTCTCTCGTCACCCCCAGTGTCTCTCGTCACCCCCAGTCTCTCTCCCCACTAGTCTCTCCTCATTCCTGGTCTCATTCACGCCCAGTCTCACTTGCCCCCGGTCTCTCTTGCCCGGTCTCTCTCGCCCCCGGTCTCTCACGTCAACCCCTCTCTCTCACCCCCGTTCTTTCTCTCGCCCCTGGTCTCTCTTGCCCCCAGTCTCTCTCTTTCCCCGATTCTCTCTCGTCATGCCCGGTTTCTCGTTGCCCCAGGTATCTCTCGTCCCTGGTCTCTCTCGCCCCTGGTCTGTCTCATCGGCTCCTGTCTCACTCGCCCCCGTCTCTCTCACACCTTGTCTCTCTCTCACCCCCAGTCTCTCTCACCCCCGATCTCTTTCGCCCCCCGGGTCTCCCTTGCCCCTGTTCTCTCTTGCTCCTGGTCTCTCTCACCCCCAGTCTCTCTTGTCACCCCCGGTCTCTCGTCACCCCCCCTCTCTTGCCCCACGTCTCTCTCACTCCCGGTCTCTCTCATCGCCTCTGGTCTCTCTTGACCCAGTGTCTCTCCCCCCCCCCCGGACTCTCTCGCCCCCCCCCCCCGCTCTCTCGCCAGCCCCGGTCTCTCTCACCCCTTCTCTCTCTCATCACCCCCAATCTCTCTCATTGCTCCTGGTCTCTCTCATCGCCTCGAGTCTCTCATCACCCCCTCTCCCTTGCCCTAGGTCTCTCTCACTCCCAGTCACTCTCATTGCCTCTGGTCTCCCTTGCCCCAGTCTCTCTCAGCACCCCCCACCCCAGTCTCTCTCACCACCTCCCCACCAGTCTCTCTCATGATCCTGGTTTCTCTCGTCACCCCCGGTCTCTCTTGCCGCCGGTCTCACGCGTCCCTGGCTTCTCTCGTCGCCCCCAGTCTCTCTCTTGTCCCCCTCTGTCTCGCCCCCCTCTCTCTCTCGCACCCCCTCCCTCTCTCGCCCCCATGCTCTCTAGCCCCCCCTCTCTCTTGGCCCCTTTTTTCTCGCCCCTTCCCCCCCGACCCCCTCTCTCTCTCACCGCCTCTCTCTCTCTCGTCAACCCCCCTCTCTCGCCCGCTGTCTCTCTCAACCACCGGTCTCTTTCATCGTCCCCGGTCTCTCATCGCTCCCCCTCTCTCTTGCCCCCCTCGCCCCCCCACTCTGTCTCGCCCCCTCTCTCTCTTGCTCCCCTCTCTCTCTCGCCACTCCCCTCTCTCTCAGCCCCCCTCTCTTGCCCCCCTTCTCTCGCCCCCTCTCTCTCTCTCACTGCCTCACTCTTTCTCGTCACCTCCTCTGCCTCACCCCCGGTCTCTCGCGCCCACCCCCCCCCCCGGTCTCTCACAGCTCTGGTGTCTCTCATCACCCCCGGTCTCTCTCGCCCCCGGGCTCTCATGCCTCTGGTTTCTCTCGTCGCTCCCGGTCTCTCTCCTGTCCCCGGTCTCTTTCGTCACCCCCAGTCTCGTCGCCCCCCCGTCTCTCACCCCCTCTGTCTCTCTCGCCCCCCTCTCTCTCGCTCCCTCTCTCTCGCCCCCCCTCTCTCGCACCCCTGTCTCCCTTGCCTCCCCTCTCTCACCCCCCCTCTCTCGGCCTCCCCTCTCCCGCCCCCCTCTCTCTCGCACCCCCCATTTGTCCCACCCCTTTTGTCAGTCTCCCTCTCTCTGTCGCCCGTCTCTTCTCTCTCTCTTGCCCCTCTCTCTCACCCCCTGTCTCTCGTCCCCCCACCCTGTCTCTCCCTGCTCTTTCACACTCTCTCGAATCACTATCGCCTCATCTCTCTTTCTCTCCTCCCTCTCACTCTCCTTCTCGCCCCTGTCTCTCTCTCTTTCTCTTGCTGCGATCTCCCTCCCTCTCTTGCTCCCTCAGTTTGCCCCCTCGCGTTCCCTCTCTCAACTCCATCCCTCTCTCCTCTCTCTCTCTCTCTATCTCTCTCAGGGAGGGAGAGAGGGAGGAGTGGAGGCAGGTAGAGAAACCGGGATTGGGGGTTATGTGTGATAGAGAGGGGGGAATGAGTGAGACTGAAAAGGAGAGGTGTTGAGAAGGAAAGAGTATGCAGAGATAGAGAGGGAGAGCAATGAGGAGAAAGGGTAGGGGAGAGGAAATGGGGAGTCCAGATTGGAGTGGGGGGGGATAGAGTGAGTTAAACCCAGCTCCTGAGCTCAGGGCGCGGTGCCCTCCCCTTCCCTGAGGACCAGGACTTGGGGCTGAGTCTGACTCTCTCCAGCTCAGCTTCTCCCACACAAAGACACACAACAACATCGGTCACTCTGTTGCTCGGCACGCTTTAATCAACATTTTTATTGGTTACAAATGGAAGTGATGGATACAGTCAGTGGGATGGTGCCTTTTCTCACTGGCCCCTGAGTTGTGAGAAACATTGAAATGTTTCCCTGTAACGCCCCTGTGGGATAAGGATGGACAAACCAGTGCTACCCTCAGTCTGTTTCCATAGCGACAGGCTGCTCCATCGCTGAAACACTGAACTGAAATGAGAAAATCCCGGATGGATTGATTAATGAGGGAATTTGATGAATGGATGGATTTGGGTGAAGGGATATTTCAGCACATTCTTCAGCTGCTGCCTGAACTTAGTCTGGGTCACGGCATAAATCGCGGTGTTTGTGCAGCAACTTAGGAGCTGCAGCATGAAGCCCAATTCCCCCACAAAGCGATGGATAAACATAGACTTATAACCAAAATACCACATCCGTCTCCTTATAGAATACAGCATTAACATTGACCATAACAGGATGAAATTGGCCGAGATCACAAACAGTAAAATGATGGATTTTTTTCGGTTTCTCATTTCAGTGTCAGACTGAGCGTCCCCATTGGTGTGAGCGCGGAGTCTCCTGCGGGCTCTGCTGGTCACTAAAATGTGTCTGACGGTGAGAACATTGAGCAGCAGAATCAGGAGAAATGGGACACACGGGGTTAGAATGTGGTGGAGGAACTCGATTGTGGCCCAGACACTGGACAATCGAACAGCGTCTGTTACCTCACAAAACCAGGGGGCGTTCTCCAGCGAATACCGAGCCGTGACCATAAAATACCAGGAAATGTTCTTTAAACAGCTCAGCACAGTCACTGCTCCCAGAACCACAGCCGCCGTTTTCTCACTGCAATATTTACTTTTCAGCTTCTGGCAACAAATGGCCACAAACCGATCAAAGGTGAAAGTGACGGTGAACCAGACAGAGCAGTCAGTGGCTGCATAAAGCAGGACGGCGTGGATATTACACACGGGGACGGAGTCCTTCAGAAAATAAAACTGTTTCCGATAAACAATGGGAATGTGTCTCAGGATCAGGTCGAGGATAATGACCAGGAGATCCGCCGCTGCCATGGCCCCCAGGTAACGTCTGACACATGGAGACAATCCACAATCTTTATAAAGCAGGACGTAGATGGTCACTACGTTAACTGTGAGGAAGAAAAACAAACCCATTATCCATCGGCCGGGAGGCAAAGGGACCCGTTTGATCGGGGACCCAGTGAGATTTTCAAATGTGTCCCTGTATTCAGGGATTTGTTAAAATAATTGGAGCTGGAATAAAAAATGGGAAGTTCGGAATTACTGACAAAAATGTGACATAAACCACAAGAAATCCTTCCTCCCCAAACACACAGAGACACATCCATAAGGACAGATGGTTTCTAGAACATTCCCACACACCTCGATCACTCGAGAGTAGACACGGGTCACTCGTTCCCAGTTCCTAATACGGAGGGTGGAAACGTTGCTGTCCTGAAGGATTCTCTCCCACTTTCCTGAAGACAAACGGAGTTTGGGAATTCCAGTGTTTTGGTCTAAATTGTAGTCGATCCTGTGTCGGGAAGAAATGTAAACGCAGGGAAAACGTATACACCCCTTTAACTGCCTGAGGAGCCTTCGGAACAGTGTCTCCTTCTCCCTGGAACGGGTCTTCCCTCGGGATCTTATCGTTTGTTCAATTCACTGACATCCGGCCGTTCACAAACAATGTCAGGGACAGAACGTTCCGGGGAATGTCAGTTATAGAATGTTGGGGACAGAACATTCCGGGGAATGTCAGTTATAGAATGTCGGGGACAGAACGTTCCGGGGAATGTCAGTTATAGAATGTCAGGGACAGAACGTTCCAGGGAATGTCAGTTATAGAATGTCGGGGACAGAGCATTCCGGGGAATGTCAGTTATAGAATGTCAGGGACAGAACATTCCGGGGAATGTCAGGTATAGAATGTCGGGGACAGAACGTTCCGGGGAATGTCAGTTATAGAATGTCAGGGACAGAACGTTCCGGGGAATGTCAATTATAGAATGTCAAGGACAGAAAATTCCGGGGAATGTCAGTTATAGAATGTCGGGGACAGAACGTTCCAGGGAATGTCAGTTATAGAATGTCGGGGACAGAACGTTCCAGGGAATGTCAGTTAAAGAATGTCAGGGACAGAACGTTCCGGGGAATGTCAGTTATAGAATGTTGGGGACAGAACATTCCGGGGAATGTCAGTTATAGAATGTCGGGGACAGAACGTTCCGGGGAATGTCAGTTATAGAATGTCAGGGACAGAACGTTCCGGGGAATGTCAATTATAGAATGTCAAGGACAGAAAATTCCGGGGAATGTCAGTTATAGAATGTCGGGGACAGAACGTTCCAGGGAATGTCAGTTATAGAATGTCGGGGACAGAACGTTCCAGGGAATGTCAGTTAAAGAATGTCAGGGACAGAACGTTCCGGGGAACTCCTTGACCTGTCCATGACCTTCCCCCATCCTCTCTGACCTATAACCTCTCCCCCACCTCCGTCTCCTGATCACATTCCCAGCTCCCCTATCCCAGCTCCATCTCCAGCCCACAGCCCCAGCCCCCAGCCCCAGCCCCCAGCTCCCAGCCCCCAGCCCCCAGCTCCCAGCTCCCAGCTCCCAGCCCCCAGCCCCCAGCCCCCAGCCCCGCCATCTCCCATTTATCTCTCAGCTCCCCGGCCCACAAGCCTCATTCCTGATGAAGGGATTATGCCTGAAACGTTCATTCCCCTGCTGCCTGACCTGCTGTGCTTTTCCAACACCACACTCCCAGTCAGGAGACAGTCCGACACAGTCATACTCGCAGGATCAGGCCTGATAGCTAAATTACATTAGATGAGATTACTTACAGTGTGGAAACAGGCCAGTCAGCCCAACAAGTCCACACCGACCCCCCGAAGCGCAACCCACCTAGACCCATTCCCCTACATTTACCCCTGCACCGAACACTACGGGCAATTTCCCATGGCCAATTCACCTAATCTGCACATCTTTGGATTGTGGGAGGAAACCAGAGCACCCGGAGGAGACCCACACAGACACGGGGGGGTCGTAATGTGCAAACTCCACACAGTCAGTCGCCCGAGGCTGGAATTGAACCCGGGTCTCTGGCGCTGTGAGGCAACAGTGCTAACCACTGTGCCAACGTGCTCACCCATAATGTTTCATTAAGCCCCATCACTATCCCTGGGTATATCCTGTCCCACTGGCAGGACAGACCCACCAGTGGTGGGGACACCCTGGGATACAGTCAGGGAAGGAGTTACCCTGCAATTCCCCAACATTAATTCCAGAACCCAGGAAATCTCATGGTAACAGATCATGGTCAACGAAATTGCCTGAGGATGGTTATCTCCTGCCTCCCACCCCTCCTCCCGGTGATAACTCAGTTCCCCTTGATGTTGGAAACAAGTCAGAGGAAGCACTGAGGGTGATAAGGACTCAGACCATCCTCTGGGTGTGGGACTTCAATGTCCATTACTAAGAGTGGACCCACAGGCCCACCGCTGCCTGAGCAAGGACAGGCTTCAATACACAACAGCCAGACTGGGGGAAACATTCTCACCAAACTCCATGTCCCAGATGGATCTGTCCCTGACAGTATCTGTCGGAGCAGTCAGCACACAGTCCTGGTAGAGGCACAGTCTCAGCGTCATATTTGACACATTCAAGATTAGTGTGTTGCTGGAAAAGCACAGCAGGTCAGGCAGCATCCGAGGAGAAGGAAAATCACCGTTTCGGGCAGCAGACCTTCATCACGAATGAGACTGCGAGCCTTCGGGATGGAGAGATAAATCATATTAGGCGTACTGCTCACTGTGTGTTGTGGCACTCCCTCCTGTGAAGTAGGACTTACTTCTCAAGGACTGAGCACATGGAAACTGGCCATCCATGAGGCACTGTGGGCTAGTAACAGCCGCAGCATCAATGGCCTTCCCTCCATCATAAAGTCAGAAGTGGCCTATTCACTGATGGTTTCAAAATATTCAGCACCACTCACAACTGCACCGATACTGAAGCAGGCTATTCAGCCCATCAAGAGTTTTAAACAGGAACAGAATGAGGCCATTCAGCCATTGGAGGCTGTTACTCAGCGATTGGAGCAGATCTTTTAATCTCTCATACCTGTTACACAGGAAATGGAAGGGAACATTCAGCACTTCAAAGCGGATACACGGGAATACGGGGAGCTGTGCAGACCACAGCAGTGCATTGATCTATAAACCCGGACGAGATATCTGTCTAGGACGGGGAGCTGTGTAGACCACAGCAGTGCATTGATCTATAAACCCAGACTAGATGTCTCTCCGGGACGGGGGGCTGTGCAGACCACAGCAGTGCATTGATCTATAAACCCGGACTAGATATCTGTCCAGGACGGGGAGCTGTGTAGACCACAGCAGTGCATTGATCTATAAACCCAGACTAGATATCTGTCCAGGACGGGGAGCTGTGCAGACCACAGCAGTGCATTGATCTATAAACCCAGACTAGATATCTGTCCAGGATGGGGAGCTGTGCAGACCACAGCAGTGCATTGATCTATAAACACAGACAAGATATCTGTCCAGCACGGGGAGCTGTGCAGAATTCAGCAGTGCATTAATGTGTGAACCTGAAAGAAATAGCCATCCAGTATGTGGAGCTGTACACACTACACCATTGCATTATCTATGAACCTCAACCAGTTAGTCTAACCAGCACAGCAAACTGTGCAGTTACCCTCCCAGTATGTAGGACTGTGTAACCCACCCCAGTGCATTGATCTGTAAACCAGGAGCAATTACCCTCCCAGCATGTAGGACTGTGTACCTCACCCCAGTGCATTGATCTGTAAACCAGGAGCAGTTACCCTCCCAGCATGTAGGACTGTGTACCTCACCCCAGTGCATTGATCTGTAAACCAGGAGCAGTTACCCTCCCAGCATGTAGGACTGTGTACCTCACCCCAGTGCATTGATCTGTAACCCATGAGCAGTTACCCTCCCAGCATGTAGGACTGTGTACCCCACCCTAGTGCATTGATCTGTAAAACAGGAGCAGTTACCCTCCCAGCATGTAGGACTGTGTACACCACCCCAGTGCGTTGATCTGTAAACCAGGAGCAGTTACCCTCCCAGCATGTAGGACTGTGTACACCACCCCAGTACATTGATCTGTAACCCAGTAACAGTTATCCTCCTAGCATGTAGGACTGTGTACACCACCCCAATGCATTGATCTGTAACCCATGAGCAGTTACCCTCCCAGCATGTAGGACTGTGTACACCACTCCAGTGCATTGATCTGTAAACCAGGAGCAGTTACCCTCCCAGCATGTATGACTGTGTACACCACCCCAGTGCATTGATCTGTAAACCAGGAGCAGTTACCCTCCCAGCATGTGGGACTGGGTACACCACCCCAGTGCATTGATCTGTAACCCAGGAGCAGTTACCCTCCCAGCATGTTGGACTGTGTACACCACCCCACTGCATTGATCTGTAAACCAGGAACAGTTACCCTCCCAGCTAGGAGGACTGTGTATGTCCCACCAATGCATTGCTCAGTAACACTGTGTGAGATCCCTGCCCAGTGTCGGGAAAGTTGCAGCCCGTTCTGGAAGTGACAGGATGTACAGCTCCCACCCATTTCCAGCTCCATATCCCCATTGTGCCATGACAAGGGGGTGCTGTGGGTGTGAACTTCACTGCCAGAGAGAGATAGTGGAGGAATCAATTTAACTATCACCATATGGGAGGGGTTTGGGAAATAGACAGAGAAGGGGAAACTGAGAGACAGCGTCATGGAAGGATGTGTCCTCAGGTTGCAGAATGCTGAAATGTAGACACTTGGATAACATCCTGTAACATGAGCCTGTCTTCCCAGGAAAGATGGGAAAATGGGATAGTTGAGCATTTGTTCTACAGCTTTGTAAATGGGAGTTGTTTCAATAGAATCTATGATTCACTGGGCTGAATCAAACAAAAAACTGTCTCAGTGACATTTTCCTTGAGTCTGACAGAACGATTATCTGCACGAGGCTGAGCTAGTTTCCTGGTGCTATCGGATCGAACTCACCTCATTAACTACCCACCCCACCCCATGGTGTCCCTCTCATTCAATACCAGCCCGATTCTCCCACCCATCATGGCTGGAGGTAATCACCATCTCCCGGGTGACCCTGGATATTCATCGTTCCCTGACACTGGGGCATTATTTAAAAGGCCAATGAGCACATGGTTGCGCTTTCTCAGTTAGGAGCTGCTCTGCACAGTTTACCCTGAGCATGGGGGATAAGGGGCAATTACACTGCGGTTCGTAGACAGGGGCATGGAGGTCCTGGTGGATGGTCTAGTACAGAATGAGACCATTCTCTTTACAGAGGAGGCCACACCACCTGACCCACTGATCATGGTCTGTGCTCACCACCCAGCTCAGTGCAGTATCTGTGGTCTGAAGAAATGTCCAGCAATACAGGACAAGCATCAATAAGCTTCCCCACTCTGTCAGGAAAAGGGTCACTGCATTCTCTCTGCTCCCTCACCCTCACTTTATAACAGGTAAAGCACCTTCCCACCCCGCCGTGATCTCTCTCTCTCCCTCTCTCTCCCGCTCTCTATCCCTCTCTTTCTCCCTCTCTCTTCATCCTCCCTCCACTTTACCCCCCTACACTAATAACACTGCATGGATACAACACTGTGGACTGACTCCCTCCAGACCCTTCACTATGTCCCCGTCCCCTTCATCTACACTAACACCAACAGCAGGGCCACCACTCCCACCCTCACTCCCTCCCTCCCTTTCCCCCATTCCAGGAGAAACAGCCTGGAATAGGACAGAAAGGGCCTATCCGAGTGATGGAGTGCCCGATATCCGTTCCCTCACCCCCTCCCCCCGCCATATGGGGAGGATCCTGGTACGAGCCGGAGAGGACCGGGACGCCTCGTGTGGAGATTCTGAAACATCCACGTCCCACCGACCGAGTAAGGAGCAATGTTCAGTGAAGGGCAATTCTCACTTTAAACCCACTGGCAGTTCTGTTTCCCCCCCGGCACAACTTGGAAGCCGTGGCAATGATGCCATCTCCCTTTTGTGTCGAACTGGTACTCATGGAATCCCCACGGTCTCGGTGGGCAGGAGGGTGGGCTCACAACACATCGTCACCACCACCTCCCAGGAAGGGAGCACAGAGGCTCCTCCTACACCTCCTCCTGTAAACAGCTCAGATACTGAAACTAATCTGTGATAGTTACTGCTCTCCTCACTTGTCTTGACATCTTCAACAATCTATGATCATATACAGGCAGGGCTCTCTGCTCCTGCACTCCCTTTATAACGGTATGACCTGTATTAAACTGCCTTTCAATGTCTTTCCTACCGAAGTGTATCACCTCAAACTGCTCTGCACTGATCTCCATCTGCCTTACACCTGAACACTACTTCAACGTGTCACTGTCGCGTTAGAGTTCCACACTCTCCTCCATAGACTTCAGAGTTCTTCCAGGTTCGGTGCCATCTACAAACATTGAGATTGTTATAGTGTCACAGTACACATGAAAAAACTGAAATCCTGCCCCACATACACGAGTGTGAGCAAGTGAACTACTGATATATTCCTATGGACAAAGTCGAATAATGACATACTTTCAATGGAGCAACAAAACTCCTGACACATACGAGACAGAGTAGATGAAATATTGACAAACCACAGAGCAAGAGAAATCGGATAGGTTCCACTTATCTATATTCATCAGAGTATAATGTGATGAAGTTGAAAGTGTGTCCTGTACCTTTAAGGGAGGGTGAATGCTGTTCTGAACTGAGAGCTTACAAGCACCTGTGATATGAGAGGATGGCAGACCCAGAAACAATATATTTCTATAGAGCTGGAGTCGGGTAATAAGCAGTTAAGAGAAAGGAGGTCACAGAGTTGTGAATAGTTCATGTAAAATGTTCACTTTCAGCATTAAAAATAAATTGATTTTATTATTTAAATAGTAGAATTTGGTAGGTCTGTCACTCATATTTTAACAGTTTACGAGGTGAACTTATGTTTAGTTTATGTTACCAGATGAGCTTCACGCCGTGTCCTCACCAGCCCCTTGTGTGTATCTGTGTATCTCTGTGTGGGGCAAGTCTGTCAGTCTCCGTGGTGTTAAACTGATGCAATGCCACCCTCTGCTGGCCTCCCCACGCCACTGCACAGACATTGGCAGAGGGTGAAGACCAACAGGGATTCATTCAGAGAGGGGGAGGGAGAGGGCAGCTGCTCACCGCACCATCCAAACTGATGTATTATCCATGGACTGATCTAAATGTCCTTTAAACATTGTAACTGTCCCTGCTTTCACCACTTCCTCTGGAAGTTCATTCCACACACAAGCCAGACTCTGTCTAAAATAATTACCTCTCTTGACATTTGTGAATCATTTTTCCTCGTCCCTTAAAATATCCCTCAGTTTTGAATCCCCATCTCTAGGGAAAAGACATCAGCCTTTCTGCTTTTCTGTACCCCTCACGATTTTGTAAACTTCTGTGAAGTTACCCCTTAATCTCATATTCTCTAGTGAAAAAAAGTCCCAGCCGATCCAGCCTCTCCTTAGAGCTCACTCCCTCCTTTCCCAGCAACATCCAGGTTAATCTCTTCTCAATCCTCTCCACCTTAATAATATCAAGGTCAATAATATCAAAGTGAATAGTCAAGGTGTTTTCTAAGGGTACGGGGGGGTCCAAAACTAGAGGGCATAGGGTTAAGGTGAGAGGGGAAACATTTAAAAGTGGCCTAAGGGGCTGCTGTTTCACCCAGAGGGTGGTGTGCCTATGGAATGAGCGGGCAGGATGACCAGGCTGGACACAGTATTCAAGAAGAGGTCTCACCATTGTCCTGTACAATCACAACATGTCATCCCAATTCCAATACTCAAAGGTCTGACCAATGAAGACAAGTGTGCTAAACACTTTCTTAACCACAAGATCTATATGAGGTGCAAATTTTAAAGAATTAAACCTGACGGCCTAGGTTTCTGTACTACAGCACTACCAAAGGCTCTACTTTTAATTGTATAGGTCTTGCTGTTGTTTGATTTAACAAATCCAATTGCTCGCATTAATCCAAACTAAACTCCACCTGCCACCCCTCAGCCAAGTGTGTGATATTAATGCCACCTCACCGTCCCCCTTCAATTTTAAAGTTCCCATCCCTCTCCAGGAGGCCTGCACACTCCGGCCTTGAGTTTCACAATGACCCCGAGCTTGGGTAGCCTTGTGTGGTTTGGGGGAGGAGGGACAGATTGCAGACACAGTCAGTGGGGAGGAGGGGCTGGACAGTTATCACTGGCCTGGTATCATTTCATTGCTTTAGGAAGTGGGCAGTCGCATGTTAGAGGTGGGTAATACCGCTCGGTGCTTTAGGGCCAGAAATTAAGCTTTTCCTTCATCTCTGGTGTTCAGTAATAAATATCCATTTGAGACCCTTCATTGGGGAGAGTGTGTCTGCAGGATTTCTTTCCCTAATATTGCAGACTACAGATCATAGCAATTAAAGCTGTTCATAGTTAATTTCGATGGCACAGCATGTGCACTCTATATACGAGTTAAGACAAATAGTTTGCATTTGTTAAACAATACAAAGTGTTTTGTGGAAACTCAGTAATGGCAACCTGATTGTAATAAATAGGAGAAAGTGAGGATGGCAGATGCTGGAGATCAGAGCTGAAAAATGTGTTGCTGGAAAAGCGCAGCAGGTCATGCAGCATCCAAGGAACAGGAGAATCGATGTTTCGAGCATACGCCCGTCTTCAGGAATGAGGCTGGTGTGCCAAGCAAGCTAAGATAAAAGGTAGGGAGGAGGGACTTGGGGGAGGGGTGTTGGGAAAGTGATATCTGGAAGGAGGTCAAGGTAAGGGTATTAGGCCGGACATTGGCCTATCGCAGCTACACTGGCACCACCCCCTACCTTTTCCTCCGCTACATCGATGACTGTATCGGCGCTACCTCGTGCTCCCACGAGGCGGTTGAACAGTTCATCAACTTTACTCACACTTTCCACCTCAAATTCACCTGGACCGTCTCAGAATCCTCCCTCCCCTTCCTAGACCTCTCCATTTCTATCTCAGGCGACCGACTCAACACGGACATTTTCTATAAACCGACCGACTCCCACAGCTGCCTAGACTACCCCTCCTCCCACCCTGGCCCCTGTAAAAACTCCATCCCATATTCCCAATTCCTTCGCCTGGGCTGCAACTGCTCCCAGGAGGGCCAATTCCAATACCGAACAACCCAGATGGCTCCTTCTTCAAAGACCGCAACTTCTCCTCAGCCATGGTTGACGATGCTCTCCACCACATCTCCTCCACTTCCCGCGCCTCCGCCCTTGAACCCTGCCCCACCAATCACCACCAGAACAGAACCCCATTGGTCCTCACTTACCACCCCACCAACCACCGGATACATCGGATCATCCGTCGTCATTTCCGCCCCCTCCAACAGACCCCACCACCAAGGATATATTTCCTTTCCCCACCCCTATCAGCGTTCCGGAAAGACCACTTCCTCCGCCACTCCCTCGTCAGGTCCACACCCCCCACCAACCCAACCTCCACTCCCGGCACCTTCCCCTGCAACCACAAGAAATGCAAAATTTGCGCCCACACCTCCCGACTCACTTCCCTCCAAGGCCCCAAGGGATCCTTCCATATCTGCCAGAAATTCACCTGCACCACCACCACACATCATTTACTGCATCCGCTGCACCCGATGTGGCCTTCTCGACATTTGGGAGACAGGCTGCCTACTTGCGGAATGTTTCAGAGAACATCTCTGGGACACCCGCACTAACCAAACCAACCGCCCCGCGGCTGAACACTTCAACTCCCCCTCCCACTCCAACAAGGACATGCAGGTCCTTGGACTCCTCCATCGCCAGACCATGGCAACAAGACGCCTGTAGGAAGAGCACCTCATCTTCTGCCTAGGAACCCTCCAACCATAAGGGATGATTGCGGATTTCTCCAGCTTCCTCATTTCTCCTCCACCCACGTTATCTCAATCCCAACCCTCAGATTCAGCACCACCTTCTTGACCTGCAATCTTCTTCCCGACCTCTCCACCCCCGCCCTATCACCCTCACCTTAACCTCATTCCACCTATCACATTCCCAACGCCCCTCCACAAGTCCCTGCTCCCTACCTTTTATCTTAGCCTGCTTGGCACACCAACCTCATTCCTGTAGAAGGGCTTATGCCCGAAACGTCGATTCTCCTGCTCCTTGGATGCTACCTGACCTGCTGTGCTTTACCAGCAACACATTTTTCAGTTCTGATTATAATACATCTACACCGAGCTGAAAGCGGGCACTAAAATATGTCCCAGAATCTGGGTATGGTAGTGTAGTGGGTAGTGTCCCTGCCTCTCAGTCAATGCTCTGAATTTAATCCAATTCCTGAACTTGTGTGGTAGTCTTCCTAGCTCTGCACTAGAAGGCCTGGATTCAAGTCCTGACTATTGCAGAGGTATGTCACGTCCTGTCAGAACAGGCTGATGAGCAAACACACAGGAGAATACTGTTACAGGTTTATGGGTATTGCTGAGTGATGCTAGTCCCTACCTCCGGGCATAAAGGTCTCGGTGTAAAGCCCACAGAAGTGTCTCAGGATACATCTGAACAAACAGATTAAAATGGATTTAGAATTGTAACCTGATGGAGAAGGAAGAGGTGTCAGTATTGAATTTCAGAATTTACGCCCAGGATGACTGAAAGTAAAGCCATTCGTGTTGATTGGAGGCACATTTCGCAGCAGTAAAGGTTTATAAAATCAGAATGGTCATGGATAGGGTGAGTAGCCAGAGGAAGTGGTGGAGGCTGGTGCAACTATAGCATGTAAAAGGCATCTGGATGCTGACAGACCTGCCAAGCTTTTCCAGCAATTTCTGTATTTCTTTAAAAAATGCATTCATTTTAACACAGGTATTCTAAATAAATAAAACATTTTATTTTTTAATGACGCAGGGCCATATAAGCATATTTCAAATCAAACGAGACCATTTTCTGCTAAGAGTTTGGCTCTGTGTATGACAGCAGCAATGATGCACCTACATGGAACAGGGAATGTGATGGAGACATAGTTTGGACAATGTACAAGGAGACCTCACATGGTCCAGTTTGGGAGAGGATGACATTACTGTGTGATTCAACTCAGAGAGGGAGAAAATGTCATATACCCGAGAAGGAATGGCCTATTGCACTCTCTCTCCTTCATTGTTCCTCATCACAGCAATGTGCACGAGCTAAAAAAAAACCTCTACAGTCATCGTTACCATTCTTATTTTTATGGAATCCCTGCAGTGTGGAAACAGGCCCTTCGGCCCAACAAGTCCATACCAACCTTCCCGACCCATTTCCCTATACTTACCCCTGACTAATTCATCTAACCTCGAAATCCCTGAACACGACAGACAATTTAGCATGACCAATCCACCAAACCTACACAGTTTGTGGGAGGAAACTGGACCACCCGTTAGAAACTCACACAGACAAGGGGAGAATGTGCAAACTCCACACATACAATCACCCAAGGCTGGAATCGACCCCAAGTCCCTGGTGCTGTGAGGCAGCAGTGCTAACCACCGTGCTGCCCTTTGGGTGATCACTGACCAGAATTCACTGGAATCTCCTCTCGGCCTAAAGCAAAGGGAATTAAGCTAAATCCAACTGTGCCAGGATGGAATCCCATTGCTCGCAGCTGTGTGAGTACAATATCTTCAGAAACAGAATTGCGTTTTGGACAATCTCACAGTTTTGTGTGTGTGTGTGTGTGTGTGTGTGTGTGTGTGTGTGTGTGTGTGTGTGTGTGTGTGTGTGTGTGTGTGTGTGTGTGTGTGTGTGTGTGTGTTTAGAAAGGGAAATATTGATTATATACTTGCAATACCCAAACCGTTTACCATTCATCTTTCCATCACAGTTTGAGTAACATTGCTCTGCATCATAAATGTGCTATTTGAGCAGATTAAAGAAACTAGCATGACTTGTTCCTAAAACTGACCCTGACCCAGTCTGAGACCGATATGATCGGCCATATCACAAACCTGGCAACATTTAACATTTGTTGGGAGCAGTGGAGGAGTGGGACTAGAAAAGGAAAAAGTGACCCCAAAACCCGTGAACTATAGACCGCTGAGCCTGATGTCAGCGGTGGGAAAGTTGTTGGAGGGGATTCTGAGGGATAGCATTTACATACATTTGGGAAGCCTGGGGCTGATTGGGGTAGACAACGTGGCTTTCTGCATGGGAAATCATGTCTCATTAATTTGGTTGAGTTTTTTGAAGGGATAACAAAGAAGATTGATGAAGACAGTTTGGTAGACATTGTTCTTTAAATGAACACCTTGCTGAATTCCATATAGACAAAGAGCAAAGAAACTCTACAGCCGAGAAACAGGCCCTTCGCCCTCCAAGCCTGAGCCGATCCAAATGTACTGTCTAAATCTGTCGGTCAATTCCTAAGTATCTGTATTCCTCTGCTCCCTACCTACTCATGGATCTGTCCAGACGCATCTTAAACGAATTGACAGTGCCTACCTCTACCACCTCTGCTAGCAACGTCTTCCAAACGCCAACCACCCTCTGTGTGAAGTACTTACAGCATGTATCCTCCTTAAACATTCCACTTCTCACTTTGAAAGCACGACCTCTCGTTATTGAATCCTTCAACCTGGGAAAAAGCTTGCCTCGATCCACACTGATTCCTGAAGAAGGGCTTATGCCCGAAACGTTGATTCACTTGCTCCTCGGATGCTGCCTGGCCTGCTGTGTTTTTCCACCACCACATTTTTCAATTCTGTCCACCCTGTCTATATCCTTCATGATTTTGCAAACCTCAATCAGGTCCCCCCTCAATGTACTTTTTTCTAGTGAAAGTAAACCTAACCTACTCAGCCTCTCTTCATAGCGAGTATTTCATTCTGATTGGTAGACAGATTAATAAGGTTCAGTCACATGGGATACAGAGGAAGTTAGTCACAATTGGCTTGAAGGAAGAGGGGTATTTTTCAGACTAGAGGCTTGTGAGCAGCAGTGTACTGTAAGAATTAGTACTGAGTTCATTGCATTTCATCATTTATGTCAGGGTTTTTGATGTGAATATTGGGGCCATTGTTAGTAAGTTTACAGATTACATCAGAAAGGTGGTGTAGTAGATTATCTCAGAGTATAATGAGACCACTATTAGATGGAACAAAGGGGCAAGGAGTGACAGATGAAGTTTAATTTAGATAAATATGAGGTTTTGCAGTTTGGGAAGGCAAATCATGGCATAATTTATACACTGATGTTAAGGTCCTGGAGAGTGTTGTGGAACAAAGGGACGTAGGACTGCAGGTACATTGTTCCTTGAAAGTGGAGTCGCAGGTGGACAATGTGGGACAGAACACATTTGGCACATTTGCCTTAATCAGTCGGAGCATTGACTATAGGAGTTGTGGTGGTATGTTGCATCTGGACAGGATGTTGGTGAGGCCATTTTAAGAATACTGTGTACAACTCATTGTCTGCAGAAATGATTTAGACACCGATGTTCCAGGACTGGAAGTTTGAGCTTCGTGGAGAGGTTGATTAGGTTGAGGTGCTTTCTTCTGGAGTGTCAGAGGCTGAGGGGTGACATTATAGAGGTTCACAAAACCAGCAGTGGCATGGATATTCTAAACAGCCACGTTCTTCTCCCCAGTGTAGGAGAATCCAGAACAAGTGGGTATAGGTTGGAGGAGAAAGGGCGAATGATTTCGACGGGACCTGAAGATAAATGTTTCACACAGAGACTGGTGTGTGTACAGAAAGTGCTGTCAGAGGAAGTGGTGAAAGCGGTTACAATCACACATTTAAAAAGTATCTGAAAGAAGTGGGATATTGGACAAATGCTGGCAAATGGGACTGGATCAGATTTGATATCTGATCGGAGTGAACAGGTTGGACTAACGGGTCTGTTTCCGTTCTGCATGACTCTCTGATTCGATAAGGAGGATGAGGAATAATTCTGAAAGGCCCTTTCAAGTCGGAATCCTTTTCACTGGAAGTTTATTGTGCCTCCATGCTCACATTTATTGAAAGGTGCATTAGTTAAATATTTGACAGAAGTGTGAGTCATGCACAATGGGATATTTACAGGAAAGTGGGGCTGAGACACCAACCTGATCAGCCAAATCTTAGTGCCTGGTGGAGAAGGCTCAAAGTATCTAATGACCCACTCCTGCTCTTCAGTCCCATGTTTCTGTGTTCCATTCAGCCCATCAAACCTGCTAGACAGGAGCACTTAGATGCTACTTACTGCTATAAACTGGTGCACAGAAACACAGACAATTCAGCCCTTGAAAAATGTCCCACACGCTTTGCGGTGATTTGGGAAGTGTAATTGGAAAATCCAGGCACGAGTATGAAAGAGGCCCCTCATCTCTCTTTACAGAGCTTCCCCTCTCGGCAACTTGTGCTCCATTTGTTGGTCACGTTTAGACCCAAGTTCACTGTGAATACAGCCCCCATACCTCACCCAGAGATGGCTCACAGAATCCTTTAGTCTCCCTGACTGCAATATTCAGTAATTGCACATTCATGAAAATAACACCCACTAACTTTCCAATAACAGAATGGGAGAACATCAGAAACAGGGGCAGGTCGTTCACTCCCCAAGTGTGCCTTGCCCTTCACTAAGATCATGACTGATCTGCTCTTGGTCTCAAATCCTCTTTCATACCCAATTCTTCATAGCCCTCAACTCTCTGACAGATCAATATCCATCTACCTCCTCTTCAAATACTTTCAGTCATCAAGCTCCCCGAAGACTCTTGAGAGGAGAAATCCTGACATTCAATCCCACCTGTTTGAAAAAACACTTGCTGCTCCTATATCATGGCTTATTGATGTGAACAAAAGAGGTTGACTCAAGGGTTCAGGTATAAATGACTGGCCCTGATATCAAGGCAGTGGTTAACTTCTGTTGACGTAAAGGAGCTTAACAAAACTTGACTTAATGGGAATCAGAGTAAACTCTCCAGTGTTTGGTGTCATACATGGCTCAAAGGAAGATGTTCATCATCTCAGTCCTGGGTCAGCTCTGTGGGAGATCCTCAGGGTAGCTTCGTCTCCACAAACATCTTCAACTGCTTCATCAATGTCTCCCCACCCTCACCCTCCCCACCATAAGATCAGAAGTAGGGATGGTCACAGAAGATTCCACAATGTTCAGAACATTTTGTCCCCACTCAGCTCCTGAGTTGGTCTGTGTCCGTGTGTAGCAGGTCCCAGACACACTCAGGCTTGTGCTGTTAAAGTGTCGGTAACATTCATGTAACAGCACTGCCTGACACTGCACATTGCCACAGTAAAACAAGAGTTCATTCAGTACCTCACGCTGGTTTCACAGGAATATGAGTAAGCCATTCAGCCCATTGACACTATTCGAGTAGAACAGAGACAGCCCATTCAGTGCCTCCAGCCTATTACTCAGGAAGAGAAGGAGTCTAGTGTGATGGACCACCAGAGCCTCTCGAAAATATTTGAAGGCAGTAGCGTAGACTCTACATTCCCTTTAAAATAAGAAAATATTAAAGTGTCTGTTCCAGATGCAATGTGACAGCAGCAAGAGAAAATTCAGAGAGAGTAGCAGTCAGGAGACATTCCCTGAAGCTTCCAACTCTGTGGAGACCCCAATAGTTTCTGATGTTACTGAGAAACCAAAACCCAGAGATCCTAACCTGTGAGAGCTGGCCACACTCATTCAGGCTGCATTAAAATTAACCTCAGGCCTCCCTCGCTGTTTACTCAAGTGACTTAACTAGCCAGCTTGGTAATGATTGTTCAATCTCTCTCTTAAAAGAATCCAGGACAAAATAATCTCTTAAAGCTGCAGAATCATCACACTTGTCAGTACATCGACCTGTCAAACAGGAACCAGGGGTAACCAGTCAGGCCCTTGGCCTTGTCCAATCGGACGAGGAAGATGCCAATCAGCCCCTTGAGTCATTTACACAGGAACAGCAGGAGGCCATTTACACCTCAATGCACTTACACGGGGGCAGAATGTGGTAATTGATGCTGATTACTGATGAATGTCTTATTCCGAAACGTCGATTCTCCTGCTTCTCGGATGCTGCCTGACCCGCTGTGTTTCTCCAGCAATCAACGCTCTACTCTGATCTCCAGCATTGGCAGTCTTAAGTGTCTCCAGATTGATGCTCTAACATGATGAACAATTGGAGCAGAGGATGCACAGACAGACTGTTCCACGTTGTTCCTCTTGGCTCCGTTGCTCACGATACACATGTTGGACTTTAACATGGTGAGAAGGGAAGCCATATGTCTTGTGTGAAGTCTCAAGAAGGCACCTTCCATCTCCGAGAAGCCAGCCTGGTGTTCTCTATGGAAGGCGGAAGCTGGTGGGATTGGCTACCTGTTTCAGATCGAAGGTATTGTGGCTGCTGTTGGGGATTGTGAACAACATGACGTTCATTACAGGGTTCACACGCCGACTGCACAATAACGTGGGGAGAGTTAGTAAAGGCATATAAATTATTCGGAAAGCCATGTTAGACTGATGAATGGACTCTCTAAGTTCAAATAATGCTGATCTTGTTCATGTTGATCTTGTCTAGTGCATGTCCTGTACAGTGTATCCTGTATGCCTTACTCTGTCCAAGTCTATTTCCATCCTATGATCTGTCTGACCCTGCTTACTATGACCTGCCCCCACTGCTCATAAACAAAGTGTTTCCCTGTACTGAGGGACACGTGACAATAAATCAAACCAATCAATCCTGGGTAAAGTATGGAATGTCTCACACTACCAATGTGTCTTTTGGAAATAAGTGATCGCTGCCACTCCTCGTGTTTCAGCGTCACCATTTCTTCGTCTCTCACAGCTCTACAGGTTAAACACTTAGCTTATTTATTCTATCCTCATGTTACCATCACTGGTCTCTGTGGTAAGAAGATCATTCCTTACAAAGGACATCAAATCTGTCGAGAGTGCCCCAAATGCTCTCTCAGCAAGGCTCTACAACAGCAGGAAGATGGCTTTACTTATGTACTCGAATCATCTTACAATGAAGGACAGCATACCATTGACTGCACCCATGACTTACACAGGGTTTGATTCGGAGCAGTCAGCATCGACTTGTGCGTGGGAGAACATGCTTCCCAAATTTGTTTGCGTTCTTTGATGAAGTGATCAGGAAGGTTGATGAGGACAGAGCGGTAGACATAGTCTATATGGATTTCAGTAAGGCCTTTGATAAGGTCCCACACGGCAGGCTGCTCTGGAAGGGGACACCACGTGGAATGCTGGGGGAACTGGCAAATTGGATACACAGTTGGTTTGATGGTAGAAGGCAGAGAGGGTTTAGTGGTAGGATGCTTTTCAAACTGGAGGCTGGGTCCATAGCTGTTTGTTATCTATGAATTAGTTGAGAATGTACAAGGCATGATTAGTAAGTTCGCAGATGACACTAAAATACGTGGGAGCATGATCAGTGAGGAAGTTTATCGGAAATTGCAGCAGGACCTTAATCAGGTGGAGAAATGGGCAGAGAAATGGCAAATGGCAAATGGAATTTAATATAGATGCGTGATATCTTACATTTTGGGAACTCAAATCAAGGTAGGAGTCTCATGGTGAATGGGAGGATCTTCAAGTGTGTAGTGGGCAGAGAGACCTTGGTGTTCAGGTGCACGGTTCTCTGAGAGTAGAGTCACAGGTAGGCAGGGCAGTGAAGAAGGCTTTTCGCACACTAGCCTTCATCAGGTAGGACATTGAGTATAGAAGTTGGGAATTTATGTTGCAGTTACACAGGACTTTGGTAAGGCTGCACTGAGAGTATTGTATTCAGTTTTGTCGCCTTGTTACAGGGAGGATGTTATTAAATTAGAAAGAGTGCAGAAGAAATTTTCAAGGACGTTGCCAGGACCCAATGGTCTGAGTTATAGGGAGAGTTTGGACAAGCTAGGACATTTTCTTTAGCATGTAGAAGACTGAGGGAGTCCTTATAGAGCTGAATAAGATCATGATGGTAGGGTTAATGCTTTCAGTCTTTTTCCAAGGTTTAGAGAATCGAGGACGAGAGAGGATCAGTTTAAGGTTAAAGGGGAAGGAATAAAAGGGAACCTGAGGGGCCACTTCTTTTCACAGAGGCTGGTACGTGGATGAGCTGCCAGGAGATGTGGTTGAGGGGGTTACATTAACAACATTTCAAAAGCATTTGGATAAATATGTGGATAGGAAAGGACTGGAAGGATATGGACCCACTGCACGGAAGTGGGGTTAGCGTGGATGGACATTTACAACGTAGAGTCCAAACCCCTCTGTTAATTAAAACCAAACACCTAGAAAAGCTGGCCTCACCTCGTCGTCTGTTAAAATATGAGTGACACAGATCTCCTACATTCCACTATTTAAACATAAATTAGCAAGTTAGTTTCTTAACTTTAATAGTGAACACTAAACAACAGCTACTCACAAATACAAGCCCCTCTTTTCTTAGCTACTTTCTATCTGACTCCGACTCTGGAAAAATATTCTTTTCCAAAAGCCCACATATTAAACATTACAATCTCAAGACCACACAGTCTCTATCTTCCCCACTGTGTTCACTCTTCCAGCTGCTGATCTTCCTGGGTCTTTTTTCTTATTGCATGAACATGTGTCTTTGATAGAGAGTGTTTGAGATGGCCAGTTAGCACTCCTGCTCTACAGCAGTTACTCTGCTGTTGGATGGCAGCAGCTCTCCCTCCAGTGTTCAAATGCTCGGATTATATACTCCCCATGATACAACAATTCTCATAATTTGATTGCTTTCCAGATGTCCAAACAATAATATTCAAGTTCCGTTGGCTTCTGGTATCCTGAACGTTATTTAAAATCTTTGGTTGTATTTGAATTGTTGTCAAAAGAGCAACCAAAACTCAGGTCTCCATTTCCCAGCTAATTGTGACATATGGAACAATCTGACATTTAGCTGGCATCTGTGCTGTACTTTCTATTAAACAAAACCCGTTCTGTCTTAAAGTGACCTGACATGCTTTCGGTTTCATAAGACCTCCCTCCTTCAGAAAACAAAAGAACCATCAGAATGAAAAGATGGCTTCGTTTCTTTTCCTCTAATTCTTAATCCCATTATTATGAAATAAAAAGTATTAATCTCAATTATGTCATTCATATTAATTTTGTACACCTATTTAAACCGGAATAAGTCAAATCTTATCTAAACCTTTTCCTTTAAATCCGCGATAACACATCTGCTATCACATTTTAGGACCCACAGCATGTACATTTTGTAAGTTTAAAGTTGGTGTGATAAGACTCCAATGAAATACTCTCATATTCTGGTCTTTAAATATTCCAAAAAACGTGAGAGGTTATTCGTTGTCCACAACCATCTCGGACAATTTATTTGTCACATAAACATTAAAATATTGTCAGGACAATGCAAAACTTGATCATTCATTTTCAATAATGGAGAATGCTGTATTTTTCTTTCTGGTGGATATTGCGTTTTTCGGCAAGTAGCCAATTAGCCACTCAAACCCATCATAACCTTTCTGTATCAATACATCTCCAACCCCTAAATCCCTAGAAGCAAATAGAGTTTTCAAAGGGTTTCAGAATATTTGGTATAGCTAAAACTGGTGCGGTGATTAATCCTGCTTTAAAATTCTCAAATACCTCCTGGCGTTGTTCTGTCCACCACAATTCTGTTTCCTTCTTTACTAAGTCCAAGAGTGGTGCCAATACGCTGCTGAAGTTTGGAACAAACTTCCGATAGTATTCAATCAGTTCCAAAAATTAAAGCACCTCTTTCTTCGAGGATGGTTGTGTAAATTCCTCAAAGCCCTTCGTCTTTGTGTTCCATGGGGTCAACCTCCCATGTCTAATGTAATGTCCCAAGAACGTCACCTCTGCCTTTGCAAATTCTGTTTTCTTTAAGTTTATTACCAAGTTTGCTTCTTGTAATCGTTCAACATGCTCTGCCAACTGTAACATGTGAGCTTTCAATCACTTGCTAAAGGTCACTACATCATACAGATAAACTACACAATTTGTTCATCTCACCATGACTCTGTTCCTGAGTCACTAAACCTGGCTTTGAAGGGAATTCCTATCACTGGTGGCAATGCTAATACGTCATCCCCACAGGAAATCGTCAAAATTTCAGAGTTTTTATCTGCCACGTGCTTCATTCTGTGCTGTGCCCTTCAGGTGCTGTTTAGCGAACTCACCTACTCCATCTAATCTCTTCCTCACCTCACATACATAATCCGAATGTGAGATCTCTGACTTCGGTCCTGTCAATTTATATTCAATTAATTCCAAAGGACCTCTCATTCAAATATTAACTCAAAGGAAGTAAACTGAGTAGATTTATTTCGGGCAAATAATTTTTATCCAAAGGCAAACAATTTAATGAGACACCTTCATTCCAATCATTCCAGTAATCCTGACAGTACGCTGTTAATATGGTCTTCAGCGTCTAATGCTAACTTTCCAAGGCTCCCTGGGATTCAGGATGGGACGCCCTTGATTTAAACTGCTGTATGCCTAAGCTATCCATGACTTCCTTAAACAGCTGATTGGTAAAATGAGACCTTGGTCTGACTGAATCTCTCTGTGGAGCCCACAGTGAGTAAAGAAAGCTACCAACTCCTCCACCTCCCTTTTTACCTTAACACTCCATAATAGAATTGCCTCTGGAAATCTGGTAGACACATCCATTATGGCTAGCAAATATTAGTTTCCACTTTTATTTTAGGTAGGGGAGCTACACAACTCATCATAACCTACGTGAAATGTTCTTCGAATGCAGGAATTGGTAACAAAGGTTCTGGCTTTATTACTGCCTGTGACTAACCTACCATTTAGAATATTTGACATGTACGTCAAAAAATAACCACGTCGATGTGCATTCCAGGCCACTAGAAATGCCTCTGCACCTTATCCTGAGTCTTCTGTACACCTAGGTGACCGCCTGCCGTTAGTTTATGTGCTACCCGTAACACTGTACGCTACCTCTAAAACAATCTGGTGCACTTCGGCCCATTTCCCTTCTGCACTAACCTATCGGGGTCTCCATTTTAATTTTAGCATTCTATCTTTAAGTTAACAACGTTCGACAATATAATCTGATTCCTTTTCTCTGTGTGTGCATGTGTATGTGTTTGTGAATGTGTGTGTATATATCTGTTGTAAGTCCATTAGCCTTTCAGGACGAAACACACCTCCCTGATCCTCTACCTGTTCAGGGTTTTCCTGCACCGTGACATCAAACAGGAAGTCAGTTTACTGAGCATCATCCTTTGGTTTTTTATGACGGTTTTCCTTCCTGCTCTAACTTATGACAGTGTAATCTTGTTACTATACAGTCTGGAAAAATCCTGGGTATTTTTCTTTTAACTCCCCAATTCCCTAGTATTCCTTTTGCCTTCTCCAATACAAGGGGTGCCACTCCCACCTTGGATCCTGTTAAATCGTTCACAAGAATAAACTGTATTCCTGAAAATAACACTCTGTTACTCACTGTCACTGTTACTTCCTCAACCTTGATTTGGCATTCCATCCTGATGTTACACAAGGGAATACTTAATTTCTAACCCCATTCCACAAATTGTTACGATCTTGATTAATATGTCAGAAAGAGTGAAAATACTTTCATCTCTCACTATTAGAGGCCGAGAGAAAGTGAGGGCTGCAGATGCTGGAGGTGAGAGTTGAAAAGTGTGGGGCTGGAAAAGCATAGCCAACCAGGCAGCATCTGAGGGGCAGAAGAGTTGACGTTTCAGGCATAAATTCTTCATCAGGAAAGTGGGAGGTGGGGTAAGGGAGGGGGAAGGGGGCCGAGAAATAAATAGGAGGGTGGGGGTGGAGCTGGGTGTAAGATAGCTTGGAAGGCGATAGGTAGAAGCAGGTGGGGTGTGATGGTGATAGGTCGGAGAGGAGGGTGTTGTGGATAGGTGGTAGGACAACTAGAACCCTCAAACTAGAACCATCATCAACGTTGACTTCACCAAGTTCCAAATCTCCCCTCCCCCAACCTCTCCCAGATTGAGCCATTCAATCTAGCACTGCCCCCTTGAACCGCCCGAACTGGCCAGCTTCCTTCCCACCTACCGACTCCACCCTACCAACCGACATATCACTATTACTCCCACCTACATTTTCTTATCGCCTTCCCAGTGACCCTCCCACCAGCCCAGCTACGACCCTCGTATTTATCTTTCAGCCCCATTGTCCCCCCACCACATTCCTCACAATCGGTTTCTGCCTGATATTCGATTGATCTGCTTTTCGGATGCTGCCTGATCTGTTGTGTTTTTCCAGCGTCTCACTTCTCAACTATTAGAGACTGAGCAGATCCCATATCTCACAAAATTATAACTTCTTGTCGTTCTCCCCTGATCTTTCTAAGTAAACTTTATCTACTGAGGCGAATTCTTTCAGAGATCAGGTACCAACTCCATACCCAGACCCTGCCTCGGCTGTGCACTCTCCTGCAGCTCCTCGCTCTACTTGGAGTCTCCTTTACCAGTTTCACTAATGCCACTGGGCTTAGCCTCTTCTGCCACATCTTTCCCCAAAGTGCCTTCCTTCAACGACCATTGAAGTGTGTCCCAGCTTACTTCAATGAAAACACCTTTTCCCATTGCCCTTCTTAAACCATCAGCACTGTCATTTTATGTGTTCCACTCCCTTATACTGAGAACACCTGAGGCCTTTCACCTCCTTTCAACCCCTTTGGGCTTCTTTTTTCACCTGTGGTAAACTATTGTGCGCTACTGTTCGCTTTGTAATGTGTGAACTTCCCTTCTCCCAATTTCTATCCCTCATAGCATGAAAATTCTCCTGGAAGCTAAATTTCATCTCATGGACCAATGCATATTTACCTGCTATTTCTGCCGCGCTTCTCGCTTCTTGAACTTTCTGTTCGTGTACAAGAATTTTTACCATCTCTGGAAGTGAGTCTTTCAACTTCTCCAGCAGAATAACCTCCCTTCGAGCCTCACAGGTCTTAACTATTTTTAAGTCCAGCACCCATCTATCAAAATGACTGTAGTTAATTCTTTCAAACTTAACATAAGTCTGACCTGGTTCCGTCTCTATTTTTATGAACCTCTGTCCATATGCTTCTGGTACCAATTCATAACCAATCAAAATAGCCAATTTGACATCTGCATAATCTCTTGATCCCTCATATGACAGCGCTGCACATACCTCACCAGCTGTGCCCACCAGCTTAGTCTGAACGAGCATTACCCACAAATTCACTGGACACATCATCTGCCGAGTCATTTTTTAAAAATGAAATAAAAATTTGTTTTGACATTTTTCTCACTGAAATATGGCAAGGCGCTAACATAGTTGTACACATCCCGATGTTCTCCCTTCATCTCCATCCTCTTAATTTAACTTTCTTGTCTAATTCCCAACTTCTGAATCTCAAATTCTCTCTCTCTTTCTTTTTCCTCTCCTTCACTTTTTTTGTCTCTCTGTTTCCTTCTCTTTCTTTATCTTCTAACTTCAGTTGCCATATTTGCAATTTAAGTTTTATCTAACTCGACTGCACTTGTCTGTTTCTCTGATACATCAAAGTGCTTTACCAACTCCATTACAATTTCAGCTTTCCTTTTGTCCCTGGTTAAACCCAATTCCAACCTATTTACTAATTCTAAAAAATGTCCTCCTTTTGTCTTTCTAAACTTTCTTGGCAAATTTGGGAACCTCTTTAGTAATGTTAAAAGCCTTTTCCCTCACTTTTAATTTAAACCACCACCAGTAAACAAAATTAAACAGATTTTCCGACCGGTTTTATTTGAAGATCTGGGTCACTAATTGCAACGTGTTGGAATTTTCTGGGACATTTTGTACCCGAAATCTGTTCAAATCTGTCCAAGTCCCATACGGCAGGGCCCCAAACTGTGGAGACATCTATGTCGAACACTTCTCTTAATTAAAACCACAAACCTAAAAAGCTCACCTCACCTCGTAATCTGTTAATAATGAGTGACAAAGAAGTCCCAAATTCCACTAATGATAGAAAAATAACAGTTTGTATGTATGCAAGTTAGCTCGCTGTGCTTGAAGGCTTGTTTTCTGACGATTCGACACTATGACTAGGTAACATCATCAGTGAGAGTCTCTGCTGAAGCGCTGGTAGTATGTCGTGCCTCTCTATTTGTAGGTCTTGGGTTCTTAAGATGGGTGATGTCATTTCCAGTTCTTTTGTTTTACAAGAGAAGGTAGATAGGATCTAAATTGATGCGTTTATTGATGGACTTCTGGTCAGAATGCCATTCCTCTAAGAACGTCCTTGCGTGTCTTAGTATGTGTGTGCATTGTCCCAATCAAAGTGGTGCCCTTCTTTGCCTGTATGTATGGAACACAGTGATAATGGGTCATGTCTTTTGGTGGCCAGTTGGTGTTCATGTATCCTGGTAACACAACAGCAGGACCAATTCAATGGCAGAAAATTGATTTTATATACACTGTTTAAATATTGTGTGTATGCAGATAAGTAACATTTTTCATATGTGCACAACACATTCTAAATGAACAACGAAGACACAGTTAACAAAAAGTGATGCATATGATGTATACAATTTATAAAACATTAAAACATCATTTGATTCTCATCTAAAATGATATGTTCCCCTTCCCTCAACGTTCCCTGTTTTTCTGGAATTCTCCACTCCAATCTCTCATTCTTATCAGGATTTGTTATAAATTCTTGCTTCTGGTGTCCCAACTTATTTCAGTTAATCCCCTTTCTACCAGAATTCAATATATTGGTCTGTTGGATACTTTCCAAAGCTAGTGTCTGTCATATTATTGAAGATAAAAATTCCGGCATCAGAGCCAGCAACTGAACACGTTACTCTGTTGTCCATGCCCTATACAAAGGACCACAGCACACAGGAATTGCCAAAACATTGAGGGATGTGCATCTACTTCTTTCGATGATCTAGTTTTCTCATGTTTCACATTTCCTCATCTATGTTGTCTCGCTCTTCCTCTTTGTATCTAGTTAAGAAATTTACCAATTATTCTTTGCAGCTCCTCTCTCAAAGCTCCTTCTTTCGGTTTAGATCTATTGGTCTCTTCTTGATGTAATGTGATTATAATTGAACAATGTAACTACAATGACATGTGGGAGGAGCTGGCCAGAGTTAATTGGAAGGGGAGCCGAGCTGGGCAGACCATGGAACAGCAAAAGCAGGAATTTCTGGGGATATTTCGGAGGATATCAGAAATTCTCCCAAAGGTGATGAAACATACTCATGGCAGGACAAGGCAACCATGAGTGATAAGGCATCAAACCAAAAGAGGAAACACACAATGTGGTGAAGATGATTGGGAATCCAGAGAATTCATTGGCTCGGAAACTACATAAGGCTGGCATCACTGTCACTGCAGAGCTCTTAATCATGGTCAGGGAGAGAAACAGAGGAAAGACATTCACTTTAAACACACGAAATGGTATTACTCAAGGAAAAAAGATTCATATGAATTAAACAATTGAATTAAAAAGAGTTAATTGGTTTTGCAAAATGTGTCAGATTGAAAGTATGACCCGGGAAGAGACCCCCAGCAGAATGACAGTATGAAAATGGAAGTGTTACCACATCAGAAACCAGAGTAGGTCACTGAGCAGATGACTGATGGGTGAATGGGTCTCGATGTGAACTAAGGGACAGACAGCAGAATTGCATTACAGATATTGCATCTCAAAACTGCGTATTTATGTAGTGCTGTAGACTACAGCAGCAGAAGCAAAACAGCATTCAACCACAACCTGTAACTTTTAGCCTCGAATAATTTCCTCAGTCTGCCATTACCATCAATATGATCTATGTTTCAGTAATGACTGTGGGTGAACATGACTGGGTCAGAACCACGTGAACCTAAACCTGATGCTCACCCATTAATGCTACCACATTTGACCAACAGATCTGATCGAAGCTCCGCAATCCTGTCACATTCTGACATAACTGGTGAGTGATGATTAAACAAATGACTGGAGGAAAGGGATCCACAAACATCCCCATCCTCAGTAATCGAACAGCTCTGCACATCAGTGTAAAAGACCAGGATGTGGTAGCTGCACCAACCTCAGCCAGAAGTGTTGAGTTGATGATCTACCTCACCCTCGCCATGATACCCACAGAATCACAGATGCCAGTCTTCAACCAATTCACTTTGCTGTACGTGACATGAAAAAACAGCTGAACACAGTACATACGAAAAAGGCAATGGTCCCTGACCCCATTCCTGTAATAGGACTGAAGACTTGTGCTGCACAACAAGCCGTGTCCCTGGGGAAGCTCTTTCATTCCAGCTCTAACTCTGACATCTCCCTGGCAATGTGGAAAATTACTCAACTATGTCCAGTTCCTAAGAGGATTATAATTACAATCTGGCCAGTTACCTCCGCCTCAGTCCGACCACGACTATCAAATTGGTGGGAGTTCTTTTTGACAGAGTTATCAAACAGCACAGAAATAACCTGCTCAGTATGATTTCAGATAGGTCCCCATGTAGAGATGGTGCTGCTGTGTAAAGGTCACTGGATTACTAATCCAGACCAGGCTAATGCTCTGGCAGCTGGTGTAAGTTAAACACAATTGACAAAATATTAAGATGCAAAATCTGGTGTCCGTAAATAGTGACCTTCAAGCCAATGTCGATTGTACACACCAATTTGCTTCACAAATGTACTTTCAGAAAGTGAATCTCCCGTGCTTTCCTGGTCTGGCCTAAACGTGACTGCAGACACACAGACATGTGATAAACTCTTCAATGGTCTCTGAATCCGCCAAACAAGACATTCTATAGTATCAAACTCTTCCGAGGTCTAAAGGATAAAACCAGACAGGACACCCGGCCCTAGCCTCGGTATCGGAAAAAGGGAATGAGAAACACAGTCCTGTTGACCCTGCAGAGACCTCCTTCCTAACATCTGAGAGCTTGTGACAACATTTACAGACTACATAGAAACATCGGGAATGGAGTAGGTCATACAACACATTGAGCCTTCCCCATTCCAGTTCATGTTCAAATATGTACACAATGCACTTTTTCCACACACTGTACACATCCCTTAATGTGATTAACTGTGGGAAGCTATAAAGTAGGAAGTGCAGTAGTCCATTTGGTCTGTCGAGTTTGGTACCAAATTCAATATAATGATACCTTGCCCTTTATTTCCATATCGTTCTCCTTCTCTCCCACCGTTCCTTTACTGTCTCTAAATCCTTATTTATATTCAGTGTCTTGGCTTTCAGGTTCGAGTGCATTCCCCAGGTTCACCAGTCACTGAGTGCAAACATTTATTGTCATCTCATTGCAGAATGGTCTGTCTGTACCTAATACTGTGGACCCTTGTTTTAGACACCACAGCCAGGGGAATTATTATCCCTGCTTCCAATCCGTCTCACCCTGTCAGATCTTTATATATCCCACTGAGATCTCCACCCATTTGCCTAAACCCCATGGATTACAGGCTCAGTCGCCCCAAACTCTGCTCCCACAACAAGCCTGTCATCACAAAGATCGGTCTGGTCATCCTTCACTGCTCTCCCTCAATGTCAGGTTTGTCCTTTATTATGCACTGAGACCAAATCTGCAGAATACTGCACAGTGTTTGAGATAGGGTCTCACCAAAGCCCTCTACAGCTGCAGTAACACTCGCTGACTCCTGGACTCAAATCCCCCTGAAATGAATGTCAGCACATCATTGATCTTCCTATCTGGTTCTTGCTCCTGCGATATTGCATTCAGTGACTTGTCTACAGGGAGATCCAGATCATTTGCAATGTTACAGCTCCCCACTTGGTAGGTCTTTGTACACTGGGCAGCGTGTTAATGCCATTCCAAGTATTGCCTTGTGGGTTCAGACCTCACTGTGCTGCAGGGACCTCGGAGGGCCGCGCAGAAGGAAACAACAAAAAGGCCCATACGTCGCTTTTCAGATCAACATGTTTCAAACAATCCTTTTTCAAACGAAAAGCTGCCAATCTCTTGTTCCAACCAAAGTGCACACTGTCACCTCAACCCACCTTGCTCTCTATCTGCCACGTATTTGCCCATTCACTCCACTTGTCTTAGTCTCCTTGAAGCTTTTTTACAACCTCCTCACCCACTCGCAATCCAACATCCTTTAGTTCTATCAGTCGGTTGGGATATCTTGTATTTGATTCCTGCAACCAAATGTTTAATGGGTATTGTGAACAACTGGAACCTGAGCACCGATCTCTGTGATATCCCAGAAACCTTCCTCTGTTATTTTATTTAAATAATATTTATTTCCTGAATCTGGGTGTGACTGGCTGGGCCAGCATTTATTGCCTGTCCCTAGTTGCCCCTTGAGAAGGTGGTGCTGAGCTGCCTTGTTGAATCGCTGCAGTCCACTGTGTATTCAGTGACAGTAACACCATTGAATGCCAAGGGGCAGGTTAGATTGTATTTTTGTGGTGATGTTCACGGTCTGGCATTTGTGTGACGTGACTATTACTTGCCACTTGTCAGCCTGGATACTGTACAGGTCTTGTTGTAGTTGAACATGGACTGCTTCAGTATCTGAGGAGCCACAAATGTTGCAGAAGATTGTGCAATAATTGGTCAACATCTCCACTTCTGACCTTAAAATGGAGGGAAGGTCATTGATGTAGCAGTCCTGAAGATGATTGGGCCTAGGCCACTGCCCGAGGGACTTCTACGGATTTATCCTGGAGCTGAGTTGACTGACCTTTATCAACCATGACCATCTTCCTACGTGTCTGGCATGATTCTAACCAGAGGGGAGTTTGCCCCTGATGCCCATTGATTCCAGTTTTGCTAAGGCCCCTTGATAACTCACTTGGGCGAAGGCAGCCTTGATTTAAATGGCTGTCACTCTCACCCTACCTCTGGAATTCAGCTCTTTTGTCCATGTTTGAACCAAGGTAATGAGGTCAGGAGCTGAGTGGCCCTGGTGGAGCCCAAACTGGGCGTCATTGACCAGGGTATTGCTGAGCAGGTGCTGCTTAAAAGCACTGAGACCTTCCACCACTTTACTGCTGATCAAGAGTAGACTGATGGGGTGGAAATTGGCTGGATTGGATTTGGTCTGCTATTTATATACAGGAGATACTTGGGGTAATTTTCCATGTAATCGGGGAAATGTTGTTGTAACGGTATTGGAACAGCTTGGTGAGGGCAGTGACAAGGTCTGGAGAACAAAATTTCAGTACTATTGCCAGAATGTTGTCAGGGTATGTACCCTCTGAGTTATCCAGTGTCTCCAACTGAATCTGGATAACGTGTGGAGTGAATCAAATTGGCTGATGACTGGTAACTGAATTGTTGAGGCCAAGATGGATCATCCACTCAGCACTTCTGACTGAAGATTGTTGCGAATGCGTGAACGTTATCTTTTGCATTGAAGTGCTAGGCTCTTCCATCATTAACGATGGGGATACTTGTGGAATGTCCTACTCCGATGACTTGTTTAATTGTCCATTACAATTCTCTATTAGAAGTAGAAGGACTGCAGAGCTGAGATCTGCACCGTTGCTTGTGGGATCACTTAGCTCTGTCTCTGACGAACTGCTTATGCTGTTTGGCACACAGGTAGTCATGGTTGGTGACTTCATCAGGCAGACAACTCATTTTCAGGTACGCCCGGTGCTGCACCTGCCCTCCTGCACACTCCATTGAATCAAGATTGATCCTCTGGCTTGATGGTAATTGTTGTGAGGGGGATATGCCAGGCCATGAGGTTGTGCTGGAGTACAATTCTGCTGCTATTGATGACCCACAACATATTATCGAAACCCAGACTTGAGCTGCTAGATCTGTTCAAAGTCTGTCCTATTTAGCATGGTGACAGTGCCACCTAAAATGGTGGAGGTTATTCTCAATATGCAAGTGTGACTTTATCTCCACAATGACTATGCGGTGGTCACTCTTACCCGATGCTGTCATGGACAGATACTTCTGCAGCTGGCAGATTAGTAAGGCTGTGGTCAAATATGGCTTTTCCCTCTTGTGGGTTCCTTCACCTGCTGCAGACCGAGTCGAGAAGTTATATCCTTTCGGACCCAACCAGCTCAATCAGTAATGCTGCTGCCGAACCACTCTTTTTGTGGACATTGACGTCCCTAACCCAGAGTATATTTTGTGCCTTTGCCACCCTCCGTGCTGCCTCCAAGTGTTGGTCAGCTTGGAGGAGTACTGACTCATCAGTTGGAAGACGCTGGTACATGGTAATCAGCAGGAGGTTTCCTTTCCCATGTGTAAACTACCACCATGAGAGTTCATGGGATACAGAGTCACTGTTGAGGACTCCCAGAACAATTCCCTGCAAACTGTATCCCACGGTGCCACCACTTCTGCTTTTTCTGTCCTGCTGGTGAGAGAGGAGATATCTGGGGAAGGTGATGGAGTTTCAGGGATATAGTCATACTCACAGAATCAGACCTTAAATACAATGTCAGGCTGTTGCTCCACGTGTCTGTTTATTTCTATTCACTGTCTCCTGCCAGCTGTCCAATTCTAGAAGCATGGCCATATATTCACCCCAATCCACGAAGATTTGATTTTGCAAACTAGGCTTGGAGCTTTACCAAAATCTTTCTGAAAATCCACATGTTTTACATCCATTGCTTCGCTTTCATTTGTCTCCCAGTCTGTTTCTCAAACATAATTCCCATTTAATAAATCTATGTTAGTGTTGTCTATGACCATTATTTTCAGTCCCAATAATTTAACCCAAACGATTTACTTACTATGTTCTATGTTCCATGTACTATTTCGTTTTCCACGCCAGACTTGGTTTTCCTGGTATTGTCAGAAAGTTCTGTGAAGACAGAACTGAAGTAGTGGACTCATAGTTTTGCCATTTCCCTGTTTCCCATTCTCCATTCTCTGGTTTCAAACTGGAAAAAACCTTCACTTTTTTTCATACTTCTCACATTGACATAATTTGACAAGCTAGAACAGTTCACTCTTATAACCTTTGTGAACATTATCTCCAGAAACCCATCAATTCTTGTGTTAAGCTGCTCAATCATTGACCTTCCACATCATATACTCACAGGAGCATAGTCTCTGTGCCAACAGAAATACAGCACGATCTATATTAGTCCCACTTTCCGACGAAAGGTTCATAGCCTGGAATGTTATGGCACTTCCAAGTGCTTGTCCAAGTATTTTTAACAGTTGAGAGGATAACCTTGATAACTCCCCTCTCAGAAAGTACTTTCCAGACCCCAACACCCTCTGGGTGAAGAAAAAGTCATCTTTAAATCCTCTCTGAACCTCAAACCCTTCACTTTAAAAGTGTGCTCCCTTGTTCTTGACCCTCTGTCTAAAAGGAACAGATGCTGTCTGTCCACCCTGTCGATGCCCCTTGTTAACTTATCCTTCTGAATCACATCCCCCTCAGCCTCTCTGTCAAAAGTAAACAACCTGAGATTATCCAGCCTCTCTCCATAGCTGATATGCTCCATCCCAGGGAAAATCCTGATGAATCTCCTCTGCAATCCCCTCCAGTACAATCACATCCTTCCTTATAATGAGGCTCCCAGAACGACAAACATTACTCCATCATGGACTAAACCAAGCCCTGTATAACACTTATAATCTACTCCCTGATTAATAAACGCGACACCCAAGGTTCAATTCTTAATTAGTCCATTATCCTGTTCAGTCACATTCAGGGATGTGTGGAGAAACACACTCTGAGCTCCCTAGTATGCTGCCAATCATTGTGTACACTCCATGTCTGGTTCCTCCTTCCAAAGTACATCACCTCGTATTTATCAGGATCACATTGCATCTGCCATTGATCTGCCCATCTGATCATTCCACTTGTATTTTCCTGTAAAATCAGAACTTTCTCCTCACTACCAACCACCCTGTCAATCTTTGTATCAAACACAAACTTGCTTATCACAACTCCCACCCCTCCACCCACTCCCCCTCCAGATTCACATCTATACCATTTATGAATGCTGCAAACAATAAGGGACACAACACTGATCCTTGTGGTACACCAGGGGACACTGGTCTCCAATCACACAAACAGCGTTCTCCCACCACCCTCTGCCTCCTGACACTAAGACAATTTTCGCTGTAACTTTTCAAGTTTTCCTTGAAACTGTGAGAATTTACTTTTTTTTCAGTTTCCCATGCGGAACTTTATCAAAGGCATTCAATCAAAACTAAATAAGCGACCTCCTCCAACTAATTGAATCAACTCCATTAGCTGTGACTTCACTCTGATAAAGTCATGATGATTATCCCTGATCAAGCCTTGACATTCTGATTGGAGTTCAATTTTCTCCTTCTCTATTTTCTCCAGTTGTTTCTGAACAGTGATTTAATACTCGCTCGTCTATAGTTTCCTGGTCTATCTCTACCACCCTTACTGTGAAGTGCAATCATAATAGCTGTTCTCCAGTCCTCTGGCACCTCCCCTATTGTCAGATTCTAATTAAAATTTCCAATCAGCGTCTTTCCTCCCTTGACTCCAACATTATCCAGACCTGCAGATTAATCCAATTTTATACCAGACAAAGCCTCAAACCGCCGCTCGTATTTTACATCAAACTCTTTTCAAGAGCTTTCATGTCCATCTTCTCGAATTCTGTACCTGCATCCTCCTTCTCCCAAGTAAAAGAGCTGTGATGCTTACATGTAACAATCTATAAAATTAAATGCGTGGCTCCAGGGATGGTGCAGGAGGGAGGGATTTCGGTACTTGGATAACTGTGGTTCTTTCTGGGGAAGGTGGGAGCTCTATAAACAGGATGGTCTGCACCTGAACCTGAGAGGCACCAGTATCCTTGGGGGGAGGTATGCTAGTGCTCTTGTGGGGGGGGGGGGTTAAACTAACTCTGCAGGGGCATGGGAACCCAGACTGTAGCTTTAGGGTGCAGGACCTGAAGCGTAGGGAGGTTAGGAATATGGCATCAATCTTAAAGGAGGGTGCCTGTAAACAGAAGAGTGGCTTGAAGTGTGTATACTTTAATGCCAGAAGTAGACGAAATAAGGTAGTGAACTTGCAGCGTGAGTTGGTACCTGGGACTTCGATGTTGTGGCTATTACGGAGACATGGCTAGATCAGGGACAGGATTGGCTGTTGCAGGTTCCAGGGTTTAAATGTTTTAGTAGGGTCAGAGGTGGGGGTAAAAGAGGGGGGGTGTGTGGCTTTGCTTGTCAAAGATAGTATTACAGCTGTGGAAAGGAAGATGGACGAAGATTTGCCATGTGAGGGAGTTTGGGTTGAGGTTAGGAATAGGAGAGGTGAGGTCACCCTGTTAGGAGTCTTTTACAGGCCTCCTAATAGTCCTAGAATCGTTGAAGAAAGGATTGCGAAGATGATTCAGGAGAAGAGTGACAGTAATAGGGTGGTTGTTATGGGGGACTTTAACTTTCCTGATATTGATTGGGAAAGCTATAGCTCAAGTTCGTTTGATGGGTCAGTGTTTGTCCAATGTGTGCAGGAGAGTTTCCTGACACAATATGTAGATAAGCCAACAAGAGGTGAGGCCATACTGGATTTGGTTCTGGGTAACGAACCAGGCCAGGTATTAGAACTAGAGGTAGGTGAGCACTTTGGGGACAGTGACCACAATTCGGTGATTTTTACTCTAGTGATGGAGAGGGATAAGTGTGTACTACAGGGCAAGAGTTATAGCTGGGGGCAGGGAAATTATGATGCGGTGAGGCATGACTTAGGATGTGTGGATTGGAAAAGTAGATTCCAAGGCAAGAGCGTAATTGATATGTGGAACTTGTTCATGGAGCAACTATTGAGTGTCCTTGATAAGTACGTACCTATCAGGCAGGGAGGAAAGGGTCGTGTGAGGGAGCCGTGGATTAATAAGGAATTGGAATCCCTTGTTAAATGGAAGAGGGCGGCCTTTGTAAAGATGAGGTGTGAAGTTCAATAGGGGCGATTGAGAGTTATAAGGTAGCCCGGAAGGACCTGAAGAGAGAGCTAAGAGCAGCAAGGAGGGGACATGAAAGGTCCTTAGTTGGTAGGATGAGGGAAAACCCTAAGGCTTTCTATAGGTATGTTAGGAATAAAAGAATGACTAGGGTAGGAATAGGTCCAATCAAGGATAGTAATGGGAAGTTGCGTGTGGAGGCTGAAGAGATCGGGGAGACACTGAATGAATACTTTTCGTCAGTATTCACTCAGGAACAGGACATTGTTGTCGATATGAATACTGAGGCACGAATAAGTAGAATGGATGGCTTTGAGATATGTAGAGAAGATGAGTTGGAAATTCTGGCAAGGGTGAAAATAGATAAGTCCCCTGGGCCTGATGGCATATATCCTAGGATTCTCTGGGAAGCAAGGGAAGAGATTGCCTAGCCTTTGGCCTTGATTTTTGCGTCCTCTTTGTCTACAGGAGTAGTGTCGGAGGACTGGATGCTAGCAAACATGGTTCCCTTATTCAAGAAGGGGTAGTAGGGATAATCCTAGTAACTATAGGCCAGTGAGTCTCACTTCTGTTGTGGGCAAAGTCTTAGAGACAATTGTAAGGGATAGGATTTATGCACATCTGGATAAGAATAATGTGATCAAGGATAGTCAGCATGGTTTTGTGAAGGGCAGGTCGTGCCTCACACACCTTATTGAATTCTTTGAGAAGGTGACTAAGGAGGTAGATGAGGGGAAAGCGGTAGATGTGGTATATATGGATTTTAGTAAGGCGTTTGATAAGGTCCCCCATGGTAGGCTACTGCAGAAAATACAGAGAGATGGCATTGAGGGTGAGTTGGAGGTTTGGATTAGGAATTGGCTGGCTGGAAGAAGACAGAGGGTCGTAGTTGATGGCAAAGCTTCATCTTGGAGTGCTGTCACTAGCGGTGTTCTGCAAGGATCTGTTTTGGGACCATTGCTGTTTGTCATTTTTATAAGGTTAGAAGGTTGGGTGAGCAAGTTTGCGGATGATACGAAAGTCGGAGGAGTTGTAGACATTGAGGAAGGATGTGGCAGGTTACAGCGGGATATAGAGAATCTGCAGAGCTGGGCAGAAAGGCGGCAAATGGAGTTCAATGTAGCTAAGTGTGAGGTGATTCACTTTTGAATGAGTAACAAAAAAATGGGGTACTGGGCTAATGGTCGGATACTTGGTAGTGTGGAAGAGCAGAGGGATCTTGGTGTCCATGTACACAGATCTCTGAAAGTTGCCACCCAGGTAAATAGTGCAGTGAAGAAGGCATATGGCGTACTGGCTTTTATTGGTAGAGGAATTGAGTTCCGGAGTCCTGAGGTCATGCTTCAGTTGTATAAGACTCTGGTGCGGCCGCATCTGGAATATTGTGTGCAGTTTTGGTCGCCATACTATAGGAAGGATGTGGAGGCACTGGAACGGGTGCAGAGGAAGTTTACCAGGATGTTGCCTGGTATGGTAGGAAGATCCTATGAGGAAAGGCTGAGGCACTTGGGGTTGTTTTCATTGGAGAAAAGAAGGTTTAGGGGTGACTTGATAGAGGTGTACAAGATGATTAGGGGGTTAGATAGGGTTGACAGTGAGAACCTTTTTCCACGTATGGAGTCAGCTATTACAAGGGGGCAGAGCTTTAAATTAAGGGGGGGGTAGATATAGGACTGATGTTAGGGGTAGGTTCTTCACTCAGCGAGTCGTAAGTTCATGGAATGCCCTGCCAGTAGCAGTGGTGGACTCTCCCTCTTTATGGGTATTTAAGCGGGCATTGGATAGGTATATGGAGGATAGTGGGTTAGTGTAGGTTAGGTGGGCTTTGATCGGCGCAACATCGAGGACCGAATGGCCTGTACTGCGCTGTATTCTTCTATGTTCTATGTTCTATGTTCTATAAATGTTCTCCGGGTTGACACACTGATTGCCCCTTTGGTTTCTAATGGACACTAACTGTTGCTGATCATTCTGTTCTACTTGACCTTGTAGAATATCATGGGATTCTCTCTCATCTCTCCTGCTTGCACTTCTCCATGTCCCTCGGTTGTTCTCTCCCCTCTATGTTTCTAAGTTTCACTAAAATCACCTCTCATTTTTTGAAACTCGAGATCACAGTCTGAGTTTCCACATCAGACAATCTTGCCATTTTAGGGATTAAGACTGGGACTCCAAACGGTACACAATACTCTCTGTTTAGTCTCAGCAACGCTCTGTGCAGCTCGAGCATGACATCCTCTATATTTCAATTACATGCACATGAATTTAAGCCTAATTTTTCGTTTCCTATTTGCTTGTGTTTAGATTACATTGCCTTACAGTGTGGAAACAGGCCCTTCGGCCCAACAAGTCCACACCGACCCGCCGAAGCGCAACGCACCCATCATACACCTTCATTTACCCCTTACCTAACACTACGGGAAATTTAGCATGGCCAATTCACCTGACCTGCACATTGTGGACTGTGGGAGGAAACCGGAACACCCAGAGGAAACCCACACAGACACGGGGAGAATGTGCAAACTCCACACAGTCAGTCACCTGAGGTGGGTGCTGAACCCGTGTCTCTGGCGCTGTGAGGTAGCAGTGCTAACCACTATGCCACTGTGCCGCCCAATTCTTCCCAATTCCTTTTACTTTAACTTTTCTTATGATGTTAGTGGGAGAGTTCTTAAAAAAGATCCTCTTGAATATCCAACGATACGTTATCCATTAGCTCCTCATTGCCTCCGTCCACAAGAATCATCTTCAAACCATTCCAAAAAATGTTTGCCACTTATGGTTTTCGTTTCATCGATGCATTATCATCCTCCCCAGTTTTCCCATTACCTTCTATATTTCCAGTAACACGTTCTTTATAATCGAGCCCAACAGACACCCGACCGCGGATGACAAGTTTCTGATCTGTAGTTCACCACTCTCCATCTTCATCCTTTCTTAAACTGTTGGATAATATTTGTAACCTTTGCCTTATCCAGATTGGCTAAATATCTTTCGGGAATGTATTGGAAAACAACGTGATAATCTACGATGCAATCAATATGCCTATTGCTGCTTCCTCTGAAATTCTTGTATGAAGTACGTCTGATCTGTCAGATTTATAAATACTCAATCAAGCTTTCTTTTAAAACATGACCTCAACACTTATAAGAATGATCTTAGACTTTACCTACACAAGTCCCATGGTCACTTGGTATTTCTGGGAAAATTTCTGGATATTCTGCCTTGAAGATAGACACAAAGAAACTGTTTCTTTTCCCTGTGATTTCTCTGTTGTCTTCAATAAATTATTCTGTCTGCACACCCACTGTTCCATATTTCACCTTGTTTTTACTTTTGTTTCATTCACTGATGTACTTTTTTTTAGCAGTGTTTATGTTTTTCATTTGTTTGTATGCTTTTTCGCTTTTTGATTTTCTTTTCTTGGTCATCCGTTGCTGGGTCTATATTTCTCCGAATCCACTGGCTTACTACGGTACTTGGCATTTTTCTAAGCTAATTCCTGTGATCTAATAGATAGTTGAAGGTGAGGCTGAAAGGGTTAGGTCAGAGAGGCGGGTGGACCAGATTGATCGGAAGGAAGATGAACACAGGAAAGTTCAAAAGGGGGGAGGATGCTGAGTTGGAAGATTGGACTGGGATAAGGTGGAGTTAGGGTAAATGGGGAAACGGGTGAAACCTCCATTAATCCCCTGTGGTTGGAGGGTCCCACGGTAGAACAGGAACCTTTCTTCATCCATACTTCTGGTGGTTAGGGTTTGGCGATGGAGGAGGCCCAGGACTCTCACGTCCTTGGCAGAGTGGAAAGGGGAGTTAAAGTGTTCAGCCACAAGGTGGTGGAGTTGGTCAATGTGGCTATCCCAGATATGTTCTCTGTAATGATCCACCTGCCTTACCAATGTAGAGAAGACCACACTGGCTTTAATGTATGTAGTAGATGAGTCGTTCTGTCTCCCTTCATGACCTTTCACTTTCAACCCCACCTTCATCTACCTATCGCATTCCTAGCTACCTCCCTCCTGCCACACCGCCTTCTCATTTATCTCTCAGCCCCCTTCATCATAAGCCTCATTCGTGATGAAGGGCTTATGCCCAAAATGTCAATTCTCCTGCTCCTAGTACGCTGCCTGACTGTGCTTTTCCAGCACCACACTCTTTGACTCTGATCTTCCAGCACCACACTCTTCGACTCTGATCTCCAGCATCTACAGTCCCCAATTTCTCCTCACATCTTCAGGGCTTGCACGATTCAGCTTTATGACAGTTACTTCAAATAAAACAAAAACTACCGTGTACTCAAACAGCATAAAAGAAAACCAATGCATTGTGGTCACTGTTCCCAAAAGGTCCTTTACAGCAAAATTTTCAATTCGTTCTTTTGATCATTCAACATCAATTTCTAAATAACATGATCTCTAGCTCAGTGCTCGACAAAATGTTAATACCACCATCGAACACATGCTCATGAAATCCATTCTTCCCAGCGTTAGCATTCAGTTGGGTTAACACAGTTTAGATGTAATGTAAACAGTACATTATTACTGCAGTAGCCACAAATGTGTATATCTCATTTCCCGTTTTTAAACATGTCCAGCATTTGTATAGCAGCTTTCACTTTGATATATAACTCCCATCAATGTTTCCTTCTTCTTGCTGTTTTTGCAATCAACCTTACTAGATTCTGGAGAATCAGAGCGATGTGGGATTTGGGGAGATTAATGGTAGAGATCATCTCGCCACATCATTTATGATCTTCTTAAGCATCATTGTGACATTTTCTCCAGATCTCCCGTTATGCTGATGGAGTAGAAAAGGACAATGATCGTTCATAAATGCTCTGTATTTCCCCCAGAGAGCTGAGACAGCTCTAACCTGGGTGGGAACCTTACAACAGGCTGGTAAAGCATTGCTGCTGCTGTACAGGATCTTAGTGAGATCATATCTGGAGTAGTGTGTACAGATTTAGTCTCTTCAATGAAGAAAGGATGTTGTTATATTGGAAGCAGCTCAGAGATGGATCCCTCAGCTGATTCCTGCAATGAAGGTGCTCGTTTATAACGAAAGGATGATCAGGTTGATCCAATAGCCATTGGAGTTTACAAAAATAAAGGATGATCTTATTTCAACACAGATGGCAGGAAGGAGTCAACAACTGAAGAGAATTACACAGATAGTGGGGGAATCCATTCTGTTCTACAACCTGTTACACTGGAACAACAGGAGGATATTCAGGCCTTCGAGCCTGTTACACCAGAATAGGACGAGGCTGTTCAGCCCCTGGAGCCTGATATATATTCGAGGCCAATCAGCCCCTCGAATCTATAACACTGGACCCAGAGTAGGCCATGCTGCACCAGTATCCTATTGCACAGCAACAGGATCAGTCCATTCAGCCTCCTCAAGTCCGTAACATAGGAACTGGAAGTTGTCACACAGTGACTGGAGATTGTTACACTGGGATAACAGGAGGCCATTCAGACCCACCGAGTCTGTTGCAAGGGAAATGTGTTAGGATAAAAACTATCTGAGACTTTTTTCGTGAGAAAGGAGGAGGCAATTCAGACACGTGTCTGTTGTATGGGAACAAGAGAAGACCAATCGCTCCCTTCGTCCCATCTCTGGGATACATGAGGAGACCGTTCAGTACCTCCACCGATTATGGAGAAATATGAGAAGACCCATCAGACCCTCAAAATGTTACACAGCAATGGGAAGATTCCATAATCCCCCACCCCTCTAATGCATCAACAGGAGGTGGTCATTTTGGCCTTGGAGATGACAACATGGGAACCCCAGAAAGACTTCATCCCATCGATTTTGTCCACCAGCGGGATGATGAGTCCAGTCAGCCACACATACCGCTTATGCAGCAATTGGAGCACATCTCTTAAAACCTTTTGCCCATCAAACAAGAATTCAAAGAAAACGTAAAGGTTTTCGAAAGGGAAGAACTTATAATAACTGAATACATTAGGGAATAAAATGTAACAATAAAGTATTGTAATTTAAGGGAAATTATTCGAATCCATTGTTGTGGACATTTGCAAACGTAAACCACAATTCATCGGAGTCAACATGGTTTTACAAAGGATAAATCATGATTGAAGTGTTTTCTTGAGTTATTTAAAGATGTGAAAAACAAGGTGGATAGTGGGAATCCTGGAAATGGAAGATAGCTGGTCTTCGTGAAGGATTCAGATACGTCGCTTCTCCAAAGAGTGAGTGGTAAGATCAGACAGCATCAGTTTAGGAGTAATTTATTGGTTTGGATGGAGGATTGGTTAACCAACAAAATGCAGTCAGATGAATGAACTGTGTAATTTGCTATTGGAAAATGCAACTTGTTGGGTGCCATAGATTTCAGTTCTCATGCTTCAACCATTTGTGATCGACATTATTACTCGGTTGACGGGATAGAAAATGCTATAGCTACATTTTCAGATGACACTAACATTGGTGGGAAATTACTTCGGAATGATGATGCAAGAGATTTAAAAACTATGTGTATAGATTGGGTGAATGGGCAAACATTTGGCAATGAAAATTAAAGTGGATAAATATGGGGTTATTCAAGTTGGCCAGCCTAATAAAAAGGCAAATTATTTTCTAAATGGAGAGAAACTTCAAAGTGCTTAAGTGCAGAGGGATCTGGGTGCCTGCTTGCATATCATAGAAAACTTGCTTGCGGGTACTTGAAGTAATGAGAAATGCAAGTATAACTTCAGCATTTATTTGTAAAAGGATAGAGTAGAAAGGTAGGGAGTGTTGGTGAAGCTATGCAAGGCGTTAGTGAGGCTGCAACATGGAGTACAGTTTGGGTGTCCTGCAGAATGAGGTATTTCCATTGGAGGCAATTCAGAAGAGCTTCATTAGAATGATTCCATATTTGAAGTGTTTGTCTTATGAAGAGAAATTGAGCAGTTTAGGCCTATGCTCTCCAGTTTATAAGAATAAACGGAGAGCTCATTGAGGTCTGTAAAATGCGAAAGCTAATTGAAAGGGTAGCTGTGGAGTGGATATGTTTTCATGTGGCGCAATCTACAATAAGAGACGAGAGTTTGAGGATCGAGAGAGGGCAGGAAAGTGGAACAGAGGCCGCGATGATATCAGCCATGAATGTATTCCATGGCGGAGCAGGTTCGAAGGGTTGGATTCCTGATTGATTCTCCTCGTTCATATTCAGCTTTACGACTGTGTTACACAGTAATGGGGGAGGATTATGTATCAAACAGGAAGCAGGAACTCCGGATAAATCAATCTAAATCAGATTGAAAGAACGCCACCAGTGGAGTCACACAGTGACCAGTGCTGGGTCCTCAACTATTTACAATCTATATCAATGATCAGGAGGACGGAACAGATATAGAGATACTGAGTTTGGTGATGTCGCTGTGATAAGCAAGAGATTAAATTATCAAGAGAGGGTGGAGGGTCAACAGATAGATACAGAGAGGTAAAGGCAATGGAGAATAATTTGGCAGCTGCAATATAATATGATATAATCTGTCATTTCATTTACAGGAATAATGGAAGGCAGTATGTTACTAAAATGGAGAGGGATTACTGGGATTAATGATACTGTGTACTGGGGGTTCACTCAGACCCGTTCCGACATGGGAGGTTTTGCTCCATCCCTGATCGTCTGCTCCTTGATGCTCCAAGTGACCCCATTGCTCTCCGTACACATGGAATGTTTTGAAGTGTTTGGTTGGTGATGGGGGATGCTATTTTCAAACGTGTATCATGGGAATGGCCTTTATCCAAGATACATTCGTTCCTTTCTACATGGAGATCTGAAGACGATGGGAATGGCTGCCTGCTTGTGAATGAAGAGGCTGTGGCTGCTGTCAGGACAGGGGTATTCACCAACATGATGCACTGTGATGGGCACACTGCAAGATTAATACAGAGAGTGCTCCTTCAGTTCCTCTACCTCTCCCTATTGACACGGCTACTCCATGTACACCATCAGGAATCCCATTATACTGGATACACCCGGCAGTTCCCTGCTGAGGGTGAAACAATGTATTTACCTCATCCACCATATATATTCTCCGTCACTGAATAGTTACATTGATGGCAACATACTGGCAGATGATGGATAGGTCACCCAGTCCTGTTTGAAAAGTTCCAGAACATAGAAGCTGAATGAAACTGTGATCTTAACAGCCACTGGCAGCACCGTCCTCCCCCTGGTGTGAAGCTGCAGGACGTGTTAAAGAAGGTGACACCGCTCTGTGACCAGCTCCTTGTTCAGTCAGGGCCCCTCACACTCTGCTCCTGGGTTAAGTGGAGCTTGGGAAGCTGTTCCTAGAAAATCCAGATGGACACAGCAGATCCCTTTCCCCCCACACACTCACTGCGTGGTTTCAGAGCTTCCCCTCTCTGCAACCTCAGCTCCATTTATTGTTCATGTTGCAGACCCAGATGTTGTAATTACAGTCCCCAGGCTCCATCCAGGGTTGGGTCACCAAATCCTCAGGTCTCCCTGAATGTCTGAGGCAGATAACAGCACATCCTCCAGAAAACCATCCCCAGCTGCTGCACTAACTTTTCAATAACAGGAGTCAGTCAGAAACCCCTCGTCTATAAGTGTTATGGACCAGACCAGATTCTCGCAAAATATTTTAAGAAGGCCGCTTAGATCAAAACCTTTCCTTATTTTGAATATAGATGTGAAGTGTGCTTTCCAGATATGTTGTGACTGGTCAAACCACTCGACATTAAGTAAAATATAATCTATTTAAATGCTTTAGTTAAAATACAATCAAAGAAAAGAACATTTCAGGATGGCTTATATGTTGAACACTAACACAAACAATAGATATCGTACCTTCTTGGTATACACTGCTTGGCACAAAGATATATTCAAATACAGATTCTTACATGCAATTTTCTTATCCAAGAGAAATGAACATCAACAGAGATCTCAGAGAGAAAGGCAGCGAGGAATCATGTATTGAGACTTCCAAACATTCTGGGACCCCGAACAGCTTCTGGATGCTGCAGCTAAAAACAAAACGAGGAAATCTGGTCTGGGAGAGATGGCCACTGCCCTTCCATTGTTACCACCGTTTTAATAAAACCTAAAGGCTTTCTCAGTTATTTACTTAAACTGTTTTCAGACACAGTTCCGCACCTCTGCCTTTAAAACGTCTCTTCAAAAAAAAATCCAAGAGAAAATAACCTTTTTACAGTGATCGTATCCTCCCGACTCCATCGGTAATAAAATAATCCGTCAATATACAACGGTGGATTCATTTCAGACATCCTAAACTTCCTCTGTTAGTAGACTGGAATGAATATACATTACATTGACTCTGAGCATACAAATGTTCACAACTCGATTCAATCTCAGTCATTTTACTCCTGCCACAGAATGCCTTTTGTTTTTCTTCATCCAAGTCTCCACACTGTATCAAAACTTACTTTTTCTCGCCCTGTCAACTTTATAATTTCAAATTGAATGGCAGCAAGAATAAGCTCAGTCGAAATAGACTGGTATCTTTCTCCCGAAATTTCTCCAAAAACTTTAAGGGGTCACGATCAGTGATAAAGATTTGTCTCAGGTATGTTATTCGCAATTTAAATGCTGAAATATTGTAACGCCAACACCAAGCTCAAGGCCTCCTTCCCCATTGTGGAATAAATCTGTTGGTGTTTCCACTGGACACTCTGACCACACGTTACATAATGGAGCACTTCTCATCTCTCCAATAGTCCCTCTGAATGACATAGCTCCTCATTCTGGATTAGTGGTGCTGGAAGAGCACAGCAGTTCCGGCAGCATCCAAGTAGCTTCGAAATCGACGTTTCGGGCAAAAGCCCTTCATCAGGAAAAAAGGCAGTGAGCCTGAAAAGTGAAGAGATAAGCTAGAGGAGGGTGGGGGTGGGGAGAAAGTAGCATAGAGTACAATGGGTGAGTGGGGGAGGGGATGAAGGTGATAGGTCAAGGAGGAGAGGGTGGAGTGGATAGGTGGAAAAGAAGATAGGCAGGTAGGACAAGTCTGGGCAAGTCAAGGGGACAGTTACTGAGCTGGAAGTTTAGAACTAGGGTGAGGTGGGGGAAGGGGAAATGAGGAAACTGTTGAAGTACACATTGATGCCCTGGGGTTGAAGTGTTCCGAGGCGGAAGATGAGGCGTTCTTCCTCCAGGCGTCTGGTGGTGAGGGAGCGGCGGTGAAGGAGGCCCAGGACCTCCATGTCCTCGGCAGATTGGGAGGGGGAGTTGAAATGTTGGGCCACGGGGCGGTGTGGTTGATTGGTGCGGGTGTCCCGGAGATGTTCCCTAAAGCGCTCTGCTAGGAGGCGCCCAGTCTCCCCAGTGTAGACGAGACCACATCGGGAGCAATGGATACAATAAATGATATTAGTGGATGTGCAAGTAAAACTTTGATGGATGTGGAAGGCTCCTTTAGGGCCTTGGATAGAGGTGAGGGAGGAGGTGTGGGCGCAGGTTTTACAGTTCCTGCGGTGGCAGGGGAAAGTGCCAGGATTGGAGGGTGGGTTGTTTGGGGACGTGGACCTGACCAGGTAGTTGCGGATGGAACGGTCTTTGCGGAAGGCGGAAAGGGGTGGGTAGGGAAATATATCCCTGGTGGTGGGGTCTGTTTGGAGGTGGTGGAAACGTCAGCGGATGATTTGGTTTATGCCAAGGTTTGTAGGGTGGAAGGTGAGCACCAGGGGCGTTCTGTCCTTGTTACGGTTGGATGGGTGGGGTCTGAGGGCGGAGGTGCGGGATGTGGACGAGATGCGTTGGAGTGCATCCTTAACCACGTGGGAAGTGTAATTGCGGTCTCTAAAGAAGGAGGCCATCTGGTGTGTTCTGTGGTGGAACTGGTCCTCATGGGAGCAGATCCGGAGGAAGTGGAGGAATTGGGAATACGGGATGGCATTTTTGCGAGAGGTAGTGTGGGAAGAGGTGTAATCCAGGTAGCTGTGGGAGTCGGTGGGTTTGTAAAAAATGTCAGTGTCAAGTTGGTCGTCATTAATGGAGATGGAGAGGTCCAGGAAGGGGAGGGTGGTGTCAGAGATGGTCCAGATAAATTTAAGGTCAGGGTGGAATGTGTTGGTGAAGTTGATGAATTGCTCGACCTCCTCGCGAGAGCATGAGGTGGCGCCAATGCAGTCATCAATGTAACGGAGGAAGAGGTGGGGAGTGGTGCCGGTGTAATTACGGAAGATCAACTGCTCTACGTAGCCAACAAAGAGACAGGCATAGCTGGGGCCCATAGGTGTGCCCATGGCTACCCCTTTGGTCTGGAGGAAGTGGGAGGATTCAAATGAGAAATTGTTAAGGGTGAGGACCAGTTCAGCCAAACGAATGAGAGTGTCGGTGGAAGGGTACTATTGGGGACGTCTGGACAGGAAAAAACAGAGGGCTTGGAGGCCCTGGTCATGGCGGATGGAGGTGTAGAGGGATTGGATATTGATGTTGAAAATGAGGCCTTGGGTGCCGGGGAAACGGAAGTCTTGGAGGAGGTGGAGGGCGTGAGTGGTGTCTCGAACAGATGTGGGGAGTTCCTGCACTAGGGCGAATAGGACAGTGTCGAGGTAGGTAGAGATGAGTTCAGTGGGGCAGGAGCATGCTGAGACAATGGGCCGGCCAGGGTGGTCAGGCTTGTGGATCTTGGAAAGGAGTTAGAACCGGGCAGTGCGGGGTTCCCGGACTATGAGGTTGGAAGCTGTGGGTGGGAGATCTCCTGAGGTGATGAGGCTCTGTATGGTCTGTGAGATGATGCTTTGGTGATGGGGTGTGGTTTCATGGTCGAGGTTTCTGTATGGTCTGGGAGATGATGGTTTGGTGATGGGGCCTCATGTCTGACCATAAAAATATGACATCCTTCTGTAACACTTAATGCTGTAACCGCTTCACCTGCTATTCCTGGCCTATGCCAGTAAACCTTACTCTCACAGGTATATGTTTTAAGAGGATCTCACACATTCTTCTCAATCCTTCACAGAAACCAAACTTTGATTTCTGAACCAAATCATCATCATCCATTTCAGCTTCTAACCTTCCCATTGTAACTCTCTGCTCTTCCACATGAGTGCTCATGACTGCAGGAAGTGAATTGTTGAACTTCTCCAAAATTAGAGTCTCTCTCAGAGTGTCATAGGTTTGCTCTGTTGTTATTACCCTTCCCCACCTTTCAAAATTACTTTGTTCGATTCTTTCAAACACAACGTGTGTTTAACCAGGGACACTATTTCAGATTCCTGAAACACTGTCGGCTTCTGGCACAAGCTCAAATGCACTTCAGATGGCTTTCTTCACCTCCTCCGATAGGGATGCAAATACCTATCAGCTTTGTTTGGATAAACTAAATCCACATGTTCTCTGGCCGCTGCACTTGTTTAGCCACTTTCTGAAATGAAATTAAAAAGGCTCCCCCATCATTGTCATCCAATTTAGATAATGCCTGGATGTATTTAAACAGATCCTGATCAGGCCTTTGGCTACCATAGGGTTGCTCAACCTCACTATCCTCTAATGAAAATCCATACAAAATGAAGAGGAATTTAGAATAACTTAACTATTGGAAACCTTAACCGAATAATGGATACAGTACGTTCTACAAATGAACTGTTCAATCTACTAACATCACATAAACACACCCCTTGGCAAAAAGGAACATTGAGACATACATTCAGACATACAGTTCTCCAATCCAGGAGGAAACACCATCAAGTGAGGCTTTAGAGAGAGTAGCAGCTAGGGATAATTTACTAAAATTTCCAACTCCTCTGGGACCCCAAGCACCCGGTGATTGTTACAGCTACAAGAAAAAACAAACTAGAAAGCCTGGTCTGTGCGAGCTGGCCATTGTTACTACTATTTATTAAAAACCCTAAACGCCCCGTAAGTTATTTACTTGAGCTGTTTTCAGTCAGCAGTTTGGCCTTTAAGACCGCTTACTAAAAAAAATGAGAAACCAACGTTTTATTAAAAAAAAGTGACAGCATTGTCATGCAATTTAGATGCCTGGCCCTTCACTCATTGGGCTTCCTCATGTTACTTATCGCAAGGTCACCTGAGAGGGACAGCCACAGGTACAGACCAAGTTACAAGGATGTATCTCATAACTTCTGAAACACCCCTGTCCATGGACCATCACATGGGACATACCAGGAAGTGAACAACAGCTTGATACACACCATTTCAGTATTTCTGAGCTACACAATGCCAGCACTCGATACACTAGGGAGCCAAAACCCAAGGCCAGGGAAAGATACAAAGGGACAGAGAGAATCACTTTAAAGACAGAAACAGTCAGTTAATTAACTGAAAAGATGTTGTGGAAATATGTGGAAAAAGATAGCACAGTGGGACTAACTGGAGAAGTGAGACCTTCGTGAGTAAAATGACAAGAATGAGAACATTGAATAAAGGCATTGTCAGATCAGCTGGAATGGTTTGTAACATCAAATTCTGAATCTACTTGACAGAACACCACAAATAACATAAACTGGGACAAGATGACAGCCCAGCATGGAGAGCTGTGCAGACCATGCTAGTGTGTTGCTCAGTAAACTGCACTATCTGCCCAGAATAGAGAGTATTGCAAACTTTACTATCATATGCTAACTATCCTCGCATCAGATTACTGCCTACAATAGGAAGGTTTGGTGTGTGTGTGTGTGTGTGTGGTTGAATGCGAAACTCATTGTTTGAGAAGGAACGCACATGGAGGAAACTATTTTAAATACGAACAACTGGCAGGCTTTTTGTTAATCAACAGAGAGAACGAGGGACGTTTCACGTACAGATGATATGAAGTGTTTGAGAATGTTAAAATAAAGTCATTGCCAGACACGACAGCAATATACATCGGCGTGCACATGAATGACAGATGGATGGGAGTTTGGTGTGAGGTCGAATCAGATTTGTTTCGGCAGGTCTGAAGCCGGGACCATCAGCAGCAGATTATTGGCTTCATTAAGCCTGTACTTCATAGCTCAAGGTTCAAACAGCAGATGGAATAAACCAGTGAGATACATTCTGGAGTGGGGAGTATTTCAAGTTAGAAATGTTTAAGGCATGGTGTCAAGAATCAGCTCATAGTCAAAGAGATGTCCCACAATTGTGACTTGTCTGCTTCAACTGCAGGTATTGGCCAGGGATGGGATGGAAACAGTGGAAGGAAGTGGAGTTTGTAACCAGAACAGTAGACGGTGACCTCTATGCTCTTAACAGCAAAGACAATGATACAATGCATTGTGGTTCTCCCCTGAAACTGAATAGATCAACATAGAGACCCGTGAGTAACACTGCCAGAGTAGAGAGGGAGGCAGTAATTGAACACGTTGATTAATGTAGTTTGTAGTGGTCTGTTGAGTGGATATCTGGATTGAGAGATTCAACAGGAACAATAATAGTGACAAGATGTGTAGACTATATGAAATAACAATAATAAATTCATAATTGGTTTATAGAAAACAAAATCTGGACAGTGACACTCACCAGGAACACCAACGATAGCCAGGAAGGGAGAATAAAACATTTTAATAATGAGAAGAACGTAATAGATCCGCGATGATAATGACAACCAATAATATGCAGAAAGACGCCAAACATAATTGGATAAGCTCCTGTATATTGTTGGAATATTCCAGTCTAATGTTCTCACATTCTGATCCATTGTTGGAATATTCCTGTCTAATGTTCTCACATTCTGATCCATTGTTGGAATATTCCAGTCTAATGTTCTCAGATTCTGATCTCTCCTCCCCCTCTCTCTGGATCTGCTGATCACTGTCAGTGCTGTCGGTGATGCTCCCGCTCATGTTATGGGATAACACATTGAATGGAGCCCATTTATCATTAAAAGATGGAAACCCTCCACTGGGATAATTAGAATCCATGGAGATTGGCTTTAATCGCAGTCACTGAACAAATAGGCTCAGTTAACCTGTTCAAATCATCACTTTTCATTTACTGGTTTTTGGATGGAATGGATGAGGGTTGCTGAGGGATGGATCATAAATCTTTAAATCTTTTTATTAACTTGTATATGAGAGTATTAACAGGACACTGCAGGCGTCTATATATGTTCCACTCTGTTTATGAAAGGAGGCAGTTATAAAATAACAGATTGGCTGCATAAAAGAAAATCGGGTGGTCAAGTTTCTAGATACCTGAACACAAAGTTCGTTTCTTATTGACCAGTGTGCGGCCACTCCTGGTTTTAATGCCCTGTTGTCAAATCCTTTCATAACCTTGACAGAGAGCATTGAGATTGCTGCTCAGGAACAGGCCGAAGCAATTCTGTCCCTATGGGCCTCTTACACAGGGATAGGAGAAGGCCATTCAGTCCATATTAGCCTGTTGCAACTTGAAAAGGTGGAAAGCTGGAATATTGGCACATTTTGCCGAAAGAATAATTCAAAACGAAGAGATGCATCGCTGCAGCTGTATGAAGTGTTACTGAGAGGGGACCTGGAGTAAATAGTGTTGTTTGTGTTTCTGTAACTGAGAAGGAATAGACCACCATTAGATCCAGTTTACCAGCTGCTCATAATCCATGGGTTGTTGTCTCATTTAATGTCTCGGATCTGTTACACAGGGACAGGAGGAGGCCATGAAGCCTCATGAGTCTAGTTCAGAGGGACAAGAGGAGGCCATGAAGCCTCTCCAGTCTATTACAGAGGATCACGAGGAGCCCATTCAGCCTCTCGAGCCTGTTACAGAGGGGCAGGAAATGTTTATTTAACATTCAACTCTGTTACACATAAATATTAGTTTTAAACTAGTTGTGGAATAGGAAAGATCTAATGTAAACATTAAAGTTCTAACTTTGAACAAGGCCAATTTTGAAAGTGTTAGGCGAGCCCTGTGAAAGGCTGATTGGAATACCCTATTCACATGTAAAGGGATGGTTGGTAAATGCAAGGCCATCAAAACTTGGTTTCAGAGAGTCCAGAGCCAACGTGTTCCTATTAGTGAGAGGGGCAAGGCTGGTGGGTGCAGGGAGTGCTGGATGTCTAGATATATTGATGCTCTGGTCAAGGTTAGCAAGGAGGCATATGTCAGGAAAACAGAGCTGAGATTCAGTGAATCTCGAGAGGTGTATAAGGACAACAAGTGCATAGTCAATGAGGAAATTGGGCCAGAAAAATGTGGACATGAGATGGCTTTAGAAATAGGGTTAACGAGGCATTGAAGAAATTCTACACATCCTTTAATTGCAAAATATTAATTAGGGAGAGAATAGGGCACCTTAAAGACCAGTAAGGCTACGTATGTGTTGAACCAGAGGAGGTGGAAGGGATACTAAACAAGTATTTTTCCTAGTATTTAATGTAGAAGAGGTTACAAGAGCGAGAGAATGAAGAAATACATAGTGATATTTTGAAAAGTATCTATATTACAAGGAGATGTTTGACATTTTAAAACACATAAAGGTGAACAAATCCCTGGGACCTGATCAGTTGTATCCCAGAATATTGTGGGAAGCTAGGAAAGAAATTGCTCAGCCTTTTGCTGATATATCTGTAACATTGTTTTCCACAGTTGACGTGGCAAAAGATTGGAGGGTTGCTGACAGAGTGTCATTGTTTCAGAAACTAAAGAAAACCCAGATAACTATAGATTGGTGAGCCTGATGTCAATGGTGACTAAATTGTTGGAGGGGATTTTGAGGGAAACGATGTATATGCATTGGGAAAGACAAGGACTGAAGAGGGCTTTGTACATTGGAGATCACGTCACACTGACTCGGTGGAATTCTTTGAGGAAGTGAAGATGGTGTTTGAGAAGGCAGGACAGTGGATGCTGTCTTCATGGAATTCAGTAAGAAAACCAAAATGTTCGACATGGTAGATTGGTTAGCAAGGTTAGTCTGCCTGGGATCCAGGGAGAGCTCACCATTTAGATCCAAAATTTATTTGAATATCGGAGACAGGGTGTGACAGTTGGCATTTGTTCATTAAACTTGGAGACCTGTGACCAGTGGCGCTGCTCAAAAAGATCAATTGTGGGTCCACTGCCTTTTGTTACTTATACAAATCATTTGCACTTCAGTATATGAAGTATTGTCAGTAAGTTTGTAGATAATTCCAAATTTGGTGGTGTAGTCGACAGTGAAGAATGATCTCTCAGAATATAATGGGAACTTAATTTGGTGAGCTGAGGTGTGGCAGATGGAGTTTATTTTAGATAAATGTGAGGTGTTGCATTTTGGCAAGAAAAATCAGGGCCACGCATATAGGTAGGATCCTTTCGAAAGTTGCCAATGAAGGAGAACTCCATAGAAATTATAAAATCCCTACAGTGAGGAAACAGGATTTTCGACCCATCGAGGCCACACCGTCCCTCTAAACAGTATCCCACTGGACAAACCCCTACCCTATCCCTCTCAGCCTGCACTTCTTATGGCTAATGCACCTTGCCCTCACATCCAAGGATACTATGAGCAAATTAGGATGGCCAACCTACCCTTATCTGTATATCGTTATACTGTCGGAGGGAAACATAGCACCCGAGGAAGCTCACACAGACACGGTGAGAATGTACAAACTCCACACAGCCGGTCATTCAAGGATGGAATTAAACCCAGGTCACTGCCCTGTGAGGCAGTTTGTGGTGCAGGTTCTCTGTTCCTTGAAATTGCCGTCACAGGTCGGCAGTGTTGTGAAGAAGGCACTCGGTGTTCTTCCCTTTATTGGTGCGTGCTTTGAGCCTAAGCATTTGCATGATGCCTTGCATCTGTACAGCACATTGGTTTGGCTACCTTTGTAATATTGCCTTTAATTCTGGTCAACCTGCTGTCGGAAAGATGTGAGGGACAGCATTTTCACACAGAGTCTGCTGCGTGTATGGATTGAACAGCCGAAACAGGTGGTGGAGGCAGATACAGTTACACCATTTAAAAGGCATTTGGATGGGTATGTGCATGGGAAGGGTTTAGCGGGAGATGGGACAACTGCTGGCTAGGGGGACGAGATTAATGTAGGATGTTTGGTTGGTATAGATGACCAGACCGAAGGATCTTTTTCCATGCTATAAATTTCTGAGAGTCTATTGACTCTTGAGTGTATAACACAGGAACAGGAGGAGGCTATTCAGCTTCTGAGGTCTATCAGTCAGCTGGTTTGCTCAATTACTGACAGTAAAATACAAAAATAAATCATTCAGATTTTGATGGTGTTTTACAGAAACAGGAGAAAGGCTTTTAGTCAATAAAAGCTGTAAACAATGTGAAGAGGCCATTCAGTCCCTCACCTCCATTCCACAGGAGCAGCAGGTGATCACAGAGCTATTGGAGCCTGTTACTCAGGAGCAGGAGGAGGACATCTACTTTCACAAAACTTCGATTAGGCGGCAGTCACTCAACTGCTCGTGACTGGGACACAGGATCAGGAGGGAGTCACTCAACTGCTCGTGACTGGGACACAGGAACAGGAGGGAGTCACACAACTGCTCGTGACTGGGACACAGGAACAGGAGGGAGTCACTCAACTGCTCGTGACTGGGACACAGGAACAGGAGGGAGTCACTCAACTGCTCGAGACTGGGACACAGGAACAGGGGGGAGTCACTGAACTGCTCGTGAATGGGACACAGGAACAGGAGGGAGTCACTCAACTGCTCGAGACTGGAACACAGGAACAGAAGGGTGTCATTCAACTGCTCGAGACTGGGACACAGGAACAGGAGGGAGTCACTCAACTGCTCGAGACTGGGACACAGGAACAGGAGGGAGTCACTCAACTGCTCGTGACAGGGACACAGGAACAGGAGGGAGTCACTCAACTGCTCGTGACAGGGACACAGGAACAGGAGGGAGTCACTCAACTGCTCGAGACTGGGACACAGGAACAGGAGGGAGTCACTCAACTGCTCATGACAGGGACACAGGAACAGGAGGGAGTCACTCAACTGCTCGATACTGGGACACAGGATCAGTTAGGAGTCACTCAACTGCTCGAGACTGGGACACAGGAACAGGAGGGAGTCACTCAACTGCTTGAGACTGGGACACAGGAACAGGGGGGAGTCACTGAGCTGCTCGTGACTGGGACACAGGGACAGGACGGAGTCATTCAACTGCTCGAGACTGGGACACAGGAACAGGAGGGAGTCACTCAACTGCTCGAAACTGGGACACAATAACATGAGAGAGTCATTCAACTGCTTGAGACTGGGACACAGTTACAGGAGGGAGTCACTCAACTGCTTGAGACTGGGTCACAGGAACAGAAGGCGGTCATTCAACTGCTCGAAACTGGAACACAGGGAAATCTAGAGGCTTGTGTGGCCCGAGGATCCTGTTACGCAGGAACAGGAGGAGGAGACTCACTCCCCACCAGTATGGGACACTGGGAGAGAAGGGGAGTTTGCTTGGAACAAAAACAAATATATGAATAAGTTGCGTTCGTGGTCCACTCAATCCTGCCCCACCATTCACTAAGACCACGGCTGATCTGATGGTGATTTCCTCATCCCATTTTACGAAGACCCCCTTCTCTGCAGCCTCTGCTCCATTTGTTGGTCATGTTGCCAACTCAGATGCTGTAACAGCAGTCACCATGACTCATCCAGAGCGTCCGGTCTAATCGGATGAGTCTGGATTTGAAGGGTCCAATAACAAGAAAGAAAACACAAAATGAAGGTATAGCCAGATGTTTAGTTCTCTCACATTCGCAATCCGACTCACATAACCAGCCCATCCATTATACTTTCAGGCTGGAGCACTGTTTCGATCCGGCTACCGTACTGCAGAATATAGCACAGCAATGTCCAGAATGGAACTCTGTGCAGCTCACACCAATGCTTGATCTATAATCCGGGGCTAAATATCCAGCGTGGGGAGCTGTGCAGACCGCTCTGGTTCATTCATATATAAACCCAGGCTGTTGCATTGTTCGGTAACACTGTGTTAGATCACTGCCCAGTGTCGGGAATCTTGCAGCCAATGTTGGAAGTGAGAGGATGTGCTGCTCCCATCCATTTACAGCTCCATATCTCCACTGTGCCTTGACAAGGGGTGCCACGGATGTGAAAATCCCTGCGATGTAGAGATGTAAATGGAAACAGTTCAAATACCAACTACTCGAGACTGGGACACAGGAACAGGAGAGAGTCATTCAACTGCATGAGACTGGGATACAGGGTCAGGAGGGAGTATTAAGGCGAGTATCACACCAGTATTTAAAGTTGAAATACCTGAGATAATATCCAAAGAGGTTTCGTGAATGGTGCAAAGTAGTTAGAGAGGGGTGGTAATGTTATAGTGGTTGCATTATAATCAACAATGTGAATTAGAGGAAGAAATATGCAGGGGGACTGGGGAGACTTGCAGGAACAATAGGGTTGTTATAATAGGTGATTTTAATTTTCCTAACATAAACTTCCATATGGCTAAGAACTTAGATGGAACGTAATTTGTTAAGTGTGTTCAGGAAAGATTCCACAATCAATATATAGAGTATCGTACTCGGGAAGGGACAAACACAACCTACTGTTGGGAAATGGGGCAGGATAGGTGAAGGAGATAAAGTGGGGGAGCATTTTGGGAAAAGTGATCAGAGTTGTATCAATTTTAAAATAGTTATGGGAGGGACAAAATTGGTCCACAGTTTCAAGTTCTAAATTGGGACAAGGCGTATGTTGTTGGAGTTAGACAGGGGATTGCAGGGGATGATTGGAGTTGTTTGTTTCCAGGTAAAAGAATCCCGGGCAAGTGGGAGGGCTTTAATCTGAGATATCTCGAGTTCAAGGTTTCCCTTTTCCTGTGAGGGTGAAGGTTATGTGAGACTGGAAGAGAGAACTCTGGATGTCAAGAGATATTGAGGCTTTGACCAGAAAAAGGAGGCGTGGCTCATGTTCAGGCAGCTCATATCAAGAGAATCCCTGGAGGTATATACAGGGGATAGAGGAGTTTACTGAAGAAAGATATCAGCAAGGCCATAAGGGGTTATCAGGTAGTCTTGGCTGAGAAGATTAGAATGAATCCAAATTCAGTAAAGTAAAGATTAGGAGCAACTAGAGAGAGAATAGGATGCTTTAAAATCCAAAACCAGCATGCATGCGTAAAACCTCAAGAGATGGGTGAAGTCCTCAATTTCCCCTCTGTGTTTATCATGAAGAAAGACATGAAGATCTGTGACCTTTAGGAGGTTAGTTGTGATATCTTGGTACTGTCCATATCACAGTAGAGTTGCTGTTGGACATATTAGAACGCACAAAGTCAGACAAATCTCTTGGTCCTGACCAGATATATCTAAGAGCACTGTAAGAGGAGAGAGAAAAAGCTTAGGGACCAAGATCCCGGAAGTCTGGGTGGGAGCAAATGTTGTGCCCTTATTCAAGAAGGGCTGCAAAGAAAAGCCGAGGAAATATAGACCAGTAAGCTTCACATCTGTTTTCGGTAAACCACTTGAGAAGGTTCTGAGAGATAAGAAGTGCATGCATTTGGAAAGACAGAGTTTGACTTGGAGCAGTCAGCATGACTTTGTGCGTGGCGGATCATGCCTTACTAATTTGGTTAGAGATTTTTGAGGAAGGGACCAGAAAGGTCGATGAGAGCAGGGTTGTAGACATATACTATATGGATTTCAGTAAGGGCCTTTGATAAGGTTCCACATAGTAGGCCGCTCTAGAAGGTTAGATCGCATGGAATCCAAGGTGAACTGGCAAATTAGACTGAGCTGCCAGTGGAAGTGGTTGAAGTGGGCACACTAACAACATTGAAAAGGCATTTGGACAAATACACAGATAGGAAAGGATTAGATGGATACAGAGCAAAGGCAGGGAAATGGCAGATTGGTAGATAAGGGGCAATTACACCATGGTTTGTTGACAGAGCACGGTGGGCGTATTGGATGGGCGAGTACAGAGGGGGGACATTCCCATCCCAGAGGGTGCCACACCAACAGACCCACCGAGCATTGTCTGTCTTCACTACCGAGTTCAGTGCAGTATTTGAGGTCTGAAGAAATGTCCAGCAATACAGGACAAACATCAATAACCTTCCACGCTCTGACAGGATAAGGGTCACCGTATTCTGTCTGCTCCCTCACACTCACTGTATAACTGTGATTGCAACTAACACCGAACAAGGCTCATGGTCCCCCACTCTCACTACTGCATGCAACACCTTCTCTCTCTCTCTCTCTCTCTCTCTCTCTCTCCTTTGCAATTACTCCCACACAGTCATAGAATATTCCGGAGAATGCCGATTATAGAATGTTCCAGATAATATTCCAAATATTTCCCAGTTTCAAGAAAATGGTAGTGTCCCAGTGTGTAACACATAAGAGTTCACTTGACTCACCTTAATTATATTAAACCAAAAACAACTTTTAAACACTTCTTGTTATAAATACAATTTCGAGCAGAGAACATTTTTACCCTCAGGTGTTATCTTGACTGTTATCTGAACTGTACCACTTTCCTTATTATGAATGTTTCTCTTACCCTTTGTCTGTGACTGTTTCTGTCTGTAACAGTTACACAGTCTCCCACTCAGTTGGCTGGACGGCAGGTTTGTGATGTAGAGGCAGGGCAACAGCGCAGGTTCAGTTCCTCACACTGACAGAGATTACCATGAAGGGGACACTCTCTCAGCCTCACCCCATCACCCGAGATGTAGTGATCCTCAGGATAAACCACCATGAGTTTATCTAATGAGAGTTTTTTGGGACTGTATTCTATCAATGTGAGCATTATAATTTAAAAAAAAATCTAAAAAGAGATTTTTTAATATTATAATAAACCAATAACAACACAACTCAAATAACTGAAAAAAAATACATCCAATTGCATGTACACACAAAATAACTTGAAACACTACACAGGCAGAAGAAAAAACAAAACTAAACAATAAATAATGAATAAATAATAGAGCTCAGCATAACAAAAGGACAGCTCTCGGTCATCAAGAGCATTAACTGATACACATTTTATGTTCATAGCTCTTCGTCTTTGGGGGTGGGGGAGTTCAGACATCCAACACAACAGAATATTTTTCCTATCACGGAATGTACAGATTGTAAGGATATAATTTTTTTCCCATATTCATCTGCGGAAAGTAACCTGGGCAGGCCCAGGAAAACAGAAACCAAGTCCATCTCCAATTCAGTCCCCTGGACCCACTCTATCACATCTGACACAGTGCTCCAATATAGATGAAGTCTGCAGCTGGACCACAAGCAATGAGTAAGAGTGCCTGTAGTCATTCTGCATTTAGGACATGCTGAGATAATCCCACTTTGCATTTTGAGGGACAATCTGGGGTCAGATAGACCCTACGAAGAATTTTCAACTGCGTGGAATGGGTCCTATTACAGATCAAAATCCTTCGAGCATTTTCACAATTATCCTCCCATGTCTCCGAGGTGTTCTGAACCCCAACTCTCTCTTGCAGAAATCACAAAGCTGCACAGTCTCGTCTGAGGGGACACACTCCAACTAATGATAAAGGGTACTGACAGGGAGTGTATTCTAAGCAATAAGCGCCCTCTTCCCTTTATCGGATCAGTAAGAGTGTGGTAAAAGTGTGTTGTTTTTAAATCAAATCTCTGATTGGGAAAAAAATACAGAAGAGGTCTCTACTAGGTAGTCCATACGTACGAGTTATTTGATCAAATGACATAATTGTTTCTCCATCAAATAACACGTGCTGCCTCACAGCATCAGGGTCTCAGCTTTGGTTCTGGCCTTGGGTGACTGGCTGTGTGGAGTTAACATATTCACGTTGTGTCTGTGTGGGTTTCCTCCCACAGTACAAAGATGTGCAGGTTAGATGAATTGGTCATTGATAAATCACCCATAGTGCTCAGGGATGTGTAGGTTTGGGCATTAGTCAGGGAAAATATAGGATGGTAGGGGAATGGGTCTGGGTGAGTTACTCTTCAGAGGGTCGAATTGGACTTGCTGGGCACAAGGGCTTGTATCCACACTGTAAGGATTCTACTAATTCTAAATCACTCAAGTAAAACACACCCCTTGCTGCCCACAGTTTAAACCTGGAATCATTAACCCCAGATGACAACCTGGTATACCAATTATAGGGGTAAGAAACATGGTTTTGGCTGTATTGCCGTGGATCTGACGCATTGTCATTCATGCTTTAACAATATTGATAATTATTGGGTTACGACAATACTTTATAAATGTTGTCAATTTAGCTTAGAAAAACAGACTAATAAAGGTTCACTTTATCTCATAGGGTTCAATATCTCACAGTATTGACGCTGAGTCCTCAGCAGCCCAGGCACTAACATCGGATAAAAAATAGCTTAATTGATAGCTTTTAATCTGGGAGATCTACTCCCCACAATCTGTGGGGTAGTTGCAATTTGATTAGCTTGATAAAGAGTTGCTTATGCTGCCAAATAAAAGAGCTAAACCAGCTATTATGACTCCTAAATACCTATGTGGAAAACATCAAAGGAAGCATTCACACGGGGTATATTAAATGAGGAAGGACATTCTTTAATAAGAGCTATCCGACCTAGCCAGGATATTGGAAGTGCCTCCCATCTTTGAAGGTCTTGTTTAATTTTGTCAAACAAATGGACATAGTTCACGTTAAATAAATGATCAAAGACTGATGTAATGAATATACTGAAATAGAGAAGCTCGCCCCACCACCCCCGTGACCATTTAAAAGGAAACCAGGATTTGCCCTCATCAGGTATTTCCCCAAGACCTCCCATAGACATGACCTCCGACGTTGTAAAATTAATCTTAAAGCCCGAAAAGGCGACAAGTGAATTATTGCATTGTATCACGTGAGCTGCCGAAATTGCGGGATTTCACAAAAACATAAGACCATCTGCATACAACATAATTTTATGTGACTTTTATCCCACTTCTGGGGCAGGAATGTTGGAGTAATATTCCCAATTGTGCAGGATGCCACCGAATCTAAGATTGTTGCAGGAGTGGGGAAGAGATCAACTCTCGTGTGCCATTTCTGCGGGTAAAAGAGAAAATAAAATCCTTACTTGTGAGGTAGATCTGCCTCCAGACATCCACCAGCTCTAGTTCTAGACACAAATCCATTAATTGCTTATCTTATAACGAGTGTATTGGGGGACCTTTCGACATTCTGTCCATCGTGGGGCGATAAGACAGTCAAAATCTCCTTCAACAATAATGCGCCATGATGCAAGATAACTGAATTTGGAAAATGCATCTGCCAGGATTTTAAGAGGGTTCACCGGGTGGCAATAAACATTTAAAATACTGTATTAATTCCCGTAGTTCAAGCCTTTGAGGATTATGTTCCTTCCATGGGTGTTTAATACAATCTAGTAATTTAAATGGAAGATTCTTCCTATCCATTACGATTTTCCCCCCACTCTTAGTATTGAAAGATGAGAAATAAACCCGATCAAACCCGCCCTGCTGTAACGTCAAATGTTCCTTGCCATCAAGGTGCATCTCCTGCAATAGGTCAACTCTCTCTTTTTTAAGACGAGAAAGTATATTTTTCCTCTTGACTGGCAGATGGCTCCCCTTAATGTTCCAGGTACACCATTTAAGCACATCATTATCCATAACACACTGCAGCAACATTTGAACTCTAGAGAATTTCATATCGAATTACACATCGCTAAGCATTAATGAGAAAAGCCTCATCGAGCCTAAAATCTGTACAAACTAAAACTACTGCAACTAAAATGCTCTCAAAACTTTCCAAAGCTAAAGACATCAACAAGAACGAAACAAAATCCAAAGTGCCAATGACACTTGATAGGGGGTTTTACTCCCCCCCCCCCCCCTCACCCAATGGGAATGCTGACGGCCTTGGTCTCTGTTCTCCAACACTGACAAAGGCCCTGCTTTTAATTGTATAGTTCCTGCTCTTGTTTGATTTACCAAATCCAATACCTCGCATTAATCCAAACTAAACTCCATCTGTCACTCCTCAGCCCAGTGAGTGATATTACTGCCACCTCACCTTCCCCATTTAATTTTAAAATTTCCTCCCCCTCTCCAGGAGGGCTGCACACTCTGGCCTTGATTTTCACAAAGACCCTGAGCTTGGTTTGCCTTGTGTGGTTAGGGCGAGGAGGGACAGATTGCAGACACAGTCAGTGGGGAGGAGAGGCTGGACAGTAATCAGCGATCTGGTATCATTTCATGGTTTTATGAAAACACGTGAGAGTTGAGTAATACTGATCGGTTTTTTGGGGGCCAGAAATTATGGTCTTTTTCCGTCTCTGGTGTTCAGTCATGAAGATCTATTCGAGACCCTTCATTGTGCAGAGTGTGTCTGCAGGATTTCTTTCCCTAATATTGCAGACGACAGATAACAGCGATTAAAGCTGTTCATAGTTAACTTCGATGGCGCAGCACGCACATTCAACAAAGTAAAAACAATGACTGCAGATGCTGGAAACCAGATTCTGGATTAGTGGTGCTGGAAGAGCACAGCAGTTCAGGCAGCATCCGAGAAGCAGTAAAATCGACGTTTGGGGCAAAAGCCCATCATCAGGAAGGGCCTTTGCCTGAAACGTCGATTTTACTGCTATTCAGATGCTGCCTGATCTGCTGTGCTCTTCCAGCACCACTAATCCCGTATACTCAACATCCTACAGTTGAGACAAATATATTGCCTTTGTTTAACAATACAAAGTGTTTTGTGTAACTCAGTAATGGTAACCTGGTTATAATAAATCCCCACCGAGCTGAAAGCTGACACTTAAAATATGACCCAAAATCTGGATATGGTAGTGTCGTGGGTAATGTCCCTGCCTCTGAGACAGAGGTCTGGATTTGATTCCTGAACGTGCGTGGTGGTCTTCCAAGCTCTGGACTAGAAGTTCTGCATTCAAGTCCTGCCTGTTGCAGAGATATGCCCCAGCATGTCAGAACAGGATGATGAGCAAACACACAGGAGAATAATGTTACAGCTTTATGGGTATTGCTGAGTGATGCTTGTGTCCCTACCTCCGGGCACAAAGGTCTGGGTGCAAATCCCACAGAAGTGTTTCTTAACACACCTGTACAAACTGATTAAAATGGATTTGGAATTGTGGCTTGATGGAGAGGAAGAGGTGTCTTTATTGCCTTTCAGAATTTAGGCCCAGGATGATTTAAAGCACAGCCATTCGTGTTGATTGGAATCACATTTTGCAGCCGTCAAGGTTTATAAAATCAACATGGTCATGGATAGGGTGAGTAGTCAGGGTTTTTCCCCAGATTGGTGCATCCAAAACTAGAGGGCATTGGTTGAAATTGAGAGGGGAAAGGTTTTGACGAGCCCACGAGCACCATTTCACACAGAGGGTGGTGTGCATGTGGAATGAGCTGGCAGCGGAAGTGGTGGAGGCTGGTACAAATACAGCATGTAAAAGGCATCTGGATGCTGACAGACCTGCCGAGCTTTTCCAGCAATTTCTATATTGTTGCAAAATTCAATCATTTTGACACAATATTCTGAATACATTAAACATTTTATTTTTAAATGATGCAGCGACATAAAAACATATCTTCAAATCGACTGAGACCATTTTCTGCTAAGGATATGGCTCTGTGTATGACAGCAGCAATGATGCAGCTACATGGAACAGGGAATGTGATGGAGACATAGTTTGGACAATGTACAAGGAGACCTCACATGTTTGGGAGAGGATGATATTACTGTGTGATTCAGCTCAGAGAGAGAGAAAATGTAATCTGCCTGAGAAGGAACGGCCGATTACACTCTCTCTCTTTCATTGTTCCTCATGACAGCAATGTGTGCGAGCTAAAACAAAAAATCTACAGTCATCATTACCATGCTTATTTTTATAGAATCCCTACAGTGTGCAAACAGGCCCTTTGGCACAAAACGTCCATACCAACCTTCCCAGGCTCGCTCCCTTACATTTACCCCGAACGATGAACCTAACAACCCCAAAACACTTCGGACAAATTAAGATGACCAATCCACCTTACCAGCACAGCTGTGGACTGTGGAAGGAAGCTGGAGCAACCATTAGAAGGGGAGAATGTGCAACCTCCACACAAATAGTCACCCAAGTCTGGAATTGAACGCAAGGCCCTGGTGCTGTGAGTAGCAGTGCTAACCACTGAGCCACTGTGATACCCTTGGGCGATCCCTGGCTAGAATCCATTGGAATCTCCTCACTGCTTCATGCAAAGGGAATTCAGCCAAATCCAACTGTTCCAGGATGAAGTCCCATTGCTAGAACTTGTGTGATTAGAATGTCTTCAGAAGCAGTATAACATTTTGAACAATCTCACAATTTTTCCTTTTGTCATGAGTTACAATAATATATGGACAAAGCGCATTCAACTTGAAATTGCAGAGATTTTGTTTATCTGCGTGTGTGTGTGCGTGTGTGTGTGTGTGTGTGTGTGTGTGAGAGAGAGAGAGAGAGAGAGAGTGTTTTTAGAAAGGGAAATATCGATTCTTTATTTGCAATATCCAAACAGTTTGCCATGCATCTTTCCATCATAGTTTGAGTAACATTGCTCTGGATCATAAAGGTGCTATTTGAGCAGATTAAAAAAAAACTAGCCTGACTTGTTGCTAAAACCCAGTCTGAGACCAATATCGTCGGCCATATCACCGACCTGGTTACATTTGACATGTGTTTTGAGCAGTGGAGCATTGTGAATGGGAAAGGAAGCAGTGACCCCAAAAGTCAGGGAAGTATAGACCGGTGAGCCTGATGTCAGTGGTCGGTAAATTGTTGGAGGGGATTCTGAGGGACAGGATTTAAATACATGTTTATGCCAAAACGTCGATTCTCCTGCTCCTTGGATGCTGCCTGACCTACTGTGTTTTTCCAGCAACACATTTTTAAGCTCATACATTTGGTAAGGCAAGGGCTGATCGGGGTTGTCAAAGTCGCTTTCTGCATGGGAAATCATGTGTCATTAATTTGATTGAGTTTTATGAAGAGATTACAAAGAAGATTGATGAAGGCAGTTTGGTAGACATTGTCTACATGGACCTCAGTAATGTGTTCATAACATTCCGATTGGTAGGCAGATGAGTAAAGTTCGGTCACAAGAGGTACAGAGGAAGCTCGTCACAATTGGCTTGAAGGAAGAGGGATATTTTTCAGACTGGAGGCTTGTGAGCAGCAGTGTTCTGTAAGAATCGGTACTGACTTCACTGCATTTCATCATTTATGTTAAGGATTTAGATGTGAATATTGGGGCCATAGTTAGTAAGGTTACAGATTACATCAGAAAGGTGGTTTAGTAGATTATCTCAGAGTACAACGAGACCACAATTAGATGGGTCAAAGGGACAAGGAGTGACAGATATAGTTAAATTTAGATAAATACGAAGTTTTGCATTTTGGGAAGGCAAATCAGGACAGAAATTATACACTTAATTGTAAGGTCCTGGGGCGTGTTGTGGATCAAGGGACATAGGGCTGCAGGTACATAGTTCCTTGAAAGTGGAGTCGCAGGTAGACAGAGTGGTGAAGAACACATTTGGCACATTTGCCTTAATCAGCCAGAGCATTGAGTATAGGAGTTGTGATGGGATGTTGCTTCTGTACAGGATGTTGGTGAGGCCACTTTAAGAACACTGCGTACAACTCGGTTGCAGAACTCGTGGTTTGAGCTTCAGGGAAAGGTTGATTAGGTTGGGATGTTTCCCCCTGGAGTGTCAGAGGCTGAAGGGTGACATTATAGAAGTTTATCGAATCATCAGAAGCATGGATATTCTGAACAGCCATGTTCTGCTCCCCAAGATAGGGGCGTCTAGAACAAGAGGGCATAGTTTGAAAATGAGAGGGCGAATAATTTAGAATGCACCTGAAGGTAAATGTTTCACACAAAAAGTAGTGTGTGTACAGAAAGTGCTGTCAGAGGAAGTGGTGAAGGCCGCTACAATCGCACATTTAAAATGTATCTGAAAAAGGAGGGATATTGGCCAAATGCTGGCAAATGGGACTAGGTCAGATTTGATATCTGATCGGAGTGAACAGATTGGACTAACGTGTCTTTTTCCGTTCTGCATGTCTGTCAGATTCTATAAAAGGGATGGCGAAATATTCTGAAAGGACCTTTCAAGTGTGAATGCTCTTCACTGGAAGTTTATCGTGCCTCTATGTTCACATGGATTGAAAGCTGTTTAATTAAATATTTGACAGGGAAGTGAGTCACTGGTAATAGTATACAGACAGGAAAGTGGGGCTGAGTCCACAATCTTAGTGCCTGGTGAAGAAGGCTCAAAGTATCTAATGTCCCACTCCTGCTCCTCAGTCCCATGTTTCTGTGTTCCATCCAGCCCCGTAAACCTGCGAGATAGGAGAGGTTGGAGGCCACTTACTCCTCTAATCTGTTGCACAGAAACAGAGGAGACCATTCAGCCTCTCAAGACTGTCACACATGCTTTGAAGTGATTTGGGAAATGCAATTGGAAAATCCAGGCACGGGTATGAAAGAGGCCCCTCATCTCTCTTTACAGAGCTTCCCCTCTCTGCAACTTGTGCTTCATTTGTTGGTCATGTTTAGACCCAGATTCATTGAGAATACAGCCGCCATGCCTCACCCAGAGATGGCTCACAAAATCCTCTGGTCTCCCTGCCTGCAATATTCCATAACAGACATTCATGAAAATAACACCCACTGACTTTCCAAGAACAGAATGGGAGAACATCAGACACAGGGACAGGTCGTTCACTCCCAAGCCTGCCTTGCCCTTCACTAAGATCATGACTGATCTGCTCACGTCTCAAATCCTCTTTCATACCCAATATCCGTCTACCTCCTCTTCAAATACTTTCAGTCATCCAGTTCCCCAACACTCTTGAGAAGAGAAACCCTGACATTCAATCCCACTTGTTTGAAGAAAACACTTGCTGCTCCTATATCATGGTTTATTGATATGAACAAAAGAGGTTGAGACAAGGGTTCAGGTACAAATGACTGGCCCCGATATCAAGGCAGTGGTTGACATCTGCTGACATCAAGGAGCTTAACAAAACTGGATTAATGGGAATCAGTGTAAACTCTCCAGTGTTTGGGGTGAAACATGGCACAAAGGAAGATGTTCATCATCTCAGTCCTGGGACAGCTCGGTGGGAGATCCTCAGGGGATCTTCCTCTTCACAAACAGCTTCAGCTGCTTCATCAATGTCTACCCCCCCCACCATAAGATCAGAAGTGGGGATGGTCACTGAAGATTCCACAATGTTCAGAACATTTTGTACCCCCATCAGCTCCTGAACTTGTCTGTGTCCATGTGCAGCAAGACCCAGACTCCATTGAGACTTGTGATGTTAAAGTGTCGGTAACATTCATGTAACAGCACTGCCTGACACTGCCCATTGTTACAGTAAAACAAGAGTTCATTCAGTACCTCACATTGGTTTCACAGGAATATGAGTAAGCCATTCAGCCCATTGACACTATTGGAGAAGAACAGGAACAACCCATTCAGTGCCTCCAGCCTATTACTCAGGAAGAGAAGGAGTCTAGTGTGATGGACCACACGAGAGTCCCTCGAAAATATTTGAAGGCGGTAACATAGACTCTTCTTTTTATTTTAAAGGAAATGTAAACTGTCTGTCCCGGATGCAATGTGACAGGTCAAACTACTCGGTGTGAAGATAAACACTATTTATTGAAACACGAAAGATACAATGAAAGCAAAGAAAGTGGAATTTAGAAAAACGTTATTCTATTGGACAAGTTAACAGAATAACAAATCTAGGAATTATTACGAATGAACTGTTCCAATATATGAAACTCCCATAAACACAGCCCCTGGGAGAAAGGAATATTCAGACACAGAATGTCAAAAACATTTCTCCAATCCAGGAATTAAAAACAGCACTAAGAGAAAATTCAGAGAGAGCAGCAGCCAGGAGATCGTCACTGAAGCTTCCAACTCTGTGGAGACCCCAATAGTTTCTAATGCAACTGAGAAACCAAAACCCAGAGATCGTAATTTGTGAGAGCTGGCCACACCCATTCAGGCTAGATTAAAATAAACACACGGTCTCCCTCGCTGTTTACTCAAGTGGTCTTAACAATCCAGCTTGGTAATGATCATACAATCTCTCTCTTAAAAGTAACCCGGACAAAATAACCTCTTAAAACTGCAACATCAGCACACTTGTCAGCACTTCGAGCTGTCAAGCAGGAACCAGGGGTAACCGAATCCGGCCCTTGGCCCTGTCCAATCGGACAAGGAATAAGCCATTCAGTTCCTTGGGTCACTTACAGAGCGATGGGATGAGGTTATTCAGCCCCTTGAATCACTTTCACAGGAACAGTAAGAGGCTATTCCCCCCCTCAATGTACTTACACAGGGACAGAATGATGTAATTGATGCTGATTCCTGATGAATGGCTCATACCTGAAACATCGATTCTCCTGCTCTTCGGATGCTGCCTGACCTGCTGTGCTTTTCCAGCAATCGACGCTCTTCTCTAATCTCCAGCATCGGCAGTCCTCACTGTCTCCTAATTGATGCTCTAACATGATGAACAAGTGGAGCAGAGGCTGGACAGACAGACTGCTCTACGTTGCTCCTCTTGGCTCCATTGCTTATGATGCACATGTGGTTTTCTAGTGGTGCGGAAAGAAGCCACATGTCTTGTGTGAAATCTCAAGAAGGCATCTTCCATCTCCGAGAAGCCAGCCTGTTGTTCTCTATGTAAGGTGGAAGCTGGTGGGAATGGCTACCTGTTTCAGATGGAAGGTATTGTGGCTGCTGTTGGGGATTGTGAGCAACCTGACGTTCAGTACAGGGTTCACACACCGACTGCCCAATAACGTGGGGAAAGTTAGTAAAGGCATATAAACTATTAAAACACCACGTTAGACTGATGAATGGACTCATTAAGTTCAAATAATGCTGACCGTATTCATGTTGATCTTGTCTAGTGCACGTCCTGTTCCGTGTAACCTGTATGCCTTACTCTGTCCAAGTCTATTTCCACCCTATGATCTGTCTGACCTTGCTTACTATGACCTGTCTCCACTGCTCAAAGTTTTTCCCTGTACTGAGGTACACATGGCAATAAATCAAACCAATCAATCCTGGGTAAAGTATGGAATTTCTCACCCAATCAATGTCTCCTTTGGAAGTAAATGATCGCTGCCACTCCTCATGTTTCCACGTCACCATTTCCCCGTCTCTCACAGCTCTACAGATTAAACATTCAGCTTCTTTACTCTATCCTCATGTTACCGTGTCTGTGGTAAGGAGATCATTCATTACAAAGGAGATCAAATCCATAGAGAGTGCCCCTAATGCTCTCTCAGCAAGGCTCTGCAACAGCAGGAAGATGGCTTTACTTATGTACTCGAATCATCTTACAATGATGGACAGCATGCCATTGACTGCATCCATGACTTACACAGGGTTTGATTCGGAGCAGTCGGCATAGACTTGTGAGTGGGAGATCATGCTTGCCAAATTTGTTCGAGTTCTTTGACGAAGTGACCAAGAAGCTTGATGAGGGCAGAGCGGTAGACGTAGTCTCTATGGATTTCAGTAAGGCCTTTGATAAGGTCCCACATGGCAGGCTGCTCTGGAAGTTCCATCACGTGGAATGCTGGGGGAACTGGCCAATTGGTTGCACAGTTGGTTTGATGGTCAGAAGCAGAGAGTTTATTGGAAAGATGCTTGTCAGACTGGAGGCTGGGTCCATAGCTGTTTGTTATCTATGAATTGATTGAGAATGTACAAGGCATGATTCGCCAGTTTGCAGATAACAGCAAAATAGGTGGGACCATGATCAGTGAGGAATTTTATCAGAAATTGCAGCAGGACCTTAATCAGGTGGGAAAGTGGGCCGAGTAATGGCAAATGGAATTTAATATAGATGCGTGACGTCTTGCAGTTTGGAAACCCAATTGAAGATAGGAGTTTCATGGTGAATGGGAGGTCCTTAAGGGGTGTCGTGGGCAGAGAGACCTTGGGGTTCAGGTGCACGGTTCCCTAAGTGTGGTGTCACAGTTAGACAGGGCAGAGAGGAAGGCTTTTGGCACACTGGCGTTCATTAGGCAGGACATTGAGTACAGAAGTTGGGAATTTATGTTGCAGGTTCACAGGACTTTGGTAAGGCCGCACTTGGCGTTTGTGTTCAGTTTTGTCACCTTGTTTTAGGGAGGATGTTATTAAATTAGAAAGAGTGTAGAAGAAATTTACAAGGACATTGCTAGGACCCAATGATCTGAGTTATAGGGAGAGGGTGGACAAGCTAGGACCTTTTCTTGAGAGTGTAGGAGACTGGGGGGGGGGGGGGGGGGGCGGGGACCTTTTAGAGCCGTGTAAGATCACGAGGGGTATGGATAGGGTTATTGCTCTCAGTCTTTTTCCAAGGTGTACAGAATCGAGGACTAGAGAGGATCGCTTTAAGGTTCGAGGGGAAGGAATAAAAGGGAACCTGAGGGACCACTTCTTTACACAGAGGATGGTATGTGGATGAGCTGCCAGCAGATGTGGTTGAAGGGGGTACATTAACAACAACCCACATATTAAACATTACAATCTCAAGACCACACAATCTCTATCTTCCTCGCTGTGTTAACTCTTCCAGCTGCTGGTCTCCCTGGGTCATGTTTTTTTTTACTGCAAGGAGGTTTTAAATGAACATGTATCTTTGATAGAGTGTTTGAGATGGCCAGTTAGCACTGCTGCTCTACAGCAGTTACTCTGCTGTTGGATGGCAGTAGCTCTTCCTCTAGTGTTCAAAATGCTCGGATTATATACTCCCCATGATACAATAATTCTCATATTTTGATTGCTTTCCATGTGTCCAAGCAATAATATTCAAATTCCGTCAGCTTCTTGTATCATTTGGTTGTATTTGAATTGCCGACAAAGCAGCAACCAAAACTCAGGTATCCATTTCCCAGCTAATTGTGACACGTGGAACAGCCTGACCTTCAGCTGGCATCTGTCGCTGTACTTTCTATTCAACAAGACCCATTCTGTCTTAAAGTAACTAGACATGCTTTCGGCTTCATAACACCTCCACCCTTCAGAAAAGAATATGAACCAACAGAATTAAAAGATGGCATCATTCCTTTTCCTCTAATTCTTAATCCCATTATTATGATATACAAATGTATTAATCTCAGTTATACAATTCATGTTAATTCTGCACACCTATATTACACTGGGATAAGTCAAATCTTATCGAAACGTTTTCCTTTAAATCAGCGGTAACACATCTGCTGTCACATTTTAGGATCAACAACATGTAAATTTTGTAAGTTTAAAGTTGGTAACATAAGAGTCCAATGAAATAGTCTCATATTCTGGTCTTTAAAGATTCCAAAAGATGCGAGAGATTTGTCATTGTCCACAACCATCTCCGACAATTTGTTTGTCATATAAACATTAAAATATTGTCAGACCAGTACGAAACTTAATCATTCTTTTTCAATAATGGAGATTTCATTTTTTTTTCTGGTGGATATTGAGTTTTTTCGACAAGTAGCCAATTGGCCATTCAATCCCACCATCATCTTTCTGTATCAATACATCTCCAACCCCTACATCCCGAGCATCAAACACAATTTTCAAAGGATTTCAGAATATTTGGTGCAGCTAAATCTGATGCGGTGATTAATCCTGCCTTAAAATCTCAAATGCCTCCTGGCATTGTTCTGTCCACCACAAGTCTGTGTTCTTCCTTGATAAATCCATTGGAGGTGCCAATACGCTGTTGAAGTTTGCAACAAATTTCCGATAGAATCCACTCAGTTCCAAAAATCGAAGCCCCTCTTTCTTCGAGGATGGTCGTGGAAATTCCTCAAAGCCCTTCGTCTTTGTGTTCCATGGGTTCAACCTTCCATGGCCAAAGCAATGTCCCAAGAACGTCACCTCTGCCTTCGCGAATTCTGTTTTCTTTAAGTTTATTACCAAGTTTGCTTCTTGTAATCGTTCAACATGGTCTGCCAACTGTAACATGTGAGCTTTCAATCACTTGCTAAAGGTCACTACATCATATACATAAACTACACAATGTGTTCATCTTGCCACAACTCTGTTCCTGAGTCTTAAATGTGTCTGGAGCATTATTCATTCACATGACATTCTCTAACTTTTTTTGTCATATCCGGTATCTTTATCAGATAGTTTAACCGACTCAACAATTTTGTTAACTTGAAAGGGCCCACTAAACCTGGCTTTGAAGGGGTTCCTACCACTGGTGGCATTATTAATATGTCATCACTATGGGAAATTGTCAAAGTTTCAGAGTTTTTATCTGCCACCTGCTTCACTCTATGCTGTGCCCTCTTCAGTTTCTGTTTAGTAAATCACCTACTCCATCTTATTTCTCCCTCACCTCAGATACATAATCCAAGTGTGAGATCTCCGACGTCGGTCCTGACAACTTATATATAATTAATTTCAAAGGGCCTCTCACTTTATGTACGAATATTAACTCAAAGGAAGTAAAGTGAGTAGATTTATTTGGGGCATCTCTAATGGCAAACAATATAATGAGACACCTTTATTCCAATCATTCGGGTAATTCTGACAGTACGCTGTTTATATTGTCTTCAGCATCTGATGCTAACTTTCTAAGGCTCCCTGGGATTCGGTTTTGGAATGCACTTGATTTAAACTGCTGTATGCCGAAGCTATCTATGACGACCTTAATCAACTGATCGGTAAAATGAGACCCTTGGTCTGACTGAATCACACTGCGTAGCCCACAGCGAGTAAAGAAAGCTACCAACTCCCCCACCTTCCTTTTTGCCTGAGCACCCCATAATGGAATTATCCCCGGACATCGGGTAGACAGATCCATTATGATCAGCAGATATCGCTTTCCACTTTTATTTTAGAAAGGAGAGCTCCACAATTAATCACAACCCACGTGAAAGGTCCTTCGAATACAGGAACTGGCAACAAAGGTGCTGGTTTTATTACTGCCTGTGACTTACCTACCAGTTGGCATGTATGTCACGTACAACAAAAATTAACCACGTCCTTGTGCATCCAGGCCATTAGAAATGCTTTAGCCTGAGTCTTCCGTGCATCAACTCTTTTGGCTTTTTCGTTCGGTTTTCATTCCTGTTGTAACGCATGACAGTGGGATCTTATTACTACATAGTCTGGAAAAATCCCTGGGTATTTTTCTTTGAATTCCCCAGTTCCGAAGTTTTATTTTGGCTTCTCCACCACTAGGGGTGCCTCTCCCACATTGAATCCTGCTAAATCATTCTCAACTGTATTCCTGGAACTGCCACTCTGTCACTCACTCTCACTGTTACTTCCCCAACCTTGATTTGGCACTCCAACGTAATGTTACACAAGGGAATGCATAATTTCTGTCCCCATTTCACAAATTATCACGCTGTTGATTAACATGTCAGAAAGAGTGAAAATACTTCCATCTCTTACTATTAGAGGCCGACGGATAGTGAGGACTGCAGATGCTGGAGATCAGAGTTGAAAAGTGTAGGGCTGGAAAAGCACAGCAGGTTGGCAGCATCCGACGGGTAGGAGAGTTGACGTTTCAGGCATAAGTCCTTCATCAGGAAAGTAGGAGGTAAGGGAGGGTGAAGGGGGTTGAGAATTAAATAGGAGGGTGGGGGTGGAGCTGGGTGGAAGGTAGCTTGGAAGCCGATATGTCGATGTTGGTGGGGTCTAATGGTGATAGGTCGGAGATGAGGGTGAAGTGGACAGGTGGTAGGACAGCTGAAACCATCAAACTATACAGCATTAACATCGACTTCACCAATTTCCAAATCGCCCCTCCCCAACCTCATCCCAGATCCAACCGTTGAAACTAGCACCACCCTCTTGAACTGCCCTAACTGTCCATCTTCCTTCCCACCTATCCACTCCAACCTCCCTTATAGAACATAGAACATAAAACAATACAGTACAGAACAGGCCCTTCGGCCCACGATGTTGTGCCGAACTTCTATCCTAGATTAAGCACCCATCCATGTACCTATACAAATGCTGCTTAAAGGTCGCCAATGATTCTGACTCTGCCACGCCCACGGGCAGCGCATTCCATGCCCCCACCACTCTCTGGGTAAAGAACCCACCCCTGACAATTCCCTATCCCTTCCACCCTTCACCTTAAATTTATGTCCACTTGTTGTACCCAGGGGAAAAGTTTCTGACTGTCTACTCTATCTATTCCTCTGATCATCTTATAAACCTCTATCAAGTCACCCCTCATCCTTCGCCATTCCAAAGAGAAAAGGCCGAGAACTCTCAACCTATCCTCGTACGACCTATTCTCCATTCCAGGCAACATCCTGGTAAATCTTCTCTGCACCCTCTCCAAAGCTTCCACATCTTTCCTAAAGTGAGGCGACCAGAACTGCACACAGTACTCCAACTGTGGCCTAACCAAAGTCCTGTACAGCTGCAACATCACTTCACGACTCTTGAATTCAATCCCTCTGCTAATGAACGATAATACACCATAGGCCTTCTTGCAAACTCTATCCACCTGAGTGGCAACCTTCAAAGATCTATGTACATAGACCCCAAGGTCCCTCTGTTCCTCCACCTGACTAAGAACCCTACCATTAACCCTGTATTCTGCATTCTTATTTGCTCTTCCAAAATGGACAACCTCACACTTGGCAGGGTTGAACTCCATCTGCCACTCCTCAGCCCAGCTCTGCATCATATCTAAGGCCCTTTGCAGCCGACAACAGCCCTCCTCACTGTCCACAACTCCACCTACCTTCGTATCTTCTGCGAATTTACTGACCCACCCTTGGACTCCCTCATCCAAGTCATTAATGTTATATCACTATCACTCCCACCGACATCTTCCTATCGCCCTCCCAGTGACCCTCCCACCAGCCCAGCTCCTACCCTCCTTTTTATCTTTCAGCCCTCTTGTCCCCTCGCCACATTCCTGACGATGGGTTTATGCCTGATATGTCGATTGTCCTGCTCTTCAGATGCTGCCTGATCTGTTGTGCCTTTCCGCCTCCTCACTTCTCAACTATTAGAAACTTAACAGATCCCGCATCTTGCAAAATTATAACTTGTGCTCCCCCACACCCCATTTTTTCTTAGTAGGGTTTATCTACAGAGACAAATTCTTTATAGGGATCAGGCACCAACTCCATACACAGCCCCTGTCTAGGCTGTGCACTCTCTTGCAGCTCCTCGGCTGTAGTTGGGGTCTCCTTTACCAGGTTCACTAATGCCACTGGCTTAAACTCTTTTACCACATCTTTTCCCAAAGTGTCTTCCTTCAATGCCCGGCACTGTGTGTCCCAGCTTACTGCAGTGAAAACACCTTTTCCCCTGTGCCCTTCTTAAACCATCGGTACTGTAATTTTATGTCTTCCACTACGTTATAGTGAGACCTGAGGCCTTTCAGTTCCTTTCAAACTCTTTGGGCTTTATTTTTAAACCTGTGGTAAACTATTGCCAGTGTGCTTTTCTCTATGTTTTGTAGTATAGGATCTCCCTTTCTCCCAATTTCTATCCCTCACAGGATGAAAATCCTCCCAGAAGCTAAATTACATCTCATGCATCAATACATACTTTACTGCCATTTCTGCTGCGCTTCTCATTTCTTGAACTTCCTGTTCATTCACATGAATTCTTACCATCTCTGGAAGTGAGTCTTTAAACTCGTCCAGCAGAATAATCTCCCATCGGGGCTCACAGGTCTTATCCATTTTTAAGGCCTGCACGCATTTATCAAAATGACTGTGGTTATTCTTTTAAACTCAACATAACTCTGACCTGGTTCCGTCTCTATATTTCTGAACCACTGTCTATATACTTCTAGTACCAATTCATAAGCACTCAAAATAGCCTGTTTGACATTTGCATAATCCCTTGCTCCATCATCTGACAGCGCTGCACATACCTCTCAAGCTGTGCCCACCAGCTTAGTCTGAAGTACCATTACCCACAAGTTCACAGGACACGCTATCTGCCGAGCCAGTTTTGCAAATGAAATAAAAAAGATTTTGGCATTTTTCTCACCGAAACATGGCAATGTATTAATATAGTTGTATATATCCCTACATTCTCCCTTCATCGTCATCCTGCTAATTTAACTTTCTTATCTAATTCCTAACTTCTGAATTTCAAATTCTCCCTCTCTTCCTTTTTCCTCTCTTTCTCTTTCTCTATCTTCTCTCTCTATTTTTATCTCTCTCTTTATCTTGAACTCAAGTTGCCATACTTGCAATTTAAGTTTTTCTAACTCGACTGCAGTTTCCTGCTTCTCTGATACACCAAAGTGCTTGACCAACTCCATTATGGCGACAGCTTTCCTTTTGTCCCTGGTGAGACCCAATTCTAATCTACATATTACTTCTAAAAGTGTGCCCTTCCTTTGTCTTACTACACTTTGTTGACAAAATTATGAATCAGCTTCAAACCTCAGAACCTCTTTAGTAAAGTTGAACGCCTTTTCTTTTAATTTAACCAACCACAAGGAACAAAATTAAATGACTTTTGTCACCTGTTTTATTTGAAGATCTAGGTCACTAACTGTCAAGTAATGGAATCTGCTGGGACTTTTGTACCGCAAATCTGTTCAAATCCCATATGACAAGCCCTCAAACCGTTACGATATTGATGTCGAACCACTCTGTTAATTGAAACCACACACCCAGAAAAGCTCACCTCGCCTCGTACTCTGTTAAAACATGAGTGACAAAGTAGTGCCAAACTCCACTATTAAAAGAAAAGTAACAACTTATAAGTATGTAAGTTAACTCGCTGAGCTTGAAGGTTTTTTTTCAGATGGTTCGTCACCATGACTGGGTAACATCATCAGTGAGAGTCTCTGGTGACGCACTGGTGGTATGTCTCCTCTTTCTATTTATAGGCCTTGGTTTCTTAAGGTGCATGATGTTATTTTCAGGTTTTTTTTCAAGGTGAAGGTAGATAGGATCTAAACCGATGTGTTTATTGATGGATTCTGGTTAGAATGTCATGCCTCTCACAACTTTTGTGCGTGGCTTTGTCCTAGGAAGTGTGTGTTGGCACAGTCAACGTGGTGTCCTTCTTTGTCTGTATGTATGGAAACTAGTGATAGTGGGTCATGTCTTTTGGTGGTCAGGTGGTGTTCATATTTCCTGCTAGCATGACAACAGGAGAGTTTGAAATGGAGGAACAATGGTTTTAAATACACTGTTTAATCAGTGTATGTTCAGAGAAGTAACATTTTTCATATGTGTACAACACATTCTGAATGAACAACGGAGACACAGTTAATGAAAAATTATGCACATGATGTGTAAAATTTATAAAGCATTAAAACATTATTTGATCCTCATCTGAAGTGATACCTTCCCTTTTTCTCAACGTTCCCCCTTTTCTGGGATTCCCAAATCTAATTTCTCATTCTTATCAGGATGTGTGTTATAAATTCTTGCTTCTCGTGTCCCAACTTATTTCAGTTCATCTCCTTTCTACAAGCAATTAAATATGTTGTCCTGCTTGGTTCTTTCCAAAACTAGTATCTGTCATATTATTGGAGATAAAAGGTATGGCATCAGACCCAGCATTTGAACATATTACTCTGTTGTACGTGCACTGTACAAAGAACCACAGCACACAGGAATTGCCAAAACATTGAGGGAAGTACATCTACTTCTTTTGTTGATATAGTTTTCTCATTTTCCACATCTCCATATCTATATCCTCTCTCTCGTTCTCCCTTTGTATCTTTTTAAGAAATCCACCAATTATTCTCCGTGTCCCATCTCTCAAAACTCCTTCTTTCAGTTTACATCTAACGCTCTCTTCAAGATGTAATGTGGTTATAATTAAGCAATGTGACTACAAAGACATGCGGGAGGAGCTGGCCAGAGTTATTGGAAGGGGAGCTGAGCAGGAAAGACCATGGAGCAGCAATAACAGGAGGTTCTGGGGATAATTCGGAAGATAATACTAGAAATTCAACCCCAAGAAGATAATACATACTTATGGGAGAACAAGGCAGCCATGAGTGATAAGGCATTAAACCAAAAGAGGAAACATACAATGTGGTGAAGATGATTGCGAATCCACACAATTCATTGGCTCTGAAACTACATAAGGCTGGCATCACTGACACTACAGAGCTCTTAATCATGGTCAGGGAGAGAAACAGAGGAAACACATTCACTTTAAAAACAGAATATGGTATTCCTCAAGGAAATAGATTCAGGTGAATTAAACATTTGAATTAAGATCAGTTAAATGCTTTTGTGGAATGTGTCAGATTGGAAGCAAGACCCGGGAAGAGAGACCCTCAGCAGAATGAGAGTATGAAAATGGAAGTATTGCCACATCAGAAACCAGGTTAGGTCACTGGGTGCAGGGCCGATGGGTGAATGGGTCACAGTGAGAATTAGGGAACAGACAGCAGAATTGCATTGCAGATATTGCAGCTCGAAACAGCGTGTTCATGTAGTGCTGCAGACTACAGCAGCAGGAGAAGCAGAACAGCATTCAACCACAACCTGTAACTTTTTGCCAGGATAACACCTCAGTCTTTCATTACCATCAACACCATCTTTGGCTCAGTGATGAGTGTGGGTGAACATGTCAGAGTCAGAACCACATGAACTTTAACCTGATGCTAACTCATTAAAGCTTCCGGACTTGACCAATATATCTGAACGAAGCTCTGCAGTGCTGTCACATTCAGTCATAAATGGTCATGGACGATTAAACAAGTGATTGGAGGAGAGGGCTCCACAAACATCCCCATCCTAAATAATGGAACAGACCTGCACATCAGTGTAAAAGAGAAGGATGTTTTATCTGCAGCATCCTCTGCCAGAAGTGTTGATTCGATGATCCACCTCACCCTCATCATGATGCCAACAAAATCACAGATGCCAGTCTTCACCTAATTCGATTCGCTGCACCTGACATGAAGAAACAGGTGAACACAGTAGATACGACAAAGGCAATAAGTCCAGACTCCATTTCTGCAATAGGACTGAAGACTTATGCTGCACAACAAGCCGTGTCCCTGGGGAAGCTGTTTCATTCCAGCTCCAACTCTGACATCTCCCTGGCAATGTGGAAAACTACTTCCTATGTCCAGTCCGCTAAGATGAGTATAATTACAATCTGACCAATTACCACCCCCTCAGTCCCATCACGGAAATCAAATTGGTGGGAGTTCTTCTTGACAGAGCTGTCAAGCAGCACAGAAAAAACCTGCTCAGTGTGGTTTCCGATCGGTCCCCATGTGGAGATGGTGCTGTTGTGGAAATGTCACTGAATTAATAATCCAGACCAGCCTAATGCTCTGGCAGGTGGTGGAAGTTAAAAACAATTAATGCAATATTGAGATCTCAAATCTAGGGTCAGTAACAGTGACCTTGAAGCCAATATGGATTGTAAACAGAATTTCCTTCTCCAATGTACTTTTAGGAAGTGAATCTCCCATGATTTCCTGGGCTGGACTAAAACTGACTCCAAAGACCTTGACATGTGATAAACATTTCAATGGTCTCTGAACCCCAAGCAAGGGCACTCATTTGTATCAAACTACTCCGAGGTCTGAAAGGATGAAACCGGACAGAACACCCAGCCTCAGCATCAGTGTCGGAAAAGGGAATGGGAACACATTCCTGGCGACCCTGCAGAAACCTCCTTCCTAACATCTGAGAGCTTGTGACAGCATTTACAGAGCTTTCCCAAGGACTGCAAACAAACAGCGGGAATAGAAAACACATTTAGCCTCCTCATTCTAGTTCATAGAAAAAATCTCCTCAATGCACTTACCCCACACGATATACATATCCGTTAATGTGAGTAACCTTGGGAAGCTATAAAATAGGCGGCGCAGTAGTACGTTTGGTCCATCGAGTTTGCTACCCAATTCAATGTAATGACGCTTGGCCCTTCATTTCCAAACCGTCCTCCTGCTCTCCCACCATCCTTTTACTGTCTCTAAATCCTTATTTTAATCAGTGTCTTGGATTCCAGGTGCGAGCGAATTCCCCAGGTTCCCCAGTCAGTGAGTGCGACATTTATTCTCATCTCAATGCAGAGTGACCTGGTGTACCTAATACTGTGTCCCCTTGTTTTAGGCGTTGCAGCCAGGGGAATTATCATCCCTGCTTCCAATCTGACTCACCCTGTCAGAGTTCTGTATATTTCAGTGAGATCTCGACTCATTTTCCTAAACCCCATGGAATACTGGCCCAGTCACCCCAAACTCTGCTCCCACAAGAAGCCTGTCATCCTAGACATCAGTCTGGTCATCCTTCACTGCTCTCTCTCAATGTCAGGTTTGTCCATTATTCGGTACGGACATCACAATTGCCCACTATACTTACAATGTTCGAGATGATATCTCACCAGTTCCTGTACATCTGCAGTAAGACACCTTTTCTCCTGCACTCACATCGCTCTGAAATGAAGGTCCACACATCATTTATCTTCCTCACTGCTTTCTGTTTCTGCAATAGTACTTTCAAGCGACTGGTGTACAGGGAGATGGAGATCCTTTTCAGTGTTGCAGCTCCCCACTTGATGGGTCTATGTACACTGGGCAGCGTGCCAATCTCTTGCCCAGTATTGACTTCTGGTTGCCGAACTCACTGCGCTGCAGGGGCCTCAGAGGTTTATGCAGAAGGAAACAACAAAAAGGAACATAAGTCCCTTTGTAGATCAACATGTTTCAACCAATCCTTTCCAAATGGTAGGCTGCCAATTTATCATTTCCACCAAAGGGCACACCGTCACCTCTATCCACATTGTTCTCCATCTGTCACGTATTTACCCATTCACTCCATTTGTCTTAGTCTTCTCGGTGCTTTTTTATATCCTCCTCACCCACTCACAATCCCACATCCGTTAGTGCTGTCAGCAGGCTGGGATATATTGTATCTGATTCCAGCAACCAAATGTTTAAAGGGCATTGTGAACAGCTGGGCCCCAAGCACCGATCCCTGCGACACCTCAGCAACCTTCCTCTGTGAATTTCTATTTATTTATTTCATGAATCTGGTCGTGACTGGCTGGGCCAACATTTATTACCTGTCCCTAGTTGCCCTTGAGAAGGTGATGGTGAGCTTCCTTGTTAAACGCTGCAGTCCACCTGCTGTGGTTGACCTCCAATGCCATTAGGGAGGGAATTCCAGGATTCTGACCCTGTGCCTGTGAAGGAGAGCTGATATATTTCCAAGTCAGGATGGTGAATGGCTTGGAGGGGAGCCTGAAGATGATGGTATTCCCATACATCTGCAGCTCTTGTCCTTCTAGATAGACGTGGTCATGAGTTGGGAAGATGGTCTCTGAGGATCTTTGGTGAATCATTTCATTGCAGCATGTAGATAGTAAAACACTGCTGCTGCTGCTGAGCTTTGATGGTGGAGCATTGTGGATGAAGGGACAGTCAAATTGGCTGTTTTGTCCTGGATGGTATCAAGCTTCCTGAGTGTTGTTGGGGCTGCACTCATCCAGACAAACTGGGAGTCTCCAATTACACTTCTGACTTATGCGTTGTAGATGATGGACAGACGTTTGGAAGTCAGGATGTGAGTTACCCGCCGCAGTATTCCTAGTTTCTGACCTGCTCTTGTAGTTACTGTGTTTTTGTGGTGAGACCAGTGAGTTTCTGAGCAATGATTACCCACCAGGACTCTGATACTGGGGGATTCAGTGATAGTAACACCATTGAATGCCAAGGGGCAGGTGAGATTGTATTTTATTGGTGATGGTCATGGTCTGGCCTTCGTGTGGGCTGAATATTACTTGCCACTTGTCAGCCTGGATACTCTCCAGATCTTGTCGCGTTTGAACATGGACTGCTTCAGTATCTGAGGAGCCACAAATGTTGCAGAACTTTGTACAATCATTGGCGAACATCCCCACTTCTGACCTTAAAATGGAGGGAAGGTCATTGATGAAGCAGCCCTGAAGAAGTTTTCGGTCACTGCTCGAGGGACTCCGACAGACATGGAGCTGAGTTGACTGACCTTCATCAACCATGACCATCTTCCTACGTATCAGGTATGAACCTAGCCAGCAGGGAGTATGCCCCTGATACCCATTGATTCCAGTGTTGCTAAGGCCCCATGATACCACGCTTGGTCGAATGCAGCCTTGACTTAAAGGGCTGTCACTCTCACCCTACCTCTGGAATTCAGCTATTTTGTCCATGTTTGAACCACGGTAAAGAGGTCAGGAGCTGAGTGGCCCTGGTGGAGCCCAAAACTGGGCGTCATTGACCAGGGTATTGCTGAGCAGGTGCTGCTTTAAAACACTGAGACCATCCACCACTTTACTGATGATCGAGAGTAGACTGAAGGGGTGGTAATTGACCGGATTGGATTTGTTCTGCTTTTTTATATACAGGAGATACTTGGGGTAATGTTCCACATAATCAGGAAAAGCCATTGTTGTAACTGCATTGAAACAGTTTGGCTAGGGGAGCAGCAAGTTATGGAGCACAAGTTTTCAGTACTATTATGATTATGGACCCTATGGACTATCCAGTGTCTCCAAATGTTTCTGTATATCGCATTGACTGAACCAAATTGGTTGATGACTGGTACCTGAATTGCTGAGGACCACTGTAGGAGGCTGAAATGGATCATCCACTCAGCATTTCTGACTGAAGATTGTTGCGAATGCATCAGCCTTATCTTATACACTGAAGTGCTGGGCTCTTCCATCATGGAGGAAGGGGTTATTTGTGGAATCTCTTCCTCCAGGGAATTGTTTAATTGTCCCCAACGTTTCTCGACTAGATGTAGAAGGACTGCAGAGCTTAGATCTGTTCCTTTGCTTGTGGGAGCACTTAGCTCTGTCCATCACTTACTGCTTATGCTGTTTGGCGCACAAGTAGTCCTGTTAGTGGCTTCACCAGGCTGACACCTCATTATCAGGTATGCCTGGTGCTGCTCCTGCCATTCTGCACACTCCACTGAACCAATGTTGATCCTCTGGATGGATGACCATTGTTGCGAGGGGGATATACCAGGCCATGAGATTGTGTGTGTGTACAATTCTGCTGCTATTGATGACCCACAACACCTTATGGCCATCCAGATTTGAGCTGCTAGATCTGTTCGAGGTCTTGTCTACTATGCACCGTGATAATCCCACCCAAAATGGTAGAGGTTATTCTCATCGAGCAGGTGTGACTTTGTTTCCACAATGACTATGCGATAGTCACTCTTACCGATACTGTCATTGGCAAAGACTTCTGTAACTGGCAGGTTAGTAAGGTTGTGGTCAAGTATGTATTTCCCTCTTGTTAGTTCCTTCACCACCTGCCGCAGAACCGGTCTAGCAGTTATATCCTTTAGGACCCGGCCAGCTCGATCAGTAATGCTGTAGCTGAGATACTGTTGGTGGTGAACATTGAAATCCCCCATCCAGAGTACATCTTGCGCCCGTGCTACCCTCAGTGATTCCTCCAAGTGTTGGTCAGCATGGAGGAGTGTTTATTCATCAATTCAGAGAGGTTGGTACGTGGTAATCAGCAGGAGGTTTCCTTTCCCATGTGCAAACTAATGCCATGCGACTTCATGGGATACAGTGTCACTGTTGTGGGCCCCAAGAGCAATTCCCTTCAAACTGTATCCCACTGTACCGCCACTTCTCTGCTGTGTCCGTCCTGCTGATGAGACAGGAGATATCTAGGGAAGGTAAGGGGGAGTCTGGGACATAGTTATACTCACAGAATCATACCTTTCAGAAAATGTCAGGCTATAACTTGACGAGTCTGTTTATTTCTATTCACTGTTTCCTACCAGCTGTCCCATTCTAGAAACATGGCCATATATTTGCCCCAATCCACTCAGATTTGATTTTGCAAATTGGGCTTGGAGTTTTACCAACATTTTTCTAAAAATCAAAATGTTTTACATCCATTGCTTCTCTTTCATTTTTCTCCCAGTTTGTTTCTCAAACATAATTCCCATTTCATAAATCTATGTTAGTGTTGTCTATGACCGTTACTTTCAACCGCAATAATTACTGCTAAACCATTTACTTACTATGTTTATTGTTCCATGTACTCTATCATTTTAACACACCAGACTTGGTTTTCCTTGTATTGTTATAAAGTTTTGTGAAGACAGAACTTAAGTAGTGGCTTCAGAGTTCTGCCATTTCCCTATTCTCCATTCTCCATTCTGTGGTTTCAAACTGTAAGGAAACTGTACTTTTTTTTCATATTTCTCACATTGACATAATTTAACAACTAATTCAGTTCACTGTTATAACCCTTATGAATATAACTCTTCAGAAATCCATCAATTCCTGCCTTAAACTGCTCAATAATTGACCTTCCAGACCATACACTCACAGGGGCACAGACTCTGTGCCGACAGAAATACAGCACGATCTATACTAGTTCCACTTTCCTACACCAGGGCCATTGCCTGAAATGTTATGACACTTCCAATTGCTCGTCCAAGTACCTATTAAAGATTGTGAGGTGATCATTCCCCTCTCAGGAAGTAATCCCAGAACCCCACACCTCGAGGTGAAAAAATATTTAAATCCTCTCTGAACCTCAAACTCTTCACTTAAAAAGTGTGCTCCTTTGTTCTTGACTCTCTCACTAAAAGGAACAGCTGCTGTCTATCCACCCTGTCTGTGTCGCTCATAATCTTATCCTTCTGAATCACTGACCCCTCAGCTTTCTCTGCTCCAAAGTAAACAACCCGAGCTTATCCAGCCTCTCTCCATCGCTGATATGCTCCATCCCAGGGAACATCCTGGTGAATCACCTCTGCACCCTCTCCAGTACAATCACATCCTTCCTGGAATGTGGTTCCCGGAGCTACATACAGTATTCCATTTTGTCCGAGCCAAAGCCCTGTATTGCTCTTATAATCTACACCCTGATTGAGAGACGCTACACCCAAGGTCCAATTCTTAACTAGTCCATTAACCTGTCCAGGAGAAAGTGAGGAATGCAGATGCTGGAGATCAGAGCTTAAAAAATGTGTTGTTGGAAAAGCGCAGCAGGTCAGGCAGCATCAAAGGAGCAGCAGAATTAACGTTTCGGGCATAAGACTTCTTCAGAAATCTGCCCGAAACGTCGGTTCTCCTGCTCCTTTGATGCTGCCTGACCTGCTGCGCTTTTCCAGCAACACATTTTTGAGCATTAACCTGTCCAGTCACATTCAGGGATGTGTGAAGAAACATAATCTGAGCTTCCCAGTGTGCTGCCATTCATTGAGTCCTCCCCTGCCTGGTTCCATCTCCCAAAGTGCATCACCTCATATTTATCAGGGTTACATTCCACCTGCCATTGATGTGCCCATCTGACCATTCCATCTGCATCTTCCTGTAACTTAAGGCTTTCCTCCTTACTGCGAACCACCCAGTCAATCTTTATGTCAAACATACACTTACTTATCACACCTTTCCCACTCTCCACTGAGACCCCTCCATATTCACATCTATATTTTGTTATGAATAACACAAACAATAAGGGACACAACACTGATCTCTCTGGTACACCAGGGGACACTGGTCTCCAGTCACACAAACAGCCTTCTCCCACCACCCTCTGTCTCCTGCCACTAAGACAATTTTCGTTGTAACTTGTCAAGGTATCCTTCATATTGTGAGATTTTACATTATTTTTCAGTTTCCCAGGTGGAAATTTGTCAAAGGCCTTCCTACAAGACTAAATAATCGACCTCCTCAAACTAATGCAATCAAACCCATTGGATGTGACTTCCTCCTGATAAAGTCATGATGATTATCCCTGATCAAACTTGTGACTCTGATTGGAGTTCGAGTTTCTCCTTCCCTTTTTTCTCCAGTAGTCAGATCTCCTCAGCAGTGATCTAATACTCGCTCGTCTATCGTTCCCTGGTCTATCTCTCCCACCCTTACTGTGAAGTGGAATTTTATTAGCAGTTCTCCAGTTCTCTGACATTTCCCCTATGGTCAGATTCTAATTAAAATATTCAGTCAGGGTCTTTCCTCCTTTGACCCCAACAGCCGCCTGTGATACAACTCATTTAGACATGGAGATTGGTCCAAATTTATACAGAACAAAACCTTAAATCCCTGCTCGTATTTTACATCAGTCTGTTCAAGATCTTCCAAGTCCATCTTCTTGAATTCTGTACTTGCATCCTCCTTCTCCCAAGTGAAATAGTTGTGAAGGTCTCATGTAACAATCCATCAATGTTCTGCAGTTTGACACACAGATTGCCCCTTTGGTTTCTAATGGACACTAACTGTTTGCTGATTATTCTGTTCTACTTGTCCTTGTGGAATATCGTGGGATTCTCCCTTATCTCGCCTACTTGTACTTCCTCATGTCCCTCTGTTATTCTATCCTTTCGATGTTTCTATGATTCACTACAATCAACTCTCATGTTTTGAAACTCGAGATTACAGGCTGAGGTTCCCCATCAGACAACCTTGCCATTTTACGGATTAATCTAGATAATACCTTTTAAAGTTCCTCTGTAGTCAATATATTCTTTCTTAGATTGGGACTCCGAACGATACATAATATTCTACGTTGAGTCTCACCAACGCTTGATGCAACTGGTGCACGACGTCCTCGATCTTCCAATTACATTCACATGAACGCAAACCTAATTTTTACTTTCCCATTTGCATACGTTCTTCCCAATACCTCTTGCTTTAATTTTTCTTATGAACTTGCTGTGTGAGTTCTTTAAAAAAAGCACATGATTATCCAACTATACGTTATCCAATGGTTCATCATTGCCTATGTCCACAAGAATCATCTTCAAACCATTCCAAATATATGTTTGCCACTTCTGGTTTTTCTTTCATCGGTACATTCTCACACTCCCCAGTTATGTTATTACCTTCTAAATATCTAGTAGCATGTTCTTTGTAATAGAGTCCTACAGATACATCACTGCGGATGACAAGATAACTGGTCTGTAGTTCACCATTCTCCAAATTCATCCTTTCTTAAACTGTTGGATAATATTTATAACCTTTGCCTTATCCAGATTGGCTAAATGCCTTTCAGGAATGTGTCAGAAAATAAAATGAAAATCCGCGATGCAATCAACATGTCTATTGCTGTTTCCTCTGAAATTCTTGCATGAAGTACATCTGATCTGTCAGATTTATAAAAACTCAATCCAGCTTTCTTTTCAAAGATAACCCCAACACTGATAAGAATGACCTTAGACTTTACTTACACAAGTCTCATGGTCACTTGGTATTTCTGGAAGATTTTCTGGACATTCTTCCATGAAGATAGACACAAAGAAACTGTTTCTTTTCCCTGCGATTTCTCTGTTCTCTGCAATACGTTATCCAGATTGCACACCCACTGTTCCACATTTGGCCTTGTTTTCATTTGTTTTCGTCCATTAATATCGCTTTTTAGCAGTCTTTATGTTTTTCTTTCGTTTGCACGCTTTTTCCCTTTCTGATTTTATTCTCAGTTTCTTGATCATCCTTTGCTGGGTCCTACATTTCTCTGAATCCACTGGCTTACTGCAACACTTGGCATTTTTCTAAGCTGCCTCCTTTCATCTAATAGATAGATGAAGGTGGGGTTGAAAGTGATAGTCGGAGAGGAGCGTGGCCCAGATTGATAGGAAGGAAGGTGTACACAGAGGAACGTTCAAGAAGGCGGTACTGACTTGGAAGGTTGGAGTAGGATAAGGTGGGATTTGGGGATTTGGGGAAATGGGGAAATCCACTATGATCCCCTGTGGTTGGAGGGTCCCAAGGCAGAAGAGGAAGCTTTCTTCCTCCAGGCTTCTGGTGGCTCGGGTTTGGCGATGGAGCAGGCCCAGGACCCTCATGTCCTTGGCAGTGTTGGAAGGGGAATTGAAGCTCTCAGCCACAAGGTGATGGATTTGTTCAATGTGGTTGTCCCAGAGGTGTTCTCTGAAATGATCCACAAGTTGACCTCCTGCTTCGCCAGTGTAGAGAAAACCACATTGGGTGCAGTAGATGAGGCGCTCTGTCTCCCTTCGTCACCTATCACTTTCAACCCCACCTTCATCTGCCTATCGCAATCCCAGCTACCTCCCTCCTGCCGCACCCCTTTCTCATTTATCTCTCTTCCCCCTTGGCCCATAAGCTCCATTCCTGATGAAGGGCTTATGCCCGAAACATCAATTTATCTGCTCTTAGTATGCTGCGTGACTGTGCTTTTCCAGCACCATACCCTTCGACTCTGATCTCCAGCATCTGTAGTCCCCACTTTCTCCTCACACCTTCATGGCTTGCATGACTCAGATTTATAACGAATACTGCAAATAAAACAATAATTGTCTTGTACTCAAACAGCATAAAATAAAACCAATACATTTTGGTCACTGTTCCCAAAAGGTCCTTTACATCAAAAGTTTCAATTAGCTCTTCTGATCACTCAACACCAATTCCTAAATAACCAAATCTCGAGCTCAGTGCTTGACATAATGTTAACGTAAACCATCTCACACGTGGTCATGAAATCCATTTTTCCCAGCATTAGCATTCAATTGGGTTAACACAGTTTAGATATGATTTAAACACAAATGTGTATATCTCATTTCCTGTTTTATAACATGTCCAGCATTTGTATTTCAGCTTTCACTTTGATATATAACTCCCATCAATGCTTGCTCCTCCTTGCTGTTTTTGCACTCCACCTTACTAGATTCTGTGGAATCTGAGCGACGTGGGCTCTGGGGAGATTAATCATGGAGATCATCTCGCTACATCATTTATGATCTTCTCCAACTTTAACTTCTCCACATCTCCCGTTATGCTGATGGAGTAGAGAAGGACAATGATCTTCCATCAATGCTCTGTATCCCCCCAGAGAGCTGAGACAGCTCTAACCTGGGCGGGAACTTTACAGCATGCTGGTAAAGTGTTGCTGCTGCTGTACAGGGAGATCACATCTGGAGTAGTGTGTACAGATTTAGCCTCTTCTATGAAGAAAGGATGTTGTTATATTGGAAGCAGCTCAGAGATGGTCCCCTCAACTGATTCCTTATAACGAAAGCTTATAAGGAAAGGGTGATCAGGTTGACCCAGTAGCCATTGGAGTTTACAAAAATTAAAGATGATCTTATTTGAACATAGCTGACAGAAGGAGTTAACAAGTGAAGTGAATTACACAGATAATAGAGGAATCCATTCCGTTCTCCAGCCTGTTACACAGGAACAACAGAAGGATATTCAGGCCTTCGAAACTGTTACACAAAAACAGGACGAGGCAATTCAACCCCTATACATTTACAGAAGGAGGCCAATCAGCCATTCGACCCTGTAACAGTAGGCCATGCTGCACCAGTATCCTGTTAAACAGCAACAGGATCGGTCCATTCAGCCTCCTCAAGTCTGTAACATAGGAAATGGAAGAGGTCACACAGTGACTGGAGATTGTTACACTGGGACAACAGGAGGCCATTCAGGCTCACCGAGCCTATTGCAAGGGAATTGGATAGGATAAAAACTATCTGAGAATTCTTTCATGAGAAAGGAAGAGGTAATTTAGACACGTGTCTGTTGTATGGGAACCAGAGAAGACCAATCAATCCCTTGGTCCCAAGTCCGGGATACATGAGGAGACGGTTCAATATTTCCACCTGTTATGGAGAAATAGGAGAAGAACCATCAGCCTCTCAAAATGTTAGACAGCAACAGGAAAATTCCATAATCTCCCAATCCTGTAAAGCATCAACAGGAGGAGGTCATTCTGGCCTTGGAGATGGCAACATGGGAACACCAGAAAGACGTCAGCCCATCGATATTGTACACCAACAGGATGATGAGTCAAACCACAATTTGTCAGAGTCAACATGGTTTTACGAAGGCTAAATCGTGTTTGAATTGTTTGTTTGAGTTATTTGAAGATGTCACAAACAAGATGAATAGTGGGAATCCTGGAGATGGAACATATCTGGTCTTCCTGAAAGCATTGGATATGTCGCTTCTCCAAAGAGTAAATGGTAAGATCAGACAACATGGGTTTACGAGTAAATTATTAGCTTGGATGGAGGATTGGTTAACCAACAAAATATTGTCAGGTGGAATAAATGTGTTATTTTCTTTTGGCAAATGCCGTTTGTGCCATTGAGTTCAGTACTCATGCCTCAAGCATTTGCAATCGATGGTAATACTGTACTCGATTGACGGGAGACAAAATATAATGCCACATTTTCAGATGACACTAACATCGGTGGGAAATTACTTCGGAATGATGATGCAAGAGGTTTTAAAACATATGGTTAGTTTAGGTGAATGGGCCAACATTTAGCAAGGAAAATTAAAGTGAATAAATAGGGGGCTATTCAAGTGGGCCAGTTTAATAGAACGACAAATTATTATCTAAATGGAGAGAAAGATCAAAGTGTTTAGGTGCAGAGGGATCTGGGTGTCTGCTTGCATATCACAGAAAACCTGCCTGCGGGTACTGCAAGTAATGAGAAATGCAAGCAAAATTTCAGTGTTTATTTATGAATTGATAGAGTAGAAAGGTAGGGAGTGTTGGTGTAGCTATGCAAGGCATTAGTGAGGCTGTAACTGGAGTACAGTTTGGGGGTCCTGCAGAATGAGGTATTTCCATTGGAGGCAATTCAGAAGAGCTTCATTAGATTGATTCCATATTTGAAGTGTTTGTCTTATGAAGAGTAATTGAGCAGTTTAGGCCTATACTCTCGACTTTATAAGAATGAAAGGAGATCTCATTGAGGTCTGTAAAATGCTAAAAGCAATTGAAAGTATAGATGTGGAGTGGAGTTTTTTCATGTGGTGCAATCTAAAACAAGAGACTAGAGTTTTAAGATGGAGAGATCTCAGGAAAGTGGAACAGAGGCCGTGTTGACATCTGCCTCATCGAGGGGCTGGATACCTCACAGATGCTCCTTGTTCTTATTCAACTCTTCCAATGTGTTGCACAGTAAGGGGGAAGGACTGGGTATCATACTCAGGCACTCAGGATAAATCAGTTAGAGAGAACATAACCAGTAGGGTCACAAAGTGACTAGTGCTGTGTTCTCAACTATTTACAGTCTATATTAATGATCAGGAGGATGGAACAGATAGACAGATGCTGTGTTTGGTGATGTCCATAAGACCATGATGCCATAAGTCAGAGGAGTGGAAGTAAGGCCATTCGGTCCATCGAGTCCACTCCGCCATTTAATCATAGCTGGTGGGCATTTCAACTCCACTTAACTGAATTCTCCCCGTAGCCCTTAATTCCTTGTGACATCAAGAATTTGTCAATCTCTGCCTTGAAGACATTTAGCATCCTGGAATCCACTGCACTGCGTGACAATGAATTCCACAGGCCCACCACTCTCTGGCTGAAGAAATGTCTCCGCATTTCTGTTCTGAATTGACCCCCTCTAATTCTGAGCCTGTGCCCATGGGTCCTAGTCTCCTCGCCTAACGGAAACAATTTCCTAGCATCCATCTTTTCCAAGCCATGTATTATCTTGTAAGTTTCGATTAGATCTCTCCTTAAACTTCTAAACTCCAACAAATACAATCCCAGGATCCTCAGCCGTTCCTCGTATGTTAGACCTATCATTCCAGGGATCATCCGTGTGAATCTCCGCTGGACACACTCCAGTGCCTGTCTGTCCTTCCTGAGGTGTTCTGCCCAAAACTGGACACAGTACTCCAAATGGGGCCTAACCAGAGCGTTATAAAGTCTCGGTAGCACATCGCTGCTTTTATATTCCAACCCTCTTGAGATAAATGACAACATTGCATTCGCTTTCTTAATCACGGACTCAACCTGCATGTTTACCTTTAGAGAATCCTCGACTAGCACTCCCAGATTCCTTTGTATTTTGGCTTTATGAATGTTCTCACCATTTTGAAAGTAGTCCATGCTTGTATTCTTTTTTTCCAAAGTGCAAGACCTCGCATTTGCTCACATTGAATTCCATCAGCCATTTCTGGACCACTCTCCCAAACTGTCTAGATCCTTCTGCAGCCTCCCCACGTCCTCAGTACTACCTGTCTATCCATCTAACTTCGCATCATCGGCAAACTTCGCTAGAATGCCCCCAGTCCCTTCATCCAGGTCATTAATATATAATGTGAACAGCTGCGGCCCCAACACTGAACCCTGCGGGACACCGCTTTTCACCTGCTCCCAATCCGAAAAAGAATCTTTTATCCCAACTCTCTGCCTTCTGTCAGACAGCCAACCCTTAATCCATGCCAGTAGCTCACCTCGAACACCATGGGAGCTCACCTTGCTCAGCAGCCTCCCGTGTGGCACCTTATCAAAGGCCTTTTAGAAGTCTGGATAGACCACATCCACTGGGTTTCCCTGGTCTAACCTACTTGTCACATCTTCAAACAATTGTTATGTCGCTGTGATAAACAAGAGATTAAATTATCAAGAGAAGTTGGAGAGTCTGCAAATAGATTCAGAGAGGTAAAGACAATAGATAATAGTTTGGCAGGTGGAACTTAACATAATATAATCTGTCATTCCATATACAGGAATAATGGAAGGCAGTATGTTACTGAAATGGAGAGGGATTAAAGGACTTTATGATACTGTGTACTGGGGGATTCACTTAGATCCGTTCAGACATGGGAGGTTTTGCTCCATCCCTGAACGTCAGCTCCCAGACACTCCAAGTGACCCCATTGCTCTCCGTTCACATGGAATACTTTGATGTGGTTGATTGGTGGTGGGGATGGTGTTTTGAAACGTGGATCAAGGGGACGGCCATTATCAAAGATATATTCATTTCTTTCCACGTGGAGACTCGATGACGATGGGAATGGCTGACTGCTTCTGAATGAAGAGGCCGTGACTGCTGCCAGGACAGTGGGTGTTTGCCAACATGATGTACTGAGCATGTGTACACTGTAACATGAACAGAGAGAGAGCTCCTACAGTTCCTTTACCTCTCCCCATTGACATGAGCACTCTGCAGATGCCATGTACACCATCGGGAATCCCACTATACTGGATACACCCGGCAGCTCCCTGCTGTGGGAGAAACAATCTATTTACCTCACCCATCTTATATATCCTCCATCACCGAATGGTGACATTGATGTTCAGATACTGGGAGATGATGGATATGTCACCCAGTCCTGCCTGGAAAGTTCTGGATCATAGAAGCTGAATGAAACAGTGATCCTAACAGCCACTGACAGCACCACCCTCTCCCTGGTGTGAAGCTGTAGGACGTGTTAAAGGAGGTGACAGCGCTCTGTGACCAGCTCCTTGTTCAGTCAGGGTCCCCTCACACTCTGATCCTGGGTTAAATGAAGCTTGGGAAGCTGTTCCTGGAAAACCCGATGTGGATACAGCAGATCCTTTCCCCACACACACTCACTCTGTCGTTTCAGAACTTCCCCTCTCTACAACCTCTGCTCCATTTGTTGTTCATGTTACAGACCCAGATGCTGTAACCACAGTCCCCATGCTCCACACAGAGTTGGGTTACCAAATCCTCAGGTCTCCCTGAATGTCTGAGGCAGCTCACAGCACAACCTCCAGTAAACCATCCCCAGCAACTCCACTAAACTTTCAATTATAGGAGCCAGTCAGAAACCCCTCGGTACAAGTGTTGTGGACTAGACCAGATCCCCCCAGAATGTTTTAAGAAGGCAGCTTAGACCCAAACCTTTCCTTATTTTGAATATAGATGTGAACTGTGCGTTCCAGATGTGTTGTGACTGGTCAAACCACTCAACATTAAGCAAAATATAATCTATGAAAATGCTTTAGTTAATATACAATCAAAGGAAAGAACATTTTGTGATTACTTTTATGTTGGAACACTTACACAAACATTAGATACCGTACCTTCTTGGCACAACGATATATTCAAATACAGATCCTAACAGCAGTTTTCCAATCCAGGGGGAAACAACATCAACAGAGATCTCAGAGAGAAAAGCACCTGGGGATCATGTATTGAAACTTCCAACCCTTCCAGGATCCCCAGCAGCTTCTGAATGTTGAAGCTAAAAACAAAACGAGGCAACCTGGTCTGGAAGAGCTGGCCACTGCCCTTGCATTGTTATCACCGTTTTAATGAAACCTAAAGACTTTCTCAGTTATTTACTTGGAGTGTTTTCAGACAGCAGTTCTGCACCTCTGCCTTTAAAACCTCTCTTTAAAAGAAACAAGAGAAAATACAGTGGTAATATTCTCACAACTCCATCTTTAATAAAATAATCCATCAATATACAAAGGTGGACTCATTTTAGACCTCCTAATCTTCCTCTATTAGTAGACTGAAATGCATATACTTTACATTGACTGTGAGGATACAAATGTTTACAACTAGTTTCGATTTCAGTCATTTTACTCCTGCCACAGAATGCCTTTGTCTTTCTTCATCCAAGTCTCCACAATGTGTCAAAACGTAAGTTTTCTCGCCCTGTCAACTGTATAATTTCAAACTGAATGGCAGCAATAATAAGCTCAATCGAAACAGACTGGCATTTTCTCCTTAAGCTTCTCCAAAAACTTGAAGAGGTCACGATCAGTGATAAAGATTTGTCTCATGTATGTTATTCGCAATGTAAATGCTGAAATGTTGTAACGGCAACGCCAAGCTCAAAGCCTCCTTCCCCATTGTGGAATAAATCTGTTGATGTTTCCACTGGGCACTCCAATCACACGTTACATAATGGAGCACTTCTCATCTCTCCAATAAACCTTCTGAATGGCATAGCTCCTCATGTCTCAGCATAAAAGAGTTACGTACTTCTGTACGTCTTAATGCTGTAACCCCGTACCTGCTACCCCTGGCATCTGACAATAAACCTTACTCTCACAGGTATATGTTTTAAGAAGATCTCACACATTCTTCTCAATCTCTCACAGAAACCAAACTTTGGTTTCCGAACCCAATCATCATCATCAGCCATTTCAGCTTCTAATCTTGCCATTGTTACTCTCTGCTCTTCCACACGAGTTCTCACGACTGCAGGAAGTGAATTATTGAACTTCTCCAAAATAAGAATCTCTCTAACAGTGCCATAGGTTTGCTCTGTTTTTAATACCCTTACCCACTTTTCAAAATTACTTTGTTTGATCCTTTCAAACTCAATGTGCGTTTAACCAGGGACCCTTTTTTTAGATTCCTGAAACACTGTCTGTCAGTTTCTGGCACAAGCTCATATGCACTTCAGATGGCTTTCTTCACATCCTCATACTCCCCAGAAACCTCCTCCGATAGGGATGCAAATACCTCCAAGCTTCGTTTGGATCAGCTAACTTCACATGGTCACTGAGCACTGCATTTGTTTAGCCACTTTATCAAATTAAATTCCAAAGGCTTCCCCATCCTTATCATCAAATTTCGATAATGCCTGGATGCATTGAAACAGAACCCCATTAGACCATTGGTTACAATAGGGTTGCTCATCCTCACTATCCTCTTCATCCCGCCGACCGTCTACCTTGATCTCCGCCCTCTATGTCAACTTTTATCTCTAAGTGCTAACTTTTTAAAGTTGAAACTCTCTGCTCTTCTTCTGTCCTTTTCTCTCTTTCTTCTTCATATTTTTCATTTTCCTTTATTTCTGCTTTTCATCATAATTCAAACTGTTTAAATTTCTTCTCATGTTCAAAGTGCCTCATTTGAAATTGAATTCTAGCCATTTCCAAAGACTCTGATGGCGGTTCCACCAAATGTAATTGCCAAGCTCTAGCTGTAACTATCTCGCATTTCCTCACAGACAAATGCAACCCCAACTCCAGCTTGTCTGTTACTTCCTACAGCTTTGCCTTCATTACCTTTTGTAAAACCCCTAACTTCACTTCTTCCACACCCAGAGAACTCTTAATGACTGAAAGAATCTTTATACACAAAACACTGTTTAAACCAACCGAATTCAACATCTGGAACAAAAGACACTAACAACTACCATACGCAACCATTGAACGCAATAGTCTCCCGGTGCATACTCTCCAGTGTCTGCATGAGCTTATTCTCGATTCTCTGGTTTCCTCCCACAACCCAAAGATGTGCATGTCAGGTAAATTGGTCATGCTGAATTGTTCATAGTTTTCAGGGATGTGTGGGTTGGGTGGCTTAGTCGGGGTAAATGTGTAATAATGGGGTAAAGGAATGGGTCTGGGTAGGTTACTCCTCGGAGGATTGGTGTGGACTTGTTGAGTCAAATGGCCTGTTCGCAGACTGTAGGCATTGTAATTCTAAACCCAATTTGGTATTATTGATTTAGAACCAGACAAGAGTCCCCAATTTGCTGTAGACCAACCAGACTGACTCAAACTAGTTTAAGAGGGTAGCTTGGATACCAACCTTTTCTTACTTAAAGGTAGATGTGAAGTGGGTGTTCCTGATGTGATGCTACTAGTCAAACCACTCACCATTAAGTAAAACACAATGTATTTGAACACTCTCATGAAAATCCATTCAAAATGACGAAGAATTTAGAATAATTTAACTATTGGAAACCTTAACCGAATAATGGATACAGTACCTTCTATAGATGAACTGGTCCAATATACTAACATGCCATAAACACACCCCTTGACAAAAAGGAACATTCAGACATACATTATTGCATACAGTTCTCCAATCCAGTAGGAATCAGCATCAAGTCAGGTTTCAGAGAGAGTAGCAGCTGGGGATAAGTTACTTGGCCGTTTTTACTACGATTTATTAAAAACCCTAAAAGAATCGTAAGTTATTTACTTGAGCCGTTTTCAGCAGGCAGTTTGGCCTTTAAGATCTCTTATTTAAAGAAAGGAGAAAACAACTTTTAAAAAAAAAGTGACAGCATTGTCACACAATTTAGATGCCTCGTCCTTTGCTCTAGGGGCTTCCTCGTGCTACTGATAGCAAGGTCACCTGAGAGGGACAAATTCAGCTACAGACCAAGTTACAAGGATGTGTCTCATAACTTCTGAAACACCCCTGTCCATGGACCATCACGTAGGACATACCAGGAAGTGAACAGCCTGACACACACCATTTCACTGTTTCTCAGCTACACAATGATTGTACTCGGTACACTAGGGAGCCAAAAGCAAAGGCTAGGGAAAGATACAGAGGGACAGAAAGATTCACACTAAAGACAGAAAGAGACAGTTAATTAACTGAAAAGATGTTGTGGAAATATGGGGAAAAAGACAGGGCAGTGGTACTAACTGGAGAAGTGAGATCTTCGAAAGTAAAATTACAAGAATGAGAACATTGAATAAAGGCATTGTCAGATCAGCTGGAATGGTTTGTTACATCAAATTCTGAATCAGCTTGACAGAACACCACAAACAACATAAACTGGGATAAGATGACAGCCCAGCATGGAGAGCTGTGCACACCATGCTAGTGTGTTGCTCAGTAAACTGCACTATCTGCCCAGCATAGAGAGTATTGCAAACTTTACTATCATATGCAAACTATCCTCGAATCAGATTACTGTCTACAATGGGAAGATTTGCTGTGTGTGTGTGTTCATCAGAGACTGAGGGACAGTGCGTGTGTGTGTGTGCGATAGGCGTAGTTGAATGCGAAACTCATTGTTTGAGAAGGAATGCACATGTTGAAAATTATTTTAAATAAGAACAACTAGCAGGCTTTTTGTTAATCAACAGAGAAAGAACGAGGGAAGTTTCATGGACAGATGAGATAACGTGTGTGAGAATGTCAAAATAAAGGCATGGCCAGACACAACAGCAATATTCATCAGCGTGCACATGAATGACAGATCGATGGGAGTTTGGTGTGAGTTCGAATCAGATTTGCTTCGGCAGGTTTGAAGCCGAAGTGTTAGCAGCAGATTATTGGTTTCATTAAGACTGTACTTCATAGCTCAAAGTTCAAACAGCAGATGGAATAGACCAGCGAGATATATTCTGGAGTGGTGAGTATTTCAAGTTAGAAATGGTCAGGGAATGGTGTCAGGAATCAGCTCATTGTCAAAGGGATATCCCACAGTTGTGACTCGTCTGCTTCAGCCCCAGATATTGGCCAGGGATGAGATGGAAACAGTGGAAGGAAGGGGAGTTTGTAACCAGAGCAGGAGACAGAGACCTCCATGCTGTTAGTATTTAAATAGCAAAGATAATGATACAATAAATTGTAGTTCTCCACTGAAACTGAGTAGGCCAACATAGAGACCCGTGAGTAACAATGTCAGAGCAGAGAGAGAGACAGTAATTGAATACCTTCATTGATGTCGTTAGTAGTGGTCTGCAGAATGAACATTTGGATTGAGAGTTTCAACAGGAAAATAATAGTGACAAGAAGTGTAGACTATATGAAAGAACAGTAATACAGTCATAACCGGTTTATAGAAAAACACATCTGGACAGTGACACTTACCAGGAACACCAACGATATCCAGGAAAGGATAATAAATATATTGAATAATGAGAAGTGCGCAAAGGATCTGCAATGATAAGGACAACCAATAAAATGCAGAAAGATACCAAACATAATAGGATAACCACCTGTCTATTGTTGGAACATGCCAGTCTAATGTTCCCAGATTCTGATACATTTTTGGAACATGCCAGTCGAATGTTCTCAGATTCTGATACATTTTTGGAACATGCCAGTCGAATGTCCTCAGATTCTGATCCATTGTTGGAACATTCCAGTCGAATGTTTTCAGATTCTGATCCATTGTTGGAACATTCCAGTCTAATGTTCTCAGATTCTGATCCATTGTTGGAACATTCCAGTCTAATGTTTTCAGATTCTGATCTCACCTCCCTCTTTCTCCAAATCTGCTGATCCCTGTCGGTGCTGTCGGTGATGTTCTCGCTCATGTTATGGGATAACACATTGAACGGCGCCCATTTATCATTTAAAGATGGAAATCCTCCACTGGAATAATTAGGATCCATGGAGATTGGCATTAATCACAGTCACTAAATGAAAAAATGGGTAACCGAGCAAAGGCAACGACAACAGATGAATGGGTACCGCACAACAATCAACAGACAGGAGTGTTCCCTCCCAGTTGGGGAACACTTCAGTGCTCCTGGATCTTCAACCTCGGAATTTCTGGTGACCATCCTCCAAGGCGGACTTCAGGACAGGCAGCAGCAAAAAGTGACCGAGCAGAGGCTGATAGCGAATTTCGACACACATAGGGAGGGCCTCAACCGGGACCTTGGGTTCATGTCACCTTACAGGTGACCACTATTGCACTATACACACACACACAGGCAATCCTATACACACACATACATACGGACACGCATATACACAGACACGTACACAGACACTCACACACACCTTTACAGACACACACACTCCCACACTCACACGGCACTCTCTCAGAGACTTAGACCACTCTACACTCATGCACACACATGTACACTCTCTCTCACTTATACTCAAAACCCCCCACCCCAGACACGCACACATACTTCCACACTCACACATGCACCCCTCACAGACTTAAGACACTCTACATCACTACACACACATATACATTCTCTCTCACACTCACAACCCCCCGACCCAGACAGACACATACACACATATACAAATCGACAGACACCAACATGCACACATATATTTTGTGGGATGAATTTGCACTTGCAGAGTTACATTGTATTTTGCTCAAAAACTGCATGAATTCATGTAAAACTCTGAGCTCAAAAACTGCATGGATTCATGTAAAACTCTGTTATCTCACTTTTCAGATTAGAATCAATCAACACATCATGGCATAGACAGAGAACAGAGGGGGATAACACCTTCAATATATTGTCTAGCTAACACTCACTGTTTCAGCTAACCTGAGAATACAACGATTTTTAAAATAGGTTTTGTGATTTACACATGAAAGTAGTGAAACTACCATGGTATTCGAACAGATGAAAGACTCAACAGACAATCAAGGCATTTTTCAATGTATAATTTCAGTTACTTCACACTGTAAATTTTTGCTATAAATTCTGTGACTTCGAACTGTGTCCTGCACTATCACCTGATGAAGGAGTGGTGCTCCGAAAGCTAGTGTGATTCCAATTAAACTTGTTGGACTATAACCTGGTGTTGTGTGATTTTGAACTTTGTACATCCCCGTCCAACACTGGCATCTCCAAATCACGATTGAGCAAACAGGCTCAATTAACCAGTTCCACACATCAGTTTTCATATAACTACAAAGAAAAACATTTACTGGGTTTGGATGGTATGGATGAGCGTTGCTGAGGATGGACCAGAAATCTTTAAATCTTTTTTTAAACTTGGATATGAGAGTATTAACAGAACACTGCACGGGTCTATATGTGTTCCACTCTGTTTATGAAAGAGACAGTTATAAAATAACAGATCGGTTGCATAACAAAAACATGGATGCGCAAGTTTCTAGATTCCTTATTGACCAGTGTGAGGCTACTCCTGGTTTTAAGTGCCCTGCTACCAAATCCTTTCATAACCTTGAGACAGAACATTGAGACTGCTGCTCAGCAACAGGCCGAAGCAATTCTGTCCCTCTGGACCTCTTACAGAGGGATAAGAGAAGGCCATTCAGCCCATATTAGCCTGTTGCTACTTGAAAAGGTGGAAATCTAGAACATTGGCACATTTTGCCAACAAGGAGAAAGTGAGGACTGCAGATGCTGGAGATCTGAGCTGACATATGTGTTGCTGGAAAAGTGCAGCAGATCAGGCAGCATCCAAGGAGCAGGATAATCGCCGTTTCGTGCTTTTCCAGCAATACATTGTTCAGCACATTTTGCCAACAGAATCATTCAAAACAAAGAGATGTGTCGCTGCAGCTGTATGAGGTGTCACTGAGAGGGCACCTGGAGTACATTGCGTTGGTTGTGTTTCTGTAACTGAGAAGGGATAGACATCCATCAGATACAGTTTAACGGATGCTCATAATCCATAGCTTGCTGTCTCATTTAATGTCTCGGGTCTGTTACACAAGGAGTAGGCCATTCAGCCTTTCCAGTCTATTACAGAGGGCCACAAGGAGGCCATTCAGCCTCTCGAGCCTGTTACAGAGGGGCAGGATATGTTTATTTAACTTTCTGTTACGCATAAATATTAGTTTTAAACTAGTTGTGGAATAGGAAAGACCTGATGTAAACATTAAAGTTCGAACTTTGAACAAGGCCAATTTTGAAAGTGTTAGGCGAGCCCTGTGAAAGGCTGATTGGAATACCCTATTCACAGGTAAAGGGATGGTTGGTAAATGCAAGGCCATCAAAACGTGGTTTCAGAGAGTCCAGAGCCAACGTGTTCCTATTAGTGAGAGGGGGAAGGCTGGTGGGTGCAGGGAGTGCTGGATGGGTAGATATATTGATGCTGTGGTCAAGGTAAGGAAGGAGGCATATGTCAGGTAAACAGAGCTGAGATCAAGTAAATCCAGAGAGGTGTATAAGGGCAGCAAGTGCATAGTCAATGCGGAAACCAGGCCAGAAAAATGTGGACATGAGATGGCTTTAAAAATAGGGTTAATGAGGCTTTGAAGAAATTCTACAAATCCTTTTATGGCAAAAGATTAACTTGGGAGAGAACAGGGCCCCTTAAATATCAGTAAGACTACCTATGTGTGAAATCACACGAGATTGGAGGGATACGAAACAAAAATTTCTCCTCAGTATTTAATGTAGAGGAGGTTACAAGAGCAAGAGAATGAATAAATATATAGTGATACATTGAAAAGTGTCTATATTACAAGGAGGTGTTTGACATTTTAAAACACATAAAGGTGAACAATTCCCTGGGACCTGATCGGTTGTATCCCAAACGTTTGTGGGAAGCCAGGAAGGAGATTGGTCAGCATTTTGATGATGTATTTGTATCATTGATTTCCACAGTTGAGGTGTCAAAAGAATGGAGGGCTGCTAACATAGTGTTATTATTTAAGAAAGTAAGGAAAAAAAAACAGGCAACTATAGATCGCTGAGCCTGACGTCAATGGAGAGTAAATTGTTGGAGGGGACTTTGTGGGAAAGGATGTATGTGCATTTGGAAAGACATGGACTGAAGAGGGCTTTGTACATTGGAGATCACGTCTCACTGACTCGGTATAATCTTTTGACGAAGTGATGAAGATGATTGATGAAGGCAGGAGAGTGGATGTTGTCTTTATGGAATTCAGTAAGAAAACTGAAATGTTCTACATGGTAGACTGGTTATCAAGGTTAGACTGCCTGGGATCCAGGGGGAGCTTGCGATTTAGATCCAAAATGTTCTTGAATATTGGAGACAGGCCGTGAGAGTGGACATTTATTCATTACATTTGTGACCAGTGGCGCTGCTCACAAAGATCAATAGGGGGTCCACTGCCTTTTGTCACTTATACAAATCATTTGCATTTGTGTATATGAAGTATGGTCAGTAAGGTTGTAGATAATAACAAATTTCGCCGATCGTGAAGAATGATCTCTCAGACTATAATGGGACCTTGTTTAGGTGAGCCGAGGAATGGCAGATAGAGTATATTTTAGTTTCATGTGAGGTGTTGCATTTTGGCAAGACAAATCAAGGCAAGACATGATAGAACTCCATAGATAGTATTTAATCCCTACAGTTAGGAAACAGGCTTTCCGGCGCATGGAGGCCACACCGACCCTCTAAACAGTATCCCACTGGACAAACCCCTACCCTCTCCCTCTGACCCTGCATTTCCCATGGCTAATCCACCTACCCTACACATCCCCGGGTACGGTGCGCAATTTAGCATGGCCAATCTACTCTTATCTGTATATCTTTATACAGTTGGAGTAAAACATAACACCCAGAGGAAACGCACACAGACACGGGGAGAATGTACAAACTCCACACAGCGAGTCATTCAAGGATGGAATTAAACCCAGGTCGCTGCCCTGTGAGGCAGCAAAGCTAGACTAGTGGTGCAGGTTCTCCGTTCCTTGAAAGTGCTGTCACAGGTAGACAGCGCAGTGATGAAGGCATTTGGTGATCTTCCCTGTATTGGTGTGTGTTTTGAGTCGAAGCGTTTGCATGACATGTTAAATCTGTACAGGACATTGGTTTGGCCACTTTTGTAATATTGCCTTTAATTCTGGTCTCCCTGCTGTCGGAAAGATGTTGTCAAACTTGAAAGGGTGCAGAAGAGATGTAAAAGAATGTTGCAGGTGTTGGAGGGTTAGAATTACAGGGAGAGTTTGAATAGGCTGGGGCTATTTTCAAGTGTTGAGGCTGAGGAGGGACCTTAAAGAGGTTTATAAAATCATGAGAGGCTCAGATAAGGTAAACAATCAATGTCTTTTCCCAGGATAGACGAGTCCAAAATTAGAAGACAAAGGTTTAAGGTGAGAGGAGAAATATTTTAAAAAGGGACATGAGCAACAACATTTTCAAACAGAGACTGCTGTGTGTCTGGATTGAACAGACAAAAGAGGTGGTGGAAGCAGGTACAGTTACATCTTCTAAAAGGCATTTGGATGGATACATGCATGGGGAGGGTTTAGAGGGAGATGGGCCACCAGCTGTCAAGGGGGACGAGATTAATTTAGGATGTTTGGCGGTATTGATGACCAGACAGAACGATCTTTTTCTGTGCTGTAGATCTCTGAGAGTCTATTGACTCTTCAGTGTACAACACTGGAACAGGAGGAGGCTATTCAGCATCTGATTTCTGCCAAGCGGCTTGTTTGCTCAATTACTGAGAGTCAAATACAAAAATACATCATTCAGATCTTGATGGTGTTTTACAGAAACAGGAGAAAGGCTTTTAGTCAAGGAAAGCTGAAAAGAATGTGAAGAGGCCATTCAGTCCCTCACCTCCATTCCACAGGAGCAGCAGGTGAGCACAGAGCTTTTTGAACCTGTTACTCAGGAGCAGGAAAACGACATGTATTTTCACAAACTTGGGATCAGGTGGGAGTCATTGAAACTGGGACACAGGAACAGGAGACTCAATTGTTCGAGACTGGGACACAGGAACAGGAGGCAGTCACTTAACTGCTCAAAACTGGGACACAGGGAAATCTGGAGGCTACTAAGGCCCGAGGATCCTGTTACGCAGGAACAGGAAGACTGGGACACTGGGAGAGAAGGGGAGTTTGCTTGGAACAAACAGAAATATATGAATACGTTGCATCAGTGGTCCACACAATCCTGCCCCACCATTCACTATGACCACGGCTGATCTGATGGTGATTACCTCATTCCATTTTACGGAGACTGTCCTCTCTGCAGCCTCTGCTCCATTTGTGGGTCATGTTACAGACTCAGATGCTGTAACAACAGTCACCATGACCTATCCAGAGGGATGGGTCTAATCGGATGAGTCAGGATTTGAAGAGTCCAATCAAAAGAATTAAAAAACAAAATTAAGACATAGCCAGATGTTTAGTTCTCTCATAGTCGCAATCTAACTCACATAACTCACATATTCAGGATGGAGCACTGTGTAGATCCGGCTAGTGTCTGCTGAATGCAACCCAGCTATGTGCAGAGTGAAACTCTGTGCAGCCCACACCAATGCTGGATCTTTCATCCTGGGCTAAATGTCCAGCGTGGGGGGCTGTGCAGTCCGCACTGGTTCATTCATATATAGACCCAGATTGTTGCATTGCTCGGTAACAATGTGTTAGATCGCAGCCCAGTGTGGGGAAACTTGCAGCCAATTTTGGAACTGATAGGATGTGCAGCTCCCATCCATTTACAGCTCCATATCTCCACTGTGCCTTGACAAGGGATGCTGCGAATGTGAAAGTCATTGCGAGGAAGAGATGTAAATGGAAGCAATTTAAATACCATTAGTTCTGATTAAGGCGCGTATCACTCTAGTATTTGAAGATGAAATAACTGAGATAATATCCAATGCTTTTTGACAATGCTACATAAGTGTTGTCATTTTATCTAAGAATAACAGACTAATAAGGGTTCACTTTGTCTGAGAGGGCTTAATGTTTAGCCGTATTGATGCCGAGTCCTCAGCGGTCCAGGCACTAACATAGGAAGATAAAAGAGCTTAATTGATTGCTTTTAATCAGGGAGATTTACCCCCCACAATCTGTGGGGCAGTTGCAATTTTGTTAGCTTGATAAAGAATCGCTTATGGTACCAAATAAAAGAGCTAAACTCGCCATTATGTTTCCTAAATATCTGTGTGGGAAACATCAAAGAAAGCATTCGCACGGGGTCGAGGAAATGAGGAAGAACATTCATTTAAATAAGAGCTATCCGACCTAACCAGGATATTGGAAGTGCCTCCCATCTTTGAAGGTCTTGTTTAATTTTATCAAACAAATGGACACAGTTCACGTTAAATAAATGATCAAAGACAGATGTAATGAATATACTGAAATAGGGAAACCACCCCCGTGACCATTTAAAAGGAAACCAGGATTTGGCCTCAGTATCAGGTATTTCCCTAAGACCTCCCATAGGCATGGCCTCCAACTCTGTAAAATTAATCTTATCGCCCGGAAAGGCAACAAGCGAATCAATGCATTGCATCACATGAACAATCGAAATTGTGGGATTTGACAAAAACATAAGACCCTAAACTGCATACAATGTAATATTTCGTGACTTCTATCTCACTTCTGGGGCTGATACGTTGGCATCCCTACAGATGGCCTCCGTCAGTGTCACAATCCCCAACGTAAACAACAATGGTGAAACGTGTCAGCCTTGTCGGCTGCCTGGAGAAATATTAATATTACTGGTTGGCCACAACATTAGTGAGAACCGCAGCCAGAGGAACGTAGTAAAGGATCCTCACCCACTTGATAAAATCTTTGCGGAGACCAAACCGTTCTAATGTACAGAAGAGATCCGGCCACTCAACCCAATCAAATGCCTTCTCTCATCCAAAGTGATCAATAATCCCTGGGCAGATTGTTGTTGAGACTCTTGGATCATATTGAATAACCTCTTCACATTGTAGGAAGGTCTGTGGCCCTTTATAAAGCCTGTTTGGTCCTCTTTGGCAATGAAAGGCAGCAAAGTTTCCTGCCTAAATGCACGAGCCTCAGGCAGGAATTTGAAACCAACATTTAAAAGTGAGATTGGCGTGTAAGAAGCACAATCCTCCAGGGTCTTCATTTCTTCATCATCAGAGAGATATGAGACTCTCTTAAGGATGGAGGGAGGGGTTGCTGACTGAATGAGTGATGGAACACGTTAAACATCAGCCATGACAATAGGTTTATAAATTATTTATAAAATTCACTGGGAAATCTGTCAGGAACGTGCGCCTTTACATTCTGAAGTAGCTTCACACCCTCCTGCGCTGACAATGGTCCATTAAGGCACAACACCTATTCAGGGGTTACTCCTGGAAGACCCAGGTTCTTGATAAATGACTCCATCTTAATCCATCTATCCTCAAAATGTTCAGTCTGAAATAATTCGGTGAAAAATCTCGGACAAGAGACATTAATCTTCTTGGAATTGAAGGTAATGATCTCAATACCTTCCCTAATGTAGGTAATGGCTTAAGAGGGGTGCTCGTTTTCCTGCCAAGATAGAATAAATACCTGCCTGGCTTATCACCATGTTCAAATAGCCTTTGTTTTGCAAAAGTAAGTTCCTTCTTGGCTGTCTGTGTGAGCGTGGAATTCACTGTAGACCGAAGCGTTGTTATCCTCTGCAGCTTAGCCACTGAGGGACAATCACAGTATGCATCTTGGCTGCCCTCAGCTGTGCCTCAAACCAGCGATCCTGCTTCCCCTTCTGCTACATCATAAAGCATAATTATTCCCTTGGCATTACCCTTAGCAATTTCCCACAGAGTGGATGAGTTACTGGTTGAATCTGAATTAAAGGCTAAGAAAGATCTGAATTCTTTGTAGTGGTCAGCACAGTGGTACAATGGTTAGTACTGCTGCTTCACAGCGCCAGAAACCTGGGTTCAATTCCTGTGTCAGTTGACTGCCTGTGTGGAGTTTATACATTCTCCCTGTGTCTGCGTGGGTTTCCTCCCATAGTGCAAAAATGTGCAGGTTAGGTAAATTGCCAGCAGTGTTAGGTGAAGGGGTCACTGTCAGGGGGTGGGTTGGTTTGGGCTTTTTGGGCCGAAGGGCCTGTTTCTATACTGTAAGTAAACTAATCTAACTACTCAATTAACCAACTAGTCTAAAGAATAAAGGGATACATTCGCTAGTGTCTCAAATCTATTATATTGCCCTTAATCTTAATCAATAAGTATACTGCTTCATGGTCAGAAATGGTAATATTCCCAATTGTGCAGGATGCCACCGAATCTATGATTGTTGCAGGAATGGGGAAGATATCAACCCTCATGTGGAATTTATGCCAGTTAAAGAAGAAAATAAAATCCCTACTTGTGCCACCAGACATCCACCAGCTCTCGTTCTGCACACATATCCACTAATTGCTTACATTATAACGAGGGTATTGGGGCACCTTAGGACATTCTGTCCACCGTGGGGTCCATAAGACTTTTGAAAACTTCTACAATAATGTGACATGATGCAAGATAACTGAATTTGGAAAATGCATCTACCAGGAATTTAAGTTGGTACGTTGGGAGTGGGGTGGGGGGGGGGGGGCAATAACCATTCAAAATACTATATTCTTTTCTATAGTTCAAGCCTTTGGGTATTATGAACCTCCCGTGAGTGTCAAATACAATCTAGTAGGTTAAATGGAAGATTCTTTTTATCCATTATAGCTTCTCCCCTACTCGTAATATTAAAAGACGAGAAATAAACCCGATCATGCCCGACCTGCTGTAATGTCAAATGTTCCTTGTCATCAAGGTGCATCTCCTGCAATAGGACAACATCCACCCTCTCTTTTTTAGACTAGAAAGAAAATGTTTCCTCCCTTCTGGCCAATGGCTCACCTTAATGCTCCAGGTCGACCATTAAAGCACATCATTACCCAGAACACACTATAGCAACATTTGAACTGGAGAGAGGAAGAACTTGAATTACTGATCATTAATAAACAAAGTCTCATAGAGCTTAAAAACTACACAAACTAAAAATACTACAACTTCCAAGTCTCAGAACTTTCAAAAACTGAGCATTTTAAGTAAATGGCTGGGATGGAGTGGGTTAGGAAACCGCTTTGCCCGTGCTGTGATGCAGATCCCGACAAAGCAGACCTTCAAGATCACCACCATCTTGGGTTTCCCCTTAACATTTTATCGATATTATCATTTCATTTTGCATTACATTCCTGGATGTGCTGGAGCAGTGTAATTTTTTTACCACTGTCAGCATTTCCCAACACTGGATATTCCTGCCATTCCCCGATATTCCTTGATTCCGTTATTCTTTTTGAACCTTCTGTCTGTGCCTCAAACATATTCAATATCTCTGCCTCCAATGCTCTGCAGGGAAGAGAGTTCCAAATACTCTCACTACTGAGAAAACTAAAATTACCTTCATCTGTGTATGAGATTATTTTTGTCTCCTTACCTGAGAAAGGATATAATTAAATTGGAAGCAGTTAGATGTTTCACTTCATGTATTCCAGGAATGAATGTCTTATATTATGAAAGCTTTAACAGGTTACTCTTGGAATGAGAGGTGATCTTATTGAAACATACAAAACCAAGAGGAAAGTGATCAGATAGATACCCACTGGGTGTTTGTATAGTCCAAACTTCTTGTTGTTTTTATAGAATCTCTACAGTGTGGAGGCAGGACATTCCGTCCATCAAGAGCACATTGACCCTTCGGAACCGTATCCCCTCCGGACCTGCCCCCCTAATCTATCCATGTAACCCTGCATTTCCCATCACTAACCTATCTAACCTACACATCCCTGGGCACTATGGGCAATTTAGCATGGACAATCCGCTCTAAGCTGCATATCTATGGACAATGGGAGGAAACTAGAACACTGGGAGGAAATCCACACAGACATGGGGAGAATGTTCAAAATCAACATAGAGGGTTGCCCGAGGTTGGAACTGAACGCAGCTACTTGTTAACGGGAGGTATCAGTGCTAACCACAGATCCACCATGCGCATCCGTTAAGTCTATTAGTTACTTGTGGCTCACTAAAGAAATCTGCCTGACTTGTTCCTGTCACTGAACCTGACTCGATCTGAGAACTTTATCTTCGGCCATATCACCAACCTGGTTATATTTAAAATTTGGTGTCAGCAGTGGAGGAATGGGACGAGAAAAGGAAACAGTGACACCATCCAACCTTCGTCAGAGCAGGAATTAGGATAAATCCACAAAGTGGGATTTCAGTCAAGTGGGAATTCTCTTTCCCAGAAGTTTGGAGTGGCTTGACCTTTATATTACATCGAAGCTGGCTTTGTCTGATTTTCCATGGACAGGTGAATCAGGGATAATGGTGCATGGAAAGAAACGTGCAGCTGGGATCACAATGAGATGAGCCATGATCTTATTTACTGGTGAAGTAGTGTGAAAGGGTTGAATGGCGCAATTGTGTCCCTCAGCCCTATGTTCTGATGTTCCATTCAGCCCTCGAACATGCTAAACCGGGGCAGATCGAGGCCAAACCGATGGTTAGGTGTAGTGTTGGAAATGTACTTGGAAAGTCCAGACTGGATCATGAAATGACCACCACCCCCAACCCCCCAGTCCCTGTTTCGAGGTTTCCCCTCTCTGTAACGTCTGCTCCAGATTTGGGTCATGTTGCAGACCCAGATACGCTGGGAATATAGCCACATATCACACCCAGGGTTAAAACAACAAATCCTCTGATCTCCCTGAATGCAACATTGTACAACACGATTTCCAGCAAAATAACGCGTTACTTTCCAAAAGCATAACATGTGAAATTAATAAATAGGAACAGGAGTAGGTCAATCGGCCCCTCAAGCTAACCCTGTCATTTAATAAGAACATGGCTGATCTCCTCCAGGGATCAACTCCACTCTCTTGCCGACCCCTTGTATCCCTCCACACCTCTCTGAGTTAGGGAGTTCCAGACATTCACTACCTTCGGAGAGAAGAAATTACTCTGCATCTCAGATTGAAATCGATGTTCCATATTCGGTATCTATATCATCGAGTTCAACACTTTGCTCAAGAATGGAAACAACTTCTCAACATCTACCTTCTCCAACCCCTTTTGTGTCTTGTAGGTTTAAGCAGTATCACTCTTCATCCATTTAAACCCCAATGAATTATCGCCTCACCTTCTTAGAGATTCTCAATAACGCAACCCTTCCTTCCCAGGAAACCACCTAATGTACCATCCAAGTTACTTGCTGCATCATCATGCTGACTTTATGTTTTATACCCTGGAAGACTCCAATGCCTTTACTGTTCCTTTTGATTAGATTAGATTACTTACAGTGTGGAAACAGGCTCTTCAGCCCAACAAGTCCACACCGCCCTGCCGAAGCGCAACCCACCCATACCCCTACATTTACCCCTTACCGAACACTATGGGCAATTTAGCATGGCCAATTCACCTGAGCTGCACATCTTTGGACTGTGGGAGGAAACCGGAGTACCCGGAGGAAACCCACGCAGACACGGGGAGAACGTGCAAACTCCACACAGTTAGTCGCCTGAGGCGGGAATTGAACCCGGATCTCTGGCGCTGTGAGGCCACAGTGCTAACCACTTTTCTGGAAGTCCTCCAAATTAAATAACAGCCCGCCTTTTGATTCTCCGTGTCATCCTAAAACACGGATGTATGTTGCACTCAGCTCCCTCCTTCAGGCTGTCAGTATAGATTGTAAATAACTGATGCCATCAGACTGATATTTGTGGTCCTCCAGCAGAAAAACCTTTACCATAAAGATCCATTAATCCTGAATCTTCGATTTCTGTGTTAAACAATCATCATCCCATGTTAATAAAGTATCCGACGTCCTAGAGCTTCTGTTTTGTGTAAGAACTTTTGTTTTGTAATACCTTGTGGAAAATCTCTGGAAAGCCTGGTGTCCACCAGATCCCCTTTATCATGTCCACTTGTTACATTTTCTTGCATCTCCAGAAATACTTTGCATGGTTTTACAGGGCAAAATATCATTTCCCTTTCACAAAACCACCCTGACTCTGCGTGAAGCTTTTCTAAATGTCCATGCTGGGCAGGTTTTCCAAACTATACTAGTCCTATCTGTTTTCATTAGGTCCATGGGCCTCTAAATGTTTCCCATTCATATGTTTGTCCAAATGAGTTTTAAATGTTGTAGCTGTCCTTGCATCTCCCACTCTTCCTCTGGAAGCTCATTCCATACTCACACCGCCCTCTGTGTAAAAAAGCTGCCCTTCTGTCCCTTTTAAATCTACCCTCTTTCACCTTAAACCTATTCCCTCTATGTTTGGATTCCCCTACCATTTGGAAAAGACCTTGGCTATTCACCCTATCCATACCTCTCATGATTTTATAAATTTCTATAATGTCATTCCTCAACATCCTACACTCCATCTGATACAATCTTCAAGAACAAGCGTTTAAAGATAAGCACTGCAAAATTAATCAATATTAAAAATGACAGGTAACCAACACTCGGCACAAACGTCATACTGTGATTTGTTTTTCTCCATATTACAATACTAAGGCAGCATGAAACGATTACTAGTGCCAATAAGAAGTCAAGCACCTGAATTCCTTTATCTAAAGGGGGTAATGATCATGATAGTGAAAACATATCTGTGGCCAGATGTATATACCACATAGACAACATTCTCCCTCCTGGCCTCCGTATGACTTTGTGTGGTTGTGTCTTTTTTATCTTGCATTCAATAGAGAGAACCCCTTTCCTCCATTCACACCTTAAATTCGACCCGTTATTCAGAATCATTCCTTTCGCCACTGCTAAAAGCCCGTTTTTCTTTTGCCACACCCACTTTTCCCTGCCACCCATCCTCTACATCTGGCAAGGGACTAAAAGACCATTTTGCAATTGTATTCAGTTTTGAAGAATTGTCACACTGGACTGGAAACGCTAACTCTGTTTCTCTTTCTCTGCAGATGTTGACAGACCTGCTGAGTTTCTCCAGAAATGAATAGGCGCAGAACAATTTTTCAATAAAATAAAGAATGATGGATACTGGAAATAAAAATAAAAAGCCTTTATAGAAGGTTCACTGGATCTGCAAGTTTAACTCTGCATTCACTCCAGAAAATTCTTCAACATCTTTCGCAATTTCTTCAGCAATTTCTGTTTTTGAACAATTTCCAACGACATATTGTCAAAGATGCCCAAACACCCTCTCCAACATGGAGCGTTGTACTCTGGGAACTGAACAGTAACGCATGGTGACAAGTTCCTTAACTCTGAAACTGCATAAGGCTGGCATCACTGACAGTGCAGTGCTCTGATTCATGGTCAGGGAGAAAAACAGAAGAAAACACATTCACTTCAAATTCAGAAGATGGCATTACTGAAAGGAAACGTTTCAGGTTAGTACCTTAAATGGATATCATCTATGTAACAAATTGGAGGTGTGACACCAAGGAAAGACTTCCAGCAGAATGAGAATATGAAAATGGAAGTATTTCTGCATCAGAAACCAGAGTAGGTCACTGAATACCGGGCTGATGGGTGAATGGGTCTCGGTGTGAACTGGGGGGCAGTCAGTAGAATTGAAATGTAGATATTGCAGCTAAAACTTGATTATCATCTGATGCTGTCGATTTCAATGACAATCTGTAACCTTTCCCCCAGGGTAGTCCATCCATCTACCATTTCCATCAAGCCGATTCATGGGTCAGTGACGAGTGTGGGTGAATATGGTCGGGTCGGAATCACATGCACCTAAACCTGTTGACAATCCATTAAAGCTACCGCACATGACTGGTTACAGTATGAACAGCAGGACTAAAATCTGATACAGAGAAAGAGAGATGATCCCAAGACTAACAAATCAGATATAAGCTCTGTCGTCCTGTCAAATCCATGCATAAAAGTCGATGGACCGTTAAACAACTTACTGGAGGAGAGGACTCCACAAATATCCCCATCCCAAATAATGGAACAGCCCTTTGCATCCATGTAAAATATGCAGTATCTGCGCCATCCTCAGCCAGAAGTGTTGTGTCGATGACCCACCTCACCCTCAATATGATACCCTCAGAAGCACAGATGCCCATCTTAACCAATTCAATTCACTGCACGTGACATGAAGCAACAGCTGGACACTGTAGATATGACAAAGGCATTTGGCCCTGACACCATTCCTGCAATAGGACTGAGGACTTTTGCTACACAACAAGCCGTGTTCCTGAGGAAGCTGTTTCATTCGAGCTCCAACTCTGACAACTCCCTGGCAATGTGGGTAATTACTCAACTATGTCCCATCCGCCAAGAAGGGAATAATTACAATCAGACCAATTACCACGCCCTCAGTTCCATCACGATAGTCAAATTGGTTGGGGTTATTTTTGGTCGAGCTGTCAAACAGCACAGAAATAATCGGTTCAATGTGGTTTCCGATAGGCCCCCATGTGGAAATGGTGCTGTTGTGGAATTGTCATTGGATTGCTAATCCAGACCAGGATAATTCTCTGACAACTGGTGCAAGTTAAAAACAATTAATAAAATGTCGAGATCTATTATCTGGTGTCAGGAATAGTGATCTTGTGTTCAATGACGATTATAGATGTCGATCTCCTTACCCAGTGTACTTTCAGGAAGTGAATCTCCCGTGCTTTCCTGGTCTGGCCTAAAAGTGACTACAGACACACAGACATGTGATAAACTCTTCAATGGTCTCTGAAACTGCCAAGCAAGGCACTCAATTGTATCAAACTGCTCCGAGATCTTAAAGGATAAACCGGAGAGAACAGCCGGCACCAGCCTCGTTATCAGAAAAGGGAATGGGAAACACAATCCTGTCGACCCTGCAGAGACCTCCTTCCTAACAGCTGAGAACTTGTGACAACATTTACAGAGCTTTCCCACACACTGCACAGAAGCATCGGGAAAGGAATACGTCATACAACTCATTGAGCTTTCCCTATTCTAGTTAATGGTCGAACAGTTTCTCAACGCAGTTTTCCCCATACAATATACATATCCCTTAATATGTTTAAACATTGTGAACCATAAAATGAGAAGTGCTGTAGTCCATTCAGCCTACCAGTTTTGCGCCTCCATTCTATGTACCGGCCGTTCACCAATAACACGTGTTGATTAAATACAATTCGGCTGCAATGCAATTCATGAACCCTTTTCTATAAAGTGAATTGGCGTTCACTGTGACGCGATTCCTTGGCTGGCACCAGCTGAACAGCAAACCCAGCCTCAGAAACCCTCTATCTACAAAAGGTACAATCAATGTGTTCAGCTAAAACAGGAAAGCAATTGGCTCTTCAGGCCTTGAAACTGAGCCGGAAACTTGGAATCGTAGTCTATATTTAGAAAGAACTTTATTTCAAACTGTGGGGAGAATCTTGGGGAAAACTGGAATTTGGTATCGGTATCACATGGTCGGTCAGCCCCCGCGCGCTTTCTGGTGAAGATTGTGGTGAAAGGTACAGTGCACCAGTGAGTGACTGTCGTGTGAAAGCGTTACATTTACAGCACTGTTCCATTACAACACGTAATTTAAAGATTTATTTAGACTGTCCTATTGTGTATTTGACCAAATTAAAATTTTGGTTTTTACTGATATTTTTGGGAGTTCGCCACTTACTCTCTTTTTTACCACAGACCCCATTATTAATATTGCACGATTTTCGACAACACAGTGTTGTACAGGAACACTGTTATTGTGTTATTGGAGAACAACTGGGATTTATAGCTGATCTTCTATCTTCACACCATACTCCTGCTCTCTCCCTATCCCTTTAGTTTCCAGAAATCCTTATTTATATTCAGCCCCTTGATTTCCACAGCCTGATCTGGGAGAGAGTACCCGTGGTTCGCCACTCTCTGAGTGCAGGCATTTATTCTCATCTCAATGCAAAGTGGCCTGTCTGTACCTAATATTGTGGCCCCTTGTTTTAGACGTTCCAGCCAAGCGACTTACTGATCTGCTTCTAATCTGTCTCGCCCTGTCAGAGTGTTATATATTCTACTGTGATTTTCACTCATTTTCCTAAATCCCATTGAATACAGGTCCAGTCGCCCCAAACTCTGCTCCCACAAGAAGTCTGTCATCCCAGAGATCAGTCTGGTCATCCTTTGCTACTCTCCCTCAATGTCAGGTTTGTCGTCTGTTAGGAAAGAGACCAAAACTGCACACAATACTGCACAATGTTCGAGATGGGGTCTCACCAAGGCCCTGTACAGCTGCAGTGAGATACATTTACTCCTGTACTCAAATCCCCAAGAAACGAAGGTGAATACAGCATTTATCTTCCTTCCTGCTTTCTACTCCTGCAATATTTCTTTCAGTGACTGGTGTACAGGGAGATCCAGATTCCTTTCAAAGTTACAGTTCCCCACTTGCTGGGCCTATATACAGTTGCCAGCGTGCCAATGCCATTCCCAGTATTGACTTCTGGCTTCAGAACTCACTGCCCTACATGTACTCGGAGGGCTACGCAGAAATAAACAAAAATGCAGCTTAAGTTCATTTGTAGTGCAACATTTTTCAAACACTCATTTTTCAAATGGGAGGCTTCCATTCTATTGTTCCCATCAAAGTACACAACATCTCATCTCCCCATTACTCTCCATGTGCCACGTATTTGCCCAGTCACTCGACTTGTCTCAATCACCTTGGAACATTTTTTTACATCCTCCTCATCCACTCACAGGCTGACATTGTTTAGTGCTGTCAGCAGACTTGGGAATATTGCATTTGTGCCCCTCACCCAAAGATATTGGGAATAGCTGGAGCCCAAGACACGATCCTTACAATATCCTCCAAGCCTTCCATATAAAAATAAAACATTGTTTTATTCCTACTCACTGTTTCCTGCCAGCTCTCCCATTCTAAATCTATGACCATATATTATTCCGAGTCCCATAGGATTCGAATTTGCACAATAGGCTTGGGGCTTTATTAAAAATCTTTCTGAGATTTCACTCGCATGGCATTGAAACCTCCTACAGAATTTTACTAAAAGCCACTTTCTCAAAAATGATTCCCATGTCATAAATCTCTGTTGACTTTGTCGATGCCCATTAATTTCAGTCCAATACTTTCTCTAAACTGTTTAGTTGCTATTTTCATTCTATTCCCTTTTTCTCACAAGGCTGAAATTCCCTAGTATTGCTAGGAAGTTTTCTTTTTAGATTTGTTTTCTTCTGTGAAGGCATAATTAAGGTATTTGCTCCATAGTTCTGCTATTTCCCGGTCCTCAATTATCTGGCATCAGACTGTAAGAAATCTGAAACTTTTTTCTCTTAATTTTATCATTGACATATTTCCAGAAAATATTACAAGTTCTCTATTAACAACTTTGTTAAGATATTCTTCAGAAACCCATCAATTCCTACCTTAAGCTACTCAATGATTGACCTTCCACAGCCATACAATCACAGAAGCACAGACTATGTACTACCAGAAATACATCGCGGTCTACTTTAGGCACACTTTCCGACACAAGACCATAGCCGTGAACCTTAAAGCATTTGAAGTGCACAACCATGTGGTTTCTAATGGTTTGAGGTTACCATGACAACTACACTCTCAAGAAGTGCATTCCAGACCCCAACACCCTCTGGTTGTAAAACAATTCTCAAATCTTTACTAAACCGCAAAGCCTTCATTTTGAAAGTGTGGCCCTTTTAGTCAAAGCAACAGCTGCTGTCTATCCACCCTGTCCATGTACCTCGTAATCCTATCCCTCTGAATCACAGAACTCGCAGCCTTCTCTCCTCGAAACTAAACACTCTGAGGTTATCCAGCCTCTCTCCATAGCTGATATGCTCCATCCCAGGGAACATCCTGGTAAATCTGCTCTGCACCCCCTCCACTACAATCACATCCTTTCTGTAATGTTGTTCCCAGACCCACACACAATATTCCATCTTGCCTTCACCACAGTTCCGCATAGTTCTTATAATCTATGCCTCGATGAATAAAGGCTATGTTTACATTCCACTAGCCTTTCCCAGATTGTGTGTTAACCTGAGCAGACACATTCAGCGACGTGTGGAGAAGCACCCTCTGAGCTTTCTAGTGTGTTGCCTTCATTGAGTACTCCCCTGTCTGGTTCCTTCTTCCAAAGTTGCATTACCTCATATTTATCAGGGTTACATTCCATCTGCCATTGATCCACCCATCTGACCATTCCATCAATATCGACCCACAACATAAGGCCTTCCTCCTCACTGTCAACCACCCGGCCAATCTTTGTATCAAATCCAAACATATTCATTACACACCACACCCCTCGTCCATATTCAAAGCTGCATCATTTATGAATACCACAAATAATAACGTTAAAAATCTCTCAACATCAGTTACATCACGTGGTTGTGCACGTTGATGAAGAAGCTACGTTTCGAAAGCTCGTGCTGTCGAATAAACCTGTTAGACTATGGTCAGGTGTTATACTATTTTTAGAGTTGTCCACCCCAGCCCAAGACTCACACCTCCGAATCACAAATAATAAGGGACCCAGCACTGATGCCCGTGGTACACCATTGGACACTCGCCTCAAGTGACACAAACAGCTTTCTACCACTCCCCTCTTTCTCCTACTACTAAAGTTGATTTAAATGCAACTTGGCAAGTCACTAATGAGTCCTACGTGTTCATTGGTTATTCTGCTCCACTTGACAGACTTGTAGGTTATCTGGAGATTCTTCGTAATCTCGCCTTGCCTTGCCCCTGTGTGTGTCAGTCCCCTCCATGTGCAGAATTTCCTCCTTTTTGCAGTCTTAAATGGTTTGTCACTTATCCTGCCATTATTTGCCTTGAATGTGGATTAGACAGCCTGATAAATTTCCTGTTAATTTCCAAATTGTCGTGTGTTTTGATAGTTTTATAAAGTTCACAGTGACCCACCGCTGGTTCTTTGAACCTCAAGAGAACATAGGCCGAGTTTCCTCATCACGCGAGATTGCCACCTGAGGGATTTGTCTGGATAATGTCCATTGCACTTCCTCCGTGGTCAGTATATTCTTTCTTAGATTCGGTCACCAAAACTGTGCACAATACTCCAGGAAGAATCTCATCAACACACTGCTTCAACGTGTCTTTACATCTATATTCTGATTCCCTTAAAGGAAGGCAAACCAAACTTTAAGTATACACAGACATATATTCCTCCAAATACCCTTCACATCATTGCATTTTCGAACTCATTGTGTGAGTTCTTATAGAAAGCCTTCTGATAATCTAAAATATGCCAATTCTACTGGATCCCCATTATCTATGCTGTAAGAATCAATTTCAAACAATTCCAAAGTTTGTAAAGTATGATTTCCCTTTCAGAAATGCATACTGAGTCTCTCCAATGTTGCTGTTAATGTCTAAGTATCCAATATCACATCCTATATAATAGATTCCAACAGTTTCCCGACAAATGTCAAGTTAATTTGTCAGCAGTTCTCCACACTATCTCTTCTTCCCTTTCTAGATGCTTGGATCCCTACCATTCATCGAAAGTGCTTGGATCACATTTACTCATATACAATTATGTACACCAGCTTCCAGACTCTGCAGAATGTACAGGAAAATAGAACGCAGTCATCGACAATGCAATTAATACTTCTATTTGTGATTTATTTCTGAAGATTTTGGTATGAAGTCCATCTGGTTTGTCAAGGTTAGCAATGCTCAATCCAGCTGCATGTTCAATATTGCCTTGTTACTTATATGAATTGACTTTATGTCTTTACTTCCACAAGTCCTATACAATCACTTCGTATTTCTGGGTGATTTTCTGGATCTTACTCCATTAAGACAGATGGAAAGTAACTGGGCATTTGTTTTGCCATTTCCCTGTTATCCACCAGAAACTCGTCTCTCCCAATTGCAAATTTCCACATTTGCCAATTATTTTTCTTTTGAAATATAGATCATAGGTTTTTGCAGTCTTTGTGTTCCTGTTTGTTTGCATGCATGTTCACTTTTTGATTTCTTCATCAGTTTCATGGCCCTCCTTTTCTGGATTGCAATTTTCTGAGAATTCTTAGGATTCCACAATGTCTGGAATTCTTCTGAAGTCACTTCCTGTGATTAATATATTCTTTAATTTGTTATGTTAGTCATCATTAAGTCACTTACTCACTCTTTGGTGTTTTCACCTGAAATAAGTAGACATATCTTTCAGACTATGCAGTATTTATATAGGTCTCCTGGTCCTGACCAGATATATTCAGGAGCACTGCATGTGGACAGAGAAATAATAGTGGGGCCCCAGGTTGGTACTTTTGTATCATCGGTAGCCAACGGGTGAGGTCCCGGAGGACTGGAGCGTAGCGAATGCCCTTATTCAAGAAGAGATACAAAGAAAAACCTGGGACCTATAGACCAGTAACCCTGACATCTCTAGTAGGTAGGTTTCTTGAGAAGATTCTGAGAGAGAGATGATATACATGCATTTGGAAAGGCAGGGTGTGAATATGAGCAGTCAGCACGTCTTTGTGCATGGGGGATCATGGTTTAAAAATTTGTGAGAGTGCTTTGGTGAAATGACCAGTAACTTTGACAAGGGCATGGTGGTGTATGTAATGTATGTGGATTTCAGTAAGGCCTTCAGTAAGGTTCCACATGGTAGTCTGCTCTGGAAGTTTAGATCATATGGAATTGAGGGGGAGCTGGCAAATCAGATCCAAGATTTGCTTGATGGTAGGAAATATAGAGTAATAGTGGAAGCATGCTAATCGGACTGAAGGCCTGTGACGAGTGGAATGTCTCAGGAGTCGGTTCTGGGACTGTTACTGTTTGTTTCATGCATGTGCATTGTATATATATTTACAGATAAGTGTCAGTTCTTGCATTTTAGAAAGTCAAATCAAGGTAGGAGTTTCATGGTGAATGGCAGGGACTTAAGGAGTGTATTGAGACAAAGGGACCTTTGGATTCAGGTTCAAGGTTCTCTGAACGTGGAGTCACAGGGAGATCAGGCAGTGAAAAAAGCATTTGGCACACTGGCCTTCATCAGTCAGAGTAATGAGTATCGAAATTAGGGAGTTATGTTGCAGTTATACAGGATGCTGGTGAGGCAATACTGGTAGTGTTATGTTCAGTGTTGTTCACTTTGCTATGGGAAGAATGTTATTATACTGGAAATAGTGCAGAAGAAATTTACAAGGATGTTGCCCGGACTCAATGGTCTGAGATATAGTGAGAGGTTTGGCAAGCTAGGAGATTTTACTTTAGAGTGTATGAGACTGAGGGGTATCTGATAGAAGTGTATAGGATCATGGGAAGGATGGATAGAGTGAATGCACTCAGTCTTTTTTTCTACAGGATTGAGCAACCTACGGACTAGTGGGCGAAATTTAAGATCCGAGGGGAAACAGTAAAAGGAAAGCTGAGGGGCAATTTCTTTTACACACAGGATGGTATACACATGGAATGAGCTGCCAGCAGAAGTGTTTGAGTGTTTGTCTCAATACACTCCATTCACAAAATTTAAAATGCATTTGGACAAATACACGGATAAGAAAGAATAAGATGGATATGGGGCAAGGGCAGGGAAATGGGGTTAATGTGAACGAACATTTTGTTCGAAATGGACCAGTTTGGGCTGAAAGGCCCTTTCTCTGAGCTGTCGGACTCTATGACTCTCACAATCATTGCTTCTCCCATTGAATGTTATATCATACTTCCCCAATTCATTGGAGTGAACTTGACCCTCTAGCCTCCGGGCTTCCATGACGTTTGACCAGAATGTTCGAACATTCGATATTGTATTCAGACGCTGTGTAAAAATGCAACATATTGATGTCACTATCCCTCCAAAGCTGCTTCAGAGCAAGGTTATTAATTAGTCCTCCTAACAACACAACACCAAATCTGAACTAATGTCCTCTCTAGTTTGGTTCACAACACACTGTTCAACCTACCTGATACACACTTAGGGGGAGGGAAGAATGTCTGCAATGGGATATAGACGGAGGATGGCAGACCGAGGGCAGTACATCTATAATGGGACACAGACAGGGAAGGGCAGAGCCTCTGCAATGCGATACAGACGGCTGAAGGCAGTACGTCTGTAATGGGATACAGAAAGGGAAGGGCAGATCGTCTGTTATGGGACACAGACTGGGGAGGACACAGCAACAAGCAATGGCATACAGACAGAGGATGGCTGTGGGCAAAGCTTCAGCAGAAAAAAAAACAGTGCATTCATATATGTGATGGAAATTTTCTGTTTTGGGGAAGATGAAACAGCAGAAATTAATTTAAATGCAAGGAGAATGCATAACTCACTGGTACAGAGGGATTTGAGTGTCTTAGTACATGAATCAAATCAAATTAACTTGAAGATGTAGCAAATGATTTGGAAGGTAAATGTCATGGTCCTGTTTCGTGCAAGGGGTGTTGGGTATGATCTGAGCGATGTTTTCTGCATCAGCACAGGGCATTGCTGAGATTGCATCTGTTGTATTATGTGTAGTTATAACTGTCTAAACTGGAAAAAAAACAAAATTGCTTTCGAAATGTCTCAAAGATGTTTCTCTTTACGCATTCTTGGGCTGAAGGCATTACGTTGTGAAGAATTAACAGTTCGGCCTGAGAATGAGGGATGTATTATTGACCATATAAGATCTTGAGAAGAGTGTCGTTGGTGAATACCGGATGGATATTTCTTCTTGTGTGGAAGAATAAAACTGGGGAAATACTTTAAGAATAAGTCAGTTCCAAAGGAAAAGTCATTGGACAGAAAATTGAATTCTGAATTCTCTTCCTACATGCTGACAGACAGGTTGAACTTTTCCAGCAATTACTGTATATGTTTTAAAATATTAATTTTAACACAGATATTGTGAAGACATGAAACGCTTATTTTTACATTATGCAAGCACATATTAACACTTCTTCAAAACAAGTATGACCATTTATTGGTAATGAATTGATTCTGCAATAACGCACTGACCTGGAGTCGAGAATGTAATGGAGTCATATAGTTTGGACAATGTTCAAGAAGAGCTCACAGAATCCAGTGTGGGACTGGTAACATTACAGATTTAACTTAGAGATGGAAAATATAGCCTATCTGTGGAGAAACATTCTATTGCTCCCTTTCTGTTTCCCTATCGCTCATCACAGCAATGTTTGGGAGTGAGAAAAAGCCCAGTCGTCTTTCCCACTAATGGAGGATTCCTGATGAGTATTCATTGGAATTTCCTCATTGCCTGAAGCAAAACAATTCAGCCAAATTCAACTGTTTCATGAAGAGATCCCATTGTCAGAAGGCTATGCAAGTAGAATAACTACAGAAGTAATTATCCGACTCGATAGTGAGGGGAACAGACAGGAGATTCTGTGGCAGCAAATGGGAATCCGGAATGGTGTGCAGCGTCCCACATGCCAGGGTCCAGGATGTCTCAGAGCTGCTGCAGAATGTTCTCGCCGGGGGTGGGGGTGGGGGTGGGGGTGGGGGGAAGCAGCCAGAGGTCATTGTGCACATTGGTACAAAGGAAAGAGTGACACAGGTACAAATCGTGATGACATCCTGCAGAGTAATTATAGAGAGCTAGGGAAAAGGAGAAAAGACAGTGGTAATATTCACTTTACTTCCAGTTCTCCGTGCTAGTGTGGGTAAGAACAGGAGGATATGGCAGATAAAGGGGTGGCTAAAGAATTGCTGCAGGGGGCAGAGATTTTTGGATTGCTGGGATCTTTTGTGGGGCAAGGTGACGTGTTCAGGAAGGACGGGTTGTACCTGAACTGGAAGGGTAACAGTATCCAAGTAGGCAGGTTTGCAACTGCTGCAAGGGAGGGTTTCAACTAGATTGGCTGGGGTTGGGGAGTGGTGGGATCCTCAACAGCAGAGAGGGAAGTGCGAGGCTGGAAGGAGATACAGTAATCAGAAATAGTAAAATGAAGAGACAGGTCAGGCTAGACAACGACGGGGAGCAAGGAATGCCTGTTGGATTAAATTGCAACTGTTTCAATGCAAGATGGCTGACAGGTAAGGCCGATGAACTCAGGGCATGAATCGGTGCATGGGACTGGGATATTATAGCCATTACTGAAACATGGCTAAGAGAGGGACAGCACCGGCAGTTTAAAGTACCAGGGTACAGGTGTTTTATACGGGGCAGAGATGGTGGAAAGAGGAGACAGGGAGTTTCATTTTTGATTAAGGCGAGTAACACAGCAGTAAACAAAGATAAAATAACTGATGGATCATCCTGTGAGGATTTGTCTGGGGAGCTAATAAATAAGAAGGGAATGGTGATAGGATTTGGATTGTACTATCGGCCCCCAAATAGTAAACAAGGAATTCGGGGAACACAAATATGTAGACAGACTGGGGAGACTTGCAGGGCCAATAGGATTGCATTAGTAGGAGATTTTAATTTTCCTAACACCGACTGGGAATGACACAGATTTAAGGACTGAGATGGGGTGTATTTATTAAGTGTGTTCAGAATAGTTTCCTCAAGCAGTAAGTAGAGGGTGCAACTCGGGAATGGCCGAAGCGTGACCTACTCTAAGATCTAGGGCAGGACAGGTGACTGAGGTGAGAGTAGGGGAGCACTCTGGGACCCGTGACCATAGATGCATTAATTTTTAAATAGTTATGAAGAAGGACAAAACTGGCCCACATGTTCAAGTTCAAACTTGGGGCAAGGCGAAGTTTGATGAAATTAGACAGGAGCTTGTAGGGTTTGGTTGGAGGAGTTTGTTTGCAGGCGAAGTGACCTCCTGCAAGTGGAAGGCCTTTAAAAGTAAAATGTCTACAGTTCAAGGTCTATATGTTCCTGTGAGGGTAACAGGCAAGTTTGGTAGGAAGAGGGAACATCGGATGTCAGGAGATAATGAGGCTTTGACCAGCAAAAAAGGAGGCGTGGCTCAGGTCCAGGCAGCTGGGATCGAGGGAATACCTGGAGGTGTACAGGGGATACAGTAGTTTACTGAAGAAGGAAATCAGGAGGGCGAAAAGGGGGCACAAGGTAGCCTCGGCTGAGAAGATTAGGGTGAATGCAAAGAGGTTCTTTAAGTATATTAAAGAAAAAGGAATAACTAAATGAGAATATGACCCCTCAAGATCCAAAGTGGACATGAATGTCTAGAACCGTAGGAGATTTGCGAGATTCTCAATGGATATTTCTCCTCTGCCTTTACTGTGGAGAAATACATAAAGACTTGGGAGCTTAACAAAGGTCGTAGGGTTATCTTGGGGTGAGTCAATATCACAGGAGAAGACGTGTTGGATATATTAGAATGTATGAAGGTGGATCAATCTCCTGGTCCTAAACAGATGCATCCAAGAATACTGCAAGAGGCTACAGAGGAAACTACGGGGACCCTGGTTGATATTTTTGCATCAGCGTTAGCTGCAGTTTAGGTTCCAGAATATTGGAGAGTAGCAAATGTGGTGCCATTGTTCAAGAAGGGAAGCAAAGAAAAATCTGGGATCTATAGAGCAGGAAACCTAACAAATGTGGTAGGTAGGTTATTTGAGAAGACTCTGAAGGATGAGATATACAAGCATTTGGAAAAATAAGGGTTGATTAGAAATAGTCTTTTTGACAGATTCCCTGCAGTTTGGAAACAGGCCATTTGGCCCAACAAGACTACACCGATCCTCCAAACTAACCCACTCAGTCCCATTCTCCTACTCTATATTTACCCCTGACGAATGCACATAACACTATGGGTAACTTAGCATGGCAAATTCACCTGACCTATATATCTTTGGATTGTAGAAGGAAAGTGGAGCACGTAGACGAAACCGGCACAAACACAGTGAGAATGTGCAAACACCACACAGATAGTCACCCGAAGCTGGAACCAAACCCGGATCCATGGCACTATGAGGCAGCAGTACTAGCCACTGAACCACCATGCCACTCTTGCTTTTTTCAACACAGTTCAATGATACAGGGACAAAATTTATTCTGCCCTTCACCCATGATGCACGTTCCAGTATCACATACAACGGATAATTTATTTTCCACTGAAAATGCCATCTTATTATTATTTATTATTTAGTTTGTTATTATTAATAATTATTATTAATAGATGTTTTTAGACTGGAAATATTGTATGGCTTTGTGAGTGGGAGATCATGCTGCTCAAACTTGTTTGAGTTCATTGATGAAGTGACCAGGAATGTTGATGAGGGCAGGGCGGTCGACATAGTCTGTATGGTTTTCATGGAGGCCTTTGACCAGGCTACCATTGATAGGATGGTCTGGAAGGTTAGAATCGCATGGAATCCAGAGGGAGCTGGCAAAGTGGACGCACAATTGGCTTCATGGTAGTAAGCAGAGGGTAATAGTGGAAGGATGCTCTCGGACTGGAGGCCTGTGACACATGAAGTGCCTCAGGGGTCGCTGCTGGGTCCATTGCTGTTTGTTATCTGTATCAATGATATTCTTGCGAATGGACAAGGCATGATTAGGAAACTTGAAGATGACACTAAAATAGGTGGATTCGTGGACAGTGAGGAAGTATATCAGAAATTGCACCAGGACCTTGTTCAAACTGGAGAAGTGGGCCGAGGAATATTTTGGCAGTGCTAGATCAAGGTAGGAGTTTCATGGTGATTGGTAGGACCTTAGGGAGTGTAGCAGAGCAGAGGACCATGGAGTTTAGGTACACCGTTCTCTGAAAGTGGGGTCATAGTTAGACATGGTAGTGAAGTAGGCTTTTGCCACACGAGCATGCTTCGGTCAGGACATGGAGGAGAGCAGTTGGGAAGTTATGTTGTAGTTATACAGGATGTTGGTGGGGCTGCACTTGTCGTATTGTGTTCAGTTTTAGTCTCGTTGCGATCAGAAGGATGTTTTTAATTTGGAATGTGTGCAGACGGAATTTATAAAAATGTTGCCAGGACTCAACCGTATGAATTATAGGGAGAGGTTGGACAAGCGAGGACTTTTTTCTTTCACGAATAGGAGACTGAATGGGATCTTATAGAAGTTTACACAGTTAGGGTGAATGGATCCAGCCTTTTTTTCCCTAGAGTTGGGGAATCGAGGAGGAGAGGGCATCAGTTTAAGGTGAGAGGGGAATGAATAAAAGGGAAACTGATGGAAACTATTTTACACAGACAGTGGTACACAAAGGGAATGAGCTGCCAACGGAAGTGGTTGAAGCATTTATATTAACGATATTTAAACGGCATTTGGGCAAGTACATGGACAGGAAAGGACGAGAATGCTATGGGCCAAGTGCTGGGAAATGAGGTTAGTGTGGTTGGATATTTGGGTCAGCATGGACGAGTTTGGACCAAAGGGCCTCTCTGCCTCTCTCCCTGCTGTAGGACTTGATGACTCTGCAAATAGAACAGCATTTGTGTCAAACTGTCATTTTTCCTTTGGTCATGAGTTTGAATCATATTTGGACAATATTCTTTCAAGTTAACTTTGCAGATATTTTGCTTTTCAGTTTGTTATCAACAATACGTGTGTGTGTCCGTGCGTGCGTGTGTGTGTGTGTGTGTGTCTGCGTGTATTTCTCAGTATTTTTCAAAGAAAAATATCAATGTACATATTTGCAATATCCTCTCGTCATTCCTCTTTCCATCATAGTTTGAGCAACTTTGTTTTGGTCATAAACGTGTTGTTTTAGCAGATTAAAGAAATCTTCCTGCTTTGTTCCTAGCACTGACCCTGACACACTCTGAGCACTATATCATTTACCATACCACCAACGTAGTAGTAATTATTTTTTGTGGTCAGTATCAGCCAACGTTAGTGTCGAGGAGTTCGTTGGAGGAGAGTCTGAGGGATAGGATTTACATCTATTTAGAAAGACAAGGACTGATTAGGGATAGTCAATATGGATTTGTGTGATGGAAATCATGTCTAATTAAAGTGATTGAGTATTATGAAAAGGTGACAAAGAAGATTGAAGAAGGCTCTGTGGTATAAATTGTTTACACAGACTTCAGCAAGGTATTAAATAAGGTTCCCCATCGTAGACAGATTACTAAAATTAGGTTATATGTAATCTGGGAAAAACTAATCAATTGGATACAAAATTGGATTGAAGGTAATAGATTGTTTTCCAGACTGAAGACCTGTGGCCAGCGGCGTGCTGAAAGAATCAGTGCTAAGCTCACTGCTTTTCATCACTGCTATAAACAACTTTGAAGTGATTATCGGAGGCATGGTCAGTAGGTTTACAGATAACATCACCAAAGTGGTGCAGTGGACAGTAAAGAAGATGATCTCAGAATATAACGGGATCCTTGACCATCAATGAGCCAAGAACTGACAGATGGAGTATAATTTAGATATTTGTGAGGTTTTGCATTTTGGTAAGTTAAAGCAGGGTAGTGCCCTGGGGAATGTTGCTGAACAAAGATAACTACGGGTGAAGATTCATAGTTCCTTGTAAGTGGAGTTTAAGTCGGTAGAGTGGTGTTGAACGTGATTGACATGCTTGCCTTAATCGTCAGAGCATTGAGTATAGGAGTAGGGGTAGGGTGGTGCGCTTGTACAGGACGTAGGTGAAGCCACTTTAAGAATACTGCGTACATGTCAGTTGAGTCTGCTAAAGGATGGATTTTGTTAAGCTTGAAAGGGTGCAGAAAAGATTTACAAGGATTTTCTGGAACCTGAGGGTTTGAGCTACAAGGAGATGATGAACAGGTTGAGGCTCTTCTCCTGGCCTATCAGAGACTGAATGGTGACATGACAGAGGTTTAACAAGTCCTGAGGGGTATGGATGGTCTGAATGGGTAATATCTTTTTCCCAGTGTAGGTGCATCCAGAACTAGACGGCGTAGTGTGAAGGTGACAGGGCAAAGACTTAGAAGGGACCTGAGGGGAAACCTTATCATACAGAGGCTGGTGGGTGTACTGTCAGAGGAAGTGGTGAAAGTGGGTACAATTACACGTCTAAAATGTATCTGGATAGGTACATAAATAGAAATGGTTAAGAGGGATGTGGGTCAAATGCTGACAAGTGGGACGAGATCTGATTAAGATGCCTGATTGGCCTGGACAATTTGGACAAAAAGGATCTATTTCCACACAGTATGACTCTCTTATTCTCACAACAGGATGAGGGAAAATTCATAAAGGGCCAGTCGAATGGGAATTCTCTTCCCCAAAAGTTTGTGGTGCCTCTCTGATTACAAGTATTCACAGCTGAGTTAGTTAAAGTTTTGACAGAGAAGTGTTTCATGGATAATGGGACACAGGCAGGAAAATGAGGCTGAGACCACAATCTGATCAGCCACAATCTTAATGCCTGGTGGAGAAGGCACAAATTCTCTAATGTCAAACTTCTGCTCCTCAGTCCCATGTTTCTGCATTCCATTCAACCCCTCAAACCTGCTAGCAATGGCTTCCCCTCTCTGTAACTTGTGCTTCATTTGTTGATCATGTTGTAGACCCAGATTCACTGCGAATACAGCCCCCAAATCTCACCCAGCGATGGATCACAAAATCCGCTGGTCTCACTGATTGCAGCATTCCATAAAAGACCTTCCAGGAAAATAACACCAACTAACTTTCCAATAACAGAATGGGAGAACATCAGAAACAGAGGCAGGTCATTCACATCCTAAGCCTGTCTTGCCCTTCACTAAGATCAATCTGACCTGCTCCAAGTCTCAAATCTTCCTCAATGTCCAAGTCTTCTTGAGCACTTCCATAGATAACAGAACAAAGAACAGTAATGATTTGAAGATGCCGGTGTTGGAATGGAGTGTACACAGTTAAATATCACACAACACCAGGTAATAGTCCAACAGGTTTCTTTGGAAGCACACCAGCTTCCTCAGCATCGCCCCTTCATCAGATGCTAGTGGAGGGCTCAATCCTAACACAGAAATTATAGCACAAATTTGCAGTGTGATGGAACTGAAATTATACATTGAAAATTTGATTGTTAAGCCTTTCATCTGTTAGAATACCATGATAGTTTCTCTTCTTTCATATGTAAATCACAAAACCTTTTTTTAAAGTTGCATTCTCAGGTTAACTGTTAACAATGGTGATGCCTAGACAATATGGTGAAAGTGTTGCCACCCTGTGTTCTCTCTCTATACCACGATGTTTACATTGATTCTAATGTAAAAATGAGATAACGGTGTTTTACATGAATTCAAGCAGTTTTTGAGCTCAGAGTTCTACATGAATGCATACAGTTCGGACCTTCATCACTCGACGTTGTGCCATTTATCCTAAGATCAGACTAATCTACATGTTTCCGTTCACTTTGTTCCATGTGCCTATCCAAGAGTTTCTTAAGTTTCCCTCACGTATTTGACTCTACTATCGCTGCTGGCAGTGCATTCGAATCACCCACCACTCTCTGTGTAAAGAATCTACCGCTGATATCTTCCCTAAACCTTCCTCCAATTGCCTTAAAATTATGTCACCTAGTCATAGATATTTCTGCCCTGGGAAAATGCTTCTGGCTATTCACTCTCTCTATGACTCTCATCATCTTGTACACCTCCAGTGAGAAAAGCCCTCTCTCCTCATGGCTTCCTCATAAGACCTGCCCTCCAGTTCAGGCAACATCCTGGTAAATCTCCTCCTGGTAAGTCGCACTTAATTAGATTTAATTATGACCTCTCCACTTTTTAGAGTCATTCATTACACAAGGGAAGATGATTATCATTGGTGGGCATCAATCATCTCAGCCGTGGGATACATCTGCAGGAGATCCTCAGCGTGGCTTCCTCAGCCCAGGCATCTCCAGTTTGTCATCACATGATCCCTACAGTGTGGAAGGAGTCTATTCAGCCCATTGAGTCCAAACTGAGCAGATTGGATTCCCGACACTGTGGATACAAGCACTGCGGCCCAACCAGCCCACACCGACCCTCCAAAGAGTAACCCACCCAGACACATTTCCGTCTGACTAATGCACCTAACATAATGGACAATTTAGCATGGCCAATTCACCTGGCCTGAACATCTTCGGACTATGGGAGGAAACCGAAGCACCCGCAAGAGACTTATGCAGCCAAGTGGGGAACGCGGAAACTCCACACAGACAGTTGCCCAAGACTGGAATTGAACCTGGGACACTGGTGCTGTGAGGCAGCAGTGTTAGTTGCTTAGCCACCGTGCCAGCAGAAAAGGGGGCATTCAGTGAAATTTACAAAATTTCCAGGACAAGTTGTCCCTCTTCAACTCTTGAAACAGTCTGTGACCATGTACAGCAAGACGTGGACAACATTCAAGATCGTACTGTTAAAGTCTGGGGAACATTTATGAAACAGCACAGTACATTTCCACAGTAAAACGAGGATTTTATTCAGCACCTCAATCTGGTTTCACAAGAATATGGGGAAGCCATTCATCCCATCAAAACTACTGTGCAAGAAGAAGGATGGACCATTCAGTCCCTCCTGCCTGTTGCACAGGAAGACAGGGAGTCTGTTCTCTCCCACATGTGACGTACATGGGATCAGAAAGAGCCATATCATACCCGGAGTCACTTACAAAGGAACAGGAAGAGGTTATTCAGCTTGTCAAGCCACTAACACAGGAACAGGGAAGTGTCAGAGATGCTCTAACATCACAAACAAATGGAGCAGGGGCTACACAGACAGACTGCTCCAAATTGATCCAAATAGCTTACTTACTCATGGTACATATGTGTTACTTTAACATGGTTTTCTGGCAGTCGGAATGGAGCGAACATTTTTCAGCCATTCTCCAAGTTATCTTCCATCTCCAAGAGGGCACTCCCATGATCTCCGTGGAAGTGGGAAACCGGTGAGGAATAACAAACTGTTTCAGAATGAAGGTATTTTGGCTGCTGACAGGATTATGTACAAAGTGACAGTCAATGCAGTGTCACACAGTAACTGTGCATTAAAGTGTTCAGAGTTCATTCAGAGCCTGCACCTCTCTGTCAATCGACATGGGAGCTCTTCAGATGCACATAAACTGTCGTGAATCAAACATCCAATGAAAAGTATGACATTGTCACCCCATTCAGCTGTTTGGGACATAATGAGTTGCTGTCCATACCCATCAAGCTTAAACTTCTTATTCTCTCACAGCGCTAAAGATTAAACACATAGTTACTGCGCTCTCTACTCATGGTAACATCATGCCAGTGTTTAGTCTGGTCAAATTCCCGTACACTCTCTCAGTGACAAAGGGATCATTGTTTATAAAGCAGACCAAACCTTTACACAAAGCACCAAATACTTTCTCAACAAAACACGATCATTGAGAAAGATATTCTAACTTTGATACTTCAATCATTTTGCCTGAAGAGCCACATATCATTTACTTTCTGCCCCTGTATGAATTCTGTCAGTGAATTATGACCAAGGACATCCAGGTCCTTTTCAACAAAAGCACTCGCCAACCTCTCTACCATTTAATAAATATAAATGTACATGATGATATTTGTTGTTCACACCTGAATCATTTTTATACCTTGTGAACAGCTGATCCTGCTGCCACCCATCAATCCTTCAGTCCTTCATTCCAGCGAAAAACAGTATTCTTCTCGTATCTTCATTACTCAATTTTTAATCTATGTGGTGTATATTCCACCCCTACCTACCCATGGACTCTAACATTCCCCATTCACCTGTATTCAAACATGTCAAACGTCTTCTACAAATACAAATACTCCACTCCCATTGGTTCTCAACTGTCGATGTCACAACGGACCATCTCCACAAACAGGTTTATCAAAGATCATTTCCCTTTCCTGAATTTAGGCAGAATGTACCAAATTATATAATTATTCTCCAAGTTTCTAGTTGTCACATTCCTTATAAAAGGTTCCAATATTTTTTTTCCCTCAGCTGACATCAAGCTATTTAGTTTTCTGTTATCCTACTCCATCCTGTTTTAAACAATGAAGTTTACAATAGTTGTTTTCCACTCTGCAGCAGCCTTTCCAGAATCTAACTAGCTTTGAAGAATAATCAGTAATTCTTTCATTAGCTGTGATCTCATCTCAATCACTCTGGGATGGAGCTCATCAGATGCAGCAACCTATGAAACTTCAATTCAATTAGATTTTCAATAATATACTCTTCATTAATTCTGATTTCCTGCAGTTTCCCATTTTGACCAGTCACTCTTTTCCCCAATATTTCTGGAAATTAGTTTCTGTACCTTCCTCTGTGGAAATGGAACCAAAGTATTCCTCTCAGCAGGTAGATGGCTGCAGTCAGCTCGTGAATATATTGGAGAACTGCACTTCAGAGATGGTGGATATATTACCCACTGCTGCCTGCAAAGTTCCAGTATTAGTCCAGTTTAATTCATCGTGAGTGCCAGCAGAGTCCTGTCTCTGGTATGAGACTACAGGTTATAATGAAGGAGGGGATACAGCTCAGTGACAACCTCAATTTTGAGACAAGCTGGTAATGCACATTACACCTGAATAGGTGCAGCTTAGACAAATGTTCCTGGAAATCCCAGAGAATATAGGACAGTGCCCTGCTCCTCCCAGTTTACACAGCTTCCCTTCTTTGTAGTCTCAGCTCCATTTGTTTATCATGGACCCAGACACACTGTAAATGCAGTATTCAGGGTGGGGTCCCCAGACCCTCGGGGTTCCCTGAATGAACCCAGTAGCTGACATCACAATCCTGAGAACACCATCTACAGAACGTCCACTGACTTTCTAGATGACAGCAGCAAGTCAATTCCCCACAGCCACAGTGCATCCATTCAGTGTTGAAAATGCCTCGGTCTCCTCAGTTTCTCTTCCTGGCTGAGAAAGCTGTTACATCTCCACACAGTCGCACAGTAACAGTTCCTCTCTCCAGAGAAGCAGTTGACAATGGAACATTACGTTTCTCTCTATCTCAGCAACTATAAGTATTGCTGATGGAGTTGATCACCACACTCAGAGAGGAGAGATAGAGGAACATTACTCACGGTAAGCAGGGACATCCCGTAATAAATATGGTATTCAGGAATATGTGAAAAGGGGAATTGTTAGAATAACTTCCCATTCTGTTTTCCTTCCAGTCCATTTTGCTTGCTTTTCCTTTCTCTCTCTCTCTCTCTCTCTCTCTCTCTCTTGTTGGACATCATCCACTGAACACAAACCTCCCACTCACCCTTCCAACCATCCCTGATATAATAATATTATTTCTCAGTTGTATTCAGTTTTGATAGGTTCACTGAACTCGAAACGCTATTTGTGTTTCTTCCGACACACTGCCATACCGGCTGAGATTCTCCAACGTTCTTTCAGACGGTGGAGAATTTTATTTCAGATCGCCAGCATCCGCATTTCCTTGGTTATTTCACCTTTAATGTTGTTGTTTCGCGGGATGCCAGCATCACTGCCAAGGGCAGCATTTGTTGTCCATCCTAACTGCCCTTGACCACGCAGCCGTTTGTCAAGGCAATGCAGCGGCAACCATATTGTTGTGGGTCTGAGGTAACACTAAGTTCAGACAGGGCAAACATGTTAGGTTTCTTTACCAAAGGTTATTAATAAACGAAGAAAAGAAATCCTGATGGTTTATCGTTGCCATGAGTGAAATTAGGTTTCATTCCAACTTTTGTCATTGGAATTTAAATTTAGTCACCGACTGTGATAGGATTTCAGACAATGGTCTTAGAATCATAACCCGTGCCTCTGAATTACACAGTCAGTGACATTATTACTCTGTTAAACATTCCCTGTTGTGAAGTAACTGTAGAGACAAGAACAAGTTTGTGGTCAAAATATTTGTAACTGGAAGAGAGGTCAGAAGTGAACTGGAGCCATAAAATCTGTTGTTAACGAAAGGGGTAGGTGATGGCGAAGTCAGCAACAGAACTCAGGCAGAGCTGGAGGTTGGGGATATTATGAAGGTGGTGTCAGCAGGTTTGAGCACAGAGAGAATATGGAGACCGAAAATAGTTCACGGTAAAAAGGGACTCAAGTTTCCGAACAGTCTTGTTCCTTCTCAGATGTTTATGAGTAAGTAGTTTGAAAATGCATGAGAAGGAAGTGGCGTTTGTGACTGAAATTTTATGTATTTGTTAAATATAATTAACCAGAATAGCAACAACATTCAGAATCATTTATAGAATCGACAGAGATAGACTTACCAGCAACACCAATAATAGCGAGGATGGGATAGTACCCTGCTTGTTTAATCATCAGTACGGCTTGTGTCCGCAACTCTAACCGTGGCCAAAATGAGAAAGCCAATAAAGACTCCAGGATAAACTCCTGCCCACTGTTGTAACATTCCAGTCTAATGTTCCCAGATTCTGATCCATTGTTAGAAAATTCCAGTCTAATGTTCTCAGATTCTGATCCATTGTTGGAACATTCCAGCCTAATATTCTCAAATTCAAATCCATTGTTGGAACATTCAAATGTTCTCAGATTCTGGTTTCTCTCTCTTTCTCTATAGATGCTGATCCCAATCTTGTTGAGGTTGACTCTGCGCTGAATACTGTGGCATTATAAGTTGAAAGAAGTCCATAATTATGGAAGAGGGAAAGCCTCCAGTGACCCAGTTAGAACCAGGAAGACTGATACTAATCACAGAGAATGTTGGATTCCTTGGATGCTGCCTGACCTGCTGCGCTTTTCCAGCAACACGTTTTCAGCTGCTATTAATCACAGCCACAGAACAAACAGCTCCAGTTAACCCATTTCACGGCAACTCTGATATATCACAATAATTGTTGTGGGTGGGATTTTGATATCGATGATTATTGGTGTAATGGCATATCTCCAGTTGTAAACATAGAGGTCGGGGAGCGAGATAAATCTTTCTGTTCACAAACTGAATGATTCTGCTATGTTTTGGCAGTGTAGGCATTGCTGGGCTCCTGAGGCCGTTTGTGTCTGATCACCAGGCCTGCTGTATCTTTTCATTTTATTTATTTATGTTTAACTTTGACTTTTGTCTGTCCAGCATTTAACGCTGAGGTGGGTTTAGGCATTTTTGATAGACACCAACAGGGCCATAGACGATGTAGATACAGCCCATTCCTTGTGTTCTTGCAGTCGCTGCCTGGTCCTGTGGAGTGATGGTCGAACTCTCACAGAACCAGGATTCTTAGTTTTACCTTTCGGTAGTTATTGCGAGGGTCTCAGCAGAGTTGGAATCTCTCCCGGGTGCTACACACTCTCTCTGTGATTTCTCTCAGAACTGTCTATTGATGGTCTTTACTTCTGGATTGGAGAACTGCATGTGAGACAATCTGTTTCCTGCATTTGTTTTTTGAAAAAAGTGTGCTTATTGGACGATACCATATTGGAGCAGTTACTGTATAGCTATTAAGTAAACTATTATTCTGCTAAGTTTTCCAACAGAATTAAGTTATTGAAATTTCCTCTTCCTTTTGTTGTCTTTTCTCGACAGTATTCGAATAAATAGTGTTTTGCTTAATGTCGAATATTTTTACCAAGTCAATTCTATCTGAAACACATCACCTCATATTTACCAGTGGAATGGGCCGAGCTGGAGGAGTGATAATCATGTAAAGATTTATATCGGATACTGAATCCACCTCTCAGATCCAGCCCGGATACGTATTAGCCCTGATGTGACCTACTCAGCATGAAGCACTGCGCAGACCACGCTGGTGTACTGCTCAGCAATCCGTCCAGGATCTAACAATGTTTAGAACTCACCAGCTCACGACTTATCTGTCCAACAGGCACTGATCTATAAACTTGGACTAGATAATCTTTTCAGCACAGGGTGCTGTGCAGAACACACAACGGCATTGTTTTGTACACACGAACTGGATATCTGTGCAGCATGGGGAGCTGTGCAGTGACTCGCAGTGAATTTATCTAATAATGTGGAGCAGTTATCTTCCAAGCATAAACAGCTATGTACACCAATCACTGCATTGCTGCGTAACACTGTGTTAGATCGCTGCCCAGTGCGGGGGAGCTTGCAGCTCATGCTGCAAATGAGAGGATGTGCAGCTTCCTCCATTTCCAGCTCCATATCTACATTGTGGCATGACACAGGGGTGCTGTGGATGTGAAACTCACTGCCAGACAGAGATGGCCAGGGCATCAGTTTAAATACCAACAAATCGGAGGAGCTTGGTGAAAAGAGAGGGGGAGATTGAGAGAGAATTTCACAGAAGGATCTGATGGTAGGTTTAAAAATTGTGGAATGAGAACATTTCGATAGTATCTTGCAATATAGGTCACTATTTCCAGGAATGATGGGTGAGCAGGATATTGGTGTAAGTTAAGATAATGGAGAGTTTTGGATAAACATTTGCCCTGCAGTATTGTAACTGGGAGTAGGATCAGCAGAGTCTTCGACTCAATGGGCTGAATCGAACAATAGTTTGTCTCAGTGCCATTTTCATTGAGTGTGACTGAAGGAATGTCTGCACGAGGCAGAGCTGGTTTCCTGGTGTTATCTTATCGAACTCACCTCGTTACATACCGACCCCACCCCATGGTGTCCCTCTCATTCAATACCAGCCCGATTTTCCCAGACATCATGGCTGCAGTTACACACCATCGCTCGAGTAGCCCTGCATATTCAGTGATCCGTGCCACTGCTGCCATCGTTAAAAGGCCAATGGGCACACGGTTGAGCTTTCTCAGTTTGAGGCTGTCCTGCACAGTTTACCCCGAGCATGGCAGATTGGGAATTACACCACAGCTTGTCGACAGGGGCATGGAATTCCTGGTGAATTGTCTAGTAGAGAGCGGGACCATTCTCTTCCCAGAGGGAGCCGCACCACCAGACTCATCAAACATGATCTGAGCACACCACTCAGCTGAGTGCAGTATCTGCGGTCCAAAGAAATTCCAACAATACAGTAAAATCATCAATAACCTTCTCCACTCTGTCAGGATAAGGCTCACCGTATTTTCTTTACTCTCTCACACTCACTGTATGTCTGTTAGCGCCTTCCCCAGAATAAGGCTCCATGACTCTCACCACTGCAATGCAGCACCTTCTCTCTCCCTCTCTCTCACCTACGCAAAACCCCCACATGTTTATAAAATGTTCTTATGAGTGCAGTTTCTAGAATTCTCTGGATGATGTCATTTGTACAATGTTCCAGATAATTTTCAAAATAATTCAACTTTAGCAAAATTTTCATCCTCCAGTATGTAACACATCAGAGGAAGGAGCAGAGTTTTACTTTTTTCAAAATCACTCAGGATGAAAGTGCCTCATGAGGCCATTAAGCCTCTCAAATATGCTCCATAATTCAGACAAAGGGAACACCTAAACACTTGAAGACTCACTCTCTTCTTGAAGAGAGGCGCCACATTGGAGTTTCGCCAGTTTCACTGGAACACGCCTGTAATATCGAGAGTTATGGAATATTTCACACAGTGCCACCAGTCACTCTGTAACCACTTCTTTTAAAGCAAGCTATGAATTGCTGATGAGTTGTTTACCCTTGGACTTTTCTGTTTGAGAAAGGCCTTGTTTATTTTGTTAGAGACTATGCAAAACTTTCATCTGACTACAATTTTTATTTATAATGTTGAAACTCTTTGTGCCTTCCCCTGTGAGGAATGATGTAAAATACTGTTTTAAATTCTCTGCCTGTTCCCTGAAACCGCTTCCCCAGTCACATCTTCCCGATGTCCCACATATTCTCTCCTGCCTTTCTTCCAAGGGTCACAGATAGGTCATGAACTTTTTTTATTTGATATGGGAAAACTCTTGCGGTTAGTTTCTTTTCATATATCTTGCCACTTTTGGAATAGTTTTCTTTGTATTTTGTTTTATACAATCTGCTTCTGGTTCCAGAAGTAAACTTCCCAAATGTGGCCACGCCAGAGAGCCCCACTCTGAATTCTTCAGTTTGTGATTGATTAGCAAACTTCACAGTCTTTGTGCATCATGGGTGGTTCATCTTCACATCTTCATATCATCTTCTTTTTGACCAGAGTCAATCATTACTGAGCGTTATTAAGCAGTATCTGCTTAAATGATTCCCCCCCCCCACACACACACATCTGCTGACCTTCACCTATGTCTGTTTTGACACTCCGTTTTTGACCAGAAAGATGACATAAATCTGCATTTGAAATACCTGGCTCTTTTCAATCATTGAGGGGGAACCTATGTATGTGGCTGAACATATGATCAGCTGAGGGTGTCTCCATTCTCACAGTTTCCCTGCCTCTGTCATTTCTGTGAGATGATGCCGCACTCCTTTGGGAAGCTTCATACATGTCATCCTTTTCATTCAAACAAGAAAACCCTTCACTCTGATGGACTGAGCTTTCAGCTGTGTCTGTCCCGTCTGCCTCATTTCTGCCCTCACTCCGTCCCCTCCTCCCCAGAACAATGATAGATCTCCCTTGTCCTCACTTCCTACTGCACGAGGATCTACATTCACTGAATCATCCTCCACCGCTTCCACCACCTCCAGCAGGACAGCACCATCAAACACGTCTTCCCCTCCCGTCCACTGTCAGTATTCCACAGGGACCACTCCTTCCGTGGCACCCTCCATCATCCCGAACACTTCCGCACACCCCCATGGCACCTTCCCATGTAAATGCAGAAGATGCAACATTTGCCCATTCACCTCTTCCCTCCTCACTGTCCAAGGCCCTAAATACACCTTCCAGATAAAGCAACATTTCACTTGTACACTTTCAATCCAGTCTCCTGTCATTGCTGCGCACAATGCAGTCTCCTTTACATTAGTGAACCAAACAGAAACTGCTTTGAGGAACATCTCCACTCTGTCTGTATAAATGACCCTGGCCTTCTGATTGCTCCCCATTTCAATAACCTACATTGCTCTCATGATTATGAGAATGCTTTGAGGAGTTAATGATGGGTTGGACCAGAGAGTGTTATCTATCTGAACTTCCAGAAGGCCTCTGAATTGGTACTGCACAGGAAGCTGCAGAGGAAGATAAGGACTCATGGAGTCAGAGGCCAGATACTACGATTGATAAAAGGTTGGATCTCTGGCAGGATGCAGAGTGAGAATAAAATTGTCCCTCTCAGGAAGGCAGCCGGTGCCTACCAGTGTTCCACAAGAGCCAATGTTGGGATTACAACATTTCACTTTTTCGGTTAATGAACTGAGTGGCGGGGCAGAAGGCATTCTGGCTACATTTGCAGATGATGCAAAGATAGGTGGAGGGGCATGTCGTATTGAGGAGGCAGGGAGCCTGCAGAAAGATTTCGACAGTTTAGGAGAGTGGGAAAAGGAGTAGCAGATGGAACACAATGTGGGAGAGTGCACTTTGGTATGAAGAATACAGGCATTGTCTACTTACTAAATGGGAAAAGAATCAGAAATCTGAGTAACAAAGGGTCTTGGATTCCAAGCCCAGGATTCGCCTTAGATAAACTTGCAGTTTGAGTCAGTTAAGAAGGCAGACACAAAGTTGTCATTCATCTCGAGAGGAGTAGGATATAATGGTGGGGATTCTGAGGCTTTCTAAGGCTCTGGGCAGAACACATTTCCAGTATTTTGTGCCTCATACCTCAGGAAGGATGGATTAGCCTTGGTGTGTGTCAAGAGAAGGTTCACCAGAAATGAAAAGCTTAACACATGAGGAACGTTGGAGGACACTGGGTTTATACTCGATGGAGATCAGAAGGATGAGGGGGGATCCAGTTGAAACTTACAGAATACTGAATGACCTGGATACAGACAAAACTGGTAGGACGTATACACTGGCAGGAGGACACAGGCTTAGAGCAAAGGGAAAATCCATTAGAATGAAGATAAGATGAAACGTCTTTAGCCAGAGAGTGGTGAAATTGTGGAATTCCTTACCACAGACGGCTGTGGAAACCAGATCATTTGGCACCAACGATATAGCCAGGAAAGGGACTGAGGATCTGAAAAGTGACCTCAGAGAGTTAGTTTGGAAGCTGAAGAGCAGGACGAGTAGAGTAGTGATCTCAGGTTTGCTACCAGTGCCACGAGCTAGTTAGATGAGGATGAGTCAGCGAATGCAGCTTTACACGTGACTGCGAGGTGGGTGCAGGAGGGAGGGCTTCAGATACCTAGACATCGGGATACATTCTGGGTAAGGTGGGACCTGTACATGAAGGACGGGTTGCACCTGAACTGGAGGGGCACAAATAGCCTGTTTGGGAGGTTTGCTTGTGTGATTCTGGCGGGTTTAATCTAGTTTGGCAGGGGTGTAGGAATCAGACCACATGTCTGAGAGGGGGTTAGTTGCAGACGGGACAGCGACCGGGTATATTGAACCTATCAGGAAGGTTTCTCACGCAATGAAACAAAGGGATCAGGAAAAGTGCGTCTGCTTTAATGCAAGGAATGTTCGAAATAAGAGTTTGAAATTAGAGCATGGATCAGTACTTGGGGCTACAATGTCGTGGCCATAACGGAGACGTAGGTTTCACAGGGACAGGGATGGTTGCTTGATGTTCCAGGGTTTAGAACGTTTAAAAATCTTTAGGAGCGGCACGGTCGGCGCAGTGGTTCGTATTGCTGCCTCACAGCGCCAGAAAACCGGGTTCAATTCCCACCTCAGGGAACTGTCTGTGTGGAGTTTGCCTTTTTCCCCGTGGGTTTCCTCTGTGTGCTCCTGTTTCCTCCCATAATCCAAAAATGTGCAGATTGGGTGAATATGTCGTGTTAGATGAAGGGGTAAATGCAGAGGAATGTTTCTGATTGGGTTGCTCTATGGAGGGTTGGTGTGGACTTGTTGGGCTGAAGGCCTGTTTCCACACTATAAGTAATCTCATCTAAAAAAGAACAGGGTGGGTGGAAAATGAGGAGACGGTGTAGCATTGCTTATCAGAGAGTGCGTCACAGCTACAGAAATGAAGGTTGTTGAGGAAGATTTGTCTACTCAGTCAGTATGGGTGGAAGTTAGGAACAGCAAGGGAACAGTCACCGCATTAGTGGGTTTCCTACAGACCACGTAATAGCAGTGGAGAGATTGAAGATCTCATAGGCGGGCAGATTCTGGAAAAATGCAATAGCAGCAGGATTATTGTTATGGGTGATTTCAACTTTCCAACATCAACTGGAACCTCCTTAGGTGCAGATGGTGTGGATGAAGCCGTTTTTGTCAGGTGTGTTCAAGAGGGTTTCCTTGCTCAGTATGTAGACAGACAGACGAGGGCAGAGGCTATTTTGGATTTGGTGCTCGGCAACGAGCCAGAACAGGTGTCAGAACTCACGATGGGAGGGCACTTTGGTGAAAGTGATCACAACTGCCTCACATGTGGCATCGTCTGGGAGAGTGAAAGGAGCAGTTTCCGAGGGAAGATATTTAATTCTGGAAAAGGAAATTATGATGCTATCAGACAGGAGTTGGGAAGTACAGACTGGGAGCAATTGTTCCACAGAAAGGGCACAGCAGACATGTGGAGACTGTTTAAGGAGCAGGTGTTGCGAGTGATACATAAATGTGTTCCTCTGAGACAGGTAAGAAGGGGTAAGATTAAGGAAACTTGGATGACGAGAACAGAGGAACGTCTCGTCAAAAGGAAGCAGGCAGCTTACGTAAGATGGGGGAAGCAAGGATCTAGCACAGCTTTAGAGGATTACAGGCTTGCTAGAAAGGAGCTCAGAAATGGACTAAGGCGAGCCATGGTGGGGCACGAAAAAGGCTTGGCAAGAAGGATTAGGGAGAATCTAAAGGCATTTTTCTCATACATGAGGAATAAGAGAATAATCAGCGAGTAGGTAGGGCCGATCAGGGATAGCGTAGAGAACGTATGCGTGGAGTCTGAGAAGATAGGGGAAGCCCGAATTGAGTTTTTTGCTTCGATTTTCACCAAGCAAAGTGAACTTGTTGTAAATGAAAACTTAGAGGAGCTGGGCCAGATCAGTCTTGACCAGGTCAAGATTGATGAAGTTGATGTGCTAGCAATTTTGGAAAACTTTAAGATGGATACGTCCCTAGGACCAGATTTATCCTAGACAGCTCCAGGAAGCGAGAAAGGCGGTTGCTAAGCTGCTGGTGAGGATATTTGCCTCCTCATTCCCCACAGGAGTCGTACCGGAGGATTGGAAGGAGGTGCATGTTGTTCCTTATTTCACGAAGGGTAATAGGGAAATCCCTGGCAATTAGAGACCTGTCAGTCTTACGTCTGTGGTCAGCAACGTTTGGAAAAAATACAGAGGGATTTGATTGATGACTATTTGGCAAAGCATTGTGTGATTAAATCTGTCAGCATGGCTTTGTGAGGGACCGGTCATTCCTCACAAATTTTATTGATTTCTTTGAGGAGGTGTCAAGACAGGTCGACGACGGTCGAGCAGTGGACCTGGTGTATGTGAACTTTAGCAAGGCATTTGATAGGGTTCCCCATGGAAGGCTCATTCATAAAGTCAGGAAGTATGGGATACAGGGAGATTTGGCTATCTGGATTCAGAATTGGCTGGCTGGCAGAGGCAAACAGTGGTTGAAGATGGAAAGTATTCTGTTTGGAGGACAGTGTTGAGAGGAATCCCACAGGGCTATGTCCTTGGGCCTCTGCTCTTTGTAGTTTTTATAAATGACTTGGATGATGTGGTTGTGGGGTGGATTAGTAAATTTGCAAATGACACAAAGGTTGGAGGTGTCGTCGATAGTATAGAGGGTGACTGTAGGCTGCAGCGTGACATAGATAGTATGCAGAGCTGGGCTGAGAAATGGCAGAGGAGTTCAACCTGGGTAAATTAGAAGTGATGCATTTTGGAAGGTCAAATTCGAATCCTGAATATAGCATTAAATATAGGATTCTTGGCTGTGTGGAGGAACAGAGGGATCTGTGTGCGCAAGTGCATAGATCCCTCAAATTTGCTACCCAAGTGGATAGGGTGTCAAGAAAGCATATGGTGTTTTGGCTTTCATTAACAGAGGGATAGAGTTTAAGAGGAGTGAGGTTTTGCTGCAGTTCTACGTGTCCCTGGTGACACCACACTTGGAATATCATGTCCACTTGTGGGCCCTATACTATAGGAAATATACAGAGGCTTTGGAGAGGGTGCAAAGAAGGTTTACCAGGATGCTGCCTGGACTGAGGGCTTGCTTTATGAAGAAAGGTTGAACAAGCTTTAACCTTTCTCTCTGGAGACAAGGAGGAGAGAGGAGATCTGATCTGTAGAAAATAATGAGAGGAATAGAGAGAGTCAATACCCAGAGACTTTTCCCCAGGGTCGGATTGACTAGTACGAGGAGTCATAGTTTGAAGATATGAGGAGGAAGGTAAAAGGGAGACGTCAGAGGTAGATTCTTTACGCAGAGAGTTGTGAATGCATAGAATGCATTGCCAGCTCTGATGGTGGAAGCAGAGTCCCTGGGGACATTTAAGCGACTGCTGGACATGCACATGGATAGCAGTGAGCTGAGGGGGGCGTAGATTAAATTACTACATTTTACATTAGGATTCAATCTCGGGACAACATCGTGGCCCAAAGGGCCTGTTCTATGCTGTACTGTTCTATGTTCTATTTTCTATTTAGTATACTTAAAACAAACTCAGATAAGTTCTTGCTTGACAAGGGGATCAAAAATAACTGACAGGAAGAGGGAAATGGTGTTGAAAATCTCTCATTCGTGATCGAATGGCGGAGCAGACTTGATGGCCCGAATGGCTTCATTTCTGCTCGTATAGTTTTGTGGCCTTATAATATTTCGGTCCTGGATGGCATGGTGTCTCAGTGGTTTGCACTGCTGCCTCATAGCATCAAGGAACTGGGTTCGATTTGCTCTGGGTGTTCTAGTTTCCTGCCACAGTTCAAAGTTGTGCAGGTTAGGTGAACTGGCCATGCTGATGCCGATTGTGTTTAGGGATTTTGATATTAGGTGCAATAGTCAAGGGTCTATATACAGTTTTAGGGTAGAGAATGGGATTGGTTTGCATAGTCTTTGGAGGGTCAGTATAAACCTGTTGGGCTGAAGGGCCTGTTTCCACACTGTAGTGAATCTAAGAAAATGCAGGTTGCTGCAATGTTCCAATGAAGTGCAACCCAAGCTCGAGTAACACCTCACTTTACACTTTGTTACGTTACAGTCTGTAGGAGTTAATATTCAATTCCATAAATTCACAGCCTGAACCCACTATGGCTGTTTTCCATTTTCTGTACACTCTCCCTCCTGGGCTCCCTAAGTTAGTGTCTTGTTTTGTTCCATTCAACAGAGAAATCCAATTTCTAATATTTATACATTTATTTACACCCATTATATATGTGTGTTACTTTCACCATAACTAAAAGCCCATTTGTCTTTCACACTGGGCCTCCAAACACTCTTTCCCACCTCTGCCAAGATACTAAAACGCTCACTTTTCAATCCTTTACATGTCTGAAGAAGATTTGCACTGGACTTGAAACATTAACATTGTTTCTATGTCTCTGAGATGTTGCCAGACCCCTGAGTTCCTTCAAAAATGAAAAGTTACAGAATACATTTTCAATATAGCAAAGATCATTGGATACAGGAAATCTGAAACAAAAACAAAAATTGTTGGACTTACTGTATGCTTTGAGGAACAGTCACAGAACCCGAAAGATTAACTCTGCTTTCACTCCACAGATGCTGTCAGACTTGTCAGTGTCTTCAGAAATTTCTGGTTTTGAACAAGTTTCAAACATGTGTGTCAAAGCTGCTCACACGCCCTGTCCAACATGGAGCACCATACACCGGGAAGTGAATGATAATGCAAGGTATACAAATTAATTTGCTCTGAAACCACATCAGGCTGTCATCACCGACACTACAGAGCTCTTAATCATGGTCATGGAGAGAAACAGGGAAACACAGTCGCTTTAAACAGAAGATGGCATTAACGGAGGGGAAGAGATTCAGGTGAAAACGTTAAATCCTTTTGAGGAATGCGACAAATTGGAGGTATGGCGTCATGAAGATACCCAAACAGGACGAGAATTTTTTAAAAAGAAAATTGTCCCACATCAGCAAGCGGGATATGGCACTGTGTACAGGGGAGAAGGGTGACCGGGACCCCGTGCGAATGAGGACAGGTAGCAGAATTGTATTGCAGATATTGCAGCTGGAACTGGGCATTCATGTGATGTTGTAAATCACAGCAGCTGTAGTAGCAGCAGCAGCAGTAGAATTATATTCAACCACAATATAATCTCTCAATCTACCATTACCATGAAGCCGATCTCCGCTTCAGTGAGGAGTGTGGGTGAACATGCCACGGTCAGAACCGTCTGTACCTAAACCTGATGACAACACATTCAAGCTACCGCACTTACTGCTTACATTAATAAACATCAGAACTAACATCTGATAGAGAGGACGCCATGATCCCAAGACTATGACCACTTCTTTTAAAACCAGCTGTGAATTACTGCTGGCCTGTCTACTCTTACTCTTACCTGTTAGAAAAATCCTTGTTCCTTTTGTTAGAGACGGTTCAAGAACTTCCCTCCTATTACCATTTTGTTTATATCATTGAAAAACTTACTGTACCTTCCCCTGTGAGGAATGATGCAGAACATGGGTGTAAATTATCTGTCTGCTCCTTGTCGCCAATGCTTCAGTCACATCCTCCAATTATCCTCAGTATCCTTTCCTAATTAATTACACCTAAGATAACACTCATCTTGAACTTTTTTTATATGCTCGGAAAAGTTCTTGCTGCTTGTTTTTGTATTTCTTTGCCAATTTACGGCATCATGTCTTTTCTCCCCTTTTCCTCGCTTTCTAGATTCATACAGTCATATCGCTCAAACAGACCCTTTGGTACAACTTGTCCATGCTGGCCAGGTTTTCCAAACTAAACTAGTCTCATCTGATTGCATTTTGTCCATATGCCTCTAAACCTTTCCCATACATATGTTTGTCCGACTGAGTTTTAAATGTTGCTGAACTTGCATCTCTCACTCTTCCTCTGACCGCTCATTCCATATACATACATCACCCTCTGTGTGAAAATATTGACCCTTCGTCCATTTCAAATCTTCCCTCTTTCATCTTAAACCTATGCCTTCTATGGTTGAACTCCCCGGACCCCGGGAAAAGACCTTGGCTATTCACTCTATTCATACCTCTCATGATTTTATAATCTTCTACAAAATCACCCCTCAACCTCCTACACGCTATCTGACACTAACTTTATGAACAAGCATTTACAGATAAAGCACTGCAAATTTGAAACAGTATTCAAATGACAGATAAATAACATTCAGCCCAAACTTCACACTGTGATTTGTGTTTTCTCCATGTTATAATACTAAGGCAGCAGGAAACTGTTACGAGTACCAATAAGATGTCAAACACCTGAATTGCTTTGTCCAAATGGGGTGATGATCTCTACAGTGAAAGCGCATCACAGGCCTGAACCATATAAGAAGGGGAATTCTTGTACCACACGGTCAGCGTGCAGTTGCCTTTAGCAGAGTGAGATGAAGGCTGATTATACCTTTTGAAATTTGGACTGCAGTGTGAATTCAGTGCAAAGGGTGAGAGGTGTTTTCAATAAGGTTTACTCAAAGAAGGAAACTTTCCAGAGTGAGATGTGTGGGAGGTGGAAAACAGCATGAATGGAGAGGCCGAGCCACATTGAGATCAAAGGCAAAGTGGCAGCACTAAACGCAGCTTGATGCTACTGCAGAGTATGTAGACTTGATTAGAGTTTCAGGTGAAGCAGGGAGGGACCATAATTTAAGAGAATGTACTCTGTAATTTGAGAGGGAGAACCTGGAATCACGAAGGGGACATGAGCAGGGAAGAGGTTGGAGCAGCAATGGCAGTAGTTTCTGTGTGGAATTCAGGAAGCAAGCTGAAATTCATGCCTAGCATCTGCTTCTGGTCCCTGCAATAAACATCCTAAATCTGGCCCTCCACTAATGCTCATCAGTTATACCCTTGACAGCCTTTGTCAACCATGGGTGGTTCATCTTCTTATCGAGTTCTTCTTTTTGAAGAGAAACAAAAATTACTGAGCGGTTTGGGATAACTGTTTGAATTTCTGCTCACGTATACTCACTGTCTTCCTCTGGGTATATTTTCACATTCCGCTTCAGACCAGACGTGAGGCAGAAATCCTCAAATTAGATGCTTGGTTCTTTTCAATCATTCAGGGGGATCTTCTGCCTGTGGCGGAACAGAAGATCAGCGGAAGCTGCCTCCATTCTCCAAGTTTATGTTGTTTCTGTTTGACGATGCCACATTCCTGTGAGCTGCATCTAATGTGACCTTCTTTTCCATCAAACCAGAAATCCCCGAACTCTGGTGGACAGGGCCTTCAGCTATGACTGTCCCATCTCCCACAGTGTTGCCCTCAATCCGTCCCCTCCACCCCAGAACAATGATAGATTCCTCCTTGTCCACACTTCCTCCTGCATGAGAATCCACATTCACATATTCATCTTACGCCATTCCCACCGACTCCAGCAGGACAGCATCATCAAACACATCTTCCCCTCCCGCCCACTGTCAGTATTTCACAGCGACCGTTCCTTCTGTGTCACCGTGCATCACCCCGAACATTTCCCCACTCCCCCATTGCACCATCCCATGCAATTACAGAAGCTGCAATACTTGTCAATTCATCTCTTCCCTCCTCAATGTCCAAGGCCCAAAACATAGCTTCCAGGTGAAGCAGCATTTCACTTGTAACCTTTCAATCTGGTCTCCTATCATTGCTGCTCATAATGCAGTCTCTTTATATTGGCGAGACCAAACAGAGACTGCTTTGAGGAACACACCCTCCCTGTCTGTAGAAATAACCCTGACCTTCTCATTGCTTCCCATTTCAATAACTTACCTTGCTCTCATGCTAACATTTCGGCCCTGGGCTGCTGCAATGTTCCAAGGCAGCACGACCCAAGCTTGAGTAACAACTCACGTTACACTTTCTTACCTTACAGCCTTTAGGAGTTAATGTACAATTTCACAATTTCACAGTCTGACCCCATTATAACTGTTCTCCAATTTCCGTACAATCTCCCTCCTGCTCTCCCTATGACCTTGTCTGGTTGAATCTTCTTTATCGTTCACTCAATAGAGAGAAACCCCATTCCCTATTCACATCTTAATTTAAAGCTATTTCACTTGATCTTCTTATTCACCACTACTAAAAGCATGTTTATCTTTTGCCACGCCCTCTTTTAGCCGTCAACCCACTCCCCACATCTGTCAAGGGATAATAAAGCCCATTTTCCGATCCTTTTCAGTTCTGAAGAGGTGTCATACTGGACTTGAAAGGCGAACTCTGTTTCTTTGTCTCTGCAGATGATGCCAGACCTGTTGAGTTTCTCTAGAAATGACTAAGCTCAGAACAAGTTTTCAGTAAAACAAATTAGTATGGATACTGGAAATGAAAATGCAAAAATTGGTGGAGAAAATGGGAGCTTTGTAGAAGGTTCACTGGTCCTGAAAGATTAACTCTGCTTTCACTCCACAAGATGCTGCCAGACCTGCTGAGTTTGATCAGCAATTTCTGGTTTTGAACAAGTTCCATAAACGTGTGTTAAAGCTGCTCAAACGCTTGGCCTAACATGGAATGCACTGGGATGTGACCGATAATGCAAGGTGCACAAATTCATTGATCTGAAACTTCATAAGGCTGGCATATCTGACACTGCAGAGCTCTTAATCTTGTTCAGGGAGAGAAACAGAGGGGAACACATTCACATCAAACACAGGAGATGGCATTGGGGGAATGGAAAATATTCAGATGCATATGTTAAGGGGTTTGAGTAAAGTAACAAATTGGAGGCATGACACCAGGGAGAGACCCTCAGCACAATGAGATTAGGAAAATGGAAGTGTTACCACATCAGAAACCAGGCTAAGACACGAGTACAAGACTGATGCATGAATGGGTCTTGGTGTGAACTGAGGGACAGTCAGTAGAATTGAATTGAACATATTGGAACTCAAACTGGGCCTTCATGTGGTACGGTAGAATCACAGCAGCAGCAGAATTGTATTCAACTATAATCTGTAACATTTTCCCTAGGATAATCCCTCAGCCTACCATTACCATCAGGCTGATCTATGGTTCAGTGACGAGTGTGGGTGAATATGATAGGGTCGGAACCATGTGTAACGAAACCTGATGAGAACCCATTAAAGCTACTGCACTTGACTGGTTACATACGAAACAGCAGGACTAACATCTGATACAGAGGAAGAAATGATCCCAAGACTAACAGATCAGATCGAAGTTCTGCAGTGCTGTCACATCCTGACAAATGTCGATGGACTATGAAACAACTCACTGGAGGAGATCACTGCATAAATATCGCCATCCTATATCACAGGACAGCCCTGTACATCAGTGTAAAAGACATGGTTGTATTATCTGCATCGTCCTCAGCCAGAATGTTGAGTTGATGATCCACCTCACCCTCGCCATGCTGCTCGCAGAATCAGAGATCTCAGTCTTTAAGCAATCTGATTTGCTGTATGTGACATGGAGAAACAGCTGAACACAGTAGATACGACAAAGACATTTGGCCCTGACACCATTCCTGCAATTAGACTGAAGCCTTGTGCTGTACAACAAGCCGTGTCCCTGGGAAAGCTATTTCATTTCAGATCCAACTCTGGCATCTCCCTGGCAATGTGAAAATTTACTCAGCTATGTCCAATCCCATAACAAGTGAATAACTACTGTCTGACCATTTACCACGCCCTTGGTCCCGTCGCGATAGTCAAATTGGTGTGAGTTCTTTTTGACAGAGCTGTCAAGCAGCACAGAAATAACCAGCTCAGTGTGGTTTTAGATAGCTCCCCATGTGGAGATGGTACTGTTGTAGAAATATCACTGGATTACTAATCGAGACCAGGCTAATGCTCTTGCAGCTGGTGGACGTTATAATTAATAAAATTTTGAGATGTAAATCCTGGAGTCATTAACAGTGACCTTGAAGCCAATGTCGATTGTAACCACCACTTTCCTTCCCCAATGTACTTTCAGGAAGTGAATCTCCCGTGCTTTCCTGGTCTGGCCTAAACGTGACTCCAGACACACAGACATGTGATAAACTCTTCAATGGTCTCTGAAACAGCCAAGCAAGACACTCTATTGTCTCAAACTGTTCTGGGGTCTTAAAGGATAAAACAGATCACCCGACTCCACCCTCACTATTGGAATGGCAAATACTACCGTATTGACCCTGCAGAGATCTGCTTCCTAACATCTGAGAGCAGGTGGCAACATTTACAGAGCTTTCCCACAGACTGCACAGAAACATCGGGAAATGAGGTGGTCATTCAACACACTAAGCATCCTCCATTCTATTTCATGGTGAAAATCTCCTAAATTCAGTTTTCCCCACACAGTGTTCATATTCTTTAGTATGCTTACACATGGGAACACATAAAATAGGAACTACTGTATTCGCTTTGGTCCATCAATTTTGATCCTCCATTCAATATACAGGCAGTTATCCAATAAGGCGTGTTTATTAAACACAAATTCGCTGCAACACAATTAGTGAATTGTGCCCCTTTCTTTATAAAGCGAGCTCCCGTTCACTGTTATGGGAGACCGTCTCTGGCACCAGCTGAAAAGCAAATCCCAGCCACAGCATCCCTCTGTCTGCCAAATGCACCCTCAGTGTGTTCAGCTAAAGCAGGAATATAATCCGCTCTGCAAGCCTTGAAACTGAGCCTGAATGTGGGATTTGTAGTCTACATTTAGAAGGAAATTAATTTCAAACCGGGAGGGGAATATCTTGGAGAGAACTGGAATTCCGCATAGGCATCATTTGGTCAGTCAGCTTGCGTGCTTCCTGGTGAAGATATTGGTGAAAGATGCAGGGCTGTAGTCAGTGACTGTCGTGTTAAAGTGTGACATTTATACTACTAATTCATTACAGTATTTATTTATAATGAATTAGAGATTTATGTAGCCTGTGCTATTGTTTGCAGGCACAGGAAGAATGTGCAAACTCCACAAAAACAGTGACCACAGACTGAAACTGAACCCAGATCTATTGTGCTGGGAGGCAACAGTGCTAACCACTGAGCTACCACTGTGGGCAACACAACTTGCCTGCACAATTCAACACTCGAAATGTAGCATAACAACAGCCCCCAAACTTGTCATTAAGCAACAGGAGGAGGACATTGAGATCTTGGGCGGCTTGGTCAGGTATAGGTGCAGGACATGCTAGCCATCGGGACTATAGTGTAGGAACATCAGGAGGACATTCAGCCCATCGTGTGTGTAATGCAGGAACAGAATGAGTCCAATCAGCCACCCATGCCCCTTACACAGCAATTGGAGCAGATCTTTTACAGCCTCGTGCCTATTTCACGGGAAGTGAAATGGACTGTCGAGGTTATGTAAAAGGATGAACTTAGAATAACCAACTTCACTCGGGAATGGAAAGGTATGAGCAAACGATTGGGACTGAAGACAAATTGGTCGAATCTGTTATTAAGGAATGAACAACAGAAGACTTTGAAAGTCAAACCACAATCCATAAAAGGCAACATGATTTTATTAAGGATAAATCATATTTGAATGATTTTCTATTTATTAAAAAAGTAAGACAAACGAGTTGAAGAACGGGGATCTGAAAGATGTATTATATCTGGACTTCAACAAGGCAATGCATAACATGCTTGACTAAAGATTAATATGCAAGACAAGAGCACATGGGGTTAGAACAATTTATTTGCTTGGAGAGAAAATTGGCTAACCAATAAAAACCATGATATGGAGGTGCTAGCTTTGGACTGGGTGGAGTAAGGTCAATCATTACATGGCACCAATTTATAGTCTGACGGGTTTATTTGAAAACACAAGCTTTCATTTCCTTCGTCAGGTGTTAGAGAGAAAAGACCTTAAGCACAAAAGTTATAAGGAAAAGATGAAAGGGTTGTACAACACATGCACATGAATTGAACATATCTAAGATGGCTGCTAAATCTTTAATTGCTTAGAATAGAGATGCAGGTATAGATTGATGAATATGCAAATCCAAGAGTTCCTTTCAAGTCCTGCCTGGGGATACCTTCAGGTATTATCGATATAAAGGAGGTGATCCCTCCAGTCAGACAACGTATTTTAGGCAAGTGATCTTGTTTGGAGTCTGTATGCGTCTTCACCTGGAAGTAGTTTGGGTTTATTTCCAAAATAGGAGCTCATAAAATATCTCATTGACTGACTCTACAAATTGTAAATATTTTTGAGAAACTATAATGCATCCGGAAATACAAACCGGCAAATGAAAATTCATCTTACAGATTAGATGTGTGTGTGTGTGTGTGTGTGTATGTGTTTGCGTGCACGTGCATAGGTGTTTGAAAACAAGGTGCAGTGTCTGTGGGAGGGAGAGAGAGAGTGTGTGTTTGTGAGAGAGTGAGGGGGAGTATGTGTGTCTTTGGGCGGGAGAGAGAGGGTATGCGTGTGTGAGAGAGAGGGGACGTGTGTGCGCATGTGAGCGAGGGGAGTGTGTTTGTTTGCGGGGAGGAGAGGGTGAATTTGCATGGGTGTATGTAAAGGGGAGAGGGAAATGATGTGAGTCTCCTTGTTGAAACACGGGCAGATTTGGCAGATCCCTTTCCCCACACACACTGTGTGGTTTCAGAGCTTCCCGTCTCTGCAGCCTCTTTTCCATTTGTTGTTCATGTTACAGACCCAGATGCTGTAACTATAGTCTCCATGCTCCATCCAGAGTTCGTTCAGCAAATCCTCAGGTCTCCCTGAATGTATTTTGCAGCTCACAGCACAACCTCTTGCAAACCATTCCCATCACCTCCACTAACCTTTCCATAACAGGAGTCAGTCAGAACCCCATCCGCTCCAAGTTAGAGACCTGTGCCTTGAGAATAATTCTCGACGTGTTTCGTTATGTTATGGCCTGCACAATCATCTGAGAGGAACAAACACAGGCTTTCAGTGGTCATGCACAGACCAAGTTTCAAAGACGTGTCTCAAAGCTCCTGGACCCCATTTCCAACATGGAGCAACAGCCTGCCACATACCATTGCATTTTTTCTGAGCTTCACAATGCCAGCACTCGATACACTCGGGAGCCAAATAACAACACCAGGGAAAGGTACAGAAAAACAAATAATTAATTAACTGATAACATGTTGTGAAAATATGGATAAGGAGACGGGAGTGGGAGTAACTGGAGAAGTGAGACAATGGTGGGTCCAATCACATAAATGAGAGCATTCAATAAAATTATTGCCAGATCACTTGAAATGGTTAGTTACATCAAATTATGAATCTGCCTCACAGAACCATCCCAGACACCATAAACTGGGACAAGGGACCAGCCAGAATGGAGAGCTATGCACACCATGCTCGTGGACTACTCTATAAACGGGACTACCTGCCCAGCATGGGGACCATTGCAAACCTTTGCCAGTAGATTGCTAATGTACTTGCACTACAAAAATGTCTTGCACGGGAAAATTTGTAACGCATGTAGTGAGTGACGGTAAATGGTCTTCCACAAATGTATGGCTCTGTATCTCCACTGCCGAAATATAAGGCAAGAGATTGTGTGTGTGTGCGTGTTGGTGGTAGTAGATATGAAAATTATTATTTGAGAGAGAATAGACATAGAGGAAATCTGTTTAAATGTGAACAACTGACAGGGTTTTGTGTCATTAACAGAGGGAGACTAAGGACCGTGTCATAGACAGAGGTGACGACGTGCTTTTGAATATTAAAGTAAAGGCTTTGCCAGACCCAACAACGATATAAAGCAATCCGTACAGGAATGATGGGATTTTGGTCTGCCTTTAGATACAAGCCATGGAATACCGACTCAGATTTGGTTAAGCAGCAGCAGCAGATTATTGGCTTTATTAAGATTGTGTATCATAGCTGAAGGTTCAAACAGCAGATGGGATGACCCAGTGAAGTATAATCTGCAGTTGTCAATAGTTAAAATTAGGAATTGTCAGGATATGGTGTCAGTAATCAGCTTGTGGCCAAAGGGATCATCGTAGTTGTGACTGGTCTGTTTCAGCCTCAGTTATTGGCCAGGGATGAGATAGAGTCAGAGGAAGGAAATGGAGTTTGCATCTACAACAGAAGACAGTGACCTCCAAGCTCTCAATATTTAAATAGCAAGGGCAGTGATGCAATGAATCCTGGTTCATACCAGAAAGTGAGTAGGTCAACCAACAAGGCCCAGTGCCAGAACTAAAGAAGGAGAGAAAGAATGAACAAGTTCACTGTTGTTTGTTGTGGTTTGGAGCGTGAATACTTACAGAGTAGAGTAAATGAAAAGAACATTAATACAGTCGCACATGGTTAATGCAAATAATATATCGACAGTGAAACTTACCAGGGACACCAACAATAGCCAGGATAGGATAATAAAAACATTGAATAATGTAAAGTGCATATTTGATCCGCGCTGTTAACGGCCACCAATAATATGTAGAAAAAATCCAAACATAATAGGATAACCTCCTGTCCATTGTTGGAACATTCCAGTCTATTGTTTCCAGATTCTGATCCATTGTTGTAACATTCCAGTATAACGTTCTCAGATTCTGATCCACTGTTGGAACTGTCCAGTCGAATGTTCTCAGTTTCTGATCTCTCCCTCTCTCTGGAGCAACCGATACCTGTTAGTGCTATTGGTGGTGCTCCCTCCCATACTATGGGATAACGTATTGAATCGAGCCCTTTTGTCATTAAAAGATGGAAACTCTCCACTGGGATAATTAGAATCCATGGAGACTGACATTAGTCACCGTCACCAAACAAAAAGGTTCAGTTAACCAGTTCCTTACATCATTTTACATAACACAATAAAAGGGAATATTTACTCGGTTTGCATGGAATGAATGAGAGTTGCTGAGGGATAGACCATAAATCTTTCAATCTATTTCATCTGTCTTCCTTTTATGTGGGAGTATTGTCGGAACCCTGTTTATAAAAGGAGACAGGAATAAAATAAGAGACGAGCTGCATAAAATGTTTGGTGGAGACGTTTGTAGATACCTTTGTGTAATACTGATCCAAGTTCGAAATTCCCTGTTATCAAGTCCTTTCTTAACCTTGTGACATCATTCAGAACATTGAAACTACTGCTCAGGAACAGGGAGAAACAGGAGATAGTCACTCAACTGTTCGAGCCTGGGACAGAGGAACAGGAGGCAGTCACTCAACTGCTTGAGACGGTGATACAGGGAAATCTGGAGGCTTGTGAGGCCCAGTTTACTGTTTCGCAGGAACAGGAGGAGGTGACTCACTACCCACCACTGCGAGACACTGGGAGAGAAAAGGAATTGGCTTGGTACTAACAGAAATATCTGAATAAGTTACATGAGCGAACCATTCAATCCTGCTCCAACATTTTTCAAAACCATGGCTGATCTGATTGTGATTCCCTCATCCCATTTTACAGAGATCCCTCTCTCTGCAGCCTCTTCTCCATTTGTTGGTCATGTTGCAGATCCAGATACTGTAACTACAGTCGCCATGCTTCATCCAGAGTTGGATCACCAAAGCCTCTGGTCTTCCTGAATTTCCACAGCAGCTTAAAACACAGACTCCAGAAAACAATCCCCGCACGTACAAAAACTTGAGTTAAGTCAAATGTCAGTCAAACGCAAATGAGAAGCCTGATCTGAATCACTAACAGTTGTGAGGATTCCTGATGTTACTGAGCACATGAGCAGCAGAGAGTGATTAACACAGGCGTTCAATGAATAGGCACAGAGCAAGTTACAAAGGTGTGCCTCAAAACTGTTAAAACCCCATTATCCAACATGGAGCACAGGGCAGGACAGTGGGAAGTCAAAGAAAACGCAAGCAATGCTTTTTTGAACACTGTTTCTAAGCTTCTTAGTGTTGGAAGCTGATGCTCTTGAGTGAGCAACATTCAAGGGCAGGAAAAGATATAGGACAGTTATTCACATTGAAATTGGACAATTAAAACTAGATGGTGGGGACGCAGTTTAAACACCAACAAATGGGAGGGATTTGGGAAATAAACAGAGGGAGAGAGACTCTGAGCCAGTGTTATGGAAGGATGTGTTTGCAGGTTTCAGAATGCTGTAATGAAGACATTTCTAGCATATCTAGCAACATAGGTTAGCATGTTCGGGTATGATGAATTAATACGATATTGGTGCAAGGTCAGATAGAGTCAGAGTCTCGGAGATGCACAGCGCAGAATAAGACGCTTCAGACTAACTCGATAATGCTGATGGGATACCCCAAATTAAACTAATCGCATTTGACCAATGTCGATGTAAACCCTTCCTCTTCATCCAAATATCATTTAGACGTTATAATTGTAAAAATCCTCCACCACCTCCTCTGCACCACCCTCTGTGGGGAAAATCTGCTCCTTAGGTCATTTTAAAATCTTTTCCCTCTCATTAGAAATCCATGTCCTCTAGTTTTGGGGAAAAAGACCTTGGCTATGGACACTGTACATGCTCTTCACGCTACAGTAATAAAATAACCCAATCATCAAAGTTTGTGAGAACCCAATTTACTCGCATTCTCCCTATAGCTCCAATCCTGGCAACATCCTTGTATATCTTTACTGACTCCCTTCAAGTTTCACAATATATTTCCAAAAGGAAGGAGACCAGAATTGAATGCAGTACTCCAAAAGTGGCCAAAGTAATGTGCTGTACAGTAGCAAGATGACCACCCAATTCATATAGTCAAAGCACTGGCCAATAAAGGCAAGCATACCAAATGACCTCTTAACTATCCTACCTAACTGCAACTCTACTTTCAAGAAACTATGAACCTGCATTCCAAGGTCTCTTTGTTCAGCAACATTCCCCAGGACGTTAGCATGAAGTGTACATGTCCTGCCCTGATTTGCATTTCCAAAATGCAGCACCTCCCATTTATCTAGATTGTCAGCCCATCTGCCCATCTGATCAAGATTCCATTGTACTCTGAGGTAAACCTTCTTTGCTGTCCACTGCACCATCATTTTTGGTTTCATCTGCAAACTTAGCAACTATTGCTGCAATGATCACATCCAAATGATTTATGTGAATAGTGAAAAGCAGTGGAGCCAGCACTGACCCTTGTAGCACACCAATGGTAACAACCCTCCTGTTCGAAAATCAATCCTTCACCACCACCCTCTGTCTCCTGCCTTCGGGCTAATCCTGTATACCTATAGCTAGTTCTCCCTGTATTCCATATGAACTAAACTTGTTAACCAATCTACCATGAAGGAAGTTGGAAACGGCCTTACTGAAGTCCATACCAACAATATACACATCTGCCTCAATGAATCCTCTTAGTCACTTCTTCAAACATACTCAGTCAATTTAGTGAGACACGACTTTCCATGCTTCGATCCATGTGGCCTATCACTTATCAGTCCTTGCTTTTCAAAATCCATGCAAACCTTGTGCCTCATAATCCTTATCCACAGCTTGCCCTCCACTGAAGTCTGGCTCACTAGCTTTTCCTTACCATCCTTCTTAAACATTGTCAACAATCGCACCAAGTTCACAAGCCTCCTATCCTCCGGTACCTCATCTGTTAGAATTGACGATACAAATATCTCAGCAATCACTTCACTCGCTTCCCACAGAGATCTCTGGTACATCTGATCAGGTCCTGAATATTTTCCCACCTTTATGGGTTTACGAACTCCAGCATCTCCTTCTCTGTAATACAGGCACTTTTCAACATGTCACGGTTTATTTCCAAAGTTCTTTAGCTTGCATATCCTTCTGCACAGCCAGTACTGACGCACGATGCTTGTTTAGTATCGCCTCCATCTCCTGCGGTTTTGGACATCAGCAACTTTGCTGATCTTTAAGTGGCCCAAAACTCTCCTGAGTAACTCTTTGTCCTTAATGTATGTGTAGAGTCCCTTTGGATTCTCCTTAACCCTATGTTCCAGAACTATCTCATGTCCCTTTTATGGCTTCTGGATTTCCCTCTTATGTATACTCCTCCTGGCTTTAGATCCTTCTCGACATTCACTTCATTCGATTTTTGGAAAATCTATCGTTTTCGATTTTTGGAAAACCCATCAGGTTCGCTGATGACCTTGAAGAAAGCAAACTGCCTCCTTACCAGGCCTGGGTTACATGTAACTCCAGACCGACAACAATGTGTGTGACTCGTAACTGGATTAGTGGTGCTGGAAAAGCACAGCAGTTCAGGCAGCATCCGAGGAGCAGCAAAATCGACGTTTTGGGCAAACGCCCTTCATCAGGAATAAAGGCAGAGAGCCTGAAGCGTGGAGAGATAAGCTAGAGGAGAGGGGAGGTGGGGAGAAAGTAGCATGGAGTACAATAGGTGAGTGGGGGAGGGGATGAAGGTGATAGGTCGGGGGCGGGGGGAGTGTGGAGTGGATAGGTGGTAAAGAAGATAGGCAGGTAGGACAAGTCAGGACAAATCATGGGGACAGGGCTGAGCTGGAAGTTTGGAAGTCGGGTGAGGTGGGGGAAGGGGAAATGAGGAAACTGTTGAAGTCCACATTGATGCCCAGGGGTTGAAGTGTTTCTAGGCGGAAGGTGAGGCTTTCTGCTGGTGAGGAAGCGGCGGTGAAGGAGGCACAGGACCTCCATGTCCGCGGCAGAGTGGGAGGGAGAGTTGAAATGTGACTCGTAACTGCCCGCTGGACAATTAGTAATGGGTAATGAATGTATTTCCAACCAGTGATACTCTCAACCCGTGAATGAGGACTGAAAAAAACCTTGACTCCTGCTCTCCCTACCTGACATATGCGTCCCTCTTATCCATGACCAGACACTCAATTTCTCCCGTCCTCCGGCATTCCTTACACCTACCAGCTTTACCCTTCACCCTAACAGGGACAGACTGTCTCTGTGATATTGACATCTCCTTTTTGAAGGCTTCCCTCTTCTCAGCTGGCCCCGTAACTGCGACTTTCTGTTCCACTCCAGTTTGGAAGTTCTTGCTAAGATCATCAAAATTGGCCTTCCTCCAAGTTAGAGCGTTACCTTTTAGACCCAGTTCATCCTTTTCCATCTCTATTTTAAAACTAATAGAATTATGATTATGTGTCTCAAAGTGGTTCCCCATTGATAGCTCAGTCTCCTAACCTGCCATATTTCCCAAGGGGAAGATGACGTTGAGCCCCTTCTCTGTGATGGAGAGCATTGATCAAGCAGCTGCAGCGTTGTAACTGGGATTGGGGTCAACATTGTCTTCGACTCATTGGGCTGGATCAAACCATAATTTATCTCAGCGCCATTTTCATTGAATGTGACAGAGGGATTGTCTGCACAAGGTCGAGCTAACTTCCTGGTGCTACCTTATCGAACTCACCTGATTAACTACCCCACCCCATGCTGTCCCTCTCATTCAATGCCAGCCCTATTCTCCCACCCATCATGGCTGGAGGCACTCACCATCGCACTGATGCCCCTGGGTATTCGGTGATCCCTGGCACTGGTGCCATCTTTAAAAGGCCAGTTGAGCTTTTTTTGATGTCGGAGCTGGTTTGTACAGTTTACTCCGAGCATGGCAGATAAGGGGCAATTACACCACATTTTGTCGACAGGAGCACAGAGGTCCTGGTAGATGGGCTAGTACAGAGGGGGACCATTCTCTTCCAAGAAAGGGTCACACTATCAGACCCACTGAGCATGGTCTGAGCTCCCCACCCAGTTCAGTGCAGTATTTGAGGTCTGAAGAAATGTCGAGCAATACAGGACAAGACTCCATAACCTTCCCCGCTCTGTCAGGATAAGGGTCACCGTATTCTCTCTGCTTCCTCACACTCACTGTATATCTGTTTCAGCAGCGACCCAGAATAACATTCATGCTCCACCACTCTCACTAATGCTTGCAGTACCTTCCCTCCCTTTCTCTCTCCCCATTATTCGCCCCCACCACACACACACTAATAACATTGCATGGATACAACATTGTGGACTGACTCCCTCCAGACACCTCACCATATCTCCCCCCACCTACACCAGCACGAACAGCAGAGGTACCCACTCGCACCCTCCCACCCTCCGTCCCTCTCTTTCTCCCATTCCAGGAGAAACAGCCTGGTTTAGGACAGTAAAGGTCAAGCCGAGTGGTGGAATGCCCGATATCCGTGCCCTCACGTCCCCGCCCCCCCCCCCCCCCCGCCACCCCGCCATGTTCAGGGGACCCTGGTACAAGCCGGAGAGGACTGGGACGCCTCGGGTGGAGATTCTGTAACGTCCCAGCAACCGAGTAATGAGCAATGTTCAGTGAAGGGCAATTCTCACTTTAAACCCACTGGCAGTTCCGTTTCCCCCCGGCACAACTTAGAAGCCGTGGCCCTGATGCCATCTCCCTTTTGTGTCTAGCTGGTACAAATGGAATCCCCACGGTCTCGGTGAGGAGGACGGTGGGCTTACAACACATCGTCACCACCACCTCCCAGGAAAGGAGCACGGAGAGTCCCTCCTACACCTCCTCCATTAAACAGCTCAGATACTGAAACGAATCTGTGAGATTTACTGCTTTCTCCACTTGTCCTGACATCGTCAGTAACCTGTTCTCATATACACCATGGCCCTTTGCTCCTGCACCTCCTTTATAACTGTACAGCCTGTTTTATATTGTCTTTCAATGTCCTTCCTACTAAAGAGCATCACCTCACACTGTGCTGCATTGATCCTCATCTGCCATACACCTGAACACAACATCAAAATATAACTTTCCTGTTGGAGTTCCACACCGTCCTCAACAAACTTTACAATTCTTTCAGGTTTGGTATCTGCAAATATTGAAATTGTCCTATATTCACACTCCACTCAAAAATACTGACACACACCAAACAGAGCGAGTGAAATATTGACACACTCTACAGGTCTATATTACTGTCAATGTATAGAGAGTGCTTCTATGTGTCTGTATTCGTGTGTGTATCTGTGTGGGGTGGGTCTGGCAGTCTGTGTGATGTATAAAGTGATGTAATATCCCCCGATATGAGTTCTGAGTAAGGATCACTCGATCCAAAACGTCAACTTTCATTTTTGTCCAAAGATGCTTCCAAAGCTGCTGAGATTTATCTTGTTTTCAATCTCTGTTGCACCCCCACCCCGATCCCCCACCCCCACCCCACTGTAATCGTGGTGCTAAAGTGTGTAAACGATCAGGGATTCAGTCTGAGACGGAGATAGGGAGGGCAGCAGCTCGCAGCAAAATCCAACCTGAATTTTTATTGCACCCAACATACACACACGTGCATACACGCGTGCGCACCCACTCACACACATGCACACACTCGGTTGGTTTGGAGAGGATTGTCATTGTACTTAGGCCCGCAGAGTGGAACATGTTCGTGTGGAGAAATGTCTGCGCTCCTTCTGCAATGTGGAAATGTTTTGTCACTGGGTAGTATTTCCAACACACAGTTTCCACATTAAAGCATATTTCCATTGCAATTATATCCAAGCAGTTCCGAGTGAGCCACTTTCCAAGGCGATGAGATTAATTTTAATGCACTTCCTGTAACTTGGAATTTTTAATGTTTTACTCTTTCGAGTAAACTTACCTGTGAGAAACTTTTGAAAAGACCTAAACCAGACCAGCAGTGTGTGGGCTTGTATCACTTTTAGAAAAGAGGGAAATGGAGAGGAAGGGAGAGTGGTTTTGACCCAGTTTCAGTGATTCACACCAAAAACAAGAAGAGTTCCCATTGCACAGAGATGCAGAGACAGAGATCCACACATTAATGCAGGAACACATGCAACAAGCACAGAGAGATAGACATGCAAACAGAGGTTAACAGAGACATATATAGACACACAAGAATAGACAAACACGAACAGAAATATGCAGACACCGACTTGGACATGCAAACACACATAGACTCATCGAGTTATACAGGGTATTTGCAAACAGGCCCTTCGGCCCATAGAGTCCATGCTGACCATAATCCTAAATTAAACCAGTCCCACCTACCTGCGCTTGGCCCAGATTTGTCCAAATGTTCTCTTATTCTTGTACATAACCAAATGCGTTTTAAATGTTATAACTTCACCCACAATCTATCACTTCCTCAGAAAGTGCATTCCCTTCACGAACCACATGCTGTGTAAAAATGAATCACCTCACAGGTCCTGATCAGGTGGACTAAATACATTTGTAGGAAGCTAAGGAAGTGATTGCTGGGTCCCTTGCTGAGATGTTGTCATCATCAATAGCCACAGGTGAGATGCTGGAAGTCATAAGTTTGACTAAAGTTTTGCTATTAAACAAAATGGAAAGAAAAAGCCAAGAACTGTAGATTGGGGAACCTGACATCAGTGATGGGCATGGTGTTGGAGGGAATAATGAGCTCCAGGATTAAAATGCATTTGGAAAGGCAAGGACTAATTAGGGATAGGCCAAAGTGAGGACTGCAGATGCTGGAGATCAGAGTCGAGATGAGAGTGGTACTGGAAAAGCACAGCAGGTCAGGCAGCATCTGACGAACAGGAAAAGCGACGATCTGGACAAAAGCCCTTTATATGCATCGTGAAATGGGGGTGTGCGTGGATAATCATGTGACACTAATTTGATTTTGTTTTTGTTGAGGAGTAACGGACAGAATTGATTACGGCAGAACGCTGGATGTGATCTATATGGACTTCAGTTAGGCATACGACATAGTTCCCCATGGTGACTGGTTAGCAAGATTAGATCACATGGAATACAGGGAGAATTACTCAGTTGGATACAGAACTGGCTCAAGGGTACAGGACAGAGGGTTGTGGTGGAGGGTTGTTTTGCAGACTGGAGACCTGTGACCAGTGGAGTGCCACAAGGATTGGTGCTGGTTCCGCGACTTTTCATCACTTTGATATGAACATAGGACAGTTAGTACGTTTGCAGATGACACCAAAATTGGAGGTGTAGTGGCCAGCAAAGAAGGTTACTTCAGATTACGACGGGATCTTAATCAGATGGGCCAATGGGCCGAGGAGTGGCAGACAGAGTTTAATTTAGATAAATGTGAGATGCTGCATATTGGAAAGGCATATCAGGGCAGGACTTATACACTTACTGGTAAAATCCTGGGGAGTGTTGCTGAACAAAATGATCACAGAGTACAGATTCATTCTTCCTTGAAAGTGGATTAGCAGGTAGATAGGGCAGTGAAGAAAGTATTTGATATGTAATTGGTCAAGTCCATTGTGTATCTGCGTTCGGAGACTGGACTGAGACTGTACAGGACATTGGTTCGGGCCACTTTTGCCATTCTGGTCTCCCTGCTCTGTAGGAAGCATGTTGTCAAACTCGAAAGGGTTCAAGAAGGGTTTTCACTGCCATGATTGGAGGGTTTGAGTTACAGGGAGAGGCTGAATAGGCTGAGCCTGTTTTCCCTGGAGAATCAGAGGAGGAGGGTTGATGTTAGAGGTTAGTAAAATCATGGGTACAACGGATAGATTGAATAACCAAAGTCTTTTCCCTTGGTAGTGCAGTCAAAAACTAGATGGCAAAGGTTTAAGGTTGGATGGGAAAGACAAAAAAGGGCTCTAATGGGCAATATCTTCATGTAGAGGATGGTCCGTGTGTAATGAGCCTCCAGAGGAAGGTATTGAGGCTGGCACAATTACAACATTTAACAGGCATCTGGATGGACAGATGAATGGGAAGGGTTTAGATGGAAATTGACCAAATGCCGGCAAATGGGAGGAGAATAATTTTGGCTATCTGGTTGCCATGGACATGTTGGACCAAAGGGTCTGTTTCCATGCAATACAGCTCTATGACGCAATGTCTTTTAAGAGACTTCCTCCTCTTATCTTAAAACAATCCCCCACTCGAGGGAAAAGACACCTACCATTCAACGTTACCGATACCTCTTATGATATTAGAAACCTCTAAAAGGTAAATTCTCAGCCTCCTACGCTCCAGTAGAAAATGTCCGAGTCTGTTGAGCCTGTCCTTATATGCAAACACTTCATTCCCCCCAATATCCTGATAAATTTCTTCTGAACTCTCCCGAACTTGATAATATTCTCGATATAACAGGTCGACCAGAACTGCATAAGGTCCTATAGGACATGCCTCATGGATGTCCTGTGCAACCTGAAAATACCGTCCCAACACCTGTACTCAAAGGACAGTCCACTGCTATTCGTCATTTATGTAAATGATTCGAATGAGAACACAGGAGATATACCTAGTAAATTTGCAGATGGCATCAAAATTGGAGGTGTAGTGAACAGTTAAGAACGTTACCATAGAGTAAAATGGAATCTTGTTCAGATGGGCCAATGGACTGAGGAGTGGCAGATGGAGGTATATTTAGATTAATGCGAGGTGCTAAATCTTGAAAAAGCAAATCAGAGCATGACTTATATATGATAAACTGAACAAAGAGACGTTGGAGTACAGGGTCATATTTCCTTGAATGCAGAGTTGCAGGTAGATAGGATAGTGAAGTAGGTATTTAATATGCATTCCTTTATTGTTCAAACCACTGAGTGCAAGATTTGGGAGGTCATGTTGCGGCTGTGCAGGACATTGGTTAGGCCACTTTTGCAACATTGCGTACAATTCTAGTCTCATTCCTATCGGAAAGATGTTGTGAAACTTGGAAAGTTTCAGAAAAAATTGACAAAGATGTTGCCAGGGCTGGAGGATTTGAGCTGTAGGGAGAGCCGGAATAGGCTGGGGCTGTTTTCTCTGAATCATTAGGGGCTGAAAGGTGAATTATAGAGGTTTATAAAATCATGAGAGGCATGCATAGGCTAAATAGACAATGTTTTTTTTCCCCGGGGTAAGCCGGTCCACAATTAGAGGGCATAGGTTTAAGATGAGAGGGGAAAGATTTAAAAGGGACCACAGTAGCAATTTTTATGCTTCGAGGGTGGTATGCGTATGGAATTAGTTGCCAGAGGCTGGTTAAGGTAAAGTATTTAAAAAGAAACATCTGGATGAGAAAATAAATAGAAAGGGTTCAGACGGATATGGGCAGGTGTTGGCAAAATTGACAAGATGAGGTTAAGGAATCTGGTCGACATGGACAAGTTGTACCAGAGGATCCGTTTCTGTTCAGTACATCTCTATGACTATGTCTATACAATGAAGAACATCAAGTGAAACACCTTCATAACCATCCTGTCTACATATGAAGCAAACTTCAAAGAATTATGCCTGAAACCCCAGGTTGATTTGTTCTACAACACTACCAATGGCTCAACATTTAATTGTATAGGTGTTTTTTTTGTTTGTTTTACCAAAGTACAATACCTCGCATTTATCAACATTACACTCCATCTGCAATTCTTTAGCCCAGTGAGTCATAATATTGGTGAAGAAAGGCTGGAAAGTAATCAGTTACCTTGTACCATTTACTGGTTTTAGGAAGAGGGCTTTCACACGTTAGAGCTGGGAAACAGTGATCGGTGTTTCAGGCCAGAAAGTAAGCTCTGTTTTTGTCTCTGCTGTTCCGTGTTGATATTTATTCGAGATCCTTCATAGTGCAGTGTGTGTCTGCAGGATTTCATTCCCTCATATTGCAGACTACAGATAATAGCCATTTAATCTGGAAATAATAGACAAGTATTTCAAGATGTTCATAGTTTATCTCGAAGGCAGAGCATATAAACTCGACATCCTACAGTTGAGGCAAGTACCTTGCATTTCTGAAGAACGTTATTATTTTAACTGGGTAATTCAGTAGAGTGAACCAGATTTCAATAAATCCATACCGATCTGGAAGCTGGCATTTAAAGTTAAAAATTTGGGCATGGTTTAGATTTTGTGCAGTCAGTAGTATCCCTGCCTCTGAGGCAGAGCTCCGAATTCTATTCCAATTCCTAAACTTCCCTGGAAGTGCCCCTAGCTCGAGACCAGATTGTCTGGATTCAAATGCAGCGTGTCAGAACAGGCTGATGAACGAACACACAGGAGAATAATGCTGCAACTTTTGGGGCTATTGTGGAGTGGTGGTCGTGTCTACCTCTGGCCCCTATAGGGCCAACTGGAGGCCAACTAATCCAACTAGAGGTGTTTAATAATATGTCTGAACGCATTGAGTAAAATGATTTTAAAATTGTGGTTTGATCGAGATGGAAGAGGTGTCAGTATTGAATTTCAGAATTTAAGCCCCGGATGCCTGTAAGCACAGACCTTGAGTGGGAGACATATTTGCACCTTCTAGAGGTTTATAAATTCATGAAGTGCATGGATAGGGGGTGAATAGTCAAGATCTTTTCCCCATGCTTGGAAGTCCACAATTAGAAGGTATAGATTTAATGTGAGAGGGGAAATATTTTAAAGTGACGTCGGGGCAACGTTATCACTCAGAATGTGGAGCGTGTACATAATGAACTGTCAGAAGAAGTAATGGAGGTAGGTATAATTACAACATTTAAAAGGAACCCGGATGGATATATTGATCGGAAGGATTTAGAATGATATGTTCCAATTGCTGGCAAATAGATTAGATTCCCTATAGTGTAGCACAAGTCTACACCAACTCTCAGAAGAGTTATCCAGAACCATCTCACCACATTTACCCCGACTAATTCACCTGACATTATGTGCAACTTAGCATGGCCAATTGACATAAGCTGCGCAACTTTGGACTGTGGGAAGAAACCCACGCAGACACAGCGAGAATGCGAAAACTCCACACAGTCAGTCAGCTGTGCCAGCAATCAAACTCAGGTCCCTGGTACTGTGAGGCAGTAGTGCTAACCACTGAGCCAGTGCACCACCCCAAGTAGGGCATGATTACTTTCAGAAATCAGGTTGGCATGGACGACTTGGTCAAAAGTGTTTGCTTCGGTGCTGTATAACTCTTCAGATTCATCAAGCCATTTGATCAAGGTCCCTGTGTAATCTTCACTGTCCACTACATAGCCAAACTTGGTTTCATTCACAATCTTTCTAACAACGCCTTCTATAATTCTCAGCTGAATCATTTGTCTAAATGTCAAAACAAAAATGGATTGAGCAGAAGTCCCTGTGGAACACCACTGTGCACAGTGTCACAAAGCTGGTCCCTTTTCTCTAAAAGCTTCCTTTTCTCAAAGATACTGTCTCCTTGAATTTTTTTTCAGAGGCGTCGTAAATAGTTCTCGGCTCCAAGGTGATTGGTTTGGTACAGAGATTAAACGGTTTTGTGATTAAAGGTATAATGAAAGGGGAGTGGTCAGCTCTCGAGGTGAGCAGTTCATTCCAGAACCAGTTTGCAGTTTAGCTCTGTGGACAGGCTCTCTGTCTCTCTCTCTCTCCCCCCCTCTCTCTCTCTCTCCCCTTCTGCCCTTCTAACTTTAACGTGCAATCATTTGTTCCATTTCAACTGTTTTTAAGGGGGGTTTGCTTATTGGGAAGGTTGTGTACTTTCAGAACAGCTAATTAAGTCTAGTTTGAATAGATTGAGTTCTGTAGGGGTTCTTTATTCTGTTCTTTGTGTTTCATTGTGTAGTTTTGTGAATATTTTTTGTCTATGTTAAAACCTGATAATTTTCACTGTGCACTTACTGAAACAAATTACAAAGTTAGAGTCTGCGCTGCCTGCTCAAGAATATTTTGAGTGGTCTGGCCTAGTCCATAACAACAGGCCTCCAGTCCGAAAAACAACCGTCCTCGATAATGCTGTCTACTGCTATTAGGACACACACACACACATACACAGACACGTACACGACACACATACACATACACATGCACCCAGACATACACACACAGACACACATTCCTGAAGAAGGGCTTATGCCCGAAACGTCAATTCTCCTGTTCCTTGGATGCTGCCTGACCTGCTGCACTTTTCCAGCAACACATTTTCAGCTCTGATCTCCAGCATCTGCAGTCCTCACTTTCTCCTCGAAGACACACACAGAGACACACACAGACACGCATAGACGCACATACACAGATACACACACACAAAGACACGCACACAGAGACACACAGATACATGCACACGCACAGACACACACACCCACAGACAACACATGCACACAGACACACACGGATGTACAAAGAGACATACACACACACACACACACACACACAAACACACACACACACAGACACACACACACACACACACAGACACACACACACACACACAGATACACACGTGCATGCGCGTGTGGCAGACACACACATCTTTAGAGCCTTTAGGATAAAACTCGATAAGTTATGATTAAAGATGGGCTCAAGGCTTGTTGTGAGAGGGTAGTAGAACTAGCTTGAAAAACATGTCATCCATGATCAATAGTTCAGTTGACTGGATGAGCCAAATGACCTTTTTACTGCTCTAATTTTGTACGCACTTTGGTACGTGCATTCGTCTGTGTTAGTATGTGTATTTGCAGGTGCATGTGTGTGTGTGTATCCGTGTTTTTGTGTTTCTGTGTTTTTGTGAGGTTGAGTGTGTCTGCGTGTGCACGTCTGTGTGTGTGTTTGAGTTTGTCTATGTGTGCCTGTGCATGTATCTGCATGTGTCTGCACATGTTTGTGCTCCTCATTACTTTTAGTAATGGAAATATCAATGTACATTTTTGTAATTTCTCCACTGTTTGTCATTCATCTTTACATCATAGCTTGAGGAACTTTGTTTTAGTCATGAATTTGTTATTTTCACAGAGAAGGAAATCTACATGACTTCTTCCTAGGATGATCATGACCCAATGTGAGACCTATATTTTAAGCCATTCATCAAAATGGTAACATCGATAAATTGCTGTGACCAATAGAGGAGTGGCAGTAGAAAAGAAAACAGTTACTCAACAACCCAGGGAACTCTGGACCGGTGAGCCTGACATCAGTGGTGGGTGAGTTGTAGGATGGGATTCTGAGGGATAGCCAATTGCATGCATGTTCAAAGGCAAGGCTTGATTGGGGATAGTCACCATGGCTTTTTGTGTGAGAAATCGTGTCACACTAATTTGACTGAGTATGTTAAAGAGGTGACAAAGCAGATTGATGAAGGCAGTGTTGTAGATGCTTTCCATATAGACTGGAGCAAGTTCTTCGACAAGATTCTGCATATTAGGCAAGTTAGTAAGGTTAGGTCACATGGGATCCAGCGCACCCAAGACAACTGAATAAAAAAATAGATTGAAGGAAGGCGACAGAGGTTGGTAGAGGATTCCTTTTCAGACTGGAGGCCTGTGAACAGTCGTGTGCCAGAAGGATCAATGCTGAGCCCACTGCTTTTCGTTATTTATATAAATGATGTGGATGTGACCATAGGTGGTAAGGGTAGCAAGTTTGAAGATTACACCAAAATTTTTGGTGTTGTGGGTAATGAAGAAAATTATCTCAGAGTGCAATGAGACGTCGATCAGACAGGCCCATGGGCTGACGATTGGCAGATGGTGTTTAATTCAGATAAATGTGAAGTGCTGCATTTTGGGAAGCAAATCGGGGTACTTAATGGAAATTTATTGGAGGATGTTGCGGAGCAACGAGAAGGAGAGATGTAGTGCAACACTCCTTCAAAGCGAATAGTATAGTGAACAAGGTGTTTGGTATGTTTGCCTTCATTTGTCAGAGCATTGAGTTTCGGAGTTGGGATGTCATGTTACAGCTGTACAGGATGTCAGTGAGGCCACATTTTGGAATACTGTGTGATGTTCTGGTCTCCCTGCTGTACGATGGTTGCTGTGAAACTTGAAAGGGTTCAGAAAAGATTTATAAGGATGTTGCCAGGTTTGGAGAGTTTGAGCTATAAGCAGAGGCTGAATAGGCAAAAGTGGTTTTCCCTGCAGAATCACGGACTTAAGGCTGACCATACAGAGGTTTATAAAATCATAAGGGGCATGGATTTTGTAAATAGACAAGGTCTATTTCCCAGAATAGGAGATTCCAAAAATAGAGGGCATAGGTTTAAGGTGCAAGGGGAAATATTTTAGATGGAACTTCAAGGCAATGATTTCATCCAGAGGGAGGTGTCCATATGGGATTATCTGCCAGAGGAAGTGGTGGAGTCTGGCATCTTGATGGGTATCTGAATAAGGAGGTATAGAGGAATATGAGCCAAATGCTGGCAAATCAGACTCGATCAGATTGGGATGTCTGGTCAGCACGGACAAATTTTCATGTTATATGACTCTTATAAGAGGGATGAGGAGACATTCTAAACAGGCATTTCATGTGGGAATTCTCTTCCCCACAAGTTTGAGATGTTTCTTTGTTTACATTGATTCAAAGCTGAGTTAGTTAAATATTTGGCAGAGAAGTGAGTCATGGATAACGGGATACAGTCAGGAAAGTGGGGCTGTGACCATAACCTGATCAGTCAAAATCTTAGTGCCTGTTGGAGAAGGCTCAGTGTCTAATGGCCCATTTCTGCTCCTCAGTCCCATGTTTCTGTGTTCCATTCAGTTCCTCACACCTGCTAGACAGGGACAGGTAGAGGCTACTTACTGCGATACCCTAGTGCACAGAAATACAGGAGACCATTCAGCCCCTCAAAACTGTCACACACAATTTGGGCTGGTTTGGAAAATGTAATTGGAAAACCCAGGTTGGGTATCAAAGAGGTCGCTCATCTCTCTTGATAGAGCTTCCCCTCTCTGCAACATCTGCTTCATATGTTGGTCATGTTGTAGACCCAGTTTCACGGTGCATACAGCCCCAACACGTCAGCCAGAGATGGTCCAGACAATCTGGCAACATTCAATAACAGAGCTTCCAGGAAAATAACACCTTCTACTTTCCAATAATAGAATGTGAGAACCCCACAACCAGGGGTATGTCATTCATCCACACGGCCCCCTCCCTCACAAGCATGTCTTCACCCACAATAAGATCAGAAGGTATAATATCCTCTATCATGACCAGTTCTTCACAGCCCTCAACTCTGATTGTTCAAAAAGCACTCCTTACCCCCACACTGTGACCTATTGATATGAGCAAAAGATGTGAACACAAAGGCTCAGGGAAGAGTGACCGGCCCTGACATCAAGGATGGTCTCAAGGAGCCTGAGCAGGATTGCGCTTAATGGGAATGAGTTGGAAACTTCCCTGGTTAGAATGATTTAAAGCATAAAGCACACTGATTGTGGTTTGTGTACAAAAATCCATGCAGTCCTGGACATATCTGCAAAAGATCCTCAAGGTAGCTTCCTCAGCGCAAACATCTTCAGCTGCTTTCTAAAGATTAGAAGTGAGGGTGTTCATTGAAGGTCACACAATATTCAGGAAAAATGTCCCCCTTCAGCTCCTGAACTAGTCTGTGTCCATGTGCAGCAAGATCTGGACAACATTCAGGCTTGTGCTGTTGGAAGTATCGGTAACATTCATGTAACAGTGCTGCTGGACACTGAACATTTCCACAGTTAAGAGGAAGAGATTATTCAGCTCCTCACGCTATCTTCACAGGAATATGAGGAAGTCATTCAGCTCAATGAAATTATTGGAGAAGTTTAGAGATAGCCCATTTAGTGCATCCAACGAATTATACAAGAAGAAAAGGAGTCAAGTGTTATAGAAGACCGCAGAGCTCCTCAAAAATATTTGAAGGTTTGACCTAGACTCTATCAACAATGAAATGTTCTGATAAAGTAATATCCCATAAACATGTACTTGGCAAAAAGGAAAGATCAGACACAGATTGTCAGATGCAATTCTCCAATCTAGGAAGGAAAACAAATCCACTGAAGCTTCCAACTCTGTGGTGACCCCAATAGCTTCTGATGTTACTGAGAAACCAAAACACTTCCTGTAATGTGGCTGCCAGAACTGCGCACAGTATTCTATCTATGGCCTAACCAATGGCATGTTTAACTCATATTATGTCGCCTCGATGAAGAAACACTATGCCTACAGTCCCGTGTGATTTCTTAACTGGCTATTACACTGTCCAGTCACATTGAGGGAAGTGTGGAGAAACACCCTCTGACCTCCCTAGTGTTCTGCTATTTATTGAATTCTCCCCTGTCTAGTTCCTTCATCCAAAGTGCATCACATCCTATTTATCAATGTTCCATTCCATCTACCATTGATCTGACAATTCCACCTGTATCTTCCCGTAACATAAGGCTTTCCTCCTCACTGCCAACCACCCGGCCAATCTTTGTGTCAAACACAAAATTACTTATTACGCTCAGCCCCCACCCCCCACTACCCCCTCCACATTATTATTTACATCATTTATGAATACCACAAATAATTAGATACATTACTCTTCTCGCTGTGGTACACCACCAGACACTGGTGTATCGCTACAACCTTCCCAGTGACTTGGGACCACATAGCTGTTTTCTAGTCCTCTAGCACCTCTCTTGTGTGGTCAGATTCGACTAAAACATTTAGGTCAGGACATTTCCTCTCTTGTCTCCAATAGCATCCTACGATACAACTCATCTGGAATTTACATCATCCAAAACCATTAATCCCAACTTGCATCTTATATAAATCTGCTCGAGAACTTCCCAGTCCATCTTCTTGAATTCTGTACCTGCATCTTCCTTTCTCAAATAAAACAGATGTGAAACTCTCATGTCACAGTCTATCAATGTTCCCCGGTTTCACATACTGATTACCCCATTGGTTTCGATATGGGTCCGAATTTTTTCCTGGTGATACTGTTCAGCTTGTTTTTGTAGAACGTCTTGGGTTCCCCCTAACTTTGCCTGCTGCACTTCTCCATGCCCCTGCATTAGTCAGTCTGCTGTGGGTGAATTTTCTAAGTTTCCCTGAGATCACCTCTCATTCTTTGAAACAGTAAAGAACACAGGTATAATCCCATCCACACTGCATGCAGTCTGTGCAAAACGCCTTTACTTCGATATTCCAATTTCCGTTAACTGAAGGCTAACGTCACTTTTACCTTTCCGTTTCCTAAAGTCGCACCTGAACCACTTGGTTCAATTTTATTTACTATTCACTATCTGAACTCTTAAACATCCACCTGAATATCTAACTATATCACATCCAATAGTTCTCCATTGTCTCCCCCTACAAGAAACATCTTCAAACCATTTCAAAAAAAGTTTGTTAACAGTGATGAATCGGGTGAGATCCAAGATGGCGGCGATCCAGTAGGTCAGCCCTGCTGAGCTCTGCACCAGAACCCAGACAAAGTTTTGCATTCACCATCTCTTTCTTCCCTATTGTGGTAAAATCGGAGGTTTTTGATCCCCAGTATTGCTCTATGCCATTTTTAGTGAGTAACGGAAAATAACTAAGGGAAAAGGATCATGAGGATCACAACCAGCAGGGCACTTCAGCAATGGATACGCTCGCGGCTGTGACGTCGGCCTCTGCGAACGCTCCAGGAGATTAATCTGTGGAGTAGAGCCTGGCCTCAGAGTTCAGAGCCTGCGACAGAAGATTGATTCAGCGATGGAGGAGACCTGAACCAGGCTGGAACTGATCTCAGCCAAGCGACAGAAGAAGGATCAGGAGACCCAGCGTCTTGGCCCGTGCATCGTCGAGGTGGAACAGCGGATCGCGGCTTTGGAAACCATGGCAGAATCCTCGGCGGGTCGTGTCGAAGCCCTGGAATGGTAGCTAAGGGCCTTAGTAGAATAGGTCGACGACCTCGAAAATCAGGGCCATCAGAAGAACATCAGCCTGGTCGGGCTGTCAGAACGAGAAGAAAACGGCCAGCTTGTCAACTTCTTTTCGTTTCTCTCACTTACCGCTGAATGAGAAAGTGGGTTCAGCGATGGTGGGGGTGGTTACATTTTGTTTCACCCGGACTGCCTGATGTCAAAGTATGGATGGGATGGATTTAATTTTCTTGTTGTAAGACGCATGCAACTTTTGAAAACATTGTTTTGCCTGGATTTGATGAGCGGCTTCAGCTCGGAAGAGTCATGGGGGATTAATGGGTAATATGTACACCCTCTGCAGGAAGGGGGGATCTCTCCACTTATTTGTGTTATATGTTGGCTCATTTTAGAAATATTTGTGAGAAGTTTTGCTTTGGCTGTTATTGTAGCTATAGTTTCAAGTTTGTATGAACTGTTTACTGCTTTCACTTGACGTGCTATAAATGGGGTTCTTCTCCCAGTGGGTCATGGGCTGCTTCGGATAGATATGGCTAATCGCTTGTTTAATGGTGCACGTGGAACCTTAAGGAGAGTCACTCACTCATTAAGAGAAGAAGATACTTTCAAGCCTCGGAAAGGAAGGGGTCAATGTAGCCTTGCTGCAAGAAACACATCTAACTGATAAGGAGCAATTAAAGTTACAGCAGGGAAGGTTCGGTCCGGTGTATATTTCATCCTTTACTTCGAAAAGTAGAGGAGTAGCTTCACTCATTCATACAAACCTTCCACTTCAGTTGTTTGACCAAATTAACGACGAACGTGAGTGGTTTCTGATCCTTAAAGCTTTAATACATGGAGAGGAATATGGGACATTGTATAATATTGCCCCACCACACTCCCTCAAATGCGCTCTCCAGGTTGATGACCCTTGGGGAACATTGTACAATTAAAAGGGAGACTTTAACCGACTTATGGACCCGAAGTGGATAGGATGTCAAGGGGTCTCACGGGTATTTCCCAGCCATCAAGGCAGCTGGTGGACCTGAACAGGGAGCTGCCTTGGTGGACGTTTGAGATGTCTTCACCCTGAAGGTAGGGGCTTCACGTTTTTTTTTTATCCCACGTAAGTGCTATACCAGGATTGACATTTTTTTGTCCCATTGGACTTTTTAAATTCGATGCTGCCCTGCAAAATTCTGATCATGCAGCAGTGTACGTGGATGTTCAGGCCGATGGCGATGGGACAGGCTCGCAGCACTGGCGCATGGGTCCTTGCCTTCTGAAAGATAGCAAATTCATTGAGTACTTTTCGCGGGTATTGAAGTTTTTATTGGGACATTAACTTGGGTACGGGCAGTAAACCATCTGTGTTCTGGAAGACTGCCAAGGCCTATACAAGGGGTTTGATTATTTCTTACTCGGTGACTCGGAAGCGGCAGAAGGGACAGCAGCAGCGTATGCTCAAGGCTTGGCTGAAGGCAGCTGAGACAGCATTCTTTGACAGACTGTCTGTAACTAAGTTGCAGCAGATTACAGCCCTCTGGGCTTCTCTGAAGACTGCGCCCACCCAGACCGCAAAGAGGGAGATTTCCTTTGCAAAACAGAGGTTATTCGAGTTTGGTGCCAAACTGAGAAGGTATTTGGCGCACTTGGCCAGAAAGAAGAGTGCCCCCAATCTATTACATCCATTAGAGAGGGTGCTGGTACGATCACCTGCCGTCCCAAAAGGGTTCATGCAGCATTCAGAAAGTTCTACTCTGGGTTGCTCCAGTCAGAGGATTGTGCGGACAGATTGGTGAAAACGGAGTCATTTTTAGACCCTGGACCTCCCAGGTATAGCTTCAGAGCAGGAGTCTCTTTTGAATGCCCCGTGACATCCAAGAGATACAGGATGCGTGACATCCAAGAGATAAAGCAGCTCCAGAGTGGCAGACCGATCGGCCAGATGGCTTGTGGAGTGAGATTTATTAGGAGTTCATAGACATGATGGCTGGACCAATGTTGGATATATTCAATTATTCTTGTGGACTGAACTGCCTCCCATCCTCTCAGAGAGAAGCAAACATATCTCTTATTCTCAAGAGAGGGAAAGCCCCAGAGGATTGCCTATTCGTATAGGCCTATACAGTTATTAAACGTGGAATTTAAAATTTTGTCGAAAAAACTAGCGTTAAGGCTGGAGAAGGTCTTGTCCTTCTTTGTGAAAGAGGACCAGACAGGTTTTATTGAGAGTCACAGGTCCCCTGTTAATATTAGGAGAGTGCAAAATATGGTTCAGGTGTGCCAGCAAGGTCGATTTCAGGCTTGGTAGTCTCGTTGGATGCAGAGAAAGCATTTGCTTGTGTGTAGTGGCCATACCTCTTTTATGTCTTGGAACTGTTTTGCCTTGGAGGTGTCTTTGCCTGTTGGATGGCAGAATTATATAGTGACGCAACAGTGACAGGAGTTCTCACTAATGGAATAAGGTCTACTGGTATAATTTTAGCATCGGCAGAGGTGCCCCTTTCGCCGTTATTATTTGTATTGGTGATTTGAGCCGTTGGCAGAGGCCACCCAGAGGGGTCCCAATATAACTGAACGGGTGGTAGGGTCAGGAAGGCATGACATTATCCTTACACAGATGACGTTCTTCACTCTCTAACTAACCTGATGATATCTTTGCCCCGTTTTAAAGAAGTGATTGATTTCTTTGAATCTATCACTGGGTATAACATCAATTTTATGAAATCGGACGCCATGCCTGTTGGGGTGTTATTCGAGTACCTGATCATGGGGGGTGCAATCCGATTCCCTTTCAGATGGTCACAACAAGGTCTCCTCTATTTAGGCATTTTTACCACACCGCCCTTCAGTCAATTATATAAAGCAAACTTCGTGCAAGTGCTCGAGAAGATAAGACAGGACCTTCGGCTCGAGGAAGATATTCCAATATCCTGGTTGGGTAGAATACCTCCAGTTAAAATGAATGTACTTCCTCGTTTCTTCTATCCCATGTGAATGGTCCTTTTGATGCTCTCCAGGTCGATTCTATGGAGGCTTTACAGTTGTTTAAGCTTGTTTATCTGGCACCACAGGTGGCCTGTTATGAAGCTCGCCAAATTGCAGCTTCTGCAGGAGATTAAGGGTGTGAATTTTCTGGACTTTAAGAAATATCAACGAGGTTCCCTGCAATCGGATGTGGCTGATTGAGCTTGCAAAGACCTGCTATTAGTTTGGCTGGACATTGAGGCATCCCAGGCAAAATGTCCCCTCATTAATCTGTTGTTCGTGGGCAAGACGAGAACTGTTATGGACCATTGCAGAAATCCAATTGTCCTTAAAATGATGCGACAAAGTGAGGACAATTTACAAACATAATCTTCCCCTTTAACTCCCATTGTAGGATTGGTAGGATCCCAGCTGGGATTGATGGATTATGGCTTTTGGCTCTGAGAGTCCAGAGGAGTTTCCTGTTTGGGAGAATTATTTGACGTGGTGGTCATGATGGTTTTAGAGCAGCTGAGCCAGAAATATGAGTTATCTTGGAGGGGCCACTTTCGTTACTTTCAGATGAGGAATTTTAGACAGAAAAAAAGACTCCATTAATGATTAGTCCCCATAGGTCGGAAATGGAGGGAAGAGTGCTTCGTCCACAGGTGGTCTCTTGGTCAACACCCTCTATCATTTATTAAGAAGTAGTGTCTCAAATGATATAGAGCGGCTGCAAGGAATCTGGGCTCAGGAATTGTGGGTGGAGATCTCACCAGAGGAGTGGGAAGATATTTGGGAAACCGTAAGGAAGAGTTCAATTTGCAATTGGACGTAGGCTATGCAGTTGAAGGTACTCCACAGGGTTTAATTGACACCCGAGCAGCCTGTCAAATTTAAGACAGGAGAGTCCCCAATGTGCCCCAAATGTACAATAGATGTTGGTACACTTACGTATTGCTTGTGATCATGCCACAAGCTTCGTAGGTATTGGTGGACGATAGCAAGAGTTTTGGAAGGGGTTTTGGGAACCGAGGTCAAGGCAAATCCGGTGCCCCTCCTCTTGTGTTCGCTGAATCTTCCGTCTTTGGACTTGCATGGGAATAAATTGTTTAGGATTCTTTCATTTTGTGCGAGGAAGAACATTCTGATAAACTGGGTTCCAGGAAACCTCCCAGGACCCTAATCGTGGTGTAGGCTAGTTATGGAGCCCATTCCCCTCGACTTCCTTATGAGTATGGGCACCCAAGAAATGAACATTGTCATAGGACGTGGCGGCCCTATTTCAACCATATACACATGGTTTTATTGGCTATATTGGTCAGGACATTTGTGTAACCGTGAGGGCTCTGAGAGGAAGAATTCTGAACAAATACGGGTATGGCAACTCATGCTACCGGTGATGGGGAGATTTGGTAGGATTGTGCTGGGTGTTGTAACTTCATGTAATTTAAGTTAATTTGCCTTGGTTCAGCTCGGTTTAATCTATGTTTTGTTTTGATTTTGTTTTGACATCAGCCCATTGATTTTGTGCACAGGGAAGAGAATGAGTCCATTCAGCCTCTCATGCTTCTTACACAGCAACCAGAGTAGGTCATTTCACACCATGTGTCAATTATACAGGATTGGAGGGAATGAAGAGAATATATAGAAGTGAGAATACAAGCTTACCGCTTTCACGATGGAATATAAAGTATTGAGAAAACTGCTGGAATTTAAGAAAATTATTAAAATCGATTATTCAGGAATTAATGAAAGGACATTTACAAAGTGAAGCCACATTCCATCAGAATCAACATAATTTTACAAAAGATGAATCATATTTTCATTTTTTATTTGAGTCTTTAAGAATGTGACAAGCAAGCTGCATAATGAGGATCCTGGAGATGTAAAATCAGGACTTGCAGAAGACATTGAACAAGGTGTGCACAAAAAAATTAATCTGCAGAATAAGATTGCATATGGTTAGAAGTAATTTATTCGCTTGGATGTAGGATTGGCGAAACAAAGAATTGCATTGAGTTGGAATAACTGGTTCATTTACTGTTTCCAAAAATACCATAGGGCTCAGTCCCCAGGCCCCAACTATTAGCAATAAATACTATCACCTATTTGAGGGGATGGACATGCTATAATCAGTTTTTCAGAAGACACTGACTCAGGTGATAAATTGTAATGAATGGTTAAGAATAGGTTGCAGATGAAATGAAACAATGAAAAGTATGCGGCCGTTTTGGTCAGTGTAACAGAAAGGCAACTTACTATCCAAACAGAGGGAAACTACAGAGTGCTTAGGTACAGAGGGATCTGGTATACTCATCCATATCGCAAAAGACACAAATGCAGGTGTAGCAGATAATGAGAAATGCAACTGCAAATTTGGTATTTATTTCTGAAAGAATAGATTATAAAGTGAGGGAGGTACTGCTGCAATAATGCCAGGCATTTGTGAGATCGCAATTGAGTACTGTGTACAGTTTTGGTGTCCTGACTGCAGGAGGTATGTAATTACCATGGAGGCAGTTCAGAATACGTTTACTAGACTGATTCCAGAGATAAGGAGTTTGTCCTCTGAAGAGAGATTGAGCAGTTCAGGCCTATACTCTCTGTAGTTTAGAAAAATGGGAGGAGATGTCACTGAGGACTGGGCAATGCTAAAGGTGATTGATAATGTCGACATGCATTGGGTATTTCCTCATGTGGGGTAACCTACAACAAGAGATCAGAGTTTTAGGATAAGTGGAGAGGAATTAGAACAGTGATGAGATAATGGAGCAGGCTGACATCAGCCATGATTGCATTCAATAATGGAGCAGGCTGACATCTGAAATGACTATATTCAATGGTGGAGCAGGCTGAAATCAGCCATGATTGTATTCAATGGTGGAGCAGGCTGACATCAGCCATGATTGTATTCAATGGTGGAGCAGGCTGACATCAGCCATGATTGTATTCAATGGTGGAGCAGGCTGGAGGAGCTGGATTGCTGACTGATGTTCCTCGTCTTTCTTCAGCCCTTCAAACGTGTTACACAGGAATAGCGGAGGGCTGGTTAATCGACAGAAAGCAGGCACTCCGGATAAATGAGATTTAATCAGTTTAAAAGAATGTAACCAGTAGGGTCACACAGTGACCACTGCAGGGTCCTCAGCTATTTACCATCTATATCAATGATCTAGAGAAGTGGAACAAATGTACTGTAACTAAGTTTGCCAATGGAAATAATATAAGCAGGAAATTAAATAATCAATGGAAGTTGTAGAGTCTGTAAATGGATATGGACAAGTTAATCAAAGGATAAAAGTTTGGCAGGTGGGATTTAACGTCTTATATAACCTGTAATTTTCTTCAAGGAAGAACGGCAGGCAGTATGTTACTGAAATACAGAGGGATTACAGGACTTAGTGACACCGTGTGTACTGAAGGGTTTACTCTGAGCCGTGCAGACATGGCATGTGTTGCTCCATCACCCTGATTGTCTGCTGCCTGATGTTCCCAGCGGGCCTATTGCTCTCATCCACCATATATATCCTCCGTCACTGAATGATGACACTGATGTTGAGATCGGAGAGATGATGGAGCTGTCACCCAGTCCTGCCTGGAAAGTTCTGGAACATAGAAGCTGAATGAAACTCTGACCCAAAAACCACTGGTAGCACGGTCCTCCCCCTGATATGAAGCTGCAGGTCGTGTTGAAGGAGGTGACACCGCTCTGGGACCAGCTCCTTGTTCAATCAGGGTCCCCTCACACTCTGCTCCTTGGTTATGTGGAGCTTGGGAAGCTGTTCCTGGAAAACCCCGGGGTGGATCCAGCAGATCCCTTTCCCCAGACAAACTCACTGCGTGATTTCAGAGCTTCCCCTCTCTGTAGCCTCTGCTCCATTTGTTGTTCATGTTACAGACCCAGATGCTTTTACTATCGTCCCCATGCTCCATCCACAGTTGTGTCACCAAATCCTCAGGTCTTCCTGAATGTCTGAAGTAGCTCACAGCACAACCTCCAATAAAACATTCCCAGCAGCTCCACTAACTTTCCAATAACAGGAGTCAGTCCGGAGTCCCTCAGTTCCAAGTTTGATGCCCGGTAATTTACAATAGTATTCGAGGGGCTTCCTCGTGTAATTGACCGCATGATCAGCTGAGAGGGACAAACACAGATGTTCAGTGAACAGGCACAGACCAAATTTTAAAGACGTGTCTCAAAGCTGCTGAGACCCCCTGCCCACCAAGGAGCAGTACATGGTACACACCAGGAAGTGAACAACAGCCCAACACACACTCCACTGTCCATGGACCACTACATCGGACACATGAGGAAGTGAGCAACAGCCCAACACACGCTCCACTGTTCATGGAGCACCACATGGGACACACCAGGCAGTGAAAAGCCCGAGACACACCATTTCATTGTTTCTGAGCTTCACAGGGCCAGCTCTTGATACATTAAGGATCCAAATGGGATCCACAGCCGTGATGTATAGAAGAGTATGAGCCGTGCACTTTGCATGTTGTTTCTGAACTTCATAGTTACATCCCCGGGGATTCAGGAATATTAGCACCAACGGTCAGGGTAAGGTACAGAAAGACAGATACTCGTGTTATATTTGGATGATTACTTGATCAACAAGTTGAATAAACACGGCTCTTCTCAGAGAAATGGGATTAGCCGGAGGAGTCAGATGCTGACGGGTCCAATAACAAGCGTAAGAACATCAAATAAATATGCTGACAGATCAGCTCAAATGGTCAGTTATGCCCGATACCAACTCCACCTCACTGAATCAGATATCATAATCCAGATGAGATATATATTCAGCGTGAAGCACTGCGCAGAGGAGGCTAGTGTAGTGCTCAATACAAACCAGCAATCTGTACAGACTGTGCAGACCACATCAGTCCACAGGGGGCTGTGCAGTGAATAACTCTGTAAACCTGGAGAAGTTACCCTTCCAGCATGTAGAGCTGTGTCCACCATCCGAGTGCATTGCTCAGTAATACTGTGTTTGATTACTGCCCACTTGCAGGAAACTTGCAGCCCATGCTGCAAGTGACAGGATGTGCAACTCCCATCCATTTACAGCTCCATATCTTCATTGTTCCAGGCGCTTTAGACTATCTAATCAAGAGGAAGGATGAAGCTTACATAAGGTTGAGGAGGCAAGGGTTAAGCAGTGCCCTAGAAGGTTGCAAGGAAACCAGGGTGGAAATGAAGAATAAACTCAGGAGAGATAAAAGTGTGCATGATCAAGGCTTGGCGGGTAGAATTAAGGTAAAACCTAAGACGTTCTACACTTACATGAGAAACAAGAGGATGGCCAGAGTGAGGGTAGGGCGACCAGGGATAGTGGAGCGAACTTATGCCAGGGGTCGGAGGAGGTAACGAAAGTTCTTAATGAATATTTGCTTCAGTATTCACTAATGAGAGAGACCTTGACGTTTCTGAGGACAGCATGAAACAGGCGAATATGCTAGAACAGGAGGATGTGTTGAAACATTTGAGAAACACACGGATAGATAAATTTATTAGGCCAAACAGGATATGCCCCAGGATACTATAGGAAGTGAGAAGAGATTGCTGCGCATTTTGCGATGATCTTTTGCATCCTCACTGTCCACTGGAGTCGTGCCAGGTGTCAGGAGGCTGGCAAAAGTTCATGCCTGGTTCAAGAAAGGGAATAGGGATAATCCTGGGAAGTATTGGCTAACCAGTCTTACACCAGTGACGGGCAAAGTATTGGAGAGGATTTGAGAGACAGGATGTATGAATACTTGGAAAATTATAAATGATTAGAGACAGTCAACATGGCTTTGCGAGGAGCACGTCATGCCTCATAAATCTTATTGAATCCCTTAAGGATGTGGCAAAACACGTTGATGAATTAGAGCAGTGGATGTGTTATATATGCATTTTAACAAGGCGTTTGATAAAGTTACCCACGATAAGCTCATTCACAAGATAAGGAGGCATGGCTTACAGGGAGATCTGGCTGTCTGGATGGAGAATTGGCTGGCCCACAGAAGACAGAAGGTGGTGGTAGATGGAACAGATCCCGCCTGGAGCTTGGTGACTAACTTGGTGATCTGTTCTGGGACCTCTGCTCTTTGTGATTTTTTTAATAAGAGAGTAGATGACGAATTGGAAGGGTGGATTCATAGGTTCGCTGATGTCACGAACATTGGTGGAGTTGGTGGTTAGTGTGGAGGGCTGTTCTAGGTTACAACAGGACATTGACATAACTGAGCTGATGAGTGACAGATCGAGATAAATCTGGAATGGCGGGATCTTGGGTCCATGTCTATAGATCCTCAAAGTTGCCATCCAGTTTGGTGCTGTTGTTTAGAAAGCATATGATGTGTTGGCTTTCATAGCCGGGGAGATCAGTTTCAGAGCTATGAGGTTATGCCGCAGCTCTATAATCCCACTGTTTAACCCAGTGTGATAAAGGTGAATGTTGTTCTGCATTGAGAGCTTGCAAGTACTTGTCATATGACTAGCTAATATTTTCAGAGTTTACTGAACTGAAACTATGTGACATCTGGCTGTGAAACAGATATGTTGAGCTCTGGTTGCTCTTTTAACAACTATTCGAATTTAAACAACCAAGTTTAAATAATGTCCCAATATACTAAACCCATTCGATTTTAAACTTATTGTTTTGCCAACATCAAACCAAGGAGATGAGCTGATGTTGAGGGAATGAAGAGGCACGCATTTTGGAAGTTCGACAGAGAGTAAACTACCATCGTGAGACTCTGCCAAGGACAACATTCTCTATGTAAGATTCATTTTTTGAACGAAATATCCTTGCATTAAAAGACAGAATATGACCCAGGGAGATATTCAGTTGAAAGAAGGAGGGCATTGGAGACTAAAGCCACTGTCTGGTTTAAGTAATTGTAATACAGTTTTTCTTTAATTGGGAGATTATATTGTTAAAGGTGGAGAAAGATAACAAACAGTTCAGAGAAGGGGAAGCTTTGAGTTGGGAATAACTGTTGTTATTCAATGTTCACTTTTAGAATTAAGGAATACATTGATAATATTTCCTGTTAAGTAGCGGAATTTGCGAGCTCTCTGTCACTCGACTTTAACAGATTATGAGCGAGGTGAGCTTTTCTGAGTGTTTGGTTTAATTAGCAGAAGGGTTCATCGCCCTGTCATAACACTACACTTGTAATACCGTGTTCTAGTCACCTCATTAAAGGAAAGAGGTGGAAGCTATAGAGAGAATGCAGAGAATTATCTATGGAACAGCAGAAAGGTTGACAGGAGCCACACAGAGTGAGTGAAATATTGAGAAAGTCACCACGTGAAAAGTAAACACTGGCAGATTCCCAATGTCTATTTAAACGTCAGTGTGGCACTGGGTGTAGTGCGTCTGTATTGATGACTGGGTATCTGTGTGTGCATGTGCATCTGTGTATCGGCATTTGTCTATGTGTGCTGAAAATGTGTGGCTGGAAAAGCGCAGCAGGTCAGGCAGCATCCAAGGAGCAGGAGAATCGATGTTTAGGGCATGAGCCCTTCTTCAGGAATTTGTCTATGTGTGCCTATATATGTGCTATTGCATCAGTCTCTGTGTGTGTCTGTGCATCTATATTCATCTCTGTGTGTCTCTGCATGTCTTATTTTTTCACTGTGTGTATCTGCGTTTCTGCATTCATCGCTGTGTGCATCTGCATGTCTGTATTTGTCTCTGTGTGTATCTGCATGTCTGTATTTGTCTCTGTGCGTATCTGCATGCCTATATTTATGTCTGTGTGCAGCTGCATGTCTGTATTCATCTCTGTGTGTACCAGACTGTCTGTATTCAACTCTGTGTGTATCCGCGTGTCTGTATCCATCTCTGCGTGTATCTGTGTGTCTCTATTCGTCTCTGTGTGCATCTGCGTATCTCTGTGTGTATCAGAACACATTGTTTTTGTCTCTGTGTATATCAGTTTATCTGTATTCAACTCTGTGTGTATACGTGTATTTGTATTCCTCTCTGTTGGTATCAGTGTGACTTTATTCATCTCTGTGTGTAACTGCGTGTCTATATTTGCCCTTCTGGGTATCTGCGTGTTTATATTTGTCTTTCTGTGTATCTGTGAGTATGTATTCATCTCTGTGTACATTTGCGTGTCTGCATTCGTCTCTGAATCTGCGTGTCTGTATTCATCTCTATGTGCATCTGCTTGCCTGTATCCATCTCTGTGTGTCATTAAATTTGTCTCCGTGTGTATCTGTGAGTCTGTATGTGTGTCTGCGTATCTGTGTTTGTCTCTGTGTGTATCTGTGTGTCTGTTTTCATCTCTGTGTGTATCCGTGTGTCTTTATTCGTCTCTGTGGGCATCTGTGTGACTCTATTCGTCTCTGTGTCTATTTGCGTGTTTGCGTTTGTCTCTGTTTGTATCTGTGTGTCTGTATTCATCTTACGTGTATCTGTGTGTCTCTATCCATCTCTCTGTCTATCTGCGTGTCTCTGTGTGTATCTGCGTGTCTGCATCTGTCTCTGTGTGCATCTGCGTGTTTGCATTCGTCTCTATGTCTATCTGCATGCCTGTGTTCATGTGTGAGTATCTGTGTGTCTGTATTCGTCTCTGTGTGTATCTGCGGGTCTGTGTTTGTCTCTGTGTGTATCTGCGTGTCTGTGTTCATCTCCGTGCGTATCCTTGCGTCTGTATTCATCCCTGTGGGCACCTGTGTGAGTCTATTCGTCTTTGTGTGTATCTGCATGTCGATATTTGTCTCTGTGTGTATCTGCGTGTGTGTATTCATCTCTGTGTCTGCGTGCCTGTATTCATCTCTGTTGTGTATCTTCCTGTCTGTATTTGTCTCTGTGTGTATCTGTGTGCCTGTATTTGTTTCTGTGTGTCGCTGCATGTCTCTGTGTGCGCCTGTGCATCTGTATTCATCTCTGTGTGTATGTATTTGTCTCTATGTGTATTTTCGTGTCTGTTTCCATCTCTGCGTTTTGTCTGCGTGCCTGTATTTGTCTCTGTGTGTATCTGTGTGTCCTTGTGCACAGCGCATCTGTCAGCATCTCTGGTGTTTAAAGTGATGCAATGCCCCCCTCTGCTGGCCTTCACACTCCTCTGCGTTGACAGCACCGCAGGGTGACAACCATCAGGGGATTCAGTCTCGGAGGGAGGGGGAGGGAGGCAGCTCATGGCGCCATCCAAACTGACAGAACCATCCGCACACGCACACCCACAGTTTGGTATATGGAGGATTGTATTCGTACTGAGGACCCTTAGAGAGGAGAATTTTCATGTAAAGTTATGTCTATGGTCGCTCTGCAATGTGGAAGTGATTTGTCTTTGAAGATTATTCATGACACAGAGTGCACAAATTAATGTGTATTTCTATCGCAAATGCATCCAAGCAAGATTGACAGAACCATTTGTAAGTCAATGCAATGAATGTATTTCACGTTCATTACCTTGACATGTTTTATAATATACTCCTACAAATTATAAATGAGAAAAGATTGAAAATCCTGAAATGGACACAGTAGTGGTGGTAATATCTCAGGAACGATATCGTTAGGTATCAGACGAAACTGCTCTGTGCTTCCAAAAATGTTATTTGAAAAACCAAACAGTGAGAGATTGACAGTATTTGATGCCCTCTGAAAGAAACAAAAAAAAAACTGACACGAGTGCAAAGGCATGGGGAGGCTAGCAGAAGGTGGCATTGTATAACTATAAACTAAACAGGGACAGACGTAGAGGTGTGGGGGGCGGGGTGGTGGTGAGGGGTTGATCTCAATTTCAATGGATTTACCCCAAAAAACGGCAGGACATCATCTCAGGAGATACACACATACGTACACAGACACGTTAAACACACAACACATATACATACAGATATGGACACACAAACAAACACACACACTCCTGCACACAGTTTCTTTAAGATAGAGTTGAATAAGCTTTTCATTAATTTGGGAATCAGTGATCATTTGGCGAAGGCAGGAGAATGTAGGTGAGAAACAGTTCAGCTGTAATCCAATGGCACAGCAGGTCCAATGGGCTAAGTGGCCTGATTCTGCTCTATTTTCCCATATTCAGGAGAGAGCTTTCAAAGGCTGAATTTGAATGCAGATTACAGGGTTAAAGGTAGGTTTATTGGCAGTGTGGAGGAACAAAGGGATGTTGGGGTCCACGTCTGTAGATTCCTCAAAGTTGCCAAAGCCCTCAAGGTAAGAATGTGTATGATGTGTTGGCTTTCAGAAGCTGGGGGATTGAGTTTAGAGCTGCGAGGTTATGCTGCAGCTCCATAGAGGCCTGGTTAGACTACACTTGGAATATTGTGTTGAGTTCTGTTCGCCCCATTAAAGGAAGGATGTGGAAGTTTTAGAGAGGGTGCAGACGGGAGTTGCCAGCACGTTGCCTGTCCTATAGGGCATGTCTTATGAAGAAGGTTTGAGGGAGCTTTAGCTTTTCTCATTAGAGTAAAGAAGGATGAACGGTGACTTGATAGAGGCGTGCAAGATGATGAGAGGCACAGATAGAATGGATTAGGAGATTCTTTTTCATAGGGTAGAAATGGCTAACACGAGGAAAACATAATTTTAATGTGATTGGAGGAGGGTTTTGGGGGGATGTCAAGAGGCAGGTTATTTACACAGGTAGTGATAGGTGCGTGGAATGCACTGCCAGCAGTGGTCGTAGAATTAGCTACATTAGGGACATTCAAGTAACTCTTGGATAAGCACATAGATGATAATAGGATGAAGGCTCTGCAGTTTAGTTTAATCTTAGAGTCGGATAAAAGGTCAGCACACCATTGAGGGCTGAAGTGCTTTACTGTGCTGTACTGTTCAATGTTCGCTGTTCTAATTTCTTGAAATCTTGTGAAAATATTGTACCTGGAATTCCTTAACCAGTGGAGGTTAATCTGATCAGTATTTGATTGTTGAGGGTTAATGGAAATTTGGGGAGGGTTGAGGGGCTGAATGGTCTATATCTGTTCCTAACCGTTATGTCAAAAGAATAATGATTGGATTGAGGGGAACTCATTTTGAGAATAAGGGCATTCCTATTTCAGACTGGGAAAGGGATGTTCCTTTTTCTTTAGGATTGTATGGTCATGCCCAAGGATCAGTGAAGACTGGGTTAATGAAAACACTCAAGGAGGAGTTATATAGATCGTTGATGAACAAGAGAACAAGAGAATCAACGATTGTTGGGAACAGACAGGAAAGGGATGCTTAGTTTCCATCACATCAACAATGGACATTCTGAATTGTGCAGCAGGCTCGAGGGGCTGAATGGCCACCTGCTGCTCTTGCTTCATGTATTGTTCACTCACTCAACCCCGCGATGCTGTTACAGAAGGTGAGGAAGATCGCATTCAGCCATTCAGGATCGATCTGCACCTCTAAGTAATTATAAAGAAATAGGATGAAGCTCTTCAGCCATTTCAGTACATTACGCAGCGCAAGAAGAGGTCACACCTACTTTCTAGATTGCTACACAGGAACAGGGGAGTCCTGGGTAACTATGAGGAAATAGATAGTTGGGAGAAATGTGTATTTTCGGGTTGGAAATCTTTAACTTGGTGAAGTGCCTCAGAGATCAGTGCAACATCAAAAACTATTTAGAATCTGTCAATGATTTGCGTGTGGGGACTGATTGGATGGAAATTAATTGGCTCAAACACGAAGATTCGATAAGATGTCAAGTGGAGGTAGAGAGTCTGTAATGTGATATAGACAGGGAAGGTTAGTGTGCAAACCTTCAGCAGAAACAGGATAACATGGGCTACCGACGTTTGTGCTTTGGCAGAAGGGGAAAACAACAGTAATCTAATTCAAAGAAGAGAGATCACAAAACTCAGTTGTACAAAGGAATTTGTTCACCCGGGTACATACATCACACGGGGTTAGTATGCAGATGCAGCAATAATTAGGAAGGTATTTGGAATGATTACTTCATGAAAAGGCTATCAGGACATTTTACTGCATCTGTACAGAGGATTTCTGAGTCAACATCTGATGTACTGTGGGCAGTGATGATTCTATAAACTGAAAAATAAATATACTCAATAGCTTTAGAAGATTTGGCGAATATGTTTCACTGCACTTGCTCTTGGAAAGAAGGCCTTATCCTGTCATACAGCACGGAAACAGACCCTTCACCGCACCATGTCCATGCCGACCAGGTGTCCTAAATTAATCAAGTTCCATTTGCCAGCACTTGGCCCATATCCCATAAAACCTTCGGATTCACTCAAATGGCTTCACTCAAATGGCTAAAAATGCTGTAGCTGTCCCAGCCTCCAACATTTCCTCTGGCAGTTCATTCTATAGACTCTGTGAAAAGTTACCACTTTTGTCCCTTTTATATGTTTCTCCCCTCACCTTCAATCGATGTGCTCTAATTGTGGTCTGCCCTAAGCTAGGAAAATGTTCTTGGATCTTCACCATTTCTTTTCTCCTCATGATGTTTTAAACATCTATAAGGCGAGAGCACTTCAGGATTGAGAATGAGAGGCGTTCGTATTGAACTGTATAAGATATTGAGGAGAGTGTATCTGATGCATAGCCTATGGACATTTTCTCTGGTATATGAGTCTAGAACTGAGGATTCAAATTTAAGAAAACAACATGTATATGTTATATACTCTTTTCATAGTATAAGTTTACAAATACTATGAAGACATGATTTTATTGGACAAAAATATGAGGACACAATCAAACGTATCTTCATTAAAACTCCTACATGGAGCAGAGAACAGGGACATAGTCCTACAGTTCTGAGAATGTGGGGCTGAGAACACATCCAGATCAGCTACGATCTTACTGCCTAGTTAAGAAGGCTTAACGTGTCTAATGACACACTCCTACTCCTCAGCCCTACGTCCCTATGTTCCATTCAGTTCCTCAAAACTGCAAGACAGGAGCGTTTGGAGTTCATTTACTCCGATAACCTGGTGAACAGAAACCGAGGAGACCATTCAGTGACTGAAGACTCGAGTGTATAGCGTTGTAAAAGCACAACAGTTCAGGCAGCATCCAACGAGCAGGAGAATCGCCGTTTCTGAGCATATACTTCTGCGCAAAACGTGGTTTCAACAGAATACAAGGACGCCATTCGATCCATTGAAACTATTGGACAAGAATAGGGATAGCCCATTCAGACCCTCCTGCCTATTACACAAGGAGTGAAGGAGTGTAGTCAGCACATCGAGATGTTAAACAGGAACCGGAGTCGCCAAGTCAGGTCCTTGAGCTGCTTCCAGATGACCAGGAGGTGGCCATTCAGCCTATCGAACCATGTGTACAGAAATAGGAAGATGTCTTTGATGCCCGAACATAACAAAGAGTGAAGCAGAATCTACTCAGATAGACTGCTCTATGTTGTTCCTCCTGGTTCCTTTGCTCGTGGTACATATGTGTCACTTTAACTTGGTTTGCTGAACGTGAGAGGGAAAAATGAGAAGTGAAAAGTTTGTCCGAAGTCTCAAGGAAATGCCTTCTATCTCCGAGAAGACATTATTGTACTCCTATAGAGGACAGAAGGTGGTGGGAATAGCAAACTATTTCAGGAGTAAGGCATTAAGGCTGCTGATAGATTTATGAACAGTGCAGAGACACACACCAACTGCACGTTGAGACGGTGAAAATTCATTCAGAGCCTGGCGCTCCCTCTCAACCAACATGGGGTCTCCACACTGGTACATGAACTACTGGGAATTACATATCATGGGGAAAATGCAATTTCTCACAAAATCACCACCTTTTTTCCGGACATAATAAATGTTAGTCCATAATCCTCAAGTTTAAATGTAATTGCATGTTATTCTCTTGAAGTGCTACGGCTGTTGCTGGATTATACTCTTATACCTTTTATCAGTTAATTATCGTTTATACAATGTAATTCAATAATTTACTTGCAAAGGTGCAAACATCTTATTGCACAGTTGTATGCCGTTTCTTTTTTAGGTTTGTTGTAGCCTTAGCCCAAAAGTAAATGTTTTGTTTACTGAACAGCCTTGGGCAACTGTGTGTGTGACGTTTGCACATTGTCGCCGTGTCTGCGTGGGTTTCCTCTGGATGCTACGGTTTCCTCCCACAGTCCAAAGATTTGCAGGTTAGGTGAATTGGCCATGCTAAATTGCCCAGTGTCAGGGGTGAATCATAGGGTAGAGGAATGGATCTAGGTGGGTTACAGTTCGGAGGGTCGATGTGGACTTGTTGAGCCGAAGGGCCTGTTTCCATACTGTAGGAATCTAAAAAAAAGCATGTTTATCGGGATTCAAGGGTCAGACACAGTATGTATTTTTCATGGCTAAGAAACAGAAAGGAATAGAAGACAGTGACTGTGGAGACTGATGAGGAGTAAAGTGACATCCCCCCTGTCCCCAATGTCTTCTTGACAGAGAGAATAAAATCAAATGTAGAGAAAGAAACAGATATATTCGGAAGAAGGAATAGCAAGTGACAGTATAAATGAAACAGGATAATTTGAAGTGGAATGGCCGAACAATGATTGATCTGTGTGTGTGTGAGAAAGAGATTGTGTGTGTCAGTGTGTGTGAGTGTGAGTGTGTCTGCGTGTGTGTAAGTGTGTGCGTGTCTGTGTGTGTGTCTGAGTTTGAGAAAGTGTGTTTGTCTCTGTGCTTGTGAGTGCGTGTGTGTCTGTGTGTGTGAGCGAGTGTGTGTGTCTGCATGTGTGTGTCTGTGTGAGTGTGTGTGTGTCTGTGTGTGTGAGTGAGTGTGTGTGTGTGTCTGTGTGAGTGTGTGTGTCTGTATGTGTGAGTGTGTGTGTCTGTGTGTGTGAAAGTGAGCGTGCCTGTGTGTGTGAGTGAGTGTGTGTCTGTGTGAGTGTGTCTGTGTGACTGTGTGTGTGTCTGTATGTGTGCCTGTGATTGGGGGAGTGTGTGTGTCTGTGTATGTGTGTCTCTGTGCCTCTGAGGGAGGACTGGTAAATGTAACCTCCCCGTTTAAGGAGAGAGGGACACAGAAGACAGGAAATTATAGAAGGACTTATTGGATCTTTGGTTTATGAATAGATGTGTGGAGCATAAGAACAAGGAAGTTGTGAAGCATATTGGAAATAGTGTGGTTAAGCTACAGCATAATAAGAGTTACAATTACAATGCCATTGCGAACAGCAGTGATGAAAGTACGGTTAAAACAAAGAAAATCAGTTCGAAGCAGACAGGAACATTAGTGACAAAAAGACTGTTTCCTAGATCCTGTTGTGAGAATGTTGAGATAAGCTTGTCAGTAAACAGACAAGGAATGTATAAAAAGCACAATAAAATCTGTTGCTGATAAGGTCTCAACGTGCAACTATGTAGCCAATACCTATGAAGCTGAAAAAGCACAGCAAGTGAGACAGCATCCTAGGAAGAGGAATGTCAACGTTTCAGGCTAAAAGACTTCATCAGGATTGGGGTGGGAAAGGGGAGCCGGGAAGTAAATAGAGGGAGGGCCGTGGGGCTGGTGGAAGGCGAGGTGGGATAGCGATAGGGGGGATGCAGGCAGGGAATTATTGTGATTGGTCAGTGGGAAGGGTGCAACAGATATGCGAATGGGAAGATGCTCAGCTTTGGTGAGGTCAGGGAAAGGGGACATGGGGTAGAGCTGTTGGTCGAGAGATTTTGAAGCCAGTGAAGACAATATTAAGCTGTAAGGTCTCCAGCTGAAATATCAAGTTGTGTTCCCCAGTTTCTGTTTGACCTCACTCTGACAGTGGAGGAGGCCTGTTGTCGGATGAGCAAGGGGAGGGGAGTGATTGAAATGGATGGCAACTGGAATGCTGAATTTGTTAAAGCGTGCAGAGAGCCGATGCTCCATGATTATGTCCCTGAGTCTCCCTTTGGTCTCCACAACATAGAGGAGACAACGTTGGGATTTGGAGATGAGCTCAGTGGGCCAGGATCAGGCTCTGTATGAAGCATTATTGCTCTGTACGAAACAACCAACCCGACTTTCCAGTTACCATTCATTTTAATTCCCACTCCCACTCGCCCAGCGACATGCCTTTCCTTAGCCTGTCCACTGTCAGATGACCACCACCTGAGAGTTTACCTTTGAAGCTGATAGCTCAGGCCTCGATATTGACTGAAGCCAATTCAAAAACCCTCCTGCTGCCGCCTTATCCCATGTCCCTTTTCCCTGACCAGACCCACCTGTATCTGATCCACCCTTCCCACTGACCAATCACAGTAACCTCATACCTGCATGTACCTACCACCACCATACCTACCCGCCGCCCTTTCATATCCTATCACTCCATTTCTGGGCTCCCCTCCCCCTCACCCGTCCTGACGAAAGGTCCATGATCAAAACATTACCTTTGCTGCTCCTCTGATTTTGTCTGGTCTGCTGTGTTTATCCAGATCCAAGTTTATTAACTCTGGCCTCCTGCACCAATAGTACTTACACTTTCCAAGCTGTGGAACTAGGTGGTCTAAATATAAGAAGAAATAAATTTGGACATTTGAAAAAATGGCGGACACATCTGTTATTTCTTAACAACCCAATACACATATTCCAGAAGAAGCAGCATTTCATTTGTACTCTTTCAATCCAGTCTCCTGTCATTGCTGCTCACAATGCAGTTTCCTTTATATTGGGGAGACCAAACAGAAACTGTATTGAGGAACACTCCCACTCTGTCTGTGGGAATAACCCTGACCTTCTCATTGCTTCCCATTTCAAAAACTTACCTTGCTGTCATGCAAACATTTCAGACCTGGGTTGCTGTAATGCTCCAATGAAGCAAAACCCAAGCTCGAATAACACCTCACTTTAGACCTTGGAACGTTCTATCCTGATGGAATTTTTATTCAATTCCATACTTGCACAGCCTGCCCGCATTATGGCTGGTCTGCATTCTTCACACCTTCTTTCTCATTGTCTCCCAATGAACTTGCCCTATTTGTGAATCGTTTGTCTTGCAGTTAATTAACGAACCCATTTCCCCCTTCACAATCTAATTAATACTCATTTTACATTTGATTCTCTTTTACCAGAAATAAAAGTCAATTTGTCAATGGCATTGCTCCTCTACATCATCTTGTTTCCCGTCACCCCCCCCCCCCCCTCCACCGCAGTCAAGGGATTTAAAAGCCCATTTTCCAATCCTTTTCTGTTCTGAAGAGAAGTGACACTTGAAAAGATTCAAGAAAAACCTCCTCTCCCTTGTTGTAATGTTCCAGTCCGCTATTCTCAGATTCAGATCTGTCCTCTCTCTGTCTACACAGCTGTTGATCTCTGTTACTGTTGGAGCTGATGCATCTGCTACTACACTGGGATAGCGCACTGAATGAAGCCCTTCACCAATAGGAGAGGGAAACGCTCCAGTGACACAGTTACATTGCATGGAGACTGACATCAATCATAATCACTGAGCAATCAGTCCCAGCTTTTAATCCAGAATATTCAGTTCACGATATAACTGGACTCGACTACATGTCGACATTGCTGGCTATTGGTCAAATCTCCCATCACCAATTGCTCTAGTGAAGTCAGTTGTGAGGGAGAAAGATGAATGTTATCTTTTCGTAGGCTAGATGATTCTGCTCGGTTGTCCATTTACTATGCTGTAACCATCTCTCCCCAAATCCCTCCACCCACCAAAATATACACAATCAGGATGTTGTTTCTGTGCGGATCTCTCCTCCACGGGAACAACTGCCAGCCAACACACTGTCACTGGGCACAGTTGCCTTGAACATAGACAGGAAGTGTGGACTTCTCTGAATGTTCCTCTCACTGCTCTAATAAGGCAACTAGGGAATATTCTTCAGTAATTTATTTATACAAATTGACAAACTTCTAAATGCAGTTTTATTTGTGTAAAACCGTACTTTTTTACGCATTTTGGCCTCGGTCGAAACCAAAAGTGATAATTACAATGAACTTAAACATTAAGACTTATGAATTGATGAGTCAGGTTTGAATGATCATGACATTCGCTGGGAGATAGGACAGAATGGGATAGTGGCTGTGGAGACTGCTTGGGGGGGGGGGGGGCGGAAGCGGGGGTACAATGATATTTCCCTGTCATCATCACGTTTTCTGCCAGACAGAATTAAATCTAATGCACAACAAGGAAACAGCAACTTTTGAGAAATGCAATGCTGAATGACAATATGATCTGAACAGGATCATTTTAAATGTGATAAAGTGAACTGTGTTTAATATACACACCACTTAATCATTGGGAATACAGTTCGATTAGGATCACTGGACCAGAAACATTAACTTTGATTTCTCTTCACAGATACTGCCAGACCAGCTGAACTTGCCCTCTAAGTTCTGCTTTTTTTTTGTTTGAGCTTGATCATATTGTTCATATCTGGCAGGATACTTAAAATTAAAAGCAGACACTAATAACAAAATGTGGAGGGCTATGGGGACAGTGCAGGAGACTAACAGTAGAGATATAGTCGTTCCAAACTGGAAGAGACAATGGGCTGAGTTTCCCCCACATTTGCTGTAAATAATTCTGTGTTATGTAACCAAAGCCTTTCGGAGGGGGTAGACAAGCGAGTTCAATGAAGGTCACAGAGTGGTCCACCATCAGTAATATGTTCCTATTATCTCATGAAATTTCTGCTGCCTCTAAAATGTCTTTTCAAACAAAGTGAAGTTCCTGAGATTTACAGGATAATCAGAAAAATATTCTTTTTTCCTTTGAATCTTAAGGAAGCAACAGATTTCGGCCGTAACACAGGTGTCACAGACACACCAGCTATAATAGTAACAGGAAAGGACTACATTGTCCACATGTAACCAAATTCAGCATGTAGCCCTGCGAAGAAACATGAAATACAGTGATACAGAAACATGAAAAACAAATAAAAAATGGTGAAGAAGTGCCACAGATGAGGAAGTATCTGCAGAGATAAACAAAGTTAGCAAGAATCCAAAGTCATATATTTGGTGTATTAAGGGGAAGACGATAACGCGGGAAAGAATGGAATTGTTAGGGACTAAGGGGACAGCCTGTCTACACAGCCAGAGAATATGTTAAATACATTCTACGAATCGGTCTTCAGTTTGGAGAAGCTGTTTCTGGATTCAGGGAGAGTGACGGTTTGACCCTTGAGTAAATTGACACAGGAGCTGAGCAACAATTGGAAGTTTATGCAAGAGAGAGTGGGCAAATCACCAGATTAAGGACCACCAAGTCCTTAACAATTGTAGACAATTCGGAGGGCTGTTGAGGCTGGAGCATTAAATATCTTCAAGGCTGAGACAGACAGATTTTTATACGAGTGTTGTGGGAAATCGCAGGAAAGTGGAATGGGGGATTAACAAAATAAAAATAACCTAATCGAAGGAAAAGCAGACTCAGTTAGAGGATAGACATATTGTTTTCCCAATGTCTAATGGTGTTCTTTTCCAAAAGCCCTGTACTCACAAGAACATCACCTCTGTCGCTATGGAGTGAGACACAGTTTTGAATGCAATCGAAGGATTCAATGAATTCATAAACGCGATACTAATAGACAGAAAGTACGAGAGGACTGCGACAACACACATTGACTGTTGGGGGGAAGATTTGCATTGACAGTCACCACTACCAGAAGGCATACTTCAGCGTGACACCCTCAAGGGCCAAGCAGAGACCTCCACTGGGGACCTGGTAGTCAGTGGCCAGGTGTGAAGGAGTGCTGAAGGCCTAAACACTACATCACTGTTGTGTCTCCTTCCCTCCCTGACCAAAACTGTTTGTGGAGGAGTAGAGAGACATGCCGTTGTAGCAGAGTAAGCAGTAAGGCATTGACACGAGTGGCAGCTCCAGCTCAGCAAAATGTACATGGACACTGAAATACAGTCCTTTCAACTTTATTTTTACAGCCGTCGCGATGGCAGTTAGGGCAGTCGCACGTTCCTCTTGTGGGATGTGGATGCTCACGGAAATTTTCACCGTCCCTGATGACTATATGTGTGGACTGTGCACCCAGCTTCAGCTCCTGGGAGACCGTGTTAGGGAGCTGGAGCTGGGTGGCATGGTGGCTCAGTGGTGAGGACTACTGGGAGTAATTCAGGAGACACAGCAGAGACTCATCCCCAGCTAAAAGAAGCATGGTATAGGGAGGATGAGGCAACAATGGCTGACAGGGGAAATCAGGGTTAGCGTAAAAGCAAAAGAGAAATCAGATAACATGGCAAATGGCAGTGGGAAACCAGAGGATTTGGAAGCTTACATGTGCCAATATAGGGCAATAAAATAAGAAATAGGAGGAAGAAGATTAAATAAGTAAGTTAGCCAGTAATATAAAAGACTGTAAGAGATTCTTTCGATACATAAAGGGCAAACGAGAGGCAGAAATGGACATTGGTCGCGGAATGCGACGCTGGAGATACAGAAATGGGGAACAAATAATGGCTGAGAAACTGAACAATTATTTCAGGTCACATTTCACAGTCAACGACACAAATAGTATCCCCAAAAATTCAAGATAGCGAGGGGACAGAGGTTATTAGGAGAAGTTGCTCGAAAAACTAAATGGGTAAATAAACTGGACAAGATGGACAATATCCCAGAGTTCCAAGGGAGATAGTAGAAGAAATAATGGAGACATTTGTGGTGATCTTTCATGAATTTCTAGAATCAGGGAGAGGCTCAAAAGACTAAAAAGTTGCAAACAAGATACCCTCTTTAAAAAGGGAATAAGGAAAAAAGGCAGAAAGTGACAGACCAATGAGCCTAACCTCAGTCATGTGTAAGATCCTAGAATCCATTGAGAAGAATGAGATTCTGAATACTTGCATGTGAATTGTAAAATTGGGCAAAGTCAGTATGGGGTTATCAAGAGGTCGTCATGCCTCATAAATCTGTAAATGTTATTTGAGGATGAAACAAGCAAGAGAGACAAAGGAAAGTCAATGGATGTTATCCATATGGATTTCAAGAAGGACTTTGGCAAGGTGTCGCACAGGAGGCTGCTGAGTAAAATAAGGCCCCTTTTTGTTCGAGGTAAGTTACTAGTGTGTGCAGAAGCTTGGCTGTCTGGCAGCATGTAGAGAGTGGGGGTAAAAAGGTCCTTCTTGGGATTGCAGCCGATGACAACTGGTGTTCCACATGGCTCAGTGTTGGGACCACAACGTTTTACTTTGTGCATTAACGATCTACATTAAGGAACTGAGGGTATTCTGGCGAGGTGTTTAGATGATACAAAGGTAGGTAGAGGGACAGGCAGCATTGAGATGGCAAGGAGGCTGCAGAAGGATTTAGACAGGGTAGGAGAGTGGGCAAAGAAGTGGCAGATTGAGTACATCTTGGGAAAGCCTGATGCAATGCACTTTGTGAGGAGGGAGATAGGCATGGACTATTTTATAAATGGAGAAAAAATTCAGAAGTCTGAAGAGCAAAGAGAGTTGCGAGTTCTAGTACAGGATTGTCTCAAGGTAAACTTGCAGGTTGAGACAATAGTTAGGAAGGTGTCGCATCTGCCGCACAGTTAGCTTAAATTCTTCCAGTCAGCAAAGAACTGAGTCAACTCTTACAAACAATAATATTTGTTTATTGAGCACACTCCATGTTAGTCCAATAAAGTTTACTATAAAGTAATGAAAAATACTGCAAACTATCTTATTTTTTAACTTAACTTTTGCGGATCAAGTGCCAACACACTAGAACTTGGCCGCGCTCCACGTGGTGATTCCTTCTTATTCTTCCGATGGTCTTGGAGTTGTTTTCTTTCTCAATGGTTATTCTCCAGTTGCCGCACTCTGTGCGGCTTTGAGAGATTCGTATTTTTGCAAGTCTTCAAGCCCTTGGGAGGGTAAGCAGGATCTGCCAATGGAATTATCAAGTTCATTTACCCAGATAAATCTGACTCAACCAGGGGTCAGCATATTGATGGCCCAAGGGCGACATTCCATTGTACCATTGAAGTCCAATTTCAGGTGGGTATTGCAGGGTCTGTAGCTGTCAGGTTTTTTTTGCAAACTGTCTGTGGGTAGCTGCAGCTTGTCTGCATTCTGCAGCATATGGATTAGCAAAGAGTTTACTCAAGGCTGGGATCCATTTCCCAGCATGCTTTAGTCATTGTTCATTTTTAGAACTTCGTGGTAAGTTTATTAATGTCCATCACGTGTTCATTGTTTCTGGTGGTCTATCCGGTCAGAAAGACAAATACAGTGATGGCATTCATTTTGAGAGGACTTTAATATTAAAACAGAGATGGATTGATGAGGTTTTACAAGGCTCTGATCATACCATATTTGGAGTATGTTTGCAATAGCATCATTTAAGATATATCTAGACAGATACAAGAATGGGCAGATAGCAAAGGGATACATACCCTCAGAAAATATGCGACAGATTTAGACAGAGGATCTGGATCGGTGCAGGCTTGGAGGGCTCAAGGGCCTGCTCCTGTACTGGAATTTTCTTTGTTCGTCATTCTATCTTTTTCATTCTAAATATTGCAAGTTTTCATCTTATTATCTGTTACAATTAATAACATAAACCATTTATTTATTTGACAGTGCATGTTAAATTATTGTCATTTCTAAATTAGAGTCAGAGAGTCATAGAGATGTACAGCATGAAAACAGACCCTTTGGTCCAACTCAGCCATGCCGACCCAATATCCCAACCCAATCTAGTCTCACCTGCCAGCACCCGGGCCATATCCTTCCAAACCCTTCCTATTTATATACCCATCCAGATGTCTTTTCAATGTTGCACTTGTACCAGCCTCCACCACTTCCTCTGGCAGCTCATTTCATACATGTACCACCCTCGGCGTGAAACATTTGTCCCTTCGGTCTCTTTTATATTTTTCCCCTTTCACCCTAAACCTCTTCCCTCAGGTTCTGGACTCCCCCACACCAGGGAGAACACCTTGTCTATTTATCCTATCCATGCCCCTCATGATTTTATGAAACTCGATAAGGTCATCCCCCGGCCGCCGACACTCCAGGGAACACTGCCCCAGCCTATTCAGGCTCTCCTTACAGCTGAAATACTCCAACCCTGGCAACATCCTTGCAAATCCTTTCTGAACCCTTTCAAGTTTCACAACTTCCTTCTGATAGGAAGGAGACCAGAATTGCACACAATATTCCAAAAGTGGCCTCACCAACTTCCTGTACAGCCACAACATGACCTTCCAACTCCTGTACTCAATACTCTGACCAATAAAGGAAAGCATATGAATGTCCTCTTCACTATCTTATCTATCTACAACTCTACTCTCAAGGAACAATGAACCTGTACTCCAAGGCCTCTTCGGTCAGCAACACTCCCTAGGACATCACCATTCGGAGTATAAGACCTGCGAAGATTTGCTTTCCCAAAATGAAGCACCTCACATTTATGTAATTTAAACTCCTAAGCCCGTTGGGCCATCTGATCCTGTTGCAATCCGAGGTAATCTTCTTTGCTGTTCTCTACACCTCCAATTTTGGTGTTATCTGTAAACTTACTAACTATACCTCTTATGCTCACATTCAAATCATTTATATAAATGACGAAAGGTAGTGGACCCAGTACCGATCCTTGTGGCATTCCATCAGTCACATGCCTCCAGTTTGATAAAAAAAACCCTGCACCACCACCCTCCGCCTTCTACGTTTGAGCCAGTTCTGGATCCAAATGGCTACTTCTCCCTCTATTCCATGGCATCTAACCTGACTAACCAGTCTCCCATGGGGAACCTAGTCGAACAACTTACTGAAGTTTAAATAAATCATGTCCACCAATCTGCCCTCATCAATCATTATTGTTACTTCTGCAAAAAATTCAAAGAAGGTTGTGAGACATGATTTCCCACGCATACAGCCATGTTGACTATCCCGAACCAGTCCTTGCCTTTCCAAATACATGTACATCCTGTCCCTCAGGACTCCCCCCAACAACTTGCCCACCACCGCTGTCAGGCTCACTCTTCTATAGTTTCCTGGCTTGTCCTTACCAACTTTCTTAAACATTGGCACCACATTCACCAACCTCCAGTCCTCTGGCACATCACCTATGACTAGCGATGATACAAATATCTCAGTCACAGGCCCAGCAATCCGTTCCCCAGCTTGCCACAGTGTTCTCTATACACCTGATCAGGTTCCAGGGATTTATCCACTTTTATACTTTTCAAGACATCAAGCACATCCTCCTCTGTAATAAGAACATTTCGAAGATGTTACCATTTATTTCCCAATGTTCTATATCTTCCATGTCCTTTCCAACAGTAAACATTGATGCAAAATACCCATTCTGTATTGCCCCCAACGCCTGCATTCCACACAAAGGATTCCAAGCCGATCTTTGAGGTGTGCTATTCTTTCCCTATTTACCCTTTTGTCCTAAATGTCTTTGTAAAATCCTTTTCGATTTTCCTTAATTCTATTTGCCAATGTTATCTCATGTCCCCTTTTTTACCCTCCTGATTTCCCTCTTAAGAATATTCATATTGTCTTTTGTACTCTTCTAAGGGTTTACTCGATCTACCTTATCTGTACCTGTCATATGGTCCCTTCTTTTTCTTAACCAGACCCCCAATTTCTTTAGTTAAGCAGCATTACCTATATCTACTATCTCTTCCTTTCACCGTAACAGGAATATACTGTCTCTGGACTCCGTTACCTAATTTCTAAATACTTACCACTTTCCAGCTGCCCCTTTATCTGCGAACATCTGCTTCCAGTCAGATTTTGAAAGTTCTTGCCTAATATCATCAAAATTAGACTTACTCCAATTTAGAACTTCAACTTTTAGATCTGGTCATTCATTTTCCATCACTATTTTAAAACTAATTGAATTGTTGGCAGATAGCTGAAGCTCACACACTTCAGTCAGAATTAAATCGATTGATTATACATAATTGTGTCAGAATGATAATTCTATCTGATTTTTCAGTCGTTTGCTCACTCTGAATATGCAATCAGTCAGAGGTCAACCACTTTGCAAATGATATAGCCACAATGTATGCATTTGACTACTGACATTTAGTGTGTCATTGTGATCACCAGAATAATCAGACAACATTTTCTTTTTGGTATAAAACAAAACGCATACTCTTTACTTTTGTATCATAAAATGTTGGTAGGTGTTTACATTTTAGTTCCATCAATATAGAACCAACCTAATTGTTTTCAGAGATGTTGCAATTATTGTTCAGTTGAATATTGTAGTTCATATCTCATCATTGCCCAATTCACAAACATGGCTAACTCCTGATCATTGTTCAGATAAGTAAACCCACCACGTTGCAATCATGGCCGACATTAAAAATGGATTCCAAAAGGCCTTAATTCAGGCACCGTGCTACTGGAGCTCACAGCTGCCTGTGACACTGAGTGAGATACTGGCCTGCTCCAGAATCTTAGCAGAAAGTTTCCAAGCTGGATCAGGACAATCATTCAAACATTCCTTCAAAGTGAATCATTTGGATTCCACCTTGGGCAGGAGGAAACTAGCCAACACGCTATCAGTCATTATTCCTGATGAAGGGCTTTTGCCTGAAACATCGACTTTCCTGCACCTCGGATGCTGCCTGACCTGCTGTGCTCTTCCAGCACCGCTCTAATCCAGACTCTGGTTTCCACCATCTGCAGTCCTAGTTTTTACCTATCAATGTTCTCAGTGTAGTTAAAAATACTGTCTAAATTAGATACCCACGTTTGATCAGGAACCAAGTCTTACAAATTCATCTTCAGTCAGGGCATGACCCAGAGAGCATTGTATGGACATGGAGTGTCTGAATCACATGGTCTTGGTTATGGTGCTGACATCTGGCATGTTCCCCATACTTCCTACATCTGCTCCCTGGTCCAGACGCTGTGTGAACATGTTCACAATTGACAGTTTTCTGCAGCATCTTGTGTCTCACTGTGAATCCTCTGAAATTATATCCAATAAAGGCACCTTCACATTCACCAGTATCAAAATAAAATTGTACCTGCCTGTGGATGGTCAGATATTAATACATGGTTCACCCAACAGAATGTATCTGAAGAAACCAGGAGCTAACGACAAACCAAAAATCAGTTTAATAACTGAACTTGGTGGATTTTGTCTAGTCGAGGTAACCACACATATTGTGTTGGCACTCAGCTGACTGTAACCATGCACACCATAACTGGAAGCCTTGGCCTTACGCACCTTCCAGCTTCCTGACCTCACACACCTCACTCCCTCACACATTCACCAACTAATGAGAATCCACCAGCTGAGAGAAACTTGGAACATAGAACAGGACAGCACAATAAGAGCCGTTCAGCCGTCAATGCCTTGCCAACCTTTGATCCTACTCTAAGATCAGACGAACCGACATAACCTTCAATGCACTAGCTTCCATGTGCCGATCCAAGAGTCTTCTTAATTATCCCTAATGTATCTGACTCTATTTCTATCATTGGCCGTGCATTCCACCCCAGCACTCTCTGTGCAAAGCAGCTATCTCTGACATCTCCCCTAAACCTTCCTCCAATCACCTTAAAATAACGCCCCTGGTAGATAGCCATTTCTGCCATTGGATTAGACTCCCATGTCCAATCTTTGACTCTCAATTCTTGTACACCTCTATCAAGTCAGCTGTCATTCTTCTTCGCTCCAGGGAGAAAATCCCTAGCTCCCTCAAACTTTCTTCTAAGACATGTCCTCCAGTCCAGGCAGCATTCTGGCAAATCTCCTCTGCATACTCTCTAAGGCTTCCATATCCTTCCTATGATGAGGCAAACAGAACTGAACACAATATTCCAAATGTGTTTGAACCACAGCTTTATAGAGCTAAGCATTAACCTCACTGCTCTTAAACTCAATCCCCCTGCGAATGAAAGCCAACACACCATACACCTTCTTAACAACTTTATCAACTTCGTTGACAATTTTATGGGACCTATGGACATGGACCCCAAGATCCCTCTGTTCCTCCCCATTGCCAAGAATTCTGCATTTATCTCTGTATTCTGTATTCAAATGCAACTTTCCAAAATAAAACACTTCACACTTTTTAAGGTTGAACTTTATCTGCCAATTATTAGCCCAGCGCTGCATCCTGTCAATGTTCTGTTGCAACCTACAACAGCCCTCCACACTATCCACAACTCCATGAACCTGCATGTCTTCAGTAAACTTACTAACCCACCATTCCACTTCCTTATCAAAGTTATTTATAAAATTCACAAACAGCACAGGTCCTACAACCGATCCTTGTGGAACACCACTGGTCTCTGAGCTCCAGGCTGAATACATTCCATCTGCAACCATCCCTCTGTCTTCTATGGCCCAGCCACGCCCGTATCCAGAGAGTCAAATTTCCCTGTGTCCCATGACTCCTTACCTTCTGAATGAGCCTACAATGGGGAACCTTATCAAACGCCTTGCTAAAATTTGTGTTCACCACATCTCCTTCGGTCTACCTTCATCAACATGAATTTTTCACATCTTCAAATAATTCAATAAGGTTTGTGAACCTCCTATCTCTAATCAAATTATCATTTTCTAAATAATTGTATATCCTGCCTCTCAGAAGCGTTTCCAATACTTTGCCGACCACTGATGTAAGACTGACTGTTCGGTCATTCCCAGGATTATCCCTATTCCCTTCCTTGAACAAGGGAATAACATTTACCACACTCCAATCATCTGGTCCCACTGTAGTGGACAGTGTAGACACAACGATCACCACCAAAGGCACATCTTGCACCACTTGCTGGAGTAACCTCGTGTATACTCCATCTGGCCAAGGGGATTTATCTATCCTTATGTTTGTGCTTCAATCAGTCTGTATTTCCCCTCAACTTGTCTACACCCTGCCCAACCAACTGAGTGAATGCTTTCCATTTCAGTGATATATATAGTGCTCCCTTCTTGAGCAAGTATAGTTCCCCAACGTCCTGCGAATCACGGAATCAAAGAAAAAGGAATGCACCAATCCCTTCCTGATGAAGAGCGCATGCTCGAACCGTCGACTCTCTTGCGCCTCGGATGCTGCCTGACCTGCTGGGCTTTTCCAGCATCATACTTTTCGACTCCGATCTCCAAGAACTGCAGTCCTCACTTTCTCCATTACTGAGGGCTGTGCCCTCTGCACACTGAGCAGGGAATTAACCATCAAAAATCATTTTATGTGGAGCTAACTGCTCAGTTCTGGAAAGTTGCACTTGATGAATACATTTAAAAAAAAATAAATTACAATTCAACAAATAGTCATTCAGTCCCAGAGTTACAATTTTGGTTCATGGTTTGGGCAGCCTGACAACAAATAGTGAATGATTGAGGAACTCCGGGACACAGAGTATTCCAGGTGTTATATTCCAGCTTACATTAATGCTGGGAGTATTATCAGACAGACTGGTGTGATCATGGCATGAGTTGAGATGGAACGTTTTTGCCATCACAGAGACCTGTTTGAGAGGGGTCAGGGCTAACAACTCAATATTCTATTGTACTGGAACTATAGTCAGGATAGGAGAGGGTGTTAAAGAGGAGGTGGTGTTGCATTATCAATTAAGGAACAGTTACTGCAGTGAGGAGGGACGATACCTTGGACGTGTCTTGAAATGAGGCTTTATTGGTCGAGGTTAGGGTCCAAAAGATGACAGACACAATGCTGGGGATATTTTAAAGAGCCCCAGAAAGATGAACATGCAGATGCAAATGTATAACCAATTCACTGAGGTGTGTAAAAACCAATTCACTGAGGTGTGAAGGAAAGCAAGTCCGAAGATGTTACATAGATAGGAAAGCAAGGCTGGAGATGTTACAGGGATAGGAATGAAAGGCTGGAGATGTTACAGGGATAGGAAAGCAAGGTTGGAGATGTTACACAGATAGGAAAGCAAGGCAGGAGATGTTACAGGGATAGGAAAGCAAGGTTGGAGATGTTACACAGATAGGAAAGCAAGGCAGGAGATGTTACAGGGATAGGAAAGCAAGGTTGGAGATGTTACACAGATAGGAAAGCAAGGCAGGAGATGTTACAGGGATAGGAAAGCAAGGTTGGAGATGTTACACAGATAGGAAAGCAAGCTCTAAATGTTACAGGGATATGAAAGCAATGCTGGAGATGTTTCAGAGAGAGGAAAACAAGGCTGGAGATGTTACAGAGATAGGAATGAAAGGCTGGAAATGTTACAGAGAGAGGAAAACAAGGTTCTAGATGTTACAGAGATAGGAAGGCAAGGCAGGAGATGTTATAGAGAGAGGAAAGCAAGGCTAGAGATGCAACAGAGGTAGGAAAGAAAGGCTGGACATGTTACAGAGAGAGAATAAAAAGGATGGAAATGTTACAGAGAGAGAGGAAAGCAAGGCTGGAAATGTAACAGAGATAAGAAAGCAAGGTGCGAGATGTTACAGAGTTAGGAAAGCAAGACTGGAGGTATCACAGAAATAATGTGGCCTGTGCATGCTAGAACAGGTTAGTGAGATAGTTTTGAACTCCTTCACAGGATATGGGGAAAGGTGAAGCAGCTGGAGTTTAGAGAGATAGAGAGGGGTGTAGGGGCTGGCGGAGTTTACAGTGAGAGGTGGGGCTATAGTATGATATAAATGTTGTAGTGATTACGGAGGGTTACTGAGATACAGATGGATGTAGCGGCTGGAGGAGATGACAGGGAAAGATACAGAGATACACGTAGAATAGTTTAAAAATGGAATTGTGCAATGTCTTAATAGAGAAAATATTGTTGACATCTGTGGAATAAACAAGGAACTAGGAGGAACTGAAGGAGTGAGACCTTGGACTGTCCAATCACAAAAGTTATAGAGTGTCATACAGCACAGAAGAGGCCCTTCGATTGATAGTGACAGAAAAGTAAAAGCCCTGCAGACACTGGAAATCCCTCCTTCCTGACGTCTGGGGGCTAGGGCTAAATGTGGGAGAGGCGTCCTACAGACTCCTCAAGCAACAATGTGACATAACGAAGCCTCACGTGTCAGATCAAACACAGAGACGGAAACGTCCTGCTGACTCCCTTCCTTCAGCTGATGGATCAGTGTCGCACTGACAGAGTGAATGAGCTGAAGAATGTATACTGGGTGGGCTATTTCAAAATCACCACCAACAGGTGCTCAGCAGCACCATTCCTGATCGGGATGGTCATGTCAAAAAGAACATAGCTGCGAGACTGGGTCTGCACCAGGTGGGGAGGAAACGACTGACAGGGAGAAACATACTTGACCTCATCTTCACCACGGCTGCAGAGACATTGATCGATGGCCATATTGGGAACAATGACTACCGCACACAGTATTTCTGGAGACACACACACACAATTCACAATGTGTGTGTGTGTGTGTGTGTGTGTGTGTGTGTGTGTGTGTGTGTGTGTGTGTGTGTGTGTGTGAGCGCACATGTGAGAGATACTGTCCCCATGCTAAACAGGACAGATTTCGAAGAGATCTAGAACTCAGCACTGGCCTGTGTGAGGTGATTGGGGTCATGACCAACAGCAGCAGAATAGTACTCCAGCACAATTTTCACTGTCACTGCTTGGCATATGGTCCACTTTACCCTGATCATCAGGCCAGGGGATAAACCCTTGTTCAATGAAGAATACAGAAGGGCTGGCCAAGAGCAGCACCAGGTACTCCTCAAAATGAGGTGACGTTACCAAACAGGACCATTTACTCACCAAATACCATAAACAGCTAGTGACAGACAGATCTAACCAACAAATCTGACCTAATCTCCACAATCCTGTCACATGTAGTCAGGTTGAATGATGGTGTCAATCAAACAACTCACTGGAGGAGGAGGATCCCCACATATCACCTTCCTCAGTGATGGAAGAACCCAATACAACAATAGAAAAGCTCAGGCTGAAACGACCACAACAATGTTCAGACAGAAGTATCGATAGGAGGATCTATTTTAGTCTCCTCCAGATGGCAGTCTTCAGCTAATTCGATTCACTGCGTGTGGTAATTCCAAACGGCTGGAGGGATGGGGAATGCAAAGGCTGTGGGCCCTGATAACATTCCATTCAAGCTGTTCCTGCTGGGATACAGCACTGGCATCAACCTGTCAATGTGGGAAACTATCCGGGTGTGTCTTGTACACACACAGACAAAACGTCAGACAATCATTGACTGCCCCATTGCTCTCATCTCTATCATTAATAAAGGGATGGAAGATGTCACTTACAGTGGGATCAAGCAGCACTTCCTCAGCAACAACCTGCTCACTGGACCTCAGTTTGGGCTCTCATCCCTTGGGCTCATTGATGCCTTGGTTTACCGATGTACAACAAGAGACCACGTAGCTGAATTGCAGAGGTGAGGCAACAGTGACGGCACTTAACATCATCATAACTGTATTTGACCAAGTGTTGTATCCAGGATTAATGGCAAAACTGGAGCAAATAGGAATCATTTGTACTGGCTGAAGTTATACCTGGTACAAAGGAAGGTGTTTGGGGTTGGAGTTGGAGGGGAGCAGCCATCTCAGCTCCAGGACAGCTCCGCCGCAGTTCCCCTGTGTTGGTGTTTGAGTAAGCCTGGAGATAAGAAATGGTAAAGTAAGGTACCATACTCTTACAGGATGATAGGGCTGCTCTCTCGTTAGACAAAGACGACTGGCTTTAACTGGACAGTCATAATGCCTCAGGTTAGGGAGATGTTGGGTAGGACAGCCCTTTGCAGTCACCTCAGTCAGTGCAGCATTGAACCCACACTGTTAGTATTAACCTGCATTGCAAACTAGCCGTCCAACTGATTGAGCTAACCAAGTCCTCACTCAGCTCCTTGGGTTAGATATTGTAATATTATTCCATTTAGATATGTTGTTAGACACCTTTGGAGAAGGTGGAACTAGAAGCAAGCTTCCTAACTCAGAGAGAGGGACAGCATCAGTGAGCTATAAGCGTGCTCTCTGCCCTCGGCCCAATAATTTTCAGCTGCTTCATAAATGACTGAAAAATCACAAGTGGGGATGTTTGCCAATGATTATGCAATGTTCAACACTATTTGTGATTTTCTCAGATACTGAAGCAGTCCTTATCATAATGGAACAGGACCTGGAAATATGCAGGTGTGTGCTTAACAGTGACAATCCCATTTCCGTTACAGATGTGCCAGACAACGATTACTTCTCACAATGGAAAATTGAACCACATCCTCTAACGTTCAATGCCACCACCATAACTGAACACACAAAATGCAATATTGCCGAGATTACCGTTGACCAGAACTGGACTGACCATATGAATTCATGACCCATTTCTGTGAAGGGCTTATGCTGAAACATTGACTCTCCTGTACCTCAGATGCTGCCTGACCTGTTTTCCTTTCCCAGCGCCACTTTTTGACGCATATAAATTCATTGGCTACAGGAATGTGTCAGGGGCGAGAAATCCTGCAGGCATATCTCACCTCAAAATTTCTGAAAGCCTGTCCCCGATTGCTAAGACATATGTTGAATGTGTGTGTGATTAAATACTTCCATTTGCCTGGGTGAGTGCAGCTTCATCCCTCATCCACTGACACTCAGTAGCACCAATACCTGCCATCTACATGGTGCTCTGCAGAACTTTACCAAGGCTCCTTACAACCGACCTCTGAACCCCCGACCATCAGAAGGACAAAGGAAGCAGTTACATGGGACCCCCACCGTGTTCGCGTTCTGTTCCAAGCCACCCACCATCCTGATTGGGAAGTGTATTGCCGTTGCTTCAGTGTCACTGTTTCAAGTTCCCTATCTATCAATAAATGCCGTTGCAATCACATTTCATGAATAAATTAACATAAAAAATATTGTCTAGACCTGTTCAATGTTGGACACTGTGTTTTGTGTTTTGTGAGCTCAGGCTGGTTGGTCCAGGCAGTACCTTGCTTGTTGTGAACAGCTGAAGGGATATGATGTTTGAAACAATCTGTCCGTCTCTCAGAGGCATGGCCTACATACCGAGCACCACAGACACTGGCATTTTCATCCCACATCACTGACCTCTGAGATAGTCAGAAGCAACTGAAAACGTACTCATATTTGACTGGAATATGTTTAAACACAGTGATATTGTTGCCACGAAAATAATTATGAGGGAATATTAGCAGGGAGAAAGTGAGGACTGCAGATGCTGGAGATAAGAGTCAAAAAGTGTGGTTCTGAAAAAAAAACTCAGACGTTCAGGCAGCATCTGAGGAGCAGGAGAATCGACTATTAGTTAAAATATTAATACAAGGGTAAATAATTGTATATTTTCAAAGTCCTTGTACTTAATAACAATTTGATCTTGGGTGTGGCAATGAGACTCATCATTTCAATGCTACTTACTGTGAGTTTTCATCATATTGTTGTTATTACAGTACTGAATAAATGGTTGGATTTTGTGCTTATTGGACAATCTAAAAGTTGGTATTATGAAAGGATGTCGGACCTTCAGGAAAGGTACTTTACTTAATGGCTGTTAATGGTGAGAACAAAGCTGCAAACACTTACACAGAAATAACCAGCTCAAGTCACAGACAAGGACGTTGGGCTAGGATCACGCTGGCCATCAATGGATCTGCACAATTCTGTATGGATACTGACATTGTGGGACGAACATACACTGGATGTGGTTTATGAGGGATTCAATGTCAGATGCCATGTGCTGCAGGAGCCCATCACCTTTATAACACCTTCATTCAGGATCAGAATCAAGGTGCAGAATTACAGAGTTTAGGTGGCACACAGAAGAGATATACTTGCAAGACATGGCTGTTTACAGGTCGTTGTTATAAATATTGAACTGTGTCTGGACCAGCGCCATGTGCTAGTCCATTGACCAGTCTGAACCACACACATCTCCCTGCTGTTCAGGTATGTCTCTAACCAGTCTATTGTGACGGATTGTGTGAGTAACTGCCCAGCTCCGGTTTGGGAGCTCTCTGGACAGATTTTGGAGATGGCCAGTGTTTTGAAGGTTGTGGTGAGGCCCAATAACACTGTGTCTGAATTCAGGCTTTTCCTCAAATTCATTTTCAACTGCTTTGCTGCCTGCAAGATGATGTGTTCACTGATCTGAACATGAATCCGCTGTTTACTACAGTCACTGAATTGTGTAATAGTCAAGTGTGCGCTCTGGTATTTCAATTATTGTTCACTTCAATAGTTCTCAACTGAAAAATAATGATGTTTAGTTTATTTTAAAATATGCAAGAAATAAAGTGATATTGACTCTTCATTACAGAAAATGTGAAATGTGAAACTAATCAAGCAACAGTCAGATATTGTCTGTAAAGCAGGATTCTGTGAACAGGACTATGTCCCAGGCAACATCACCACCCTCTCTGGTAGGTTCTGTCCCACTGACAGGACACAACCAGGCAGAGGGGGATAGCTCCTTGGTATATAGTCAATATAGGGTGGCATGGTGGCTCAGTGGTTAGCACTGCTGCCTTATAGCACCAGGGTCCCAGCTTTGATTCCAGCCTCGGGCAAGTGCCTGTGTGGAGTTTGCACATGCTCCCTGTGCCTGCGTGGGTTTCCTCCCACAGTTCAAAGATGTGCAGCTCTGGTGAATTGGTCATGGTAAACTGCCCAAAGTGTTCATGCATTAGTCAGAGAGGCGTGTGTTGCTCTTCGGACGGTCAGTGTGGACTGGTTGGGCCGAAGGGCCAGTTCCCATACAGTATGGAAGCCAATCTAATGAAAGTGCTCAGCATTGATGCTGGATCCTGTGGCTGCGAGACTGCTCTGTGGCAGGTTATGGTGGAATCAATAAAAGGGAAACATATAATTGACCACATCGTCACCGATCTGCCTGCTGCAGATACGCCTCTCCATCTCAAATATCAATAAGAATGGGCACTCCACAATGGGGAGCAAGGGCTATCTTCACATTTTGCAGGCCCTCCTCACTATGATATGTAGCCCGTTGAGTACTGAATGGGACAGACTGTAAACAGATTGGATAATTAATGATGATGAAGCCTTGAGGTGCAGAGGGCCATTGGCAGCAGCAGATTCATACTCTGTCCAGCTCATTCACTCTTCAACCTCACAGCCAGACAGACCTCCCACTGTACAGTAACCATCACAGCCTAACATACCTCCCACTGTACAGTAACCATCACAGCCTAACATACCTCCCTCTGTACAGTAACCATCACGGCCCATCATATGTCCCACTCTACGGGAACCATCAAGAGTGGCATGGTGGCTCACAGCGCCAAGGTCCTGGGTTCGATTCCGGCCTCGGGCGACCCTCTGTGTGGAGTTTGCACATTCCCCCCGTGTCTGCATGGGTTTCCTCCCGCAGGCAAGGTGAATTGGCCATGCTAACTTTTTAAGTGTTTTAGTCAGAGGGAATTGGATTGCGTGGTTTACTCTTCACAGGGTTGATGTGGACTGGTCAGGCCAAAGGGCCTGTTTCCACACTGTAGGGAATCTAATCAAGTCTGCAAGGTTCAAGTCAGGAATATGATAGAATAATCACTTGTCTGAATGAGTGCAGCTCCAACAGTGTTCTAGTCTGGACTTACTAGCGACAGGCAACACAGTTGCATGGGGAAGATCATGTTCACAAACTTGATTGAATGTTTTGAGGAAGTGACAAAATTGATTGATGAGGGCATAGGGCTGAATGTTGGACAATTGGACCTTAGCAAGTCCTTTGATATGGTTCCTTATGGCAGGCTCATGCAGAAGTTGAAGTGAAGTGGGATCAGCGGTCAGTTAGTAAGATGGATAGAGAACTGTTTGGTCATAGAAGACAGAGTAGTGGTGGAACAGTGTTTTTGTGACTGGAGATCTGTAAATAGATTAGCAGAGTTGCAGATTGTGTGGATGATTGCCAGATAATACAGCAGGATGTAGGTCAGCTGCAGACTTGGACAGAGAAAACACTAATGTAACTTTATCTGGACAGTTGCGACGTGATCAATTTTAGAAGGTCGAATGCAGGAGAGAAGTATAAAGTGGATGGAAAACCTACTGATTGCATCAACATCCGAAGGGATCTTGGTGTACAGCTCCACAGTTCCCGGAAATTGGGAACACGGGTGGATAGGGTGATCAAGAAGACTGATGGCAAACTTGCAGACAGGCATCGGAGCATGCAGTGTGAAAATTAGCAGGTCATATTGCAGCTGTAGAGAAACTTAGTTTGAGTTACATTTAGAATTATGTGCTCAGTACTGGTTGCCACACGATGCTGAAGTGTTGGAGAGAGTACGGAAAAGTTTTATCAGAGTGTTGTCTGGTTTGGATGGTATTAGCCAAAAGGAGAAATTGAACAAACATGGTTTATTTGCACCTGGGCATCACTGGCGATGGGGCTACCTGATAGATATTTACAAAATTATCAGAGGCAGAGATAGAAGGACAGCTAGAGGCTTCCCCCCACCACCCACCCAGAGTAGAAATATCAACTCCTCAGGACCATAGGTTTTAGGTAAAAGGGAGAAAGTTCAGGAGAAGTGATAGGTAAGTTTTTTTTCTGCTGTTCATGACAGAATGTGAAAGTGCCTGGAATACACTGATAGAGGGGAAGAAGCCAATATAGCAAGGTATCAGTGGGATCTTCGCACAATTATGAGTAAGGAGGGAATAGAATGACATAGAAGGTATTGGAGCAAAAACTTCTGTTTTAACTTTAGAAGGTCATCCTGTGTCAGTCTCAGCTACATCTTCCAGCTACATCTTGCTGGGCTGAAGGGCCTGTTCCTGTGCTGGACTGTTCTTTAAGACAAGATTTGAGCACGGGAGTGGCGAGATGCTCACTGAATGATTACTGATAATCAACAGCCACATTATTGTGGATCCCTCCCCTCATCATCTTGAAGCTTCAGATCGTTTCCCAATGTAGGGAAACTGGTTATTGAGAATTTGACATGAATGTCAGAGCTGGTACCTGGTGAAGCCACCTTGGCCCTCGCTCCTGCAGACTTCTGTCTTGGACACCAACATCTCGGAGGAAACTGCATGAACAGAAGCTGCATGTCCTCCACACCCACCAATGCTGACATCTGACACATGCCAGCTTCACCATGCCATCCCAGCACATCTCCGACCCACTGACAGTACACTTCTGCACTTCAATGCTGCAGCTCAGGGTGCACTGACAACTCTCATTGCAATGCTGCTACAAGGACACTGTGCTCAGGGACACACACCCAGCTCATGGGCTGTCCCTTTGGGCTGCTCACTCCGTGTTTGTATGCACACAATCCTGCTGCAAGGACACTGTGTTCAGGGGCACCTACCCCGCTCATGGGCTGTCTCTCTGGGTTGCTCAATCCATGTTTGTACACGTTCACTTTGAACTGACTTGAATGCTCACAGCATTATTGCCTTGCCTTACCCTGCCTTTAGCAGCGTTTTTCCTCAGCTACATCTTCCAGGCTCACCCATCTGCTGTGTTGTCTTGGTGTTTAACAGAGACACAAACCCATGAAGATTGATATCATTGTCCACAGTCAGTCACGTTGCCCAGCACAGGGACTCAGGGCGAGTCTCAGATCCCAGTCTGGGAGCTTGGACACGGTCAGTCACGGTGCCCAGTACAGTGAGGCAGGAGGAGTCTCAGATCCCAGTCCGGGAGCTTGGACATGGTCAGTCACGGTGCCCAGCACAGTGAGTCAGGGGGAGTCTCAGATCCCAGTCCGGGAACTTGGATACGGTCAGTCACGGTGCCCAGCACAGTGTGTCAGGGGGAGTCTCAGATCCCAGTCTGGGAGCTCGGACACGGTCAGTCACGGTGCCCAGCACAGTGAGTCAGGGGGAGTCTCAGATCCCAGTCTGGGAACTTGGACACGGTCAGTCACGGTGCCCAGCACAGTGAGTCAGGGGGAGTCTCAGATCCCAGTGCAGGAGCTTGGACACGCTCATTCAGCCTCTCGTTGTTGTTAGGGTCAGGATCCTTCCCCTGTGAGGGGGTGAGGAGATGAATGTTAGGCTGCCCCATATCCCTCATCGCTCTTTGTGCCCTAGTGTGGGATAGTTCCTTCCGGAATGTGAGAATTACCAATTAGGGAAATGGAAGTGGTTGGTACAGCTGTTGGTGCTGGCACAGTTGGGGGAAAGGTGTCGAGGTGTTCTGACTGAGGGAGTGGGCAGCACAGACACCAGGCAGAGTTGGGCAGAGGGGCAGAGAAGAGATTACAGAGAGACTGAGAGAAGGTGCTGCATTCACTGACAGTGGGAGAAAATGAGACTTGGTGGGAGCTGGGTGCAATAACAGAGAGAGAGTGAGGGTGAGGTCACAACTTTCAGATGGTGGCACTTATCCTGGTGGAGTGGAGAAGGTCACTGACCTCCTTCCTATACTGCTGGGTATTCACCCAGAAGTCTGGTACCTCACTGGCATAGGGGTCAGCCTCGGACGAAGCTGGCAGGGTCTGGTGTCATAGCTTCCCCTGTCAGCCCTTTAGGAAGATAATGTCCCTCTCCTGCACCATGCCATCCATCTAGCAGGAAATCGAGAGATAGTGGCTTGTTCATGACTGTGCTTTGTAGAGTCTAAAAGGCTGTTTCTGAGCTGCTGACAAAAATGTGAAGACTTCAACAAATGCAAATTGACAGCCAGCAAGTGGTGTTAGGTACTGGAGACTGTTAAATATTACAGAGTTAGAAGACTTGCAGCAAATGGGCGGAATATAAACTTTTGGAGCACTTGTGGTGTTCAAGGACCCTCAGAACATGAGGAGGTGCAGAGAATAGGAGCATTCCAAATATGGGATTATAGGGGCTGGAAGTTCTTAGATGGATAAGGAGGATGAAAAGCGCCAATTTAGCACACGCAACCATTGTAATTATAGAGATTTAGGAAGAGAACCTGTGCTGTCATTGAATACAGTCATGTGGAGAGTTACAGAAGCTTAAGGGTTTACAAATTTAAAAAGGGATAGAGTTGAGGTGATCAGAAGTTTAAACAAGAATAAAGAAATTTTAGAGATCTCAGGTACAGATGGGAAAGGATGAGGTGAGATATTGTGAGGAACTACAAGAGTTATAAGTCGGGGAAGATGTCAGATATAAAAGGGAGAGCTGCATTGTCTGTATGCAGTTAGAGACATGAGGAGTGTTGTAGCGCCTGCTGGAGGGGACACAGATAATAACAGTTCCAACGGCTGATACAGTGGCTCAGGAAGGCAGCTCCCCACCACCTTCTCAGGGACAACTCCAAATCAACAACAAATGCTGGCTCAGCCAACAAAGTTCATCGTCATGAATGAATGAATAAAATATCTACAAGCAGCACTGAGGTAACTCAGGAAGTCTCTTTCACCAGTACTTCACAAACCCGGAACCACTTTACCCTGGAAGGACAGGAGCTCCAGGTGCACGGGAACACCAGCATTTCCAAGGTGCACTCCAAGCCACGCTCCACCCTCCCAGCACTGTGTCTGTCCCTACACCCAAAGGACGGCAGTGGGTCAGGAAGGTAGCTCCCCATCACCTTCTCCAGGGAATTACAGATGGGAAGGTAATGATGAAACTCTGCTGTTTACAGCCAGACAGAAAAATAAATCCAGCAGTGGGTGTGAAATGAAATTTCCCTTTCACAACAACATGCTGAGCATGGAGAGAGGATTTGTCTGATTGGCACAAGGCAGAGAGTGTGAAGAAAGGGGTCTTTTTCACGATGGGAACTGGTGATGGGGGGAGCACCGCAGGGGTCAGTGTTGCGACGACACTCTAAACGTTATTCATTCAGAGTCTGAACAAAGAATGTGAAGGGGTACGAGAAATGGGTTTCCAAGAAAGATCTCAGGGATGAAATTCGTGTCATATGAGGAGCAGGTGAAGTCTCTGGGTCTGCACTTGATGAAGTTTCAGAGACGGCGGTAGAATCTCATTCAAACTTACAGAATACTGAGGAGCCTGGATGGAGTGGATGTGGGCAAGATGTTTCAAACGAGCAGGAGAGACTAGGGGCCAAGGGCACAGCTTCAGAGTGAAGGGATGACCCTTCAGAATGGAGAAGTGGAGAAATTTATTCAGCCAGATGGTGATGGATCCGTGGAACTCACTGCCTCATGGGGCTGTGGATGCTAAGTGATTCAGTGAATCTAATTCAGAGATAAGCAGGTTCTGGATGAAGAAGGAGATCAAGGGTTACAGGGAGTGAGAGAATGGGATTGAGAAACAATTCGTCCATAATCGAATAGTGGAATAGACCTGATGGACCGAATGGCCTAATTCTATCCCTATACATGATGGTCTTATGGACTGCCCTTATTCCATAGGTTTCTACATGTGCAGTTAGTATTTCTGGCATATCGTTTAACATTCCAGCACTTTCGTCATTATTGCTGCCACCTCTTGGTTTCAGATCAACTGCAGAAAGCAACGCTATGGAGTAACGTGTGAATCCTGGTGTACAAGTCTCAGAAAGGTAGCATACAGGGCCAGCAGGATATAGAGAAGGTAACTGGAATGCTGGCATTGATTTTAAAGGAAATGGAGAATAAAAATAGGGAAGACTTGTCATAAATATAGAGAACTCCTGTCAGCCCACACTGAAAATACTGTGAACAGGTTTGGTCCCCTATTTGGAGGGAAAATGTCGATACATTGGAGGCAGCCCAGAGAAGGTTCACCAGGCTGGTCTTCAAAATGGAGGGATATTGATGGGAAGAGGTGGCGAAGGTTGAACTTGCAGTCGTTAAATTTTAGAAAATGAGGCAAATATATTGATATACCAAAGATCCTTGTTTTCTTACAGATTCAGTACATTGTTTCACTGAGCAAGGATCTGTAACCGGAGATAAAGGGGAATACAGAGACCAGAGAAGCGAACAGAGAAAAGCTGGGTTGGAGAGACTGGAGGATATTACAGAGTTTGGGTGGTTTGACATCACTATTGGTGGTTAGAGATCAGATGGTTGTAGGGCTGAAAGATGTCAAGGAGCGATATAGGGTTATCAGTTCTGAAGGAGTTACAGAGATCGGGAGGAATATAGGGATGAGAGATTACACAGTAGTAGTTGGAGCTACAGGAGGTTATAGAGAAAGGGAGTGTTATAGGCACTGTAGATTACACAGATGGAGTAGTATTTGGAGCTACAGGAGTTTATAGAGAAAGGGAGGATTGGACGGACTGGAGATTATACGGATTGTGATGGTAGTTGGAGCTGCAGGATTTGATTGAGACTGGGAGGATTGTTGGCGCTGGTAATTACACTGACATGGACAATAGTTGGAGCTGCAGGAGTGAGTGAGATAGGGAAGGTTGAAGAGGTTGGATTAGTTCACACAGCCATGGAGAAGTGTAGGGATTGGAGGAGCCAGAGATACTGAGGGTTGTAGGGCTGCAGGAGTTCAGAGAGTTATTGAGGACTGTGAGGGTAGGTTTGCAGCATTCCCATCAGTTACACAGAGATGTGGAGTGCTGTTCTGGAGGAGGTTACAGAAATCAACAGGGTTGCAGATACTGGAAGATACTACAATGACAGTGAGCTGTAATATTTGAGGAGGTTACAGCGACAGGGTGCGTTGAAGGGTTGACGGCTGCTACAGGTGTTAAACATGCTGTAGGGGATCAATAACCTTACATCGATCAGGGGGATTGGAAACTCTGGAGATAAAGAATGAGAATTGCAGGAACTGAAGAATATCACAGAGATGGGGAGTAACATATGAGTTAGAGGAGTTACAATATGAGATGAACCGTATTCAATGGACTCAGGGAAGATACAGGGAGATCTGAAGGGATTACAGGTGATCAAAAGGACAGTGAGGCTTCACAGTGTGGGATTGGGGTATTTTACGCCGACAGAGAATATTCTATGGAATGGTGATATTTACAGAGATTATGAAGTTGTATAGAATTGAGGGACGAACAGAGATATGAAAGGCTGCAGTTGATGAAGACTTTTGTTGATGTCAGATGCTGAGGTTCTGGAAACTATATGGACCGGAAAACTGGACAATCTGTCAGATCTTACAGAGACAGGAACAGCAATAGAGCCTGGAGACACTAACACAGATAGGGAGCATGGCACACACTGGAGGAGGTTTCTGCTTTAGGGATGGTTGTAGGGAAGTGTAACGTTTACACAGATAGGGGTGTAAGAGCTGGAGAAGGTTATGGAGATGATTAGATTGATGGGGAAACTGGAGGAGCTTACATTGACAGGGGGGGTGATAGCGACAGGAGGATGTTACATAGACAATAAGTCTTGTCGAAATTATCGGGAGAGTCACAAGCATTGGAGTTGGTTCCACATATCGGGGTTTTGCAGGGACCTGAGAGGATGACGCAGATAGGGATGGTTGTTGGATGTCCACATTTGCAGAGTGTTTCAGGACTGGAAAAGGCTACACAGTGAAAGAGGTTTGTTGGAGCTGTGGGAGTTCACAGAGACTTGGAGGTGTGAAAGGTTTGGGGCTGTTTATGGACAGAGGGATATATTTAGGGACAGTAATATGGAACGCAGAGGTAGAGTTTAGATTAGATTCCCTACAGCATGGGAACGGGTACTTCGGCCAAACAAGTCCACACCAACACTCCAAAGAGTAACCCACCCAGACCCGCTTCTCTCCGACAATGCACCTAACACTATCGGCAATTTAGAATGGCCAATTCCCCTGAGCTGCACATCTTTGGACCGTGAGAGGAAGCCAGAGCATCCGGAGGAAACCCATGCAGACACGGGGAGAACGCGCAAACTCCACACCGACAGTCATCCGAGGCTGGGGTCGAAACCAGGTCTCCGGTGCTGTGAAGCACTATTGTTCACCACTGAGCCTTTGTGCTGCCCCAAGTTGCAGAATTATGCAAATAGAGAATGTTTGAGATGCTGGGAGGATTGTAGGAATGGACGAGCAAACAGAGATGTGAACTGCTGTTGTGGCTTGAAAAAGGTCTGGAGCTGTTTATACAGATAAGGAAGTTGGTAGGGATGGGAGAAGGTTACTGAGGTCGTGTGGTGCTATAGGCCAGGATTCAGGAGTGTGATCGGAACTGCAGAAGGTTCCAGTGATATCATGTTCTCTTAGGGCTTGAGCAAGGTACACACGTGGGTATTTTGGTCCAGGCTGGATGATTTTACAGTGATGGGGGCACTGTAAGTATTGTGCAAAACTACAGGAATATAAATTATTGTACTGGGTGCAGGATGAGATTATTGAGATTGGGCATGTTATCGACATTGGAGCAATTTACATACCGGGAGCGTCGTCAGCATTGGAGAAGGTTTCAAATATACAGCGGGAATATGGGAGTGATGGAGGTTACAGAAATGGGAAAAATTCTGGGAATTACAAGCATTCAAGACATTGGCACAAACAATTTAGACCGAAAGGCATGTTTCCTTGCTGTATGACTCTATCTCATAACAAGAGACAGTGTGAGGAGGGAATATAGAACAAAAACATCCCAGGTTTCAAAACCATCTCCTTAAGGAGGCCTGCTTTCCCCTCTGTTGTACTGATCCTCACGAAGACAGCACAGGCCTGAATTGACATAGGAAGGCTCAGTACAGGGGCGGGGGGTGATTGAGCCCAAGACCATCATGCACTGTGTTCGTTCTTCAACACTGTATCGATGTCATGTCTTCTAGACCAAAGTTCGATCCCTTAAATACACTCTGCTCTGTTCACTGTGAGTGATCTTATCGATCTGCAGGATTTACTGAAGGCTCCATATGTCTCTCTCCATCTCTCTGGCTGACGGATTGTCTTCAATGTGGTGATGAACGAAACAGGAATTGGGAATTCTGTTAAGTCAGGAGCATCCTGAGTACCTACAGGAGACAGAGAAAGAGACAGAATGGGACATTAGATTGATACAGTGAGGGTTACACATGGAGAATGGCACTGAGTCCCACAGGTATCTGGAAAGTCCCAGTCTCCATCCCTGGCCTGTGCTGCTGCGTCTCCCTGGCGTGGAGAATACTGTTGGCTCAGGATCTGGAATACTGCAAAAGGTGCAGCCACGGGCAGTAATTAAACCCTCACAGTGACAGATACCACATGGAGAGATACTGAGGGATATCACCAGAGTGCAGGAAGGTATCAGGATCAAATCACGGTCAGGAAGAAGGTGCACTTGGAGCAGTACTCAGGGATAAGGGAGCAATCAGTGGGCTAGGCAATGGCCTCGTGGTACTCTCACTTGACTACTCATCCAGAATTTAATGCCGGTAGCTGGGATACCCATCTAACTTACTTAATACCCTTTAAGTATGGGAATCTGTTATGGACTGCCGGTCTGGCCTACATATGAATCCAGACCCAGAGCAAGGATGTTGACTCTCAAATGCCCCCTGAAATGATCGGGAAGCCACTCAGCTAAAGGGCAGCTTGGGGGTGGTCATGAAATGCTGGCCCGCCAGAGACAGCAACATCTCACGAGTGAATTAAAAACAACCCTGCTGGGAGCAGTGTCCGGGCCAAACATTTTGGTGGGTTTATGGACAGGGCTTTAAACTGACAGAGAGGATGCAGGGACAGAGTTCAGGTGAAAGGAGCTCTCCAAATCCAAAGAGAAAAGGTTACGCATCAGAACAGCATGGGAATGTGACTGAAGACAAGCAGTAAGGAACAGGAAGGGACAGTGAATTAGGCTCTGACGGGAAATTCTAGGAAAAAGTCAATTTCAGTTTTTTTTTTGGAATTGTCAAAGTATCAGCAAGGTTTGGTCACCAGAAAGATGTGGTTACAGGAGAAACTGTGCTGTACTGTTCTGTGTTCCAAACAGGGAGGGTTACAATGGCAAGAAGAGGTTTCACGAGGCTGAACGGGATGAGATGTGAATGAATAGACACAATTAGGAAGGCTTTCTCGGAGTGCCAGAGGTAACAGAAACACCAATGTCCTGATCTGAAGCAGATGACCCAGACTGGGATGGGTGTGGGGTTTGGAGGTGGTTTCACAGGGAGGAAGGAGCATAGAGCCATAGGAGAGAACAGAGATGCGGAGAGCTGTAGGGCCTGCAGGAGTTCAGGGAGACGGAGAGGTTGGGAGGGATGGGTCAGTTGACAGGGATAAGCATGTTGATTGAATGGAGCAGTTTACACAGGCAGGAATGTTTTAGGTGAATCGAGCAGATTACAGTGATAAAGTGGGTTGTATTGACTGGAGGAGGAATCAGAGATATGGAGGGTAGGCATGGCTGAAGATGTTTATAGATACAGGAAGGTTTAGGCTCTGCAGATCATTTAGATATGAAGGGTGTGGTGTCTGACAGATTTTCCAGAATGGCAGTAATTTTGTTTGGAGACAGTTTCACAGATAAGGGAGCATTCGTAACCATCTCCAGAATGGTCAAAGTGGGAAGGGTTGGGGGGGATTTTCCCTTCACACTAACAGGGACATACTGGATTCTTGAGATCACACTTTTAAAAACCTCCCATTTGCCAGTTATTCCTTTTCCATCAAACAGACTGACCCATGATTTGGACGTGCCGGTGTTGGACTGGGATGGGCAAAGTTAAAAATCACACAACACCAGCTTAAAGTGCACTAGGTCTATTTAGAAGCAGTGGCTTTCTTCATCAGGTGGTTGTGGAGCACAGTCATAAGGCACAGAATTTACAGCAACAGGATGGCAGTGTCATGGAATGAAATATTAAACAAGTTTTGATTAAGTCTTTCATCTTTTAGAATGATTACCAGCGCTTCCAAACACAGAGGGTCCTTGATTATCCAAATATCAATTATCCGAATATCGGATTATCCAAAGGAGATCTCGAGGTCCCGATAGAAACATTACATCAAAGAGCTGTTACAACCCTGTTTGTGTTTGTTTTGTTCACACTGATTAAAACCGATCTCACCTTACTGAAATCCTGCCGAGAACAGTCCTGGACATTGAGCCCAGGTACCATCTCCAAATGACTGACCTCCTACCATCTCTGACTCTCTAGACTTAGACTGGAGTTCAACATAGGGGTAAATCCTAAATCCCCCTTCCCCAGATATTCTCTCGAACATTGTCCTGCACAAAGCAGATGTGGAACTTTTCAAAATGTTGAAGGAAAAGTTGTCTGTGTGGCGATGTGTGCATGTGCGCGTGAGTGTATGTGTGCATGTGCGCGTGCGCTGTTTGGAGACTTACCCACCAAACGCAGTAGCTGTCTTACAGTTGGTGTCCGCTCTAGCTGCCCTGGAGGGGGAGGAGATGATGGGGACAGGGGCACACAGGGGGGCGGAGCAGCTGGGGGTATGGGCGCGAATGGCGTGTGCGGAGGGCGGGGGGTGTAATGTTGGACAGGTTTGGGCTGGGTGGGGGGGCGCTTTTGGAGGCGGCAGGGGCAGTGTTTGACAGGTTTGAGGGAGCTGAGGGTGATGTTGGATGGGTTTGGAGGCAAGCAGGGTGATCTGTTGGAAGCGGGCGGTGGGTGATGCTGGATGGGTTTGGGGGCGGGCAGGGTACTCTGTTGGAGGTGAGCGAAGGGTGATGTTGGATGGGTTTGGGGTGGGAGGGGTGCTCTGTTGGAGGTGGGCGGACTGTGATGTTGGATGGGTTTGGGGACGGGCGGAATGATCTGTTCGAGGCGGTCGGAGGGTGGTGTTGGATGGATTTGGGAATGGGCGGGGTGCTCCCTTGGAGGCGGGCGGAGGGTGATGAAGGATGGATTTCGGGGTGGGTGGGGTACTCTGTTGGAGGCGGGTGAAGGGTGATGTTGGATGGGTTTGGGACGGGCGAAATGATCTGTTGGAGGTGGTCGGAGGGTGGCGTTGGATGTATTCGGGGACGGGCAGGGTGATCTGTTGGAGGCAAGCGGAGGGTGATGTTGGATGGGTTTGGGGGCGGGTGGGGTGCTCTGTTGGACGTGGGCGGAGGGTGATATTGGATGGGTTTGGGGGCGGGCCGGGTGATCTGTTGGAGGCGAGCGGAGGGTGATGTTGGATGGGTTTGGGGGCGGGTGGGGTGCTCTGTTGGAGGCGAGTGGAGGGTGATGTTGGATGGGTTTGGGGGCGGGCGGGGTGATCTGTTGGAGGCGGGCGGAGGGTGGTGTTGGATGGGTTTGGGGGCGGGCGGGGTGCTCTGTTGGAGGTGGGCGGAGGGTGATATTGGATGGGTTTGGGGGCGGGCGTGGTGCTTTGTTGGAGGTGGGTGGAGGGTGGTTTTGGATGGGTTTGGGACAGACGGGGTGCTCTGTTGGAGGTGGGCAGAGGGTGATGTTGAATGAGTTTGGGGCGGGCGGGGTTATCTGTCGGAGGTGGGCGGAAGGTGGTGTTGGATGGGTTTGGGAACGGGCGGGGGCGATGTTGAGGGGTGGGGGGCGGTGCTGGAAGAGTTTGGGGGCGAGCATTGGGGCGGTTTTGGGGGCTGATGGGGCGTGAGGCCTCACGCATTGTTTGCTGCTGCCTTGTCACCTCAAGGGGGACTAGGCATTCCTGAAAACTCTGAGCCCTCGAGGAAGGACATGGAATCGATTAATCGAATAACCAATTATCTGAATGTACTATTGCCCACCCATCTCGTTCAGATAATCAAGGTTCCTGTGTAAACAGCTGGATGTTAGCCTGGTTTTGTGTGATTTTTACCTTCACCCAATCAACCCCTGCTCGATCCTTCTGAATGGCCCCAATATTGACCCTGTTCCAGTTTAAGACCTGAATCTGTGGACCTGTCTGATCTTTTTCCATAACTATGTTAAAACGAAGACAGTTGTGATCACTGGACCCAAAGTGCTCTCTGACTGATACTTCAGTCACTTGTCCAACCTCGGTTTCTGAGGGGAGGTCCAGTGTTACATCCGTCTGAGTAGCATGGAGCCCTCTACATCTTGGTTTAGGAAACTTTCTTAGACGTATTTGACAAATTCCACCCCGTATGGTCCTTTTGCACTCTGGGTGACCCAGTCAATCCAGGGGAAGTTAAAATCTCCAACCAATACTACTCTACTATTTTTATAGGTACCTGCAATCTCACTACACATTTTCTCCTCTCGTACCCGCTGGCTATTTGGGCATCCAGAACACCATCCCAGCAGACTTTTTGTTTCTAACTTTTAAAAAATATGGCCTCATTTAATCACTGCTTAACAATATTGTCTCTCAGCACTGTTGTTCTGTCCTCCCTAATCAAAGGGACAACTTCCCCTCCTCACTTACATGTCCTTCTGTCACGCCTGTTGCTTCTGTATCCTGGAACACTAAGCTGCCAGTCCTGCCCTTCTCTCAGCCATGTTTCTGTTATGGCTATAATATCCCAGTCCCCAGAGCGAATCCATGCTCTGAACTTGTCTGCCTTACCAGTCAGGCTTCGTGCGTTGAAATTACTTCCCTGAAAACCAAACGTCTTTTCCCTCCCTATTCTGTGTCCCGGATATCCTGGATCGGAAACTTGCTCTCGATGGCTGATATATTTTCTCCTGACTAGTTGATGGCCCCTGTCTTATTCAGAGTCTCAACTCCCTGCCAAAATAGTTTAAATTCTGCCAGGTAATACAAGCAAAACTCCCTGAGATGCTGGTGCCCCTCTGCATCCAGTGCCACTCATCCCCCTGGTACAGGTCACCTCTACCCAAGAAGAGATGCCAATGTCCCAATTCTGAGGGAGAGTTTGAATTAATAACTGAAAAGGTAGGGATTGATTAGGGATAGTCAGCACGGATTTGATACAGGAAGATCTTGTCTGATGAAATGGTGTCTGAAAATATTGATGAGGGCAGTGCAGATGATGTGGGTACCATGGAGTTCATTAAGGCCTTCGACAAGGTCCCACAAGGAAGGCTGGTCCAAAAGGGAAGATCCCATGGGATCGAAGGCATGTTGGCAAATTGGATCCACAATTGGAGGAGGGTTGGTTTTGTGATTGAAAGCCTTTGCCCAGCGGGTGTACCACAGGGATCTGTGCAGGAGCCATTGCTGTTCCTTATGAGCATTAATCACTTGGAAGTGAAAGCAGAAGGTATCATTATCAGGATTGCAAAAGACAGGAACGATGAGGGTGTTGTCTACAGTGAAGGGGATGGTCTCCCGCTGCAGTCTGAAGGTTGAGGCTGGGACAGAATTTCAACCAAGTAATATCAATTGATAACCAGGCAAAAGCACAGCAGGCAATGAGGGAATACTCATCAATTAAACTGCATTTACTTTGATGTAAACTGCCTGACAGGTAAGGCAGGTGAACACACGGCATGGATGCGAACATGGGACTAGGAAATGACAGGAATTACAGAAACACAGCTGAGGGAGGGCCAGGACTCACAGATCATTGTTCCAGAGGACAGACCCAACAGGAAGGATAGATGGGGAGGCAAGAGAGCAGGGGGAGTGGAGTTTTGGATCAGTGAAAACATCACTACAACACTGACAGAGGATATTCCTGGGGATCGCCCACTGAAGCTGTAATGGAACTGAGAAATAAGAATGAATAATCAGTTTGATATGATGGTATTACGGGCCCGCAGTAGTCAGCGGGAAATTGAGCAGCAAATATGTCAGAGATCTCAGATATCTGTAAAAAGGATGGGTTGTAATGGTCGGGGATTTTAACTTTCCAAACCTAGATTGGGACTGCCAGAGTGTTCACAGCTGGGATCGGAGGGATTTGTTCAGTGTGTTCAAGAAAACTGACTCAATCAGTATGTAACTGGCCCGACTGGAGAAAGGGAGAATACCTGACCTCCCCTTGAGAAACAAGGTAGAGAAAGGGGCTGAAGTGATTGTGGGCGAGCACTTCTGAAAAGTCACCACAATTCTATTAGTTTGAAAATAGCGATGGAAAAGGACAGGCCTGGTCCACAAGTTAAAGCTCAAAACTGGACTTGCCAGCAATCTAGAAGGTATGAGACAAGACTGTCCAAAAGTTGATTCGTGAAGGCTATTTGCAGATAAAGGGATGTTGGGCAAGTGGGATTCTTTCAAAAGAGAGATAAATTATGATTTCTGGGCCAGCATATTCCTGTTCGTGTGAGGGACAATGCTGACACAAGTGGGAAACACTGGATGGCTTGGGATATTGAGGCTCTGGTCAAGACAAAAGGGGGCACATGTCCTATATATCCAGCTGGATTAAGTCAATCCCTTGAAGAACATTGTGAGTGTAGAGGGAAACAATGAGGGCCTAAAGGGGAACTGACATAGCTTTGGCAGAGAAGGTTCAGGGAAATCCAAAGAGATTCTACAAGTATATTAACAACAGAAGATTAACTCGGGACACAATGTGACCCCTTAAAGCTGAATGAAGCCATCAGTGTGTGAACCCACAGGAAATGGGTGAGACCTGAAACAAAAATTTCACGTCGGAACTTACTGTGGAAAACACACTGGGGAAGCAGGGAAATAAACAGTATGCATTCAAAAGAGTCCACATTGGAGAACAGGAGGTGCTGAAGGTTTTAAAATGCATTACAATTAGACAACTCCCTCGGAACTAATCAAGTACATCCCAGGTCATTGGGATAAGTTATGGAAGAAACTTACAAAGGAGATGGATGCAGGCAGAGCAGTAGACGTTGTCTATCCTGACTTCAGCAAGGCTTTCGACAGGGTTTAGCGTGGTGCACTGGTTAGTAAGGTGAGATCACATGGGACCAGGGAGAGCAAGACAAACAAACACAAAATGACTTGACAGTAGGAGACAGAGGGTAGTGGGAGAGGGTTGTTGTGCAGACTGGGGGCCTCTGACCAACGGTGTGCCATAAGGATCGGTGCAGGGTCCACGCATGTGTATTATTGACATAATCGAGAATATATGAATTAGTGTTTGTAGGTTTGTGGAAAGTAAATACATGTTACAGTTGGCAGTGAATACAGTTATCAAAGGTGATCTTAATCAACTGGGCCAAGAAATGAAAGATGGGAGTTGAATTCAGGTGTTGGGTTTTGTTAAGATAAACCTGGGAGGACTAACATAGTTAATAGTTGGGCTCTGGACAGTGTTGTCGAACAGAGATAGACCAAGGGGTGCAGTTACATTGTTCCTTGGAAGTGACATCGCAGGTGTACAGGGCGGGGAAAGCGGATTAGGCAGACTAGCCCTAATGGGTCAGGGCATTGAGTAAATGGGTTGGTGCATCATGATCCGGCTGTATCAGACATTGCTGGGTCTCCAGTTGGAGTACTGGGTAGAATTCTGATCATCCTGCTTTAGGAAGCATTTTCTGAAACTGCAAATGGAACAAAGATTGACGAAGATGTTACTGATACTGGAGGGTGTGACAGAAACAGAGAGGCTGGATAAGCTGGAAAGCAACATGGGGGGAATGAGATAGAGTTAGCAGATAAGATTTATGAGAATCCAAAGAGATTCTCCAGCACACAAGTGCAAAAAGGCTACTAGAGAGACAATAGAGCGTCTCAAAGATCAATAAGGCCATCCATGCCTGGAATCACAGGAAATGGGCGCGACCCGAAATGAATATTTCATGTCAGAATGTGCTGTGGACAAAGTCTAGGAAACAAAAGGAAAGAAATAGTGATGTCTTGAAAAGAGTCCCCATTACAGAAGAGGTGGTGCTCGAGGTCTTAGAACACAAAGGTAGAGAGATCCTAGGTCCTGAACAAGTGTACCCCAGCACATTATGGCAATGTGCAGTGGGGTCCGTGGCAGAGATATTTGTATCATTATCTTTCTATTTCCATTGGGTGTAGGTGGCTGAGGGGTGACCTTATAAAAGGTTTATAAAAACATGAGGGGTATACATAGGGTGAATAGTGAAGGTCTCTACCCCAGTGTAGGGGAATCCATAACTAGAGGGCAGAAATATGAGGTGGGAGAGGAAATACTTAAAAGCGACCAGAGGAGCACATTTCCACACAGAGAATGGTGCCCATATTGAATAAGCTGCGCTGAAATGGTAGAGAAAAGTAGAATTACATCATGGAAAGGACATTTGGGCAGGTACATGGAGATGAGAAGGTTTGATGGGATATGGGCCCAACACAGGCAAGTGCGACTCGTTTAGGAACCGTGGTCAGCATGGACTAGTTGGATCAAAAGAACTGTTTCTGTTTTGCATGGCTCATTCTCCAGTGATTGGAGGAGGAGACCACTGAAATAAGGCATGTTGTAGACACTGAAGCAAGTTACAGCGATGGATATGGTCGTCTGGAATGCAGTATATTTCAAATCTGTGGAGGGACGATTGGGACGGGAGGAGGTTTTGGGGACAGGAACTGTTATAGGAGTTAAAAATTATTGAAGACACTGGTCCACGAGACATGGTATATGTACAGTGTTGGAGGGCGAACACAGAACAGAAAGATCCCACACACTCAATGGAAGCCTGCTTTCCCCCCTGTTATACTGACTTTCACTAAGACTCACAAGCCTGGATTGATAACTGTGACTCTCCCAATGCTGTCTCGATGCAACAAACGTACAGTCGGGGTGGTGACTGAGCCTGGGGTATGTGTGTACTGTGCTCCCCCTCCAGCACTGTATCTGTATCATGTCTTGTTAGCCGATGTTTGGAGCCCTCTCATTGCTCTCTGCTCTGTGCAAAGTGAGTGATCTTACCACACTGCAGGATTTATTGAAGACTGCACATCTCCCTGCCCTTTGTCTTTCTGGCTGACCAACCATTTTCAATGGACGAGGCACCCAGCAGATGGGAAGTCTATTGAGTCAGGAACTTCCTGAGTACCGACAGGAGACAGAGAAATAAACAAAATGGGAAACTAGACTGATGCAGTGAAGGTTATACATGCAGAATGGTCCTGACTATCCCAGAGATCTGGGAAACCTCAGTGTCCATCCCCGGCCTGTGCGGCCTCGGCTGTCTGGATTAGAGAATTATGCTGTCTCAGCATCTGGATTAGCTGCAAGAGTGAGAGACGTTAACAGAGGCAGCAATTAGACCCTCACAGTGAGGGATACCACATGGAGAGATACCAAGTGATATCATCAGAGTACAGGAAGGTAACAGGAACAAATAATCATGAAGGAAAAACAGGTTTAGCTTCATGACGCACTGGTATCAGTGCTCAGGGATGAGCACCCTGTGAGCAGACGAAGTGATGGCCTAATGGTATTATTGCTAGAGCAGTATCCAAAACCTCAGCTAATGTTCAGGAGAGGCAGGTTTGAACCCCACCTGCTGAAATGGTGGAATTTGAAATAAATAATTTTGAAAATAGTAATTGGCAATCCACAAATACCATTACTGATGGACAATAGATCCAAACACTTCTCCTTTCGAGATGGACATCTGCCCATCCTGACGTGGTCTGCACGACATACTCACAGCAAAGTGTTTGCCTTACAATTACCCTCTGAAATGGCCGAGCAAGTTACTCAGCTCAAGGGCAGCTAGGGCTGGGCAAGAAAGGCTGTCAGCCAGAGACACCCATATCCCATACCTGATTTACAACAATCATCCATTCGGATGGTCTCACTGGAACACTGCTGGGACCAGTGTCCTGGCCAGTCATGTCACTAGGTTTATAGACAGGGCTTTAAACTGACAGAGAGGATGCAGAGACAGGGTTGAGGTGAAAGGAGCTTTACAAATCCCAATAGAAAATGTGACGCATTGGAACAGCATGGGGATGTGGCTGAAGACAAGCAGAAAGGAACAGGATGGAACAAAGTTTAACTACATCCGTACATCAGTGAATAGATTTGTGACAGGAGATCTTGGGAAAGAGTAAATGATTTGTTTTATTTGAATGGACAAATTGTCTGTGATAAGTTAGAGTGATTTGTGACACAGATTTAGACACCAGGGAGACGTGGTTATAGGGCGAACAAAAGTTGTAACATAAATATTCAATCCTTCACAAGCTTGTGGAAACTCAGTCAAAATGGGTAACGCTAACAATAATGGAAAAAAAGGCATTACAGTGAAACCATTTGGTCTCAGATCATGAAGTAGAGTTAGTCTGCATGTAATTCTGGCTGCTACTTGCCAAGGACACAAGCAGAACAGTTTTAGCCACTGAACAGCATTTCATTGCTCATCACTTCACTAAACAAGAACTCATTGGAATTTTTAATAATGGCATTGTGATAATTTAGTGCAACTTCAATGTTCACATAATCTTGATAAGCACACTGACAAGAGTGATATTCGAAGAGGAGATTGTAGAATTTTTTTCAGTGTTCCTTTGAATAACACATTGTGCAACTGGCTAGAGACGCAATTATCTCAGATCGACAGTTGTGTCATGAAACTTAGTGAATGAGTAATGACACCTGGGAGAGGTGCAGTTTAAAGAAATATAAAGTTTTAAAATGAATCACAAATAGGACAATCTACAACTAGAAGCAAAAACATCCAAAGACATGAGTTTGAGAGGAGAACTGACCAAGGTAAACAGGCTAAACAGACTGAAACATGTGTCTGTAAATGAACAGTGGAAAACATTTGAAGGAACAGTGTAAAACACTCAACAAAAGGACATCCTATTGAAACAGAAAATCCTCAGCAAGAAATTCCCACCAGTCCCTCACTTAGGACAAAATGGATCATATTAGATGATGAGGCTTAAAAGATCACCACAAAGTACTTAAAATCCTCAAATGAGAGAGGGTTTAACCATTAAGTGTTAAAGATATTGCAAAGGGTCTGCTAGCAGGAGGAGGGCAGTGGGAAGGGGAATCATTGTCAGGAGTTAATGACACGATATGAACAGGGAGAGGTGAAGGTGCTGGAGGTGGTGAGAGTGTTACCGAGAGTGGTCAGGGCCTGAACGGTGTCTCAAAGCCAGTACAGATTGCTGCAATGGAGGTGTTTGCAGAGGTAGGGAGGGACATATGTATTTTATTTATTCATTCATGGGATGTGGGTGACAATGATTGGACCAGCATTATTTGACCCACAGCAAATTGTCCAGATGGCAGTTAAGAGGCAGCCATATTGCTGTGGACTGGATACACATGTCAGCCAGACCACGTTAGAATGTCAGATGTACTTCCCTCAAGGTGGTAAGTGAACGAGAGGAGTTCTTCAGACTGATCTACACAGCTTTTATAGTGGCCTCACCAATGTCTTGTACAGCCACAACATGACAACCCAACTCCTACTCTCAATGCTCTGCCCAGTCAAGGTAACCATCCCAAAGGCCTGCTTCATCAACTTGTCTACCTGTGACACTACTTTCAAAGAACTGCGTACCTGCATCCCTGGGTCTCTGACTGACAACACGACCCAGGGCACGAACATTAACTGTACAAGTCCCACCCTGGATTGTTTCACCAAAGTGGAACACCTCACAGATATATAATTAAACACTGTCTGCTATTCTTCAGCCCACTATCCCAGCAGTAGGGTTCATCCTGTTGAACCACAGATAACCTCCTTCACTGTCCACTTTACCACCAAATTCAGTATCACTCAAAAAACTTACCAGGAAACCAATATCCAATCCAAACCATTGATCCAAATGACAACAACTCTGGAGCCACTACACCGCTGGTCACATGCCTCCAGTCAGAAAAACAACATGTCTGCCACCACGTTCTGCCTCCCACCAGCAAACCAAATTTGTATGCAGTTGACTAGCACCTCCTGTATCCCATATCCTTTTAGATTGATCTGAGCTTCTTACTCAGTTTACCATACAAAACGTAGAACACAGAACGTTAGAGCACAAGACCCCTAAACCATGATGCCATGCCAACTTTTAATCCACTGTAAGATCAAAATAACCTGCATACCCTTTATTTTACTGCCATCCATGTGTCCATCCAATATTGTATTAAATGTCCCGAAATCATCTCTCTCTCCTTCCACCGCTGGCAGTGCATTCCACCCACCTAACAGCCTTTGTGTAAAGAACCTCTCTCTCCTTAACCACCCACCAATCACCTTAAAATTATGCCTGCTCATAGTAGCCATCTTTGCTATAGTATGAAGAAGTGTCACACTATTCACTCTCTCTGTGCCTCACATCATGTTCTTTACCTCTACCAAGTCACCCCTCACCCTTCTTCACTCCAATGAGAAAAACCTTACCTCCCTCAAACTTTCTTCATAAGACATGCCCTCCACAACAGGCAGCATCCTGTTAAATCTCCAATTTACCCTCCCTAAAGCTTCCATTGCCTTCCTGCAATGAGGGGACCAGAACTGAACATAATATCCCAAATGGGGTGTAACCAGGGCTCTATAGATCTGCAGCATAACCTCACAGTTTTAAAACTCAATTCCCCAGCTAATGAAAGCTACCACAACATATTCCTTCTTAACAACCCCATATGCTTGGGTGGCAACGATGAGGGATCGATAGACGTGGAACCCAAGATCCCTCTGTTCCACAACACTGCCAAATAATCTGCATTTAACTCATTCAAGTTTGACCTTCCACAACGCATGATTTCACACTTTTCCAGATTGATCTCCATCTGCCACTTCTCAGCCCAGCTCTGCATCCTGTCAATATCCTGCTGCAACAAACAACATCCCTCCACACTATCCACCACTCCACCAACCTCCAGGTCATCAGCAAAATTACTAACCCACTCTTCCACATCCACATCCACATCCAAGTCATTTATTTAAAAAAAATCACAAAGAGCAGGAGGTTCTGGAACCGATCCCTGCAGAAACGCACTGGTCACTGAGCTCCACGCTGAATGCTTCCCATCTGTCATCACCCTCTGTCTTCTATGAGCCAGGAATTCTGTATCCAGACAGAGAGGTTTCCCTGTATCCCATGCCTCTGTACTTTCTGAATGAGCCATAAATGTGTTTTATCACATTCTCAAAGGATTCAATAAGATTTATGAGGCATGATCTGGCCCTACCAAAGCCATGTTGACTGTCTCTTATCAACCTATGGTTTTCCAAGGACACATAAATCCTGTCTCTCACAGTCCTCTCCAATAATCTGCACACCACAGACATAAGAACATGAGATCTGTAATTACCAGGATTATTCCCATTCCCTTTCTTGAACAGGGGAGTAACATTTACCACCCTCCAATCATCTGCTACGACTCCAGTGGACAGTGAAGGTGCAAAGGTCATTGCCAAAGCCGCAGCAATCCCTTTCCTCAATTCGTGCAGTAACTTTGGGTACATCCCGTCTGGTCCAACAGACTTGCCTATCCTTATGTTTACAAAATACTCAGCACATCTTCCTTCTTAACATCAGCCTTTTCACATATATCAGTCTTTTTTTATGCTGTCCTCACAAATGACAAGGCCCCTCTCAGTAGTGAATCCTGATGCACAATATGCAATAAGGAAATTCCCTACCTGCTGTGACTCCAGGCACAAGTTCTCTCCACTACCCCTGGCCGGCCCAACCCCCACTCTGGCCATCCTCTTGTTCCTCACATAAGTGGAGATTGCCTTACGGGTTTTCCTTAATCCTTCCCAACAATACTTTATCATGCCCCCTTCTAATTGCCCTAAGTACATTCCACGCTTCCTTCCTGGTACCTTCAGAGAATCCCGACAGTGTGGAAACAGGCCATTTTGCCCAATATCTCCATACCAACTCTCCAAACAATATCCAACCCAGCCCGATTCCCCCACCCTATTATTCTTTATTTGCCCTGACTAATGCGCCAAACCTCCCCATCCCTGAACACTATGGGTAATTTAGCATGGCTAAGTCACCTAATCTGCACATCTTTGGGCTTTTTGGGGAAACTGGAGCACCTGGAGGAAACCCACGCAGACACGAGGAGAATGTGCAAACTCCCCACAGTCGCCTGTAATCGACAGGGTCTAATCAAAATGGAGTCCGTGGTGCGATGAGGTAGCAGTGCTAACCACTGAGACATCGTGCCATCCAATGTAACTCTCTGGAGCCCTGTCTGATCCTTGCTTCCTCAACCTTAAGTAAACTTCCTCCTTCCTCTTGACTAGATGCTAAAGTCCATGTCGACAACGTTTACTGCTCTACGTTCATCTATCTCTTGGCCACCTCCTCGAAGAGTCAATCCAGTTTGTGAAACACGGTTTCCCACTCACAAAGCCATGCTGACTATCTCTAATCAGCCCTTGCATTTGTAAATATAAGGATCTCCTTTCTCTCAGAATCTCCTCCAACAACTTCCCCATCACTGGGCTCACTGGGCTGTAATTTCCTGGCTTTTCCCTGTAGCCCTTAAGTGATGGAACAGCATTAGCCACCCTCCAGTCTTTCAGCACCTCACTGGGTCTGTTGATAATATAAATATCTCTGTTACAGTCACTGCAATCTCTTCCCGAGCTTCCCACAATATTCTAGGATCGACCTAATGAGCTACTGAAGACTGATCTACTTTATTTGTTTTAATATTCCAGCACTTTCTCTTCTCTGTTGAGGATTCTTTCCAAGACATCACTATTTATTTCCCCAAGTTCCCGAGCTTCCATGTCTTTCGCCACAGTAAATACTGACAAGACTATTTTGTCTAATATTTCACCCATCTGCTCTGGTTCCACACATGGGTGACCTTATTGATCTTTAAGGGGCCCTATTCTCTACCAGGTTACTCTTTAGCCCTTATTAAAACTTGTTTAAAGGCTTTTAATAATTGAAATACACCACATCCCCTATACCACTACACCCCTCCTGCAAACTTACAATTCTGCCATTTATATTCACACCAATAAATTAAATCCAACAGGCTCAAAAACAAATTCTCTTTTATCAAATGTGTTTCTAAGTGGCCAGTTATTGTATATTGACATATCCTTTCTAACAATTTCAGTATGGTCCCGACGTACTGTCAGGCTAACACTATTTGGTTTCAGACTGACAGCAGAAAGGGGTTGTGGGAGTTGTTGTTTATCAATCTGAAAAAGCTAGCTCAAAGGGTCAGCAGAAGATAATAGAGAAGCCAAATCAAATGCTGGTATTTATTACAGAGGGAATGGAGTCTAAAAATAGGCAGGTCTAGCTAAAACTATGCAAATCAGACCACACCTCGAATATTATGAACAGTCTGAGTGCCCGAAGGAAAGATATTGTTGCATTGGAGGCAGTCCAGAGAAGGTTCACTTAGCTGATCCTGGGAATGCAGTGATTTTCTCATGAGAAGAGGTGGAGTAGGTTGAGGTGGAACCCATTGAAGTTTAGATAATGAGAGAGAAATGGAATGAAACATCCAAGATTCTGAGTGGGTCTGATCGGACAGATGCTGGGAAGTTAGAAAATAGAACAGTACAGCATAGCAACAGGCCCTTCGGCCCACCACGTCTATGCTGTCCAAGGTACTATTCTAACTCATACCATCTGCCTGCACATGGTCCATATCCCTCTATTCTCTGCCTGTTCATGTTTCTGTTAAATCCCACTTCAAAACTTTACTCACATTTCTGCTTCTACGACCTCCCTCGGTAACATCCACTATGTAAAAAAAAACTTGCCTCACACATCTCGTTTAAACTTCCTCTTTCTCACCTTAAACCTATGTGCTCTAGTACTTGAAACTTACACATTGGAAAAGTGATTCTGACTATCTACATTATCTATCCCTGTTCCAAATGTTCTATTTCTGTATCTGGTCACCTGTCAGCCTCTGATACACTCACAAAACAACTCAACTTTGTTTAATTTCCTCTTACAGCTAACACACCCTTAAAAACCCTAACACAGGCAACGTGCTGATAAAACCTTTTTGCACCCTCTCCAAAGCCTCCCCATCCTTCCTATTGTGTGGAGATGAGACCTGCACACAGTACTCCAAATGTGGCCAAACAAACGTTTTATAGAATCACAGCATCAGATGCAAACCACGGTACCCAACATTGTGACTGATGAAGGCTAGTACTCCATTTGCTTTCTATCCCATCTGAAACACTTCTGTTGCCATTTTCTGGGAGTTACTGACTTGCACCAAGATCCTTCTGTATATCAATATCCCTCAGTATGTTAACATTCGTCTTGAATTGGACATCATCTCACACTTGTCCAGATTAAACTCAATTTGCCATTTCTGTCTATCTCTCCAACTGTTCTGTAACCTCCTGCAGATGTTAATGAATCAGCGAAACAAGGGTTTTGTGGAAAAGGCAGGAACGTAGAGTTGAACAGTATCAGATCAGCCATGGTCTGATTGAAGGACAGAGCAGACTCACTGGGCCAAATGGCTTCATTCCCCTCCAACATGTCCTGGTCTGAGCGCAGACTCAATATTTCCTGCATAATGTTATGGGTCTTGGCTCACAGAACTCCTTTAAAATGGGATTATTGGATATTTATTAGTACACAGCATTTGATCTACAAATATGATATGATGTTATAGAAAACCATCTCACATACAATCCAGGATTCCATCCGTTACAGCATCGATCGTCAGTGCTGTATCAGTCGGCATGGAGACTACTGTCACACACAGTTACTGTATTGCCCTTGTCATAAGTACATTCAGTGTCCTGACTGTAACCATATTGACATTCCCATCACTGGTTGGTGTCTACAAAAGAATTCCTGCTAACGGTTGCTGCTGTTTGTTTATTCTCAGCTCCACTTTTGATATGCAGATCCACATGACTGCCTCATTAATACATGAACCACATTCTTCCTTCACAACTTGTTGGCTTTTTGCCTAGTCTGCCTATTGGGACTAGATTGGGTTGGGATATCTGCTCAGCATGAATGGGTTGGACCGAAGGGTCGGTTTCCATGCTGCACATCTCTCTGACTCTATAACTCTATCCCAACAACCCTTCAGTATTCACCTCCCAGTGATGGTCATTCTGCAGCTAAATATCCGGATTGACAGTTCCATCATATTTGTTCACTGTCATTCCTTTTCCCTTATGGTGAATACAGGGAGTCATTCCTCAGTAGGGGGGGGGGGGGTGGTTGAACAGATGCTTAGAGGTTACAGAGATAGGGAGGCTTACAGGGACTCGAGGATGTTAGAGTTAAACAGAGTTACACCTGGTCAAGAATGTTCATGGGACAAAGGGGTTTGGGGATTGGAGGAATTTACAGAGATAGAGGGAGCTGGATTAGATTCTGGAGATAGGGATGGAGAAAGGAAGAGGCAGGCAGACTGCGAGGCAAAGACAGGGAGCTGTTTCATTTGGGAGATTATTGTGTATACTAAGAGATATGGAAGGTTGTTGTGACTGAAGACGTTTACAGATATAAGAAGGCTTCTGGGCTCTGGAGGCTACATAGATAGGAAGGCAATGGAGAATGTCAGGTTACTGGGTTGGAGACAGTTACACAAATGGGGAGGGTTGCACAAACTGAAAGAGGTTCCTGTGGTCGGGATGGATATGGTGTCGGGAATGAGGGTGAAATTTAACAAGATAAAGATCAAAGAATTGGAGAAGGATAAGGAGATTACAATTTTTTCACAGCTAAGGAAGGGTTGTCGGAACTGGAGAAGATTACAGAGGTAGGGACGGATGGAGAGGTTAAAGACAAATACATTGACATGGAGGGTGATAGTGATGGGAGGAGCTCACAGGGATAGACAGGGCTGTCAGGGTTTACAGGGATGAAGGAATTTAGTATCTACTGCAGAAGGTTAGGGATTAGGGTGTTGGGGACTGGAGAACCTGACAGAGACAGAGACAAAGAGAATGGTATGGGGATTCCAAACAGAGGAAGGATTATCGGCCAGGACTGATGCCTGCGATCCGCTGTGCTGTCGCATTGAGGACCAGTACAGAAGAGGTGAAAGCAGGACCCTCACAAGATTGTGGGAATGAAGCCTAGAATGTTGCTGTTCCTTACCCAGCTCTGTATTTATGTCCTGTCTTCCAGGTCTGAATATCGAAGTCTACTACCTCCACCCTGTGCTGTTTACTGTGAGTGATCTTACCGGCTGCAGGACTTACTGAAGGCTTCAGATCTCCCTCTCCACCTCTCTCTGGCTGACCAACCAGCTTCAATGAGATGATGGATGAGACAGGAGTTAGGAACATCCTGATACCTGCATGAGACAGAAATAGACAGAATGGGAAATATGACTGATGGAATGAGGATAACTCATGCAGAGTGGCACTGAGTACAGCAGAGGTCTCGAAATTCCCATCCCTTGCCCGTGCTGCTGCGTCTCTCTGGAGTGGACAATTCTGTTGACTCAGGATCTCAGACCATCTGCAAGAGGGAGAAATGCTGACAGGGGCAGCAAATAGACCGAGACTGCGAGGGATACCACATGGAGAGATACTGAGTGATATCACATTATTAGACACTGCATTAACAGGGAATTGTTTGAATTTGTAACAAAGGCACTGGGATAATTGTGAGGGGATTCAACCTTCCTATCTCATCATCTCTTTGACGGTGGGTCACAGACGAGGCTGACTCTCTCCCACTCTGGGGCGGTGCGGGTCCTGAGTTGGCTGTTCAGACCGATGTTGCCTTTCACAGATTCTGTTACACTTGGGGCAGAATGTGGCCATGGGAAGGGGGTGGGTGGGGCATTGGTGTGGCAGCACGCTCCTTGTGTTTTTTTCTCCTGGATTCCCATTTTCCCCACAACAAATCTCGAAGTGTTTGACACATTCCCAATGCTCCTTCCCCACTTCGGACGGTCTTGGCCCAGGACTTAGCGGATTTGATTAAGAAATGAAAACAAATGATCAATTCTGAAGAAGCCAACGTTTAGAAATGTGGACACATTTGTTAAAGAGATCACTAGGGAGCCTCCGAGCAGGAGGAGTGCAGTAGGAAGAGGAAACGTCAGCGTTTAATCAGATGATCAGAACAGGGAGAATTGAAGGTGCTGGAGGTGGTGAGGGTGTTACAGAGAGGGGCAAAGGCCTGAACAATGTTACAAAGCCAGTACAAATTGCTGCAGCGAGAGCTGTTTGCAGAGGTAGGGATGGACATCTGTATTTTCATTGATTCATTCATGGCCTGAGGGTGTCACCAGTTGGACCAGCATACATTACCCCACTGCTCATTGCCCAGAGGCAGCTCAGAGTCAGTCATATTGCTGTGGGACTGGAGTCACATGTGAGCCAGACCAGGCAAGAATGCCAGATATCCCTCTCTAATGGACATACATGAACAAGTTGATTTTTACCAGATAATCAACAATGCTTATACGGTGGCCTCACTAATATCCATTACAGATACACCATAACATCCCAACTCCGACTCTCAATGCTCTGCCCAATGAAGGGTGACCATCCCAAACGCCTGCTTCACCAGGCTATCTACCTGTGACGCCACTTTCAAAAAACTGTGTACCTGCGTCCCTGGGTCACTGATTTACAACAGTACCCAGGGCCCGAACATTAATTGTACAAGTCCAGCCTGGTCTGCTTTACCACAATACAACATCTTGCATTTCTCCACCTGTTATTCCTAACCTCACTGGTCCAGCATTTGTGTTGATCCCATTGTCCTCTTCGATAACCCTCTTCACTGTCCACATTATCACCAATTTCAGTCTCACTCACAAAGTTGCTAACCATGGCTCCTGTATTATCATCCAAACTGTTTATATAAATGATGCACAATAGTGACCCAGCACCGAACCCCATGGCACACCGTTGGTTACAGGCCTGCAGTTTGAGCAGAAACCCTCTATGAACATGCTCTGTCTCCTCCCATCAATCTGTTTTGTATCTAGTTGGTGAGCGCTCCCTGGTTATGTGTGATCTAAATTTACTATCCAGTCTGCCATGCAGAACCATGTCAAAGGCCTTGCTAAAGTTCATGTGGACATCGTGTACTGCTCTGCTTTGACCTCTCACTTGTCTATCTCCACACTCACATTTGAGGCATGATTTCCCGTGTACAAAGCCATGCTGACGATCATTAATCTGTCCTTACCTTTCCAAAGGCATGATGATCGTTTCCCTCAGAATCTCCTCCAACAACTTACCACCCTGCCATCAGTCTCACTGGTCTGTCGTGGCTGTTGATGATGTAAATATCTCTGGGAGGGGCCGTGCAATTTTTCTCCCTCGCTTCTCACAAGGCGCTGGGATACATCTGATCATGTCCCAAGGTTTTATATAACCTTTATTATTTTGAGACATCCAGCACCTCCTGTTCTCCAATGTGAACTCTTTCCAAGACATCACTATGTATTTTCCTAACTTCCCGAGCTTCCATGTCTTTCTCCGTAGTAAATCCGAACACAAAATATTTGTTCAGTATCTCCCCCATCAGCAGTGATTCCACACAGACAGCCTCATTGACCTTTCAGGGGCCTTATTCTCTCACGTGCTAATTTTTAGCCCTGGTTCAAACTTGTCAAAATGCTTCTGAAATTTCAAATATCCCTCTACCGCAACTAGCCTCCCCCAACCTTATCTATTCTGCCATTTAAGGTCACACCAAAATATAGAATCCAACAGATTTAAAAATATTCCCTTTTTATACAAACATACAGCTCCCATTGTTTCTGAGCATCCAGTTATCATTTATTGTCATGTCCTTGATAGCACATTCCAGCACGTTCCCGACTTACTGTCAGGCTAACACCGTTTGGTTTCAGACTGACTGCACAAAGGGTTTTGGGAATCCTTATGAATCAATCTGAAACAGGTAGCTTACAGGATCATCAGGTCATAGAGAAAGCAAATCAAATGTTGCCATTTATTACAAAGAGAATGGAGTCTAAAAATAGGGAGATCTTGCTAAAACGATGCAAGGTACAAGTCAGACCACACCTAGATTATAATAAACAGTATGTGTGCCCTAAGGAAAGACATTCTTGTATTGGAGGCAGGCCAGGGAAGGTTCACTCGGCTGATCCTGGAGATGGCGGGATTTTCCAATGAGAAGAGGTGGAGTAGATTGCCCTTGAACCTATTGGGGTTTTGAAGAATGGGAGAGAAATTGAATGAAACATCCAGGATTCGGAGGGGCTTTGACAGGTTAGATGTTGTTAAGTTAGAAAATCGAACAGTACAGCAGAGTAACAGGCCCTTCAGCCCACCATGGCTGTGCTGACCATGATGCTATTCTAAACTAATCCCATCTGCCTGCACATGGGCGATATCCCTCTATTCTCTGCCTGTTCATGTTTCTGTCTATATGCCCTTCAAATGTTTGCTCTCGTTGCCACCTCTCCCACCTCCTGAGCAGCCCTCTACTCTCTCGGTAAAGACAACCGGCCTCATTCATCTCATTTAAAACTCCTGACTCTCACCTTAAACCGAGGCGCCCTAGTATTTGATATTTCTACATTGGAAGGAGGATTCCAACTATCCACACGATCCACGCCTCTCCTAATGCCATATATCTGTACCAGGTCACCCCTCAGTCTCCGATACTCTCGCAAAGCAATCCAACTGCGTCCAACCTCCTTACAGTAAACACATTCCCATCCAGGCAATATTCTGCCAACACTCTGTTGCAACCTCCCCAAAACCTCCACATCCTTCCTGTGGTGTGTCGATGAGAACGAACGCAACTTTCCAAACGTGGCCGAATGAAGTTTCATTTAGTCACAACATGACATACAAACGTCTGTACTCAATACTGTGCCCAATAAAGGTAAGCATACCATACCCACCCTCGACCACCACATCCTGCTGTGTTGTTATTTTTAGGGAGCTATGGATTTGCTTCCAATTTCTCTCTGTTTATCAATGTTTCCAGCGAGTCAATGAATGTATTTCTCTCTTCCATTTGACTTCATAAATGCATCACTTCACACCTGTCCCGATGAAATTCAATTTGCCACATGTCTGCCCAGCGTTCCAGCTGATCTTCATACTGCTGCAAACTTTAACACTCTTCCTCACTATCCACAATTCCCCAAACTATCCCTAATCATTACATGCCTTTCCAAATGTCGTCTGCAAAATTACCACTCAAACTGCTGACTTTTTCATCTGAATCACAGATATAAATTACACACAGACATCGCAGCACTGATCCTTGTGAAACAGCGTTGGCCACAGACGTCCAATCAGAAATTAACCACTCCACATTCCTCTATCTACTGTCACCAAGAAAATATTGCATCCAACCTACCAACGAGCATGGATTGTGATTTGATCTTCCAGATCCCACTTGCTATTTGGAAGCTGTCCATTCAAAATGACTCTATATTTTGATTCCCAGATTAAATTGGCTGTCTCACTAATGCACTGACTGCGTCCTTTCTTCACAACACAACGGGACCTTGTTTGTTTTTTTGCTGATCCTGCCTAAATCCCTACAACCCCTCAATAATCACATTGCTGTCATGATCATTCTGCAGCCACACCTCCACAATAACAGTTCGATCATATCTGTTCCCTTCAGTTAATGCTGTCATTCCTTCTGCCTTGTTGCAAATGCATGGCGCGTGTCACCGAGAGAGGGCCTTTGAGGGATGGATAGAGGTCACAGATTGGGAGAGATGTTTGGGGGCGCGACAAAGTTGCAGTTTTAAACATAGTTACAGTTGCTACAGAATGTTGTCAGGAGAAAACATTTTATTGTTTGGAGGAAGTTAGAGACATAAAAGCATCTTTGAGGAGATTCCAGAGATAGGGAAGTGTATAGGGTTGTGGATCGTTCCATGGACTATGTTAATCAGGGTGTAGAAACATTCACAGGATTCCAGGATGTCGTACATTTAACAACAGTTGTGAGATCTGGATAATATCACAGTGATAGGGAGGATGGTATGGACTGGAGAATATTACAGGGAAAGGCTGGGTAGTATGGACTGGAGAATGTTCGAAGGACATGGAAGATGATATAAGCTGGAGAATCCTGCAGCAATAGAGAGGAGTATATGGACTGGAGGATGTTGCACGGATAGGGATGAAGTTGTAGACTGGATACAGTTAGGAGAGATGAATTTATGCACTGGAAGGTATGTCAGAGAGTGTGAGTGGTGTGCATGCTGCAAGATACGACAGGGATAGGGAAGCTTGTAGAGACTGGAGGAGAGAGTGATAGAGAGTCTTGTGAGAGACCAGATTCACTTATGAGCATAGGATGTACTACAGTGAGTAGAGCCTTTTGCAGATATAAATGAGGATACAATGGCCCCAAAGCAGTCGGACCTATACATAGGTGGGTGGCACGGTGGCACAGTGGTTAGCACTGCTGCCTCACAGCGCCGGAGACCCGGGTTCAATTCCCGCCTCAGGCGACTGACTGTGTGGAGTTTGCACGTTCTCCCCGTGTCTGCGTGGGATTCCTCCGGGTGCTCCGGTTTCCTCCCACAGTCCAAAGATGTGCAGGTCAGGTGAATTGGCCATGCTAAATTGCCCGTAGTGTTAGGTAAGGGGTAGATGTAGATGTAGGTGTATGGGTGGGTTACGCTTCGGCGGGGCGGTGTGGACTTGTTGGGCCGAAGGGCCTGTTTCCACACTGTAAGTAATCTAATCTAATAGGTAAATAGGAACTGAAGGAATTCAAGAGATTACACAGGCTAGGAGTGTTGTATGCAGTGGAGTTGGTTAACCTGATAGGAAAGCTTTTAGAGACTCAACAATGTTAGGAAATAATGGGAGGTGCAATGGTGAGAGCAGGTTTCAGCAATTCGGAGGATATAGACCTGCAGGAGCTTTGACAGATAGCGATGGTACAGTAAAGGGAATTGTAGTGGCTTCCCTTTCATAAGCAATCCATAAGCCCTTAAAATAGCCTGATTGACATGTGCATTATCTCTCGACCATTCATCAGACAGCGCTGCAAATACTTCACTGGTTCTGCCTACCAGCTTAGACTGAACTAGCATTACCCAGAAGACCTCGGGCCACTCTACCAGTCTATGCAAATTTTCAAATGAAATACAGAGTTCCTTGACAGTCGAGTCACAGGTAGTTAGGATAGCGAAGGCGGCACTTGGTATGCGTTCCTTTATTGGTCAGAGTATTGAGTACAGGAGTTGGGAGGTCATGTTGCTGCTGTACAGGACAGTGGTGAGGCCACTTTTGGAATGCCGCATGCAACTCTGTTCTACTTCTGATTGGAAGGATTTTGTGAAACTTGAAAGGGTCCAGAAAGGATTTACAACAACGTTGCCGGGGATGAGCTAGACGGAGAGTTTGAACAGGTGATGGTTGTTTTTCCTGCAGAGTCGGAAGCTGAGGGTGACCTTATAGAGGTTTATAAAATCAAGAGGGGCATGGATAGGGTAAATAGACAAAGTCTTTCTCCTGGGGTGTGCGAGTCCAGAATTATAGGGCGAGGTTTAGGGTGAGAGTAGAAAGACATAAAAGATAAAAAGGGGCAGCTTTTTCACGCGGAGGATAGTACATATATGGAAAAAGCTGTCAGAGGAAGTGGTGGAAGCTAGTACAACTGCAACAGTTAAAAGGCATCTGGATGGGTACATGAATAAGAAGGGTTTAGAGGGAGATGGGCCGGGTGCTAGCAGGTGGGAATACATTGGGTTGGGATATCTGGTCTGCAGGATGGGACCATGAATGGGTTGTGGAACCTGGAGGATGTTATGATTTGAACCACAGGTAATATTTGATTGGATCTTTCAGCCAATCTTACAGATGGACAGATGGTACAATTGCAACATTTAAGAAGCATTTGGATGGACATATGAATAGAAAGAGTTTGGAGGGAGATAGGCCAGGACTGGCAGGTGGGACTTGATTGGGTTGGAATATCCTGTCGGCATGGCTGGGTTGGAATGAAGGGTCTGTTTCTATGCTGTACGTCTCTATGACTGTAAGATCGGCTGAATGGTCCAATCAAAAATTACCTGTGGCTCAAATCATAATATCCTCCAGGGTCCACAAGCCATCCCCTGTCCTATCCTACAGGTTCAATGAATCCTGGAACCTCTAACCTTCTGCAAGTCCCACGTCCCTTCCGACATTTGTACCATCCTCCAGGTTCTGCAGCCCTTTATACCTCGTAACATGGCCCAGACTCTCCAACTCCTCCTTCCTCTGCAATGTTCCCCAGAAGAGCACTGGAGGATGGTGGGTTTTACAGAGATATGGAGGGACATCAGGACGGGAGGAATTTGCAGACATTAGGAATATATGGACTTGAGGAGGTTTTACGTTTTATGAGTGTTGTAGGGACTGGAGGAACTTCCAAAGATAGGGATAGTTTTAGATCGGAGGATTCTGCAGAAAACCTTTACGTGGTTGAAGGCAGGATTCTTAGCAGCGTGCAGGAACAAAGGGATCCTGTGTCCCTCAGGTTCCCACCCAAGTTGACAGGCTGTTAAGAAGGCGGATGGTGTGTTGGCTTTCATTGGCAGGGGGATTGAATTTAAGAGATGTGAGATTTTGCTGCAGCTCTACAGAACCCAAGTGAGACCACATTGTGAACAGATCTGTTCGCTTCATTGTAGGAAGGACGTGGAAGCTTTAAAGACAGTGCAGAGGAGATTGAGCAGGATGCTGCCTGGACTGGAGGGCAGGCCCATAGAAGGGAGGTAGTGGAAGCTCGGGCTTTTCTGATCACAGCGAAGGAGGAAGAATGGTGACTTGATAGAGGTGTACAAGGGAATGAGAGGCCTAGATAGAGTGGATAACCAGAGACTACTTCCCATGGTGAAATGGCTATCACAAGGGGATATATGTTGAAGGTATTTGGAGGAAGGTTTAGCTTAGATATCAGAGGGGCATGGGCCAGGTGCTGGCAGGTAGGACTAGATTGGGTTGGGATATCCTGTCGGCATGGACGGGACTGGTACGTTATTTACACAGAGTGTGGTGGGTGCGTGGAATGGACTGTCAGCCATGGTAGTAGATTCAGACACATTACAGACATCTAAGCAACTCTTGGATAGGCACATCAATGATAGTAAAATGTAAGGTATGTAGGTTCGTTTCATCTTCAGAGTAGGATAAAAGGTCAGCACAATATTGAGGGAGGAAGGGCTTGTACTGGAATGTGCTATTCCATGTTCTCAATAGCAAGGGTTATGATGGCAGCAAGAAGTTTCAGGAAGCGGGAGAGGATGCGATCTGAATGAAGTGACACAATAGGAGGCGTTGCTAAAGTTGTATGAGGTAACAGAGACAGCAATGGTCTGATCTGGAGCAGATGACCAGACTGCGAGAAGTGTGGGGAGTGTAGGTGCTTTCACAGGAAGGGAGGAGCATAGAGCCACAGGAGGTTACAGAAATGTGGAGAGCTGTCGGTCCTACAGGAGTTCATGGAGATGGGGAGGTTGGGAGGAATGGAGCAGTTTACAGGGATAAGGATGTTGGTAGGATGGGGTGTTTTACACAGACAGGAATGTTTCAGGTGAATGGAGCTGAGTACAGAGATAAAGTGGGTTGTACAGATTGGAAAACAAATAGACATATGGAGGGTAGTCGTGACTGAAGATGTTTATAGACACAGGAAGGCTTAGGTTCTGCAGGTTATTTAGATAAAGGGGGTGTGGAATCAGACAGATTCTCCAAGTGATAAAGTCAGCAATTTTGGTTGGAGACAGTTTCACAGATTAGGGAGCATTAGTAAACTCATCCAGTTTGGTCAGAGTGGGAAGGGTTGTAGGGGAGGGTGATGTTTACACATGTAAGAGCTGGAGAAGATTGTGGAAATGAGTAGATGGATGGAGACACTGGAGGAGCTGACATTGACAGGGTGGGTGCTGGCAATGAAAAGATATCACATAGACAGTGGGTCTTGTAGGAATTGTATTGAAAGAGTCACAGGCATTGGAAAGACTTCTGCAAATTGGGAGTGTTACAGGGACTGAGAGGATTGGAGAGTCTCCACAGATTGATCGTGTCTTTAAGAATATGTAGATACGGAAATCTTAAACCCAATGCATGCAGTCTTCATTTCAAGACCAGAGCCTTATTATCCCTCACCAGCCAAGGATCCCTAACCCTGCCAGCTTTTCCCTTTACCCCAATGGGGCATACTGGTCCTGGATTCTTGAGATCACACTTTGAAAAGCCTCCCATTTGCCAGTTGTTCCTTTTCCTTCAAACAGACTCACCCATTCGATTAGAATCATAATGTGGAGGTGTCGGTGTCAGACTGGGGATGTACAAAGTTAAAAATCACCCGACACTCAGTTCCAGACCAGCCGGTTTATTTGAAAGCACTAGCTGTCAGAGCACTGCTTCTTCATCAGGTGGTTGTGAAGCACAATCCTAAGGTACAGAATTTATAGCAACAGGATGGCAGTGTCATGGAATATAATATCAAACAAATTTAGTTTAACCCTTTCATCTGTTACAGTGATCACCAGCACTTTCAAAGCGAGTTGGATTATAGCTGGGCGTAATGCAATTTTAAATTCACAGCACTGACGCTGGCCAGATCCTGCAGAATGGCCCCAAACCTGGCCCTGTTCCAGTTTTCCTCTTCAATCTGTGGACCTGCTGATCTTTTTCCATAACTATGTTAAAAGGAAGACAGTTGAGGGCACTGGACCCAAAGTGCTCTCTGAATGACACTTCAGTCACTTGCCCGACCACGTTTTCTGAGGGGAGGTCCAGTGTTACACCTGCCTGAGTAGAGTAGGGCCCTCTGCATATTGATTTAGGAACCTTCCTTGGACACATTTGAAAAATTGCTCTCCGTCCAGGTCTTTTTATATTCGAGGTGGCCCGGTCAATACAGGGAATATTAAAATCTCCAGCCTGCACTCCTCTATTATTCCTATAGTTATCTGCAATCTCTCTACACAGCTGCTCCTCTGGTATCTGTTGGGTCTACAATAGTCTACAATACAGTCCCAACAAAGTGACCCCCCCCTCTTCTTTCTAACTTCGAACCATGTGGAATTTTAAATGAATATATGTTTTAAAAATTGGAATTAACAATCCATAAATAAGTATTGACAAAATCCAAACGCTCACCTTCAGAGAAGGACAACAGTTCAATCTCATGTGGTCTGCACGACATACCCACAGCAAAGTGTTTGCCTCTCAATGACCCTGTGAAATGGGTGAGCCAGCTGTTTAGCTCAAGGGCAGCAAGGGATGGGCAATAAAGGCTAGTCAGCCAGAGACACCCACATCCCATACCTGATTTTTTAAAAAATCCATTCAGATTGGTCCCAGCACAGTTCCAGTGGAACAATGTCCTGGCCAATCAGGTTGGTAGGTTTATGGACAGGGCTTTAAACTGACAGAGAGGATGCAGGAACAGGCTTCAGGTGAAAGGAGCTTTCCAAATCCAAAGAGAAAACGTGAAGCATCAGAGCAGCGTGGAAATCTTACCGAAGACCGCAGAAAGGAACAGGATGGGACAAAGTTTAACTAAAACTGTAGATCAGCAAATCCATTTGTGACAGGAAATTGTGGGAACGAGTAAATTATGTTTTTTATTAACGGACAAAGTCTCTGCAACAAGGTAGATGGATTTGTGACACAGAGATAAAAGGGATTTAGACACCAGAGAGATGTGGTTACAGGGTGAACAAAAGGTGGAACATAAATATTCAATGGTTCACAACCTTGTGCAAATTCAGGCAAAATGGACAACGCTAACAATAATAGGTAAGAAAGGCATTACAGAGAAAGCATTTGACCTCAGATCATGAAGTAGAGTCAGTCTGAATGTAAATTCTGGCTACTACTTGCCAAGGACACAAGCAGCAGAACAGTTTTAGACCACCCACCGAACAGCATTTCATGGCTCATCACTGCAATAAATAGGAATTCATTGGAATGTTTAATACAGGTATGGTGAACATTTAGTGAAACGTCAATATTCGCAAAGTCTGGGACAATCACACTGACAACAGTGATATTGGAAGGGGAGTTTGGAGAATTTTTTTCAGTGTTTCTTAGAATAGCATATTGTGCAACTGGCGAGGGACGTAACTGTCTCAGAGAGACTGTTGTGTGATAAAACATAGTGAATGAGTAATGTTCACCTGGAGAGATCATCTGGGAAATTGTGATGAAGTGCAGTTTAAAGAAATGTAAAGTTTTAAAGTGAAACACAGAAAAGACAAGCTACAACTAGAAACAAAAACAGCCAATTACATGAGTTTGAGAGGAGAACTGACCAAGATAAACAGGCTAAACAGAATGAAATATGTGCCTGTAAATGAACAGTGGAAAACATTTGAAGGAACAGTGAAAAATACTCAACAGAAGGACATTCCACTGATACAGACAAAAACTCAGCAAGAAATCCCCACCAGTCCCTCACTCAGGACAAAATGGATCATATTAGATTATGAGGCTGAGAAGATCACAACAAAGTACTTAAAATCCTGAAGTGAGAGAGTGTTTTAGGAGTAAGTTTTAAAGGGATTGCAATGGGTCTGCTCGCAGGAGGGGGGCAATTGGAAGGGGAATCGTTGTCAGGGTTTATTGACACGATAGGAACATGGAGAGGTGAAGGTGCTGGAGGTGGTGAGAGTGTTACAGAGAGTGGTCAGGGCCTGAACAGTGTTACAAAGCCACACCGATTTGCTGCAGCTGGAGGGGTTTGCAGAGGTAGGGAGGGACATATGTATTTTTATTTATTCATTCATGGGATGTGGGTGTCACTACCTGGACCAGCATTCTTTGACCCCATGCTAATTACCCAGAGATTGTTGGGGCCCTGGTGGATATATTTAATACTTTGCTGGACACAGGTGAAGTGCTGAATGACTGGAGGATCGCTAATGTGGTTCCTTTGTTCAAGAAGGGCAGCAGGGGTAGGCCAGGTAATTACAGAGCAGATAGTCTGACAGCAGGGGGAGGGAAATTATTGGAAACAATTGTGAGGATGAATCGACACTTACAAAGGTAAGGATCAACTCGGTTTATTTATCAAGGATTTGGCAGTGGAAGATACTGTCTGAGGAATTCAGTTCAGTTTTTTTTTGATGTGTTGCTTAAGAATATTGATGAAGGCTGTGCAGATGATGTGGTTTACATGGACTTGACTAAGTCCTTAAACAAGATCCAACATGGAAGGCTGGTCCAAAAGGACTGGGTTCCAAGGTAAGTTGGCAAATTGGATGCAAAATTGGTGGATAGAATACTTTCACCGGGTGTACCACAGAGAACTGTGCAGGAACCATTGAACATTAATAACTCGGATGTGAAAGCAGAAGGTATCATTAGTCGGTTTGCAGATGATATGAAAGGTGAGGGTGTTGTCCACCGTGAGGAGGATGGTCTCTGTCTGCTGTCCGATGTCGATCGGGATGATAATCTAAGCAGAGTTTAGTTCTGAATGAAGTGAGGGAATACTCTGTGGGAGGTACGATAAGCGAAGTACAAACATAATAAACGGTAGGTACTTGCGGAGTACTGAGGAATACAGGGACCTTGGTAGACAAGTCCATAGATCCCTGAAGGTGTCAGCACAGGGAGTCAGGGTGGTAAAGGCACCTCAACTGGGAGCGGGAGAGGGACCCATATCCTGGTGGGGTGAATTGCTAGAGCTGCTTGAGAGGATATAACCTAGTCTGGCAGGGTGTTGCACCTTAAATAAACGTAAGGCCAGTAAGAAGATTGAGGCTGGTACATGAGTTAAAGACAGCAATTTCAGCAGACAAGGCAGGCAAGAACATAGCAGGGAATGGGGTAAAACTGATGATTAAACTGCATTTATTTCAATGCAAGGGGCCAGACAGCTAAGGAAGATGAACTCAAGGCATTGATTAGAACATGGGACTGGGATATTATAGTTATTACAGAAACACAGCTGAGGGAGGGGCAGGACTGGCAGTTCATTATTTCAAGGTAGAGATGCTACACTAAGGGGAGGCAAGAGAGGACGTGTGGTGGTGGGTTTTATTTGCATGAATCATCACAGCAGTACTTAGAGAGGATATTCCTGTGGGATCGCCCAGTGAAGCTATGTTAGTGGAACTGAGAAATAAGAATGGGTCATCACTTTGATACGATCGGACTGCTCACCTCGAATAATCTGTGGCAGACTGAGGAACAAATATGTCGGGACATATTAAATATCAACCATAATAATAGGGCTGTTATGGTACATTTTTGAACTTTCCAAACCTAGACTGGACTGCCAGTGTTCAGTGTTTAAGGGAGGAATTTAGTAATTGTGTTCCAGAAAACTCCCAATCAATATGTAAATGGCCTGAAAAGAGAAAGGGGCAAAACCTGACCTCCAGTTGGGAATTAAGGTAGGGAAAGGGACTGAGATGTGAGTGGGAAAGCATTTTGCCAAAGTGACCACAGTTCTAGTAGTTTGAAAACAGCTTTGGAAAAGGACAGGCCTAGTCCACAAGTGCAAGTTATAAAATGGAGCCTGACCAATCTTGATCGTATTAGCCAGGAACTTTCAAAATTTGATTGGGGAAGGGAATTATTTACAGGGAAAGGGAAGTTTGGCAAAAGAGAATATTTTAAAAGTGAGATAAACTGATCGAGCAGCGCCAGCATTTTCCTGTTTGTGTGCAGGTCAATGCTGACAGCATTCGGAATCACTGGCTGTCCATTCAGGGTCTGGTCAAGGAAACGGGAGCACATGTCAGGTATAGCCAGCTGGATCAAGGGAATCCCTGAGGATATACAGGGGCTGTAAGAATACACTTTGAGTAGAAAACAGGAATGGAGAAAGGCTAAATGAAATAGCCTCAGCAGAGAAGGAAAGGGGAATCCAGCAGTGATTGTATCAGTATATGAAGAGTGCATAAGTAACTCGGGACAAAATAGTGTCAATTAAAGATGAATCAGGCCATCGATGTTTGGAACTGCAGGATATTTGCTAAGATTGTAAACTATTTTTTTCACTCCAGACCTTACTGTGGAGAAAGACTCGGGAACTCATGGAACAAGAGTAATATGCTAGACCACAATTGGAGTTCTCTGCAATTCAAATCTCTCTGCTACAGGAAGGATGTTGTGAGACTTGAAAGGGCTCAGAAAAGATTAATAAGATATTGCCCGGGTTGTTGGTGAATAAGCTGGGGTTACTGTCACTGGAGAATCGGAGACTGAGGGATGACCTTACAGAGGTTTATATAAACATGAGGGGCATGGATAGGGTAAGCATTCAAGGCCTTTTCCCAGAAGTTGGGGAGTCCAAAACTGGAGGGCTTAAGTTTAAGTTTAGAGGTGAATGGTTTACAGAGGGACTGAAGTGACAGCTTCTTCACACACATGGTGATGTGTGTATTGACTGAGCTGAGAAAGTAATAGAGACTGATACAATGACAACATTTAAAAGGTATCTGGATGGGCATCTGAACAGGAAGGGTGTAGACGTATATGGGCCAAACGCTGGAAAAGGGAATGGATTTATTTAGATCTTCTGGTAAGCCTGGATGAGTTGGGGACCGAAGGGTCTGTTTCTATGCTGTATATCTCTATGATTTGATAAGAGTGCATGTTATAGGAGAGGTGGTGCAGGAGGTTTTAAAACACAAAGCTATGGCAAGTCCCAGAACCTGATTAAGTGTATCACAGGACACGGTGGGATGCGAGGGAAGAAATTGTGGAGCCCCTAGCAAAGGTATGTGTACTACAGACAGCCATGTGTGATGGGCTGGCAGGCTGGAGGGTGGCATCATGGACAGTGAAGGATGTTTTCTGAGATTACAAAGGGATCTTAATGAAATGGGTGAATGGGCTGAAAAACTAGAGATGGAATTCAATCTGAATAAATGCGAGGTAATGCATTTTGTAAAACAAACAAGGGGAGAGCTTATACAATTAATGTTTGGGCCTCAGTCAGTGTTTTAGAGCAGAGGGACATAATTCTTGAAGTTTGCATCACAGGATGGATAAGACAGTGCTTGGCATGCCTGACTAGTGCTCAGTCCATGTTGAGATTGTACAGTCATTTGTGAGGCCTGTTCTGCAATACTCTGTCCAGTTCTGGTCGCCGCAGTTATAGGGAGGATATTATTAAGCTGCAGGGCATTCAGAAGAGATTTACGAGGATATTGCTGGGTATGGAAGGCTTGAGATCTGAAAAATGGCTGGATAGGCTGAATCTTTTTTCACTGGAGCCTGGAGGTTGTGACATGATGCTATAAAAGTTTATGAAAAAAAAGTGATTTATAGATCAATTTAATGGTAGTTGCCTTTTCCTCAGGATGGGGGAGTCTCAAGAGGAGGGGCCACATTTTTAAGGTTAGAGGGGAGAGATGTTCAAAAAAAAGATATGGGGCAATTTGCTACACAGAGGGTGGTTTGAGTGTGGAATGAACTTCCTCAGAAAGGGGTTGATGTGGGTACAATTACAACATTTAAAAGATAGTTGGATAAAGAGGTGAATAGGAAGGGTTGGAGTGATATGGGCCAGCAACAGGCAGCTGGGAAGAGTTTAGTTTTAGATTATGGTGGGTATCAACTGAAGGGTCAGTTTCCATGCTGTATGGCTCTATGACAAGAATATGGTTTGATTCCATTATTGAAGAAAGGATCAGGGCTGGGTCCACTGATGTGCATCATCGACATAAACAATTTGGTTGAAAATATAGGAGTGATTGTGCGAAAGTTTGTTGACGATCAAATGAATGGTGTCGTGGGCAGTAAATACGGTTATCAAAGGGGATCTTGACCAACTGGGCCAGTGGGCCAAGGAATGAAAGATGGAGTTTAATTCAGTTGTTGGATTTTGTTAAGACAAACCAGGGAGGACTAATACAGTGAATGGGAGGGCTCTGGCCAGGGTTGATGAACAGAGAGAGAGAGACCAGGGGGTGCAAGTTACATTGTTCCTCGGAAGTGGCATTACAGGTGGACAGGGTGGGGAAAGCGACATTTGGCACATTTGCCGACATTGGCCAGCACTTTGTTACATACGTTGGAGATATTTGTAATATTGTCCTAAATATTTCCCTTGGGCAGAGAAGGCCACAGGGTGACCTTAAGAATGGTGAATAACCAAGGGTAGGTGAGTCCAAACCTAGAGGGTATAAACAGAAGGTGAGAGAGAGCAAGGATTTAAAGAGGGAGCTGAGGGGGAACATTATCCACAGAGGATGGTGCATAGACGGAACAGACTGCCTCAGGCACATGGGAGAAACAAGAACAATTACAGCATCGAAAAGACATTTGGGAGGTACATTGAGAGGAGGAGGTTTGAAGAGATAAGGGCCAAATGCAGGCAAATGAGACTCATTCAGTTTAGGTAACATGGGCAGCATTGAAGAGTTGGACCACAGGTTCTGTTTCCGTGCTGTATCACTCTGTATCCAGTTAAAGAGGATTAGTGTACCAAAATAAGGCATGTTGTAGACACTGAAGCAAGTTACAGCGATGGGGATGGTAGTCTGGAATTTCAAATATGTGGAGGGAGTATCGGGAATGGGGCAGGCTACAGGGACAACTACTGTTATAGGAGTTAAAAATGACTGAAGACACTGGTGCACAAGCCATGCCATAGATACAGTGTTGCAGAGTAGTGAGTCTTAGTACAGTGTTGGAGGGAGAACACAGAACAGAAAGGTCCCAGGCAGCATTCCCAACCTCTCGTTGGAGGTCTGCTTTAACCTCCGTTGTCCTGATCCTCACTAAGACAGCGCAGGCCTGGACTGATAACTCTGAACTCCCGATGCTGTCTTAGTGCAACATAAGTTAAAGTAGACGTGGTGATTGAGCATGGGGTGTGTCTATGCTGTGCTCCCCATCCAGCACTGTATCTTTGTCATGTCTGGTTAGCCAATGTTTGGAGCCCTCTCATTGCTCTCTGCTCTGTGCATTGTGAGTGATCTGACCTCACTGCAGGATTTATTGAAGGCTCCAGATCTCCCTTCCCTTTGTCTCTCTGGCTGACCAACCATCTTCAATGAGGTGATGGATGAGACACACAGCAGTTGTTAAGTCTATTGAGTCAGCAACTTCCTGAGTACCTACAGGAGACAGAGAAATAGAAAGAATGGGAAATTCGACTGATGCAGTGAGGGTTACACAAGGAGAATGGAAATGAGCCCCACAGATATCTGGAAAATCCCAGTCTCCATCCCTAGCCTGTGCTGTTGCATTTCTCTGGAGTGGAGAATTCTGTTAGCACAGGATCTGGAGTAGCTGCAAGAGTGAGAGACAATGACAGAGGCAGCAATTAGACCCACACAGTGAGGGATACCACATGGAGAGAGACTGAGTGATATCAGCAGAGTGCTGGAAGACTTCAGGATCACACAGTCATTTTGGAAGAATGGGTTTAGCTTCATGTGTCAGTGCTCAGGGATGAGCAACCAGTGAGCAGGTGAAGTGATGGCCTAGTAATATTATTGTTAGGGCATTTGTCCAAAACCTCAGCTAATGCTCAGGGGAGGCAGGTTTGAATCCCATCATAAGATATGGTGGAATTTAAAATCAATAATTTTAAAAATAGCAATTAACAATCCATAAACAAATATAAAACCATCGCTGAAGTACAAAACTCACAATCCCTTAGATTAGATTCCATAGAGTGTGGAAACAGGCCTTTCGACCCAACCAGTCCACACCATCCCTCCAAAGAGTAACCCACTCAGACCCATCTCCCTCGACCTAATACACCAATCATTATGGGCAATTTAGCATGGCCAATTCGCCTGTCCGGATCATGCAGAGGCAATTCACGCAGATACGGGGAGAATGTGCAAACTCCACACAGTAGCCCAGGGCTGGAATCGAACCTGGGACACTGGTGCTGTGAGGCAGGAGTGCTATCTCAGAGCGCCCATTGTGTGATGAAACTTCATGAATGAATAATGTCTCCTGGAGAGATCCTCTGCGAAATTGTGATAAAGTGCAGTTTAAAGAAATTAAAGTTTAAAAGTGAATCACAGAAAGGGCAAGCTACAACTAGAAACAAAAATAGCCAATTACATGAGTTTGAGAGGAGAACTGACCAAGGTAAACCGGCTAAACAGACTGAGAAATGTGTCTGTAAATGAACAGTGGAAAACATTTGAAGGGACAGTGCAAAATACTCAAGAAAAGGACATTCCATTGAAATACATAAATCCTCAGCAATAAATCCCCATCGGTCTCACACTCAAGTAAAAAGGATCACTTTAGATTATCGGGCTTGGAGGATCACCAAAAAGTACTTAAAATCCTGAAGTGAGAGAATGTTTTAGGAGTAAGATTTAAAGGGATTGCAAAGCGTCTGCTCGCAGGAGGAGGGCAGATGGAAGAGGGAATAATTGTCAAGGTTTTATGTCACAAAAGGAACAGGGAGAGGTGAAGGTGCTGGAGGTGGTGAGAGTGGTCAGGGTCTGAACGGTGTTACAAAGTCAGTACGGATTGCTGCAGCTGGAGGTGTTTGCAGAGGTAGGGAGGGATATATGTATTTTTATTCATTCATTCGTGGGATGAGGATGTCAATGATTGGACCAACATTCTTTGCCCCACTGTTAATTACCCAGAGTATAGCACAGAGTCAGCCATGTTGCTGTGGGTCTGGTGTCACGTGCAGGCCAGACCAGGTTAGAATGTCAGATGTTCTTCTCTAAAGTATGTAAGAGAACCAGATGAGTACTTCCTACTGGTCAACAATGCTTTTATAGTGGCCTCACCAATGTCCTGTACAGCCACAACGTGACATTCTAACTGCTACTCTCAATGCTCTGCCCAAAAAAGGAAATTTCACCAGCCTGTCTACCTGCGACACCACTTACAAAGAACTGTCTACCTGCATCCCTGGATCTCTGACTGACAACACTACCCAGGGTCCGAGCATTAACTGTATAAGTCCCACTCTGGTTTGTTTCACCAAAATGGAACACCTCACATTTATCTAATTAAACTCCATCTGCTTTTCTTCAGCCCACTATCCCAGCAGTACTGTCCATCCTGTTGTATCATAGATAACCTTCTTCACTGTCCACTTTACCAACAATTTCAGTGTCACCCAAAAAACTTACTTACCACAAAACCAATATTCCCATCCAAACCATTTATCCAAATGGCAAACAACAGTGGACCCACTCCACCGCTGGTCACATGTCTCTCGTCAGAAAGACAACATGTCTCACATCACCCTCTGTCTCCTACCATCAAGCCCAATTTTGTATCCAGGTGACTAGCTCCTCCTGAATGCCATATCCTTTTACATTGATCTGAGCTTATTACCCAGTTTACCATACAGAACGTAGAACACAGAACAGTACAGCATAAGACCCTTCGGCCATGATGCCATGCCCATCTTTTACCCGACTGTAAGATCAAACTAACTTACATACCCTTCATTTTGCTATCATCAAGGAGTCTGTTAAAATGTCCCGTTCCACCCACCGACCACTCTCTGTGTAAAGAACCTACATCTGAAATTTCCCCTTACCCATGCTCCAATCACCTTACAATTATGCCCCCTTGTACCATGTATGCCATGGGATAAAGAGGTCTCTCACTGTTCACTCTATCTTTGCCTCACACCATCTTGTTCACCTCTACCAAATCACACCACACTCTTCTTCACTTCAATGAGAAAAGCCTTAGCTCCCTCAACCTTTCTTCAAAAGACATGCCCTCCAGTCCCGGCATTATCCTGGTAAACCTCCTCTTTACCCTCTCTAAAGCTTCCACATCCTTCCTGTAATGAAGGGAACAAAACTGAACACAATATTCTAATTGGGATCTAGACAGGGCTGTACCGAGCTGCGGCATAACCTCATGGCTTTAAAACTCAATCCCCCAGCTAATGAAAGCCAATACAACATATTCTTTCTTAACAACACTATCAGTTTGGTGGCAAATTTGAGGGATCTCTGGTCATGAAATCCAAGATCCATCTGTTCCTCCACACTATTCAGCATTCTGCCTTTACCCCTGTATTCTGCATTCAAGTCTCACCTTCCAAAATGCAGCACTTCACACTTTTCCAGATGTGACTTCATCTGCCACTTCTCAGCCCAGCTCTACATCCTGTTAATGTCCCATTGCAACCTCCAGCAGACATCCACACTATTGACCACTCCACCAACCTTCGTGTCATTGGCAAACTTACTTACCCACTCTTCCACTCACATCCAAGTCATTCATAAAATCACAAAGAGCAGAGATTTTTTGACCTCTCCCTGCAGCAAACCACTGGTCACTGAGCTCCTGGCTGAATGATTTCCATCTGTCATCACTCTCTGTCTTCTATGGGCCAGGAATTCTGTATCCAGAAAGGCAGGTTTCCCTGTATCCCATGCTCTGTACTTTCTCAATGAGCCATAAATGTGTTTTGTCACATTCTCAAAGGATTCAATAAGATTTGTGAGGCATGACCTTTCCCTTACAAAGGCCATGATGACTTTCTCTAATCAAACTATGGTTTTCCAAGGAATCATAAATCCTGTCTCTCAGAGTCCTCTCCAATAATCTGCACATCACAAACAGAAGACTGACAGGTCTGTGATTCCCAGGATTATCTCTATTCCCTTTCTTGAACAACACATGGCTGATTCACCTAACCTGCACATCTTTGGGCTGTGGGTGGAAACCGGAGCACCTGTCGGAAACCCACGCAGACATGGAGAGAATGTGCAAACTCCACACAGACAGTCGCCTGGGGCTGGAATTGAAATCACGTCCCTAGTGCTGTGAGGCAGCAGTGCTAACCACTGAGCCACCGTGCTGCCCCATGTAACTCTCTAGAGCCCTGCTTCTGATCCTTGGTTCCTCAAACCTAAGTTAGCTTCCTGCTTCCTCTTGACTAGATGTTCTACATCCCTTGGAACCTTGTCAAATGCTTTGCTGAAGTTCATGTCGACAACACTGACTGCTCTGCCTTCATCTATCGCTTGGTCAACTCCTCGAAGAGTCAATCCGGTTTGTGAAACACGGTTTCCCACTGACAAAGCCATGCTGACTATCTCTAATCAGCCCTTAGGATAAATAGACAAAGTCTTTTCCCTGGGGTCAGTGAGTTCAGAACTCGAGGGCATAGGTTTAGGGTGAGAGGGGAAAGATATAAAAGAGAGCTAAGTGGCAACTGTTTCATGCAGAGGGTGGTACGTGTATGGAACGAGCTGCCAGAGGATGTGGTGGAGGATGGTACAATTGCAACATTTAAATGGCTTTTGGATGGGTATATGAATGGGAAGGGTTTGGAGGAATATGGGCCGGGTGCTGTCAGGTGGGACTAGATTGGGTTGGGATATCTGGTTGGTATGGACGGGTTGGACTGAAGGGTCTGTTTCCATACTATACACCTCTATGACTAACACTTATAGAGGTGAGAGAAACAAACTGTGTGGTCGAGTCTGGAGGAGATTAAAGGTATAAAGGTCTGTAGTTAACGAAGGAAATTACATCAATCGGGACCAGCTGAGACTGAGTGCGTTTTAGAGACAGGAAGAGTTCATAGTCATCATTAGAAATGCAGTAACTAATTTATGAGAAAAGCAGGGTCACTCTGCACTGTGCCCAGAGACAAGGAGGAGTCTAACAGCTGGAGGAGGTTCCTAAGGTACAGAGCTTTTTTTTGTCGTCGTGACGGCAAGGTTACAGAGATCATGAAGGTAGTAGGAATTCAAAAAAGTCACAGGGAGGTTTTCAGGTCTGGAAAGGACTACACTGACCAGGATGGGTTAAGAAACTGAAGAGTTGTTTTTCATCAGTTAAGGAGAGATGTGACAGAACCCGGCACTAAAGGCAAAGGCAGAAACTTGGAGAGTTTTACTGATATGAGGAGCTTACAGAGACAAGCAGGATTGTAGAGGCTGATAGAGGTAGGGAAAGTGGTATTGATGAAACAGACAATGGAGAAACTGACAGGCATAGGGAGGGTTCAGTGGAACAGATGAATTTACAGACAAGATGGTGCTAATGAAGCCTGAGAATTTTCTCATGTTCCTTGCCCAGCATTGTTCCTACATCATGCCCTCAGGTTCTGAATTAAAGCCCACTAACTCCTCCCTGTGCTGTTCACTGTGAGTGATCTTACCGGCTGCAGGATTTACTGAAGGCTCCAGATCTCCCTCTCCATCTCTCTCCGGCTTACCAACAGTCTTCAATGTGGTGATGGTCAAGACAGGAATTGGGAAGTCTGCTGAGTCAGGGATATCAGGAATACCTACAAGAGACATAGAAATACACAGAATGGGAAATTAGACTAATGCAATGAAGGTTACACATGGAGAATGGTGCTGAGTCCCACAGAGATCTGGAAATTCATCCATCCATGGTCCATCCATGGTCTGTGCAGTTGCTTCCCTCTGGAGTGGAGAATGCTGTTGGCTCAGGATCTGGAGTAGCTGCAAGAGTGAGAGACACTGACAGAGGCAGCAATTAGACCCACACAGTGAGGGATATCACATGGAGAGAGAGAGAGAGTGATATCAGCAGAGAGCAGGAAGGTGTCAGGATCACACAATGGTATCATCAGAAGTGGTTCTGATCAGTGAGCACTGCTACCAGTACTCAGGGAGGACTGAGCTATTTTATTGGGATAGGCTCCTCTGGTACCAGGATTATGCAGTGTGCGAGAAATGGACACAAATGAGGAGGGGGACAGGTCTGAGGTGAATGGAAATTCTCAAGTCCAAAGAGAAAGGTTGAAATATTGGAACACCATGGAGATGTGAATGAAGAAAAAAAGAAAGAAACAGTAAGGGACTGAGTTTAATTAATATACGACATTATCAAACAGATTTGTGACAGGAAATTATTGGTTAAAATAAAGTAAATGCTATTTCCGCCCCTCACAATTCCTCATACACCACAAGTGACATCACTTCCGCCCCTCACATCATCGCTGATGTCACACACTCAGTGAATTCCACCCCCCCCCACTGCCGTGTTTGCCACCACTTCCACCCCCACCAACGCCACTCACCTGCATTCTGCTGACACCACCCCCAGGTCCCACCGTCACTATCCCTGCCCCCAGAACCCTGAGGGGAACACCACCCCTGCTCATGACTCCATCCCCATTCCCCCTAACACCACACCCACTCCAGTTACAGGCTCCGTCGTCTCCCCCAGCTCCACACCTACGCCTGGTCCCAGCTCCCAGTCCTGCCGAGTTTTCACCAATCCCCTGACCTCCCCCTCACTGAGGACGAATGATCAGTCCTCAGCAAAGGCCTCACCTTTATCCCCCTCCGTCCACACATCAATGAATTTAATATACGCCGTGACATCGAACACTTCTCCCACCACCTCCACCTGAGAGCTTACTTTTACAATGAAGACTCCCGCGTATTTCCTGAGGACCCCTTTGCTGCCCTCCAATACACTCCATCCACCTGGACACCCCGCGCTGGCCTATTACCTGCCTTCGGTTTCTTCATTTACAACATCCACCGAGACATTAACCGCATCAACCGATCTCCCCCCTCCCCCACTCCAACCTCTCACCCTCACAATGTGCAGCCCTCCACTTCCTCTGCTCCAATACCGACCTCACCATAAAACCAGCAGATAAAGGGGGTGCAGTGGGAGTCTGGTGCACTGACCTCTACACCGCTGAAGCCATGATGCCAACTCAAAGACACCTCCTCCTACACCCAGTCTCCCATGACCCACCTCCCATCACCAAACCGTCATCTCCCAGAGCAGACAGAACCTCATCACCTCAGGAGGAGATCTCCCACCCACAGCTTCCAACCTCATTGCCGGGATCCCCCACTGCCCGGTTCTACCTCCTTCCCAAGATCCACAAGCCTGACCACCCTGGCCGACCCATTGTCTCAGTATGCTCCTACCCCACCGAACTCATGTCTGCCTACCTCAACATTGTCCTGTCCCCCAGTCCAGGAATTACCCACATTCATTCGAGACACCACTCACACCCTCCACTCCTCCATGACTTCCATTTCCCTGGCCCCCAACGCCTCATCTTCACAATGGATATACAAATCCTCTACACCTCGATCCACCATGACCAGGACCTCCAAGCCCTCCGTTTCTTCCTCTCCCGACGTCCACAACAGTACTCTTCCACCGACACGCTCATTCGTTTGGCTGAACATGTCCTCACCCTTAACAATTTTTCCTTGAAATCCTCCCACTTCCTCCAGACCAAAGGGATAGCTATGGGCACCCGTATTGGCCCCAGCTATGCCTGTCTCTTTGTTGGCTACGTAGAACAGTCCATCTTCCGTAGTTACAATGGCACCACTCCCCACGTCTTCCTCCGCTACATTGATGACTGCATTGGCACCACCTCATGCTCCATCGAGGAGTTTGAACAATTCATCAACTTCACCAACACATTCCACGCTGACCTTAAATTTACCTGGAGCATCTCAGACACCTCCCTCCCCTTCCTGGACCTCTCAATCCCCATTAATGACAACCGACTTGACACCGACATTTTTTACAAACCTACCGACTCCCACAGCTACCGAGATTACACATCTTCCCACCCTACCGCCTGCAAAATTCCCAACCCCTATTCCCAATTCCTCCACCTCCGCCGTACCTGCTCCCAGGAGGGCCAGTTCCACTACAGAACACATCAGATCGCCTCCTTCTTTCGAGATCGGAATTTCTCTTCCCACATGGTAATGGATGCCCTCTAACGCATCTCGTCCACATCCCGCACATCCGCCCACAGATCCCACCCCTGCAACTGTAACAAGGACAGAACGCCCCTGGTGCTCACCTTCCACCCTACCAATCTTCGTATAAACCAAATTATCCGCCACCATTTCCTCCACCTCCAAACGGACCCCACCATCAGGGATATATTCCCCTCCCCACCCCTCTCCACTTTCCCTCCGTGACTACCTGGTCAGTTCCATGCCCCCCAGAAACCCACCCTCCCTTCCTGGCACCTTCTCCTGCCACTGCAGGAATTGCAAAACCTGCACCCACACCTCCTCCCTCACCACCATCCAAGGCCCCAAAGGAGCCTTCCACATCCAAAGTTTTACATGCACATCCACCAATATCAGTTATTGTATCCGTTGCTCCCGATGCGGTCTCCTCTACATTGTGGAGACTGGACACATCCTCGCAGAGCACTTTAGGGAACATCTCTGGTACACCCGCACCAATCAACCCCACCGCCTGTGACCCTTCATTTCAACTCCCCCTCCTACTCCACCGAGGACATGCAAGTCCTGGGCTTCCTCCACCGCCAATTTCTCATCACCCGACGCCTGGAGGAAGAAAGCCTCACCTTCAGCCTCGGAACACTTCAACCCCAGGGCATCAATGTGGACTTCATCAGTTTCCTCGTTTCCCCTTCCCCATCTCACCCCACCTCCAGCCTTCCAGCTCAGCACCGCCCTTATGACCCGTCCTAATGACCTATCTCCCTTCCCACCTATCCACTCCACCCTCCTCTCTGACCTATCACCCCCATCCCCACCCCATTCACCTATTGGACTCTTTGCTACCTTCCCCCATCCTCGACTCTGACCTATCCACCTCTTCTCCACCCCATTCACCTATTGTACTCTATGCTACTTTCTCCCCATCCCCGCCCCCCTCTCATTTATCTCCCCACTCTGCAGGCTCCCGGCCTCTGTTCCTGATGAAGGGTTTTTGCACGAAACATCGATTTTCCTGCTCCTCGGATTATGCCTGACCTGCCGTGCTTTTCCACCACCAGGGTGTGTGTGTGTGTGTACTGTGCTCCCCTCCAGCACTGTATCTATGTCATGTTGTGTTAACAGATGTTTGGAGCCCTCTCATTGTTCTTTGCTCTGTGCACTGTTGGTGACCTTACTTCACTACAGGAATTATTGAAGGCTCCAGATCTCCTTTCCCTTTGTCTCTCTCTGGCAGACCAACTGTGTTCAATGAGGTGATGGACGATCCACCCAGCAGCTGGGAAGGCTATTGAGTCAGGATTTTCCTGAGTACCTACAGGAGACAGAGAAATAGACATAATGGGAAATTAAACAGATGCAGTGAGGGTTGCACATGGAGAATGGCACTGAGTTCCACAGAGATATGGAAAATGGAGCGATATTAAGTAATAGTCACAGAGTGCTGGAAGATGTCAGGATCACACAATTGTGTCGGAAGAATGGGTTTAGCTTCATGATGCCCTGGTACCAGTGCTCAGGGATGAGCATCCAGTGAGCAGGTGAAGTAATGGCCTAGTGGTATTATTGCGAAAGAATGTATCCAAAACCTCAGCTAATGTTCAGGGGAGGCAGGATTGAATCCCACCATCTGAAAAGGAGTCATTTGAAATCAATAATTTTAAAAATAATAATTAACAATCCATAAATAAGTATGAAACCATGACTGATGTACAACAAATCCAAACACTTGTGCTTTAGAGAAGGACATCTGCCCATCCTCACGTGGTCTGCGCGACATCCCCACAGCAAAGGGTTTGCCTCTCAATTACCCTCTGAAATGGCAGAGCAAGTCACTCAGTTCAAGGGCTTCTGGGACTGGGCAAGAAAGGCGGGTCAGCCAGAGACTATCACATCCCATACCTGATTTTAAAAACATCTAATAGGATGATCCCCCTGGAACTGTGCTGGGACCAGTGTCCTGGCCAATCATGTCAGTAGGTTTATGGACAGGGCATTAAACTGACAGAGACGGTGCAGATGAAAGGAGCTTTGCAAATCCAAAGGGAAAAGGTGAAGCAATAGAATAGCTTGGGAATGTGGCTGAAGACAAGCAGAAAGGAACAGGATGGGACAGAGTTTAACTAAAATTGTACATCAGCAAATAGATTGGTGACAGAAAATTGTGGAAAAGAGAATATTATGTTTTTTTTGAATGGACAAAGTTGCTGCAATAAGGTCGATGGATTTGTGACACAGAGATAAAAGAGATTTAGACACCGGGGAGACATGGATACAGGGTGAACAAAAATATTTAGTGGTTCGTAATCTTGTGCAAACTCAGGCAAAATGGGTAACGCTACCAATAATGGATAACAAAGGCATTACAGAGAAAGCATTTGGCTGCAGATCATGAAGTAGAGTCAGTCTGAATGTAAATTCTGGCTACTACTTGCCAAGGACACAAGCAGCAGAACGGTTTTAGCCAATGAACAGCATTTCATTGCTCATCATTGCATTAAACATGAACTCATTGGAATCTTTTAACAAAGGCATTGTGATAATTTTGGAAACTTCAATATTTGTCTAATCTGGGACAATCACACGGACAACATGGATATTGGAAGGATTTCAGTTAATTTTTTTTCAGTGTTTCTTTGAAAAACACATTGTGCAACTGTTAAGGGACATAACTATCGCAGAGCGACCGTGTAATGAAACTTAGTGAATGAGTAATGTCACCTGCAGAGATCCTTCGGGAAATTCTGATAAAGTGCAGTTTAAATAAATATAAATTTTAAAGTGAATCACAGAAAGGACAAGCTACAACTAGAAACAAAAATAGCCAGTGACATGAGTTTGAGAGGAGAACTAACCAAGGTAAACAGGCTAAACAGACTGAAATATGTGTCTGTAAATGAACAGTGGAAAACATTTGAACGGACAGTGTAAAACACTCAACAAAAGGACATTCAATTGAAACAGTAAAAACCTCAGCAAGAAATTCCCACTGATCCCTCACTCAGGACAAAAGGGATCATACTAGATTATGAGGCTGAGAAGATCACCAAAAAGTACTTAAAATCCTGAAGTGAGAGTGTATTTTAGGAGTAAATGTTAATGGATTGCAATGGGTCTGCTCGCAGGAGGAGGGCTGTGGGAAGGGGAGCCGCTGTCAGGGTTCATTGACACAATTGGAACAGGGAGAGATGAAGGTGCTGGAGGTGGTGAGAGTGTTACAGAGAGGGGTCAGGGTGTTACAAAGCCAGTACGGATTGCTGCATCTGGAGGGGTTTGCAGAGGTATGGAGGGACATAGGTATTTTTATATATTCATTCATGGGATGTGGATGTCACTGCCTGGAACAACGTTCTTTGACCCCTCTGCAAATTACCCAGAGGGTAGCTCAGAGTCAGCCAAATTGCTGTGGGTCTGGAGTCACATGTTAGCCAGACCAGTTTAGAATATTTGATGTCCTTCCGTAAAGGAGGTTAGTGAACTAGATGAGTTCTTCCTACTGATCAACAATGTTTTAATGGTGGCCCCACCAATGTCTTTTACAGCCACAACGTGACATCCCGACTCTTACTCTCAATGCTCTCCCCAATGAAGGTCACCATCCCAAATGCCTGCTTCACCAGCCTGTCTACCTGTGACACCACTTTCAAAGAACTGTGTACCTGCATCCCGGGGTCACTGACTGATAACACTACCCAGGGCCCGAACATTAACTGTACAAGTCCCACCCTGGTTTGTTTCACCAAAAGGGCACACTTCACATTTATCTAATTAAACCCCATCTGCTATTCTTCAGCTCACTATCCCAGCAGTCCTGTTAATCTTGGTGTGACATATATAATCTTCACCAGTAACCACTTTAGCACCAATGTCAGTGTCACCCATGAAGCTTTCTTACCAGGAAACCAATATTCCCATCCAAACCATTTATCCAAATGACAAACAACAGTGGACCCACTCCATCGCTGGTCACGTGTCTCCAGTCAGAAAAACAACATGTCTCCCATCACCCTCTGTCTACAACCATCAAGCAACTTTTGTATCCAGTTCACTAGCTCCTCCTGAAAGCCATATCCTTTTAACACTGATCTGAGCTTATTACCCAGTTTAACATACAGAACACAGAATGCAGAACAGTTCAGTCCAAGGCCCTTCAGCCATGATTTCATGCAAACGTTTTATCCAACTGTAAGATCAAACTAACCTACATACCCTTCATTTTACTATCATCCATGTCTCTGTCCAAGAGTCTATTAAATGTCCCGGATGTATCTAATTTTACTACCACCATTATCAGTGCCTTCCAACCACCCACTATTCTCTATCCTCTGATCCATCCTCCAATCACCTTAAAATTACACCCCTTTATAACAGCCATTTATGCCATAGGAGGAAAAGTCTCTCACTATTCACTCACTCTGTGCCTCTCATCATCTTGTTCACCTCTACCAAGTCGTCCCACCCCCTTATTCACTCCAAAGAGCAATGCCTCACAAACCTTCCCTCAACCTTTCTCCATAAGAACTGCCCTCCATTCCAGGCCACATCTTGGTAAATCTCCTGTGTACGCTATCTAAAACTTGCACATCCTTCCTGTAAAGACGGGACTAGAACTGAACACAATATTCCAAGTGTGGTCTCACCAGGAAGCTATAAAGATGCAGTAAAACCTCGCGGCTCTTAAAATTGATCCCCTTGCTAAGGAAAGCAAACACAACATATGCCTTTTTAACAACCCTATCAACGTGCGTGGTGATTTTGAGGGATCTATGGACACGGACCCCTTGATCTCTCTGTTCCTCCGCACTGCCAAGTATTCTGCCTTTTACCCTGTATTCTGTATTCAAATTCGACCTTCCAGAATGAATCACTTCACACTTTTCCAGATTGAACTCCATCTGCCACTTCAAGCCCAGCTCTGCATCCTGTCAATGTCCCATTGCAACCTACAACAGCCCTCCACATTCCCCACCATTCCACCAACCTTCATGTTATTGGCAAACTTACTAACCCACTCTCCAACATCCACATCCAAGTCATTTACAAAAATCACAAAGAGCAGAGTCCCAGAGCCGATTGTTACAGAACCCCACTGGTCACTGAGCTACAGGCTCAATACTGTCCATCTGCTGCCATACTCTGTCTTCTCTCGGCCATCCAATCCTGTATCCAGACAGACAGATTTCCCTGTATCCCAATCATCCTTTTTTTCTGAATGAGCCATCAACATATTCTGCCATATCCTCGAAAAATTCAATAAGGTTTGTGAGGCATGACCGGACCCCTCACAAACCCATGCTGACTGTCTCTAATGTAACTATGGTTTTCCAAGTAGTCATAAATCCTGTCTTTAGAATCCTCGCCAATAATCTGCACACCACAGACATTCGACCAAATCTGTAATCCCCAGAATTCAAACTCCATAATATGGTCCAGACTCGACAAATATTCCATCCTCTGCCATGTTCCCCAGAAGGGCACTGGAGGGTGGAGGTAGTTACAGAGATAGGGAAGGATATCAGGACAGGAGGATTTTGCAGATATTAGGAGGTTTGCAGCACCAAAAGGAGGCTTCAGTAATTGTGAGGTTTCATGGTGATGAAGGCAGTTGTGGAGGGAGGGAGGGAGGATTGTCGGGAAATGAGAGGTTTCACAGTTGAGGTGTTTTATTAGGGCTGTAAGTGGTTACTGAGTTGGGGAGGGTGTAAGCACTGGTGGATATTCCATAAAAATGTGGTTTTGGTTGCAATGCAGGAAGAGGATTCAGGAAGCTGGAGAGTATGGGGTCTGAATGAGGTTACACAGAGAAGAAGGACCATAAGCCCACAGGAGATTACAGAAATGTGGAGAGCTATAGGGCTTGCAGGTGTTCATGGAGCTGGGAATGTTGGGAGGGATGTAGAAGTTTACAGGGATAAGGATGCTTGTAGGCCAGGGCTGGATCACAGACCGGGACTGTTTTCGGGACCTGAGCAGATTACAGAGATAAAGATGTTTGTATCGACTGGAAGAACAAACAGAGAGATGCAGGGTAGTCGTGACTGAAGATGTTTATAGACATAGGAAGGCTTAGATTCTGGGGGTTATGGAGGCTGTGGAATCTAGATTTCTTTCCAGAGACTATGACAACAATTTTGGTCAGAGACATTTTCTCAGATAAGGGAGCATAACACAAACAGGAGGAAGTTGTAGAGGAGGGTGACGTTTAAACAGGTAGTGGTTTAAGAGCTGGACAAGGTTATGGAGATGGGTAGATGGTGGAGACACAGAAGGAGCTTACATTGACATGGGGGTGATAGTGACAGGAGGGTGTTAAATAGATAATGGGTTTTGTAGGAACTGGATTGGGAGAGGCACAGGCATGGAGTGAGTTCGACAGACCAGGATTACTGCAGAGACCTGAGAGGATTACACTGATAGGGATGGTGGTCGGGTCTCCACAGACTGTTGGTGTTTAGGAACTGGAAGAGATTTGGTAGATAGGGAGGGATGTAAGAGCTGCAGGAGCTTATGGAGAGTTGAAGAGTTGGAGCAATTTGCAGAGGTAGGTTTCTCAGACAGGAGTAGGTTATAGATAGTGAGGGTTGTGTGGTCTGAGGAAGTTAAAGAGAGGGGAGTTTTCGGTTCTGGAAGAGATTACACTGACAGGGACAGTTGAAGAGACTGAAGCAAAAATGCATGGGGGAGGTTACACAGATAGGGAGGCATAGAACATAGAACATAGAAAAATACAGCGCAGTACAGGCCCTTCAGCCCTCGATGTTGCGCTGAAAGCCTACCTAACCGACAATAGCCCAATAACCTCCATATGCTTATCCAATGCACGCTTGAATGACCATAAAGAGGGAGAGTCCACCACTGCTACTGGCAGGGCATTCCATGAACTCACAACCCGCTGAATAAAAAATCTACCTCTAACATCTGTCCTATACCTACCACACCTTAATTTAAAGCTGTGTCCCCTAGTAACAGCTGACTCCATACACGGAAAAAGGTTCTCACTGTTAACCCTATGTAAACCCCTAATCATCTTGTACACCTCTATCAAATCTCCCCTAAACCTTCTTTTCTCCAATGAGAAAAGTCCCAAGTGCCTCAGCCTTTCCTCATACGATCTTCCTACCATGCCAGGCAACATCCTGGTAAACCTCCTCTGCACTCGTTCCAATGCCTCCACATCCTTCCTATAGTATGGGGACCAAAACTGTACAAAATACTCCAGATGAGGCCGCACCAGAGTCTTATACAACTGCAACATGACCTCAGGACTCTGGAACTCAATTCCTCTACCAATAAAGCCCAGTACATCATATGCCTTCTTCACAGCACTCTTTACCTGGGTGGCAACTTTCAAAGATCTGTGTACATGGACACCAAGATCCCTCTGCTCATCCACACTACCAAGTAGTCTACCATTAGCCCAGTAATCCATCTTCTTTTTACTCCTACCAAAGTGAATGACTTCACACTTAGCTACATTGAATTCCATTTGCCACCTTACTGCCCAGCTCTGCAACTTATCTATATCGCGTTGTAACCTGCCACATCCTTCTTCGCTGTCCACAACTCCACCGACTTTCGTGTCATCCGCAAACTTGCTCACCCAGCCTTCAAGCCCCTCCTCCAGGTCATTTATAAAAACAGATCCTTGTGGAACACCGCTAGTAACTGCGCTCCAGGGTGAACCTATACCATCAACTTCAACCCTCTGTCTCCTTCCAGCCAGCCAATTCCTAATCCAAACCTCGAATGCACCTCAATGCCATACCTCCGTAGTTTTTGCAGTAGCCTACCATGGGGTACCTTATCGAACGCCTTGCTAAAATCAATATACACCACATCTACTGCTTTACCCTCGTCCACTTCCTTGGTCACCTTCTCAAAGAATTCAATAAGGTTTGTGAGGCACGACCTGCCCTTCACAAAACCATGCTGACTATCCTTGATCACATTATTCCTATCCAGATGTTCATAATTCCTAACCCTTACAATTCTCTCTAAGACTTTGACCACAACAGAAGTGATACTGACTGGCCTATAGTTACTCGGGCTATCCCTGCTCCCCTTCTTGAACAAGGGGACCACATTCGCTATCCTCCAGTCTTCTGGCACTATTCCCGAAGACAACGACGACCGAAAAATCAAGTCCAATGGCTCTGCTATCTCCTCTCTAGCTTCCCAGAGGATCCTAGGATAAATGCCATCAGGCCCAGGGGACTTATCTATTTTCATCCTTTCCAGTATCCCCCAGACCTCTTCCCTACGTACCTCAAGGCCATCCATTCTAATCACTTGTGACTCAATAATCACATCAGCAACAGTGTCCTGTTCATGAGTGAATACTGATGAAAAGTATTGATTTAGTATCTCACCAATCTCCGCCTCCACACACAACTTCCCACTACTATCCTTGACTGGACCGATACCTACCCTAGTCATCCTTTTATTCCTGACATACCTATAGAAGGCCTTTGGGTTTTCCCTAATCCTACCAAGTAAGGACTTTTCATGTCCCCTTCTCGCTGCTCTTAGCTCTCTCTTTAGATCCTTCCTGGCTACCTTATAACTCTCAATCGCCCCAACTGAACCTTCATGTCTCATCTTTACATAGGCCGCCCTCTTCCCTTTCACAATGGATTCCAATTCCTTATTAAACCACGGCTCCCTCACAAGACCCTTTACTCCTTGCCTGACTGGTACATACTTATCAAGGACACCCATTAGCTGTTCGTTGAACAATCTCCACATATCATTTGTGTTCTTCCCTTGAAGCCTATTTTTCCAATCCACGCATCCTAAGTCATGCCTCACCGCATCATAATTTCCCTGCCCCCAGCTATAACTGTTGCCCTGCAGTGCACACTTATCCATCTCCATCACGAGGAGGAGCTGACTGGCCTCCTCCGCAACGGTATATCAGGCTCCAGGGGCTGAATAGCCTCTTCCTGTTCTAGTGCAACAGGGTCAATGTCCTTCAAGACACTACCTCCTAATAAATGACAGAAGGTGCTGAACGAGAGAGTGCCCATCCTCTGAAGCACTCTCGTCTCCATATCTGACGTACAGAGACGAACCATTAATATAGTCTTTTTTCTGTATAAAGTCCTGAAGCTGAAAGTAACAAAAGAGGTCCTTCGCAGATACCTCATATTCCTGGCTCAGTTGCTCAAAATTCATCATGACCTCCCTGTCAAAAAATTCTCCCAAACAGGAAACTCGTCTGGATTCCCAGAGCCTAAAACCAGAATCCATCAATCCCGGCTGCAATCCTACCAATCCTACAATGGGAGTGAAAGCCGAAGTTTTAGTTTTGTAAAGTGCCCTCAACTTGTCCCATCATTCTCCATGCTTTCACTGTGTTAAGGACAATCGGTTTCTGCAACTCTCCATAACAGTTCTCATCTTGTCCATGAACAACAGATTAATGAGGGGGCAATTTGCCTAGAAGGCCTCGATGTCCAGCCAAATTGACCATGGGTCCTGACAAGCCCAATCAGCCACATCGGAAAGCAAGGAACTTGGTTGGTATTTCTTAAAAGTCTGGAAAATCGACACACCCCCATTCACTGTGGAAGCTGCAATTTGTCCAGCTTAATAGGAGGCCATCTGTGACGTCAGATGAAAGATCAAAGCCAACTGTTAAGCCTCCCGTAGCGCCTGATTGGGCAGCATCAAAGGGAGAATTGGCATGGGGTATCATAAACAAGGAAGGACATTCATTTTAACTGGAACTAACCCAAAAAGGATATTGGAAGATTCTGTCTTATCTTCTCTAGCAACTGCACGAAGTTAGCTTTATATAATTGATCGAAGGCTTGGATGATAAAAATACTTAAAGCTCCTTGTGACCATCTGGAAGGGAATCAGATTCCACCCCAAGGTTGGGTACTCTAATAAGACCCCCAACAGGGATGGCCTCCGATTTCACAAAATTAATTTTATACACTGAGAAAGATCCAAATACATTAAACATTCGTATTAAACAGGACACAAATATCATTGGGTTAGTTAGAAAGAGAGGAACGCCACCTGCTTAAAGGGTGATCTTATGCCTTCCTGGTCCTACCTCCTTGCAAGTGATATTGGCGTCGATCCGGATGCCAACGACTTAATCATTAATGTAAAGGGTAACAGTGAAAGGGGGCAACTTTGTTGGCTGCCACTGTCAATACTAAAATTGTCAGATCTTATACCATTAGTGAAATTCGCTGTGTTTTGGCTTACTATATAACACTGCCAACCACCTGGTGAAGACCCCTCCAAGATCAAACCATTCAATAACATAAAAGGTGCACATCCACTCCATCAGGTCAAGTGCTTTCTCTGCATCCAGGGAGACTACCGAGCCTGGAATCGAACCTTGCTGGCACACTGGAGCCATATTTAGCACTCTTCTAATAATATCAAAGGACCTACGGCCCCTAATAAAAATGGTCCTCTTTCACAATGTACCTTCAAAGCCAGCATTTTCGATAAAATGTTTAAGTCCACATTTAATAATGAAATAGGCACATACAAAGTGCAATCCTCTGGGACCTTCCCTCTCTTGAGAATGAGATGAATATTTCCTTCTCTCAGAGAGGATGGGAGGCAGTCCTGACTGTACGAATAATTGTACATATCCAACACTGGCCCAGCCAGCATGCCTATGAACTCTTTCTAAACCTCACTCCGAAAATCCATCTGGGCCGGGGGTTTTACCACTCTGGAGCTGCCTCAATGTCTCCTGTATCTCTCTGATTATCAGAGGGGTAGTCTAAAGAGACGCCTGCTCTGAACTTACACCTGGGAGGTCGAAGGACTTAATAAATGACTCCATCGTCGCCAATCTGTCCTCCCAGCCCGCTGACTGGAACAACCCAGAGTAGAACTTCCTGAACGCTGCATTAATCTTTTTGGGATCGCGGGTGATAATAGCAGCAATCTTCTTTCTGGCCAAGTATGCCTAATAGTTACTTAGTTATCACCATGGAGAAAGTGAGGAATGCAGATCCTGTAGATCAGAGGTGATAATGTGTTGCTGGAAAAGCGCAGCAGGTCAGGGAGCATTCAAGGAGCAGGAGAATCGACGTTTCAGGCATGAGCCGGAGGATCGACGTTTCGGGTTCCTGAAGAAGGGCTCATGCCCGAAACGTCGATTCACCTGCTCCTTCGATGCTGCCTGACCTGCTGTGCTTTTCCAGCAATACATTATGAGCTCTGGTTATCCCCATGCTCGAATACCTTCTGTTTCACAAAGGAAATCTCTCCCTTTGCTCTCTGGGCGAGTGCAGCATTTAGAGCAGTCCGGAGGGCTGCAATCTGCTGCAATTAAGTTATAGACGGTCTGACAAAATATGGTGTATCAGCTCTATTCAGCCGATCCTCAAGCATACGCTGCTGTTCTCCCTTCTGCCGCTTCTGAGTCACTGAGAAAGAAATAATCAAATCCCTTGTATAGACTTTGGCAGTCTCCCAGAGCACCGGCGGATTACTGGTGGTGCACAAGTTCAAGTTCCAAAAAAAAAAAAATTCCCCCCAAAAATACTCAATGAATTTGCTATCCTTCAGGAGGAAAGGATCCACGTGGCAGTGCCGTGATCCTGTCCCATCGCTGCCATCCTTAACCTCCAGGTACACTGCCACATGATCAGAAATGGTTCCCAATTCTAATGGACAGCATCTAATTTAAAAAGACCAATGAGGCAAACAACATGCCAATCGTAGTGAATCATTTATGTGGGTTAGAAAAAAAGGTTAAGTCCCTATCATCAGGGTGAAGACATCTCACACATCGACCAACCCAACTACCTGTTCAGGTCCACTAGCTGCCTGGGTGGCGGGTAAATACCTCCGATACCCCTCGACATCCTATTCACCTCCGGGTCCACACGTCAGTTAAAGTCTCCCCTTAATTGTACGACCCAAGAAGTTTCCAGTACCTGTTGTTCTCTATCATGGTGGAGTTGCACAAGGATCGGACGGGGATGCTGGTCCGACCCGGTCCTGCACACTGCGACCCGGTGGGCCCGCTCGACCCACACCTTGTCTGCCCTGACTTCCAGTTTCAAAAATTGTGTGAGCCATTTTTCCAAGAAGCTAACGAGCTGACTTTCTTGTTCCCGTTCCTGGAGCCCGACCAAGCTGATATTCTTCTGACAGCTCCAATTTTCGAGGTCCTCGACCTGCTCTACTAAGGCCTGTACCTACTATTCGAGGGCTTGGACCCGACCCACTGAGGATTCCGCCATGGTTTCCAAAGCCGCAGTCCACTCTTCCACCTCCACGACACGTGGGCCGAGAAGCTGGATCTCCTCGTCATGCTTCTGCAGCTTGGCTGAGATGAGTTCCAGCATGGTTCAGGTCGCCTCCATTGCTGAATAACCAGGGAAAAATTAGGATCCATTTCGTAACCAAGGGGGTAATCAGTTTGTGAAACTGGGGAACATTGATAGACTGTAACACTAGAGCTACACATCTGTTTTAGTTGGGATAAGGAAGATGCAGGTATAGAGTTCAAGAAGATGGACTGGGAAGCTCTTGAACAAATTGATATAAGGTACAAGTTGGGGTTGATGTTTTTTGGATAATGTACAATCCAGATGAGTTGTATGGCAGGATACTGTTGGAGACAAGAGAGGAGATGTCCTGGCCTAAATGTTTTAGTCGAATCTGACCACACAAGGGAGGTGCTCGAGGACTGGAGAACAGCTATGTGGTCCCAAGTTACTGGAAAGTTGGTAGAGGTAGACCAATGTCTCGTGGTGTACCACAGCGAGCAGTGCAGTGTGTCAAATTATTTGTGGTATTCATAAATGATGTAAATGTGAATGTGGAAGGGGTGGTAGGGGGATGGGGGCTGAGCATAATAAGTAATTTTGTGTTTGACACAAAGATTGGTCAGGTGGTTGGCAGTGAGGAAGAAGGCCTTATGTTACAGAAAGATACAGATAGAATGGTCATATGGTCAGATCAATGGCAGATGGAATGGAACCCTGATAAATATGAGGTGATGCACTTTGTAAGAAGTAACCAGACAGGCGGGAATTAAATGAATAGCAGAACACTACGTATGTCAGAGGTGTTTCTCCACATATCCCTGAATGTGACTGGACAGTGTAATAGCCAGTTAAGAAATCATACGGGACTGTAGGCATAGTGTTTGTTCATCGAGGCGACATAACATGAGTTAAACATGCCATTGGTTAGGCCATAGATAGAATACTGTGTGCTGTTCTGGCAGCCACATTACAGCAAATGTTTTGGTTTCTTAGTAACATCAGAAAGTATTGGGGTCTCCACAGAGTTGGAAGCTTCAGTTGAAGTCTCCTGGCTGCAACTCTCCCTAAATTTTCACTTGATTTGTTTTCCCTCCTTGATTGGAGAACTGCATCTGAGAATTTGTGTCTGATCTTTCCTTTTTGCCAAGTACATGTATCAGAACATTTAATTATTAATAGAGTCTAGGCCAACGCCTTCAAATATATTTGAGGAACTCTGCTGTCGTCCATAACACGTAACTTCTTCTCTTCCTTATAATTGGTTGGAGGCACTAAATGGGCTATCTCTACACTTCTCCAATAATTTCATTGAGCTGAATGACTTCCTCATATTCCTGTGAAGCTAGCGTGAGGTGCTGAATAATCTCCTCCTTTTAATTGTGGAAATGTGCAATGTCCAGCAGCACCTTTGAAAGAATGTTACCAATACTTCCAACAGCACAAGACTGAATGTTGTCCAGGTCTTGCAGCACATGGACACAGACTAGTTCAGGATCTGAAGGGGGACATTTTTCCTGAGTATTGTGTAATCTTAAGTGAACACCCCCAATTCTAATCTTATGGTGTGGGCAAGACACTTATGAGGAAGCTACCTTGAGGATCTTTTGCAGACATGCCCAGGACTGTATGGATTTTTGTACCCAAACTACAATCATTGTGCGTTATGCTTTAAATCACTCTAACCAGGGAAGTTTACAACTCATTCCCATGAAGTGCGATCCTGCTCAGGCTCCTTGAGACCGTCCTTAGTTAAATGATGCCTTGATGTCAGGGCCGGTCATTCTTCCCTGAGCCCTTCTGTTCACGTCTTTTGCTCATATCAATAGGCCACAGTGTGGGGCAGGGAGTGCTTTTTGACCAGTCAGAGTTTAGGTCTCTGACACGAATTGGACACGAAAGAGGATATTAGACATTATGATCTTATTGTGGGAGAAGACATGTTTGTGGGTGGGGGGTGGGGGGGTGGACGGGGGTGGGTGGCATGTAGATGAATGACATATCCCTGTTTGTGGCGTTCTCACATTCTATTATTGGTAAGTAGAGGGGCTGTTATTTTCCTGGAAGCTCTGTTGTTGAATATTACCAGATTGTCTGGACAATCGCTGGGTGAGGAATGGGGGCTGTATTCACAGTGAAACTGGGTCTACAACTTGACCAACAAACGAAGCACAGGTTACAGAATGGGGAAGCTCAGTTAGGAGTAATGAGGACCCTCTTTCATACCACTGCCTGGGATTTCCTATTACACTTTCCAAACCAGTCCAAACTGGGTTTGACAGTTTTGAGGGGCTGAATGGTCTCCTCTGTTTCTGTGATAGGAGTAAGTAGCCTCTAATTGTTCCTGTCCAGCAGGTTTGATGGGCTGATTGGAACACAGAAACATGGGACTGAGGAGCAGGAGTGGGTCATTGGACAATTTCAGCCTTCTCTACCAGGGACTAAGATTGTGGCTGATCAAGTTGTGGTCTCAGCTCCACTTTCCTGTCTGTGTTCTAGAATCCAAGAATCACTTCACTGTCCAACATTTAACTACCTCAGTGTTGAATAAATATAAACAAAGAGACATCTCAAACTTGTGGGGATGAGAATTCCCACTTGAAATTCCTGTTTAGAATTTCAGCTCATCTCTCTTATAGAGTCATAAAGCCTGCAAATGTGTAAGTGCTGACCAGATATCCCATTATGATCGAGTCTGATTTGAGAGCATTTGCCTCATATTCCTCTAAACCTCCTTATTCAAATACCCATCAAGATGCCAGACTGCACCACTTCCTCTGGGAGATAATTCCATATGGATACCTCCTTCTGTATGAAAACATTGCGTCTAAGTTACCTCTAAAATATTTCCCCTCGTACCTTAAAACAGGCCTCCAGTCTGAAAAGCAATCCTTTATCAACCTCTGTCTCCTCCCTTCAATCTCGTTTTTTATTCAATTGGCTTGAGTGCGCTGGTTCCCATGTGACGTAACCTTACTAACTTGTCTAATATGCAGAATCTTGTCAAACAACTTGTTCCAGTTTGTATGGAAAACAGCTACAACACTGCCTTCATCATTCTGCTTTGTCACTTTTTTTTTAACAAACTCATCAAGTTCGTACAATGCGATTTCTCATGCAAAAAGCCATGGTGACTATCCCCAATCAATTCTTGCCTTTGAAAATGCATGCAATTGGCTATCCCTCAGAGTACCCTCCAACAACTCACCCGCCACTGATGTCAGGCTCACTGGTCCAGAGTTCCTTGCGTTGTTGGATAACTGTTTTATTTTCTACTGCCACTCTTCCATTGGTCACAGCAAATTATCGGTGTAACCAGGTTGATGATATGGCCAATGTTATAGGTCTCACATTGGGTCAGGGTCATCCTCGGAAGAGGGCAGGTTGATTTCCTTCATTTGATAAAATAACGAATTCATGATGAAAACAAAGTTCCTCGAGCTATGATGGAAAGGTGGATGTCAAACAGAATAGAAATTTTTTTAAAAATGTACCATGATATTTCCATTTCTGAAAATACTGAGAAGCACAAACATACACACACAGAGATGCATACACAGCCAAGCACACTCAGACACACCCAAACACACATACAGACATATACACACACACACACTCAAACACACACACACAGACATATACACGCAGACACAATCAAACACACAAAAACACAGACACAAAAACACGGACACACACACTCAAGTATGCACACAAACCACAGACAAATGCATGTACCGTAGATCGTAAATAATTAGAGCAGAATAAAAGGCCATTTTGCCCATCCAGTCTACTGAGCTACTGATCATGGCTGACATGCTTTTCAAGCCAATTCTCCTGCCTTCTCACAACAAGCCTTGATCCCATCATTAAGAATAACTTAACTAGTTTTATCCTAAAGATGCTAATGTATCCTTGTGTCCGTGTGGGTCTGTCAGCATGTGTTGGCTCTGTGTGTATCCCACTATCCTGCCCTGTGCTCCATATTGGAGAGTGAGGTTTTAGCAGTTTTGAGGCACATCTTTGTAACTTGCTCTGTTCTTATCCATTGAATGCCTGTGTTAATCACTCTCTGCTGCTATGTGCTCAGTAACATGAGGAATCCCCACAACTGTTAGTGATTTTGACCAGGCTTCTCACTTGCATTTCACTGACATTAAACTTAATTCTACTTTTTGTACATTCGTGGAAATGTTGGGGATGGTTTCCTGTAGGCTATGTATTAAACTGCTGTGGAAATTCAGGAAGACCAGAGGCTTTGGTGACCTAACTCTGGATGAAACATGGCGACTGTAGTTACAGTACCTGGATCTGCAACATGACCAACAAATGGAGCAGAGACTGCAGAAAGGGGAATCTCTGTAAAATGGAATGAGGGAATCACCATCAGATCAGCCATGGTTTTGAAGAATGTTGGAGCAGGATAGAATGGCTAGCTCATGCAACTTATTCAGATATTTCTCTTAGTAACAAGACGATTTCCCTTTTCTCTTAGTGTCCCAGACGGGTGGGTAGTGAGTCACCTCCTCCTGTTCCTGGGGAACAGAAATCTGGGACCTCATAGCCTCCAGATTTCCGTGTATCCCAGTCTCGAGCAGTTGAGTAACTCCCTCCTGTTCCTGTGTCTCAGTATCGAGCAGTTGAGTGACTGTCTCCTGTCCCTGTATCCCAGTCTCGAGCAGTTGAGTGGCTCCCTCCTGTCACTGTATCCCAGTCTCGAGCAGTTGATTGACTACCTCCTGTTCCTGTGTCCCCTTCTCGAACAGTTGAAAGACTGTCTCCTGTCCCTGTGTCCCAGAATCGAGCAGTTGAGTGACTACCTCCTGTTTCTCCCTGTTCCTGAGCAGCAGTTTGAATGTTCTGAATGATGTCACAAGGTTAAGAAAGGTCTTGATGACAGGGAATTTCAAACTTGGAGCAGCATTAGACAAAGGTATCTAGAAACTTCTCCAGCAAACATTTTATGCAACCCGTCATTATTTTATTCCTGCCCCCTTTTATAAACAGGGTGAAACATATATAACAGTGCAGTGTTCCGACAATACTCCCACATACATGGAAGACAGATTAAAAAGATTAAAAGACTTATAGTCTATCCCTCAACAACCCTCACCCATTCCATCCAAACCAAGGCTGCATAAATCTTTAAACCGTATATTGTAATGAATTAGTGCAGTAAATGTCACACTTTAACACGACAGTCACTGACTACAGCCCTGCACCTTTCACCAAGATCTTCTTCAGAAAGTGCGCGAGCTGACTGACCACATGATGCCGATGCAGTTTCCGGTTCTCTCCAAGATATTCCCCTCCCGGTTTGAAATTAATTTCCTTCTAAGTGTAGACTACAAATCCCACATTCGGGCTCAGTTACAAGGCTTGCAGAGCGGATTACATTCCTGCTTTAGCTGAACACACTGAGGGTGCATTTGGCAGACAGAGGGATCCTGAGGCTCGGATTAGCTGTTCAGCTAGTGACAGAGACGGACTCCCATAACAGTGAACGGAAGCTCGCTTTATAAAGAAAGGGACACAATTCACGAATTATGTTGCAGCGAATTTGCGTTTAATAAACACACCTTTATTGGATGACTGCCTGTATATTCACTGGAGGATAAAAATTGATAGACCAAAGCGATTACAATAGTTCCGATTTTATATGATCTGATGTTTAAACAAACTAAAGGATATGAACACTGTAGGGAAAACTGAATTGAGGAGATTTTCACCATGAACTAGAATGGAGGAGGCTCAGTGTGGTGAATGACCTCCTCCACTCCCGATGTTTCTGTGCAGTCGGTGGGAAAGCTCTGTAAATCCTGTCACCTGCTTTCAGATGTTAGGAAGGAAATCTCTGCAGGGTCAACACAGTAGTATTTTCCGTTCCAATACTGAGGCTGGTGCCGGGTGATCTGTACAGTTTTATCCTTTAAGACCCCGGAACAGTTTGATACAATAGAGTGTCTTGCTTGGCCGTTTCCGAGACCATTGAAGATTTTATCACATGTCTGTGTGTCTGGAGTCACGTTTAGGCCAGACCAGGAAAGCATGGGAGATTCACTTCCTGAAAGTACATTGAGGAAGGAAATTGGTGTTTACAATTGACATTGACTTCAAGGTCACTGTTACTGACTCCAGGTTTTACATCTCGATATTTTATTAATTATAACGTCCACCAGCTGCAAGAGCATTAGCCTGGTCTGTATTAGTAATCCAGTGACTTTTCCATAACAGCACCATCTCCACATGGGGACCTATCTGAAACCACACTGAGCTGGTTATTTCTGTGCTACTTGACAGCTCTGTCAAAAAGAACTCCCACCAATGTGACTATCGCGACGGGACCAAGGGCGTGGTAAATGGTCAGCTTGTAGTAATTACCTTGTTATGGGATTGGACATAGCTGAGTTATTTTCCACATTGCCAGGGAGACGTCAGAGTTGGATCTGGAATGAAAGAGCTTCCCCAGGGACACGGCTTGTTGTGCAGCACAAGTCTTCAATCCTATTACAGGAATGGTATCAGGGACCATTGCCTTTGTCGTATCTATTGTGTTCAGCTGTATCTTCATGTCACATACAGCAAATCAGATCGATTGAAGACTGGCATCTGTGATTCTGCGGGCAGCATGGCGAGGGTGAGGTGGATTGTCAACTCAACACTTCTGGCTGAGGACGGTGCAGATAATACAACCATGTCTTTTACACTGATGTACAGGGCTGTCCCGTGATTAGGATGGCGATATGTATGGAGTCCTCTCCTCCAGTGAGTTGTTTAATAGTCCATCGACATTTATGTCTGGATGTGGCAGCACTGCACAACTTCGATCTGATCTGTTAGTCTTGGGATCATTTTACCCTCTGTATCAGATGTTAGTCCTGCTGTTGCGAATATAACCAGTCAAGTGCGGTAGCTTTAATGGATTGTCATCAGGTTTAGGTACACATGGTTCTGACCCTATCATGTTCACCCGCACTCATCACTGAACCATAGATCAGCTTGATGTTAATGGTAGGCTGAGGGATTATCCTGGGGAAAATGTTACGGATTGTAGTTGATTACAATTCTGCTCCTGCTGTGATTCTCCCACACCACATGGATGCCCACTTTGAGCTCCAATACGTTCAATTCAATTCTACTGACTATCCCACATTTCACACCAAGACCCATTCATCCATCAGCCATGTACTCAGTGTCTTAAATTGGTTTCTGATGTGGTAACACTTCCATTTTCCTATTCTCATTCTGCTGTCCCTGGTGTCACGCCTCCAATTTGTTACTTTACTCAAACCCCTTCACATACACATCTGAATCTTTTCCATTCCCCCAATGCCACCTTGTGTGTTTGTTGTGAATGTGTTCCCCTCTGTTTCTCTCCCTGACCATGATTAAGAGCTCTGCAGTGTCAGAGATGCAAGTCTTATGCAGTTTCAGATCAAGAAATTTGTGCACCTTGCATTATCAGTCACTTCCCAGTGCACGGCATTCAGTGTTAGGCAAGTCATTTAAGCAGCTTTAACACACATCTGTGGAACTTGTTCAAAAACAGAAATTGCTGACGAAACTCAGCAGATCTGGCAGCATCTCGTGCAGTGAAAGCAGAGTTAATCTTTCTACAAAGCTCCCAATTTCTCCAGCAATTTTTGCATTTTTATTTCCAGTATCCATAATTATTTGTTTAATTGAAAATTTTTTCTGAGCCTATTTATTTCTAGAGAAACTCAACAGGTCTGGTATCGACAGAGACAGAGATACAGAGTTAGCGTTTCAAGTCCAGTATGACACTTCTTCAGAACTGAAAAGGATTGGAAAATGAGCTTTATAATCCCTTGACAGATGTGAGGAGTGGGTTGACGGGTAAAAGAGGGTGTGGCAAAAGACAAACATGCTTTTAGTCATGAAGAACGAGAAGATCATGTGAAATAGCCTAATAATTAAAATGTGAATGGGGAAAAGGGGTTCTCTCGATTGAGTGAACGATAAAGAAGATACAACCACACAAGGTCATAGGGAGGTCAGGAGGGAGAATGCACGGAAACTGCAGAACTGTTATAATGGGGTCATACTGTGAAGTTTTAAAATTGTACGTTAACTCCTAAAGATGTAACGTACGAAAGTGTAAAGTGAGTTGTTACTCGAGCTTAGGTTGTGCTTCCTTGGAACATTGCAGCAGCCCGGGGCCGAAAGGTTAGCATGAGGACAAGGTAGGTTATTGAGATGGAAAGCAAAGAGAAGGTCATGGTTATTTCTACAGACAGAGTTGGAGTGTTCCTCAAAGCAATCTAATGTTTGGTCTCGCCAATATAGAGAGACTCCATTGTGAGCAGCAATGATAGGAGACCAGATTGAAAGGTTACAAGTGAAATGCTGCTTCACCTGGAAGGTATGTTTGGGGCCTTGGACAGTGAGAAGGGAAGAGGTGAATGAGCAAGTGTTGCAGCTTCTCCAATTGCATGGGAAGGTGTCATGGGGAGTGGGGAAATGTTCGGGGTGATGGAGGGGACAGAGAGGGAATGGTCCCTGCGAAATACTGACAGTGGGCGGGAGGGAAGATATGTTTGATGGTGCTATCCTGCTGGAGATGGTGGAAATGTTGTAAGATGATTATGTGAATGTAGATTCTAGTTCAGGAAGAAGTGTGGACAAGGAGGAATCTATCATTGTTCTGGGATGGAGGGGACGGATTGAGGGCAACACCCTGGGAGATGGGACAGTGACAGCTGAAGGCCCTGTCCACCAGAGTTCGGGCATTTCTGGTTTGAAGGAAAATGATTTCACGTTAGACGCAACTCACAGGAATGTGGCATCATCAAACAGAGGTGGAGAAACTTGGAGAATGGAATCAGCCTACGCTGATCATGTGTTCGGCCACATGCAGAAGTTCCCCCTGAAAGATTGAAAAGTACCAGGCATCATATTTGAGGATTTCTGCCTCACATGTGGTCTGAAGCGGAATGTGAAAATAGACCCAGAGGAAGGTCAGTGAGTAATACATGAGCAGACATTCAAGCAGATATCCCAAACCACTCAGTAATTATTGTTTCTGTTCAAAAGAAGAACTCGGTAAGCAGAGGAACCACACATGGTTGACAAAAGCTCTCAAGGTTACTATTGTTGGCCAGATTTAGGATGTTTACTTCAGGGACCATAAGTTGATGTGAGGCATGTGGTTCCTGATTTACCCCCCAGAAAACACTGCCATTTCTGCTCCATCCTCTTCCCTGCTCGTCTCCCCTTCCTGATTCCAGGTCCTTCCTCTCAAATTACAGAGTACATTTTCTCACATTATGGTCCCTACCCACTTCACCTCAAACTCTTTAATCAAGTATACCTACTCTGCTGTAGCATCAAGCTGCGTTTTGTGCTACCACTTTGCTCTGGTCTCAGTGTGGCGCGGCCTCTCCATTCATACTGTTTTACACGTCCCACTCACATCTCACTCCGGAAATTTCCTTCTTGGCATAAACCTTATTGAAAACACCTCTCCCTCTTTGCACTGAATTCACACTGTGATCTAAATTTCAAAAAGTATACTCAGCCTTCATCTCACTCTGCTAAAGGTCGACGCTGACTGTGTGATGCAAGAATTCCCTGTCTTAAATGATTCAGGCCAGAGATGCGCTTTCACTGTAGAGATCATCACACGATTTGGACAAAGCAATTCAGGTGTTTGACCTCTTACTGGTACTCGTAACCGTTTCCTGCTGCCTTAGTTACTGTAACATGGAGAAAGACAAATCTCAGTATGAAGCTTGGGCTGAGTGTTATTTACCTGTCATTTGAATACTGTTTCAAATTTGCAGTGCTTATCTTTAATGCTTGTTCGTGAAGTTAGTGTCAGATAATGTGCAGGAGGTTGAAGGATGATATTGCAGAAGTTTATAAAATCATGAATAGAGTGACCAGCCAAAGTCTTTTCCACGGGATGGACGAGTTCAACTAGAGAAAGCATAGCTTTATGGTGAAAGAGGGAAGATTTGAAATGGACGAAGGATCAATGTTTTCACACAGAGGGTGATGTGTGTATATGGAATGAGCTGTCGTAGGAAGAGTGGGAGATGCAAGTACAGCTCCAACATTTAAAACTCATTTGGACAAACATATGAATGGAAACAGTTTAGAGGCATATGGAGGAAATGCAATCAGATGGGACTAGTTTAGTTTGGAAAACCTGCTCAGCAAGGACAAGTTGGACCAAAGGGCCTGTTTGTGCGCTATATGACTATGAATCTAGAGAGGGAGGAAAAGCGGAGAAAAGACATGATGTAGTAAATTGTCAAGAAATACAAAAACAAGCAGCACGAGCTTTTCCGAGCATATAAAAAAGTTTAAGATGAGTGTGTGACCTTAGGTAGAAATTAAGGCAGGAAAGTATATTGAGGATAATTGGAGGGTGTGACTGAAGAATCGGCTACAGGGAGCAGACAGATAATTTACATCCATATTTACATCTTTCCTCACAGAGAAAGGTACAGTAAGTATTTCAATGATGTAAACAAAATGGTAATAAGAGGGAAGCTATTGAACAGTCTCTAACAAAAGGAACAAGGATTTTTCTAACAGATAAGAGTAAGAGTAGACAGGCCAGCAGTAATTCATAGCTGGTTTTAAAAGAAATGGTCACCATCTTGGGGTCATGACGCCCTCTCTATCAGATGTTAGCTCTGCTATTTATTAATGTAAGCAGTGAGTGCGGTAACTTGAATGGGTTGTCATCAGGTTTAGGTACACATGGTTCTGACCGTGGCATGTTCACCCACACTCACCACTGAACTGGAGATCGACTTCATGGTCATGGTAGACTGAGAGATTATATTGTGGTTGAATATAATTCTACTGCTGCTGCTTCTGCTAGAGCTGCTATGATTTGCAGCATCACATGAAAGCCCAGTTTGAGCTGCAATATCTGCAATACAATTCTGCTGCCTGTCTTCAATTCGCACGGGGACCCGGTCACCCTTCTCCCCTGTATACAGTGCCTTATCCCAGTTTCTGATGTGGGAACGCTTCCATTTTTAAAAAAAATTCATCCTGTTAGGGTATCTTCATGATGCCATGCCTCCAATTTGTCGCATTCCTCAAAGGCATTTAACATTTCCACCTGAATATTTTCTCCTCCAGTAATGCCATCTTCTGTTTAAAGCGAATGTGTTTCCTTCTGTTTCTCTCCATGACCATGATTAAGAGCTCTGTAGTGTCGGTGATGACAGCCTTATGTAGTTTCAGAACAAATGAATTTGTATACCTTGCGTTATAATTCACTTCCCGGTGTGTGGCGCTCCATGTTGGACAGGGCGTGTGAGCAGCTTTGACACACATGTTTGAAACTTATTTAAAAACAGAAATTGTTGAAGACAATGAGAGGTCTGACAGCATCTGTGGAGTGAAAACAGAGTTAATCTTTCGGGTTCTGTGACTGTTCCTCAAAACACCCAGCAAGCTATATTGAAAATGTATTCTGTAACTTTTCATTTTTTAAGGAATTCAGTTGGTCTGGCAACATCTGCAGAGACAGAGAAACAATGCTAATGTTTCAAGTCCAGTGTAAATCTTCTTCAGATGTGTAAAGGATTGGAAAGTGAGTGTTTTAGTATCTTGGCAGAGGTGGGAAAGAATGTTTGGAGGCCCAGTGTGAAAGACAAATGGGCTTTAAATTGTGGTGAAAGAGACACAGATATATAATGGGTGTAAATTAATGTGTAAATATTAGAAGTTGATTTTCTCTATTGAATGCAATGTAAACAAGACACGAACTTCGGGATCCCAGGAGTGAGAGTGGACGGAAAATGGAGAGCAGCCAAAATCGGTTCAGGCTGTGAATTTATGGAATTAAATATGAACTCCTACAGACTGTAACGTAACAAAGTGTAAAGTGAGGTGTTACTCGAGCTTGGGTTGTGCTTCATTGGAACATTGCAGCAGCCTGCATTTTCTTAGAATCGCTAAAGTGTGGAAACAGGCCCTTCGGCCCACTAGGTTTATACTGACCCTCCAAAGAGTATGCGAACCAAACTCATTCTCTACCCTAAAACTGTACATAGACCCCTGACTATTGCACCTAGCATCAACATCCCTGAACACAATCCGCAATTCAGCATGGCCAGTTCACCTAACCTGCACAACTTTGAACTGTGACAGGAAACTAGAACACCTAGAGGAAATCAAACCCAGTTCCCTGATGTTGTGAGGCACCAGTGCAAAACACTGAGACACCGTGCCTTCCAGGACCGAAATATTATAAGGCCACAACTCTATACGAACAGAAATGAAGCCATTCGGACCATCAAGTCTGTTCCGGCATTCGATCACGACTGATAGATTTTCAACTCCATTTGCCTGCTTCCTCTCAGTAATCTTTGATCCCCTTGTCAATCAAATCTTATCTGAGTCTGTTTTAAATGTACTAAATAGAACATTGAACATACAACAGTACAGCACAGAACAGGCCCTTTGGGCCACGATGTTGTCGCAAGATTTAATCATAATGTAAATGCAGCAATTTAACGTATGCACCCCTCAGCTCACTGCTATCCATGTGCATGTCCAGCAGTCGCTTAAATGTATCCAATGACTCTGCTTCCACCACCAGAGCTGGCAATGCATTCCATTGAAGGCAGACAGTGGTTGTAGATGGAAAGTACTCTGCTTGGAGGACAGTGTTGACAGGATCCCACAGGGCTGTGTTCTTGGGCCTACTTCTGACGTCTCCCTTTTACCTTCCTCCTCCTATCTTCAAAGTATGACTTCTCGTACTAGTCAATCCTGCCCTGGGAAAAAGTCTCTGGGTATTGACTCTATCTATTCCTTTCATTATTTAGTACACCTCGATCAGATCTCCTCTCTCCTCCTTGTCTCCAGAAAGAAAGGTCCAAGCTCGTTCAACCTTTCTTCATAAAGCAAGCCCTCCAGTCCAGGAAGCATCCTGGTAATCCTTCTTTGCACCCTCTCCAAAGCCTCTGTATCTTTCCTGTAGTAGGGCGACCACAACTGGACACAATATTCCAAGTGTGGTCTCACCAGGGACTTGTCGAGCTGCAGCAAAACTTCACGGCTCTTAAACTTGATCCCCCTGTTAATGAAAGCCAAAACACCATATACGTTCTTGACACCCTATCCACTTGGGTGGCAACTTCGAGGGATCTGTGCATTTGCACACCCAGGTCCCTCTGTTTCTCCACACTGCCAAGAATCCTGTATTTAATGTTATATTCAGGATTCGAATTTGACCTTCCAAAATGCATTGCTTCGCATTTACCGAGGTTGAACATCATCTGCCATTTTTCAGCCCATCTCTGCATCCTGTCTATGTCACGCTGCAGCCTACAGTAGCCGTCTATGCTATCGACGGCACCTCCAACCATTGTGTCATCAGCAAAGTTACTGACCCTCCCATAACCTCCTCATCCAAGTCATTTATAAAAACTACAAAGAGCAGAGGCCCAAGAACACAGCCCTGTGGGATCCTCTCAATACTGTCCTGCAAGCAGAGTACTTTCCATCTACAACCACTGTCTGCCTTCAGCCAGCCAGCCAATTCTGAATCCAGATACCCAAATGAATGAGCCATCAATGGGGAGCCCTCTCAAATACCTTGCTGAAGTTCACATGCACCACATCCACTGCTCGACCGTCGTTGAACTGTCTTGACACCTCCTCAAAGAAATCAATAAGATTTGTGAGGCATGACCTGCTCCTTACAAAGCCATGCTGACTGCCTTTAATCACAAAATGCTTTGCCAAATAGTCATAAATCCAATTCCTCTGAACTTTTTCCAAACGTTGCTAACCACAGAAGTAAGACTGGCTGGTCTCTAATTGCCAGGGACTTCCCTATTACCCTTCTTGAAATAAGGAACAGCATTCGCCTCCTTCCAGTCCTCTGGTACGACTCCTATGGAGAGTGAGGAGGCAAATATCCTCGCCAGTGGCTTAGCAACCTCCTTTCTCGCTTCCCGTTGCAGCCTGGGATAAATCTGGTCTGGCCCTGGGGACTTATCAATCTTAATGTTTTCCAAAATTGCTAGCACATCAACTTCATCAATCTTGATCTCGTCAAGACTGATCTGGCCCAGCTCCTCTAAGTTTTCATTTAAAACAAGTTTCCTTTGCTTGGTGAAAATCGAAGCAAAAACCTCATTTAGGACTTCCCCGATCTGCTCAGACTCCATGCATAAGTTCCCTTCGCTATCCCTGATCGGCCCTACCTTCTCCCTGATTATTCTCTTATTCCTCACCTATGAGAAAAATGCATTTGGATTCTCCATAATCCTTCTTGCCAAGCCTATTTTTGTGACCCATCATGGCTCTCCTCAGTCCATTTGTGAGCTCCTGTCTCGCAAGCCTGTAATCCTCTAAAGCTGTGCTAGATTCTTGCTTCCTCCATTTTACCTAAGCTGCCTGCTTCCTTTTGACGAGACGTTCCTCTGTTCTTGTCATCCAAGGTTCCTTAATCTTACCCTTTCTTACCTGTCTCAGAGGAACAAATTTGTGTATCACTCGCAACAACTGCTCCTTAAACCGTCTCCATATGTCTGCTATGCCCGTTCTATGGAACAATTGCTCCCAGTCTGTACTTCCCAACTCCTGTCTGATAGCATCATAATTTCCTTTTCCACAATTAAATATCTTCCCTCCGAAACTACTCCTTTCACTCTCACAGACGATGCTACATGTGAGGCATTTGTGATCACTTTCACCAAAGTGCTCTCCCACCGTGAGTTCTGACACCTATCCTGGCTCGTTGCCGAGGACTAAATCCAAAATAGCCTCTCCCCTCGTCGGTCTGTCTACATACTGAGCAAGGAAACCCTCTTGAACACATCTGACAAAAACGGATTCATCCACACCATCTGCACTTAGGAGGTTCCAGTCGATATTGGAAACGTTGAAATCATCCATAGCAATAACCCTGCTACTTCTGCATTTTTCCAGAATCTGCTCACCTCTGAGATCTTCAATCTCTCTGCTGCTATGAGGTGGTCTGTAGAAAATCTCCAATGCGGTGACTGTTCTCTTGCTGTTCCTAACTTCCACCCATACTGACTCAGTGGACAAGCCTTCCTCAACAACCTTCATTTCTGTAGCTGTGACGCACTCTCTGATTAGCAATGCTACTAACCCTCCTCATTTTCCATACACCCTGTTCTTTTTTAGATAACTTTTGGTGTGGAAACAGGCCCTTCGGCCCAACAAGTCCACACCAATACTCCATAGAGCAACCCACCCAGAACCATTCCCCTACATTTACCCCTCCTTTTAACACTATGGGCAATTTAGCATGACCAATTCACCTTATTATGGAGCGAAACCGGACCACCCGGAGGAAACCCACAGGGAAAATTTGCAAACTCCACACAGACAGTTCCCTAAGGTGGGAATTGAACGCGGATCTCTGGCGCTGTGAGGCAGCAGTGCTAAACACTGCGCCACTGCGCCGCCCCTAAAGATTTTTAAACGTTCCAAACCCTGGAGCATCAAGCAACCATCCCTGCCCCTGTGAATCCCACGTCTCTGTTATGGCCACGACATCGTAGCCCCAAGTACTGATCCATGCTTAAGTTTGTCACTCTTATTTCGGGCATTCCTTGCATTAAAGCAGTCGCACTTTAACTGATCCCTTTGTTTCATCGGGTGAGAAACCTTCCTGATAGATTCAATATATCCCTGTCACTGTCCCGTCTGCAACTAACTCCCTCTCAGACATGTGGTCCGATTCCTACCCCCCTGTCAAACTAGTTTAAACCGCCCGAATCACACGAGCAAACCTCCCAAACGGGTCATTTGTGCCCCTCCTGTTTATGTACAACCCGTCCTTCATGTACAGGTCCCACCTTACCCAGAATGTATCCCGATCGTCTAGGTATCTGAAGCCCTCCCTCCTGCACCAGCCTCGCAGCAATGTGTAAAGCTGCATTCGCTGACTGTTCCTCATCTCACGAGCTCATGCCACTGGTAGCAAACCTGAGATCACTACTCCACTCGTCCTACTCTTCAGCTTCCAAACTAACTCTCTGTAGTCACTTTTCAGATCCTCAGTCCCTTTCCTGGCTATATCGTTGGTGCCAAATGATCTGGTTTCTACACCCTTCTGGGGTAAGCAATTCCACAATTTCACCACTCTCTGGCTAAAGACGATTCATCTTATCTCCGTTCTAATGGGTTTTCCGTTTGCTCTAAGCCTGTGTCCTCCTGCCAGTGCAAACGTCCTCCCAATTTTGTCTGTATTCAGGTTATTCAGTATTCTGTAAGCTTCAACTGGATCACCCCTCATCCTTGTAATCTCCATCGAGTATAAACCCAGAGTTCTCCAGCGTTCCTCATGTGTTAAACTTTCCATTGGTGAACCTTCTCTTGACACACATCAAGGCTAATACATCCTTCCTGATGTATGAGGCACAAAATACTGGAAATGTGGTCTGACCAGAGCCTTAGAAAGCCTCAGAATCGACAGCATTATATCCTACTCCTCTCAAGATGAATGACAACATTGTATCTGCCTTCTTAACTACTGACTGAACTTGCAAGTTTATCGAAGGCGAATACTGCGCTTGGAATCCCAAGTCCCTCTGTTACTCAGATTTCTGATTTTTCCCCCATTTAGTAAATAGTCCATGCCTGTATTCTTCATACCAAAGTGCATGACCTCATTCCCTCCCACATTGTATTCCATCTCCTACTCCTTTTCCCAAACTCCCAAACTGTCGAAATCTTTCTGCAGACTCCCTGCCTCCTCAATATTACATGTGTCTCCACCTGTCTTTGCTTCATCTGCAAACGTAGCCAGAATGCCTTCTGTCCCGCCACTCAGGTCATTAACCTATAAAGTGAAATGTTGTGGTCCCAACACTGACTCTTGTGGAACTCTGCTAGTCACCGGCTACCATCCTGAGAGGGACAATTTTATCCTCACTCTGCATCCTGTAAGAGACCCAACCTTTTATGCATGCTAGTACCTGTCCTCTGACACCATGGGTCCTTATCTTATTCTGCAGCCTCCTATGCGGTACCACATCAGAGGCCTTCTGGAAGTTCAAATAGGTAACTGTCTTTGGTCCAACCCTTCGTTACCTCCTCAAAGAATTCTCAATATCTTGAGAGCAATGTAGGTTATTGAAATGGGGAGCAATCAGAAGGTCAGGGTCATTCGAACAGACAGAGTGGAGATGTTCCTCAAAGCAGTTTCTATTTGGCTCACTAATGTAAAGGAGACTGCATTGTGAGCAGCAATGACAGGAGACTGGATTGAAAGCGTACAAGTGAAATGTTGCTTCACCTGGAAGGTGTGTTTAGAGCCTTGGACAGTGAGGAGGGAAGAGATGAATAAGCAAATGCTGCAGCTTCTGCATTTACATGGGAAGGTGTCATGGGGGTGTGGGGAAGTGTTCAGGGTAATGGAGCGTGCCACAGAAGGAGTGGTCTCTGTGAATTTCTGACAGTTGGCGGGAGTGGAAGATGTGTTTGATGGTGTGGTCCTGAAGGAGGTGGTGGAAGTGGGGGAGGATGATTCTCTGAATGCAGATTCTCGTGCAGTAGGAAGTGAGGACAAGGGGAGATCTATCATTGTTCTGGGAAGTAGGGGACGGATGGAGGGCATAAACGAGGGAGATGGGACAGTTACAGCTGAAGGCTCAGTACATCAGAGTGAGGGGATTTCTCGTTTGGGAGAAAAGGATGTCCTGTTGGAAGCTTCCCAAAAGAATGTGGCATTGTCGAACAGAAATGACAGAGCCAGGGAAACTGGGAGAATGGAGACACCCTCAGCTGATCGTGTGTTCAGCCACATACGTAGGTTCCCCCTGAATGATTGAAAAGAGCCAGGCATTTCAAATGCATATTTATGTCATATATCTGGAGTGTGAAAATAGACACAGATAAAGGTCAGCAGATGTGTGTGTGTATGTGTGTGTGTGTGTGTGTGTGTGTGTGTGTGTGTTGTGGGGGGGTCATTTAAGCAGGTACTGATTAATAACTCTCAGTAATGTTTGGCTCTGGTGAAAAAGAAGATGATATGAAGATGTAAAGATGAACCATCCATGGTGCACAAAGGCTGTGAAGGATACTAATCAATCACAAACTAAAGAATTCAGATTGGTGAGCTGTAGCGTTGGCCACATTTGGGAAGTTTACTTTTGCAACAAGAAGCAGATTGCATAAACCAAAATACAAAGAAAAACATTTCAAAACTGGCAAGAAATATGAAAAGAAACTAACCACAGGAGTTTTCCCCTCTGTACTAGACTATTCTCCAGGACCTCCGTGCCCCTGTCGACAAGCTGTCGTGTAATTTACCATTACCTGCCATGCTCGGGTAAACTGCAATGCCGGAGGAAACATCACAGAAGCGCTTTACAGGAGGCTCCCAAGGACTGAGAATGTCACCTAGACAGGGGACGAAACGTCTGCAACACAAATTCCCAGCTCGGCGAACAGAACCACAAAATCGAGAAAACTATGCAAGGCAACTCCAAACTGAGAAACTCAACCGTGTGCCCATTGGCCTTTTAATGATGGCAGCAGTACCAGGGATCACTGAATATCCAGGGGCATCTGGGCGATGGTGAGCACCTCCAATCATGATGGGTGGGAAAATCGGGCTGGCGTTGAATGAGGGACACCATGGGGTGCGGTGGATAGTTAATGAGGTGAGTTCGATAAGACAACACCAGGAAACTAGCTCTGCCTCGTGCAAACATTCCTTCTGTGACATTCAATGAAAATGGCACTGAGACAAATTATTGTTCGATTCAGCCCAATGAGTCAAAGATTCTGCTTATCCTACTCCCAGTTACAACGCTGCAGGACAAATGCTTATCCAAGACTCTCAATCATCTTAACTTACACCAGTATCCTGCTACCTCATCATTCCTAGAAACAGTGGCTTATATTGCAAGATGCTATCGAAATGGTTTCATTTCACAATTTTTAAATCTACTATCAGAACCTTCTCTGAAATTCTCTTTCAATCTCCCCCTCTTTTTGAACCAACCTCCTCCCATTTGTTGGTATTTAAACTGATTCCACCGCCATCTCTCTCTGACAGTGAGTTTCACACCCACATCACTCCTGTGTCATGCTATAGTAGAGAAATGGAGCTGTAACAGAAAAGGTGCTCCACATCCTGTCACTTCCAGCATGAGCTGCAAGTTTCCCCACGCTGGGCAGTGATCTAACACAATGTTACACAGCAATGCAGCGATTGGTGTACACAGCTGCGTATGCTGGGATGGTAACTGCTCCAAATTAATAGATAAATTCACTGCTATTCACTGCACAGCTCCCCATGCTGCACAGATATCCAGTCCGTGGGAATCAAGCAATGCCTTTGTGTGTTCTTCACAGCACCCTGTGCTGAACAGATCATCTAGTCCAAGTTTATATATCACTGCACTGTTGGACACATTAGTGAACTTGTGAGCTCTAAACAGTGTTCGATCCTGGACGGATTGCTGAGCAGTGCAGTAGCCTGGTCTACGCAGTGCTTAATGCTGAGCAGGTACCTCATCTGGGCTTATGCGTGTCCGGGCTGGATCTGAGAGGTGGATTGAGTATCCGATATAATTCCTGACAAGACTATCAGTCCGCCAGCTCAGCGCATTCCGCTGGTAAATGTGAGGTGCTGTGTTTGAGATAGAATTTACTTTGTCAAAATATTCGACATTAAACCAAACACAATTTATTCGAAGTCTGTTAATAAAAGACAACAAAAGGAAGAGGAACTTGCAATAACTTAATTCTGTTGGAACACTTAGCAGAATAATAGTTTATTTAACTACTATACAGTAATTGCTCCAATATGGTATCATCCAATAAACACACAAATGTCAAAAAAAACAAATGCAGGAAACAGATTAGCTGACATGCAGTTCTCCAATCCAGGAGGAAAGAACATCAAAAGACACTTCCGAGAGAAATCACAGAGACAATGTGTAGCACCTGGGAGAGATTTACTGCCTTCCCACCCTGCTGAGACCCCAGCAATAACTGGCAAAAGGTAAAACTAAGAATCCTGGTTCTGGAAGAGTTTGACCATCACTCCACAGGACCAGGCCGCGGCTGCAATGACCACAAGGAATGGACTGTATCTACATCGTCTATGGTTCTGTAGGTGTCTCTCAAAAATGCCTAAACCCACCTAAGCCGTTAAATGCTGGACAGACAAAAGTCAAAGTCAAACATAAATAAATAAAACGAAAAAATGCAGCGGGCCTGGTGATCAGACACAGACGGCCTCGGGAGCCGAGCAATTCCTACCCTGCCAAAACACAGCCGAATCATCGAGCTTGTGAAGAGAAAGAATTATCTCTCTCCCTCAACTCGATGTTTTCAACTGGAGATGTGCCATTAGACCAATAATCAGCGATATCAAAATCCCAGCCATACCAAGTATTATTGTGATATATCAGAGTTGCCGTGAAATGGGGTTAACTGGAGCTGTTTGTTCAGTGACTGTGATTAATATCAGTCTTCCTGGACCTAACCGGGTCACTGGAGGATTTTCCTCTTCCATAATTAGGGATTTCTTTCAACGTGTTATGCCATAGTATTCGGCACAGAGTCGACCTCAATAAGATTGGGATCAGCAGCTACAGAGAAAGAGAGAGAGATCAGAATCTGAGAACATTAGAATGTTCTAACAATGGATCAGAATCTGAGCACATTTGACTTGAATGTCACAACAATGGACAGGGGTTTATCCTGGGGTCTTTCCTGGCTTTCTCACGATTGGTCATGGTTAGAGTTGCGGATACGAGCCGTACTGCTGATTATTCAAGCTGGGTACAATCCCATCCTCGCTATTATTGGTGTTCCTGGTAAGTCTATCTCTGTCAATTCTATAAATGATGCTGAATGTTATTGCTACTCTGGTTGATTACATTTAACAAATACATAAACTTTCAGTCACAAATACCAGTTCCTTCTCATGCATTTCCAAAATACGTAATCATAAACATCTGAGAAGGAATAAGACGGTTCAGAACCTTGATTCTCCTTTCTACCGTGAACTGTTTTATGTCTCCATATTCTCTCTGTGATCAAACCTACCGACACCCACCTCCATAATATCCCCAATCTCCAACTCCACCTGAGTTCTGTTGCTGACTTCGCCATCACCTCCCCCTTCGTTAACTAAAGATTATATGGTTCCAGTTCTCTTCTGACCTCTTTTCCAATTACAAATAATTTGACCACAAGCTTGTTCTTGTCTTTACAGTAACTTCATAACAGGGACTCTTAAACAGAGTAATAATGTCACTGACTGTGTAATTTAGAGGCGCAGGTTATGAATCTAAAAGCATTGTCTGAAATCCTACCACAGCCGATGATTAAATTTAAATTCCAATATCAAAAAGTGGAATGAAGCCTAATTTCACTCATGGCAACCATAAACCATCAGGATTTATTTTCTTATTTTATTGATAACCTTTGGTAAAGAAACCTAACATGAGTGCCCTGTCTGAACTAAGTATCACCTCAGATCCACAACAATGTGGTTGCCTCCATATTGCCTTGACAAATAGCCGCGTGGGCATGGGCAGTTAGAATGGACAACAAGCGCTGGTCTTGCCAGTGATGCTGGCATCCCGCAAAACAACAACATGAAAGGTGAAATAACCAAGGAAATGTGGATGCTGGCGATCTGAAATAAAATTCCCCACCGTCTGAAAGAATGTTGGAGAATCTCAGCATATATGGCAGTCTGTCGAAAAAAAACACAAATAAGGTTTCGAGTTCAGTGAACCTATCAAAATTGAATGCAACTGAGAAATAATATTATTATATCAGGGATGGTAGGAAGAGTGAGCGGGAGGTTTGTGTTGAGTGGATGATGTGCAGCAAGAGAGAGAGAAAGTGACAGAGAAAGAGAGAGAGAGGGAGCGGGACAGAGAGAGAAAGTGACAGAGAAAGGAAAATCAAGCTAAAAGATTGCTGATGATGGACTGAAAGGAATTCAGAATGGAAAGTTGTTCTACCATTTCCCCTTTTCGCATATTCCTGAATATCATATTTATTATGGGATGTCCTTGCTTATGTTCCCTCTATCTCTCGTCTCTGAGTGTGGTGATCAAATCCATCAGCAATTCTTATAGTCGCTGAGATGTATAGAAACGTAATGTTCCATTGTCAACTGCTTCTTTGGAGAGAGGAACTGTTACTGTGCGACTGTGTAGATATGTAAGAGCTTTCTCAGCCAGGAAGAGAAATTGAGGAGACCGAGGCATTTTCAACACAGAATGGATGCACTGGGGGTGTGAGGAATTGACTTGCTGCTGTCATCTAGAAAGTCAGTGGAGGTTCTGTGGATGGTGTTCTCAGGATTGTGATGTCAGCTACTGGGTTCATTCAGGGAGCCCCGAGGGTCTGGGGACCCCACTCTGAATACTGCATTTACAGTGTGTCTTGGCCCATGATAAACAAATGGAGCTGAGACTACAAAAAGGGAAGCTGTGTAAACTGGGAGGCGCGAGGCACTGTCTTTTTCTTTCTGGGATTTCCAGGAACATTTGTCTAAGCTGCACCCATTCAGGTGTAAAGTGTAAAACCAGCTTGTCTCAAAATTGAGGTGATCACTGAGCTCTATCCCCTCCTTCAGTATAACCTGTAGCCTCACACCAGGGACAGGACTGTGCTGACAATCATGTTGAATTAAACTGGATTGATTCTGGAACTATGCAGGCAGCAGTGGTTAATATATCCACCATCTCTGAAGTGCAGTCCTCCAATGTATTCACAAGCTGACTGAAACCATCTGCCTACTGAGAGGAAAGGATTCGTGCCATCTCCACAGGGGAAGGTACAGAAACCAATTTCCAGAACAGAGTGACTGGTAAAAATTGGAAACTGCAGGAAATCAGAATTAACGAAGAGTATGTTGTTGAAAATCTAATTGAATTGAAGTTTCATAAGTTGCTGCATCTGATGAGCTCTATCTCAGAGTGCTGGAGATGAGAACAGAGCTAGTGAAATAATTACTGATTATTCTTCAAAGCTCGTGAGATTCTGGAAAGGATCCTGCAGACTGGACAGCAGCTATTCTCAACCTAAATATTTACAACAGGATGGAGAGGGAAAACAGAAAAAAATAAATAGTTTGATGTCAGCTGTGAGAAAACATTTTGGAACCTTTTTTCAGGAACGTAGCAACTGCATAGTTGGAGAATAATGTTATGATTTGGTACATTCGGTCTAGATTCAGGAGAGGGAAATGATCTTTGATAAACCTGTTTGTGGAGATGGTCCGTTGTGACATCGACAGTTGAGAACCAATGGGAGTGGAATATTAGTAATTTTGGAAGACGCTTGACATGTTTGAATACAGGCGAATGGGGAATGTTAGAGTCCATGGGTAGGTAGGGGTGGAATATACACCACATAGATTAAAAATTGGGTAATGGAGATACGAGAAGAAGAGTGTTTTTCTCTGGACTGAATGATCGATGGGTGGCAGCAGGAACCGTGTTTGGGCAATAGCTGTTCAAAAGGTATAAAAATGATTCAGTTGTGAACAACAAATATCACCATCTACATTTATATTTATTAAATGGTAGAGAGGTTGGCGAGTGCTTTTGTTGAAAAGGATCTGGATGTCCCTGGTCATAAGTCACTGACAGAATTCATACAGGGACAGGAAGTAAATGATATGTGGATCTTCATGCAAAATGATTGAAGTATAAAATGATTGAAGTATCTTTCCCATTGATTGTGTTTTGTTGAGAGAGTATTTGGTGCATTGTGTAAAGATTTGGTCTGCTTTATAATCAATGATCTCTTTGTCACTGAGAGAGTGCAAAGTAGTTTGACCAAACTAAACACTGGCATGATGTTACCATGAGGAGAGAGTACAGTAACTATGTGCTTAATCTGTAGCGCTGTGAGAGAAGAAGAAGTTGAAGTTAGATGGATATGGACAGAAACTCATTATTTCCCAAACAGCTGAATAGGGTGAAAATTTCATATTTTTCATTAAATGTTTGATTCACGACAGTTTACACGCATCTGCAGAGCCCCCATTTCGGTTGACAGAGAGGTACAGGCTCTGAATGAACTCTCAAAACTTGAATGCACAGTTACTGTGTGACACTGCATTGAATGTCACTTTGTACATAATCCTGTCAGCAGCCACAATACCTTCATTCTGAAACAGTTATTTATTCCCTAACGGTTTCTGACGTCCACGGAGACCATGGGTCTGCCTTCTTGAAGATGGAAGGTAACTTGGAGAATGGCTAAAAAATGTTGGCTCCATTCGGACTGCCAGAAACCCATGTTAAAGTAACACATATGTACCATGAGTAATTGAGCCATGTGGATCACTTTGGAGCAGTCTGTCTGTGTAGCCCCTGCTCCATTTGTTTGTGATGTTGGAACATCTCTGACACTTTCCTGTTCCTGTGTTAGTGGCTTGGCAAGCTGAATAACCTCTTCCTGTTCCTTTGTAAGTGACTCCGGGTGTGAAATGGTTGTTTCTGATCCCATGTACGTGACATGTGGGAGAGAGCAGACTCCTACCTTCCTGTGCAACAGGCAGGAGGGGCTGAATGGTCTATCCTTCTTCTTGCCCAGTAGTTTTGATGGGATGAATGGCTTCACCACTTTCTTGTTAAACCAGATTGAGGTACTGAATAAAATCCTCGTTTTTCTGTGGAAATGTACAGTTCTGTTACATAAATGTTACCCAGACTTTAACAGCGCGATCTTGAATGTTGTCCAAGTCTTGCTGCACATGGTTTCAAGACATGAAGAGGGACAACCTGTCCTGAAAATTTTGTAGACTTCAGTGAATGCCCCTCTCTGCTGGCATGGTGGCTCAGTAGCTAACACTGCTGCCTCACAGCACCAGGGTCCCAGGTTCGATCCCAGACTTGGGCAACTGTCTGTGTGGAGTTTGCACATTCCTCACTTGTCTGCATGAGTTTCTTCCGGGTGCTCCAGTTTCCTCCCATCATCCAAAGATGTGCACGCCAGGTGAAGTAGCCTTGCTAAATTGTCCATTATGTTAGGTGCATTAGTCAGAGGGAAATGTGTCTGGGTGGAATACTCTTCGGAGGGTCGGTGTGGACTGGTTGTGCCGAAGTGCCTGTTTCCACACTGTAGGGAATCTAATCTGCTCAGTTTGGGCTCAATGGGCTGAATAGTCTCCTTCCACACACTGTCGGGATTCTATGATGACAAATTGGAGATACCTGGACTGAGGAAGCTACGCTGAGGATCTCCTGCAGATTATGTTCCATGGCTGAGATGATTGATGCCCACCAATGATAATCATCTTCCCTTGTGCCGTGAATAGCTCCAAGAAGTGTAGAGGTCATAATTAATTCTCATTAAATGCGATTTTGTTCAGGCTCCTTGATCTCATTCTCAGTCAAATACTGCCTTGAGTTCAGGGCCAATCTCTCTTACCTGAGCCCCTGTGTTACCTCTTTTGTTCATATCAATAGGTCATGGTGCAGAAGCAGAGAAGGTTTTCTTCAAACAGGGTAGTGAATGTCAGGAATTCTCTTACACAGAGAGCTACATCACTGAGAGAGACCAGTGGTGTCCGGCAGGGATCAGTTCTGGGACTTCTGATCTTTGTTACCTTTATAAATGACTTGGATACGGGTGTTAAAGAGTGGGCTAGTAAGTCTGCCGATGACGCAAAGGTGGTTGGAGTGGTACAGAATGTGGAGGGCTATTGTACGTTGCAACAGGACATCGATAGGATGCAGAGCTTGGCTGAAAAGCGGCAGATGGAGTTCAAACTGAAATGATTCACCTTGCAAACTCGAATGTGATTGTAGAATACATGGTAAAAGGGAGGATTCTTGGCAGTGTGGAGGAACAGAAGGATCTTGGGATCCGTGTCCACAGATCCCACAAAGTTGCTACCCAAGTTGATCGGGTTGTTAAGAAGGCGTATGGTATGTTGGCTATCAGTTGCAGAGGGATTGAGTTTAAGAGCCGCGAGGTTATGCTGCAGCTCGATAGAGCCCTGCTCAGACCGCACAGGAAATATTGTGTTCAGTTCTGGTCTCCTCATTATAAGAAGGATAAGAAAGCTTTAGAGAGGGTAAAGAGGAGATTTATCAGGATGATACCTGGACTGGAGAGCAGGACTTATGAAGAAACCACGAGGGAGTGAGGGCTTTTCTCACTGGAGGTGTACAACATTATGAGAGGCATAGAGACAGTGAATAGCTGGAAACGTTTTCCCAGGGCAGAAATGTCCATCAGTAGGTGGCATAATTTTAAGTTAATTGGAGGAAGGTTTAGGGGAAATATCGGTGTAGATTCTTTACGCAAAGAGTGGTGGGTATATCGAATGCACCGCCAGCAGTGGTAGTAGAGTCAAATACTTAGATTTAGATTACTTACAGTGTGGAAACAGGCCCTTCGGCCCAACAAGTCCACACCAACTCGCCGAAATGCAACCTACCCATACCCCTTAAGACACTCATGGATAGGCACAAGGAACAAGGTGAATGGAAGCATGTAGATTAGTCTGATCTTAGAGTAGGATAAACGGCACAACGTCGAGGGCTGATGGTCGTCTCTGCATGCATGCATGTAGAATTCTGAGCTCAAAAACTGCATCAATTCATGTAAAACTCCGTTATCTCACTTTTTAGATTAGAATCAAATTAAACATCATGGCATAGACAGAGAACACAGGGGGCCAACACCTTCAACAAATTGTCTAGCTATCACCATTGTTTATAGCTAACCTGAGAATGCAACTTTTAATAAAAGGTTTTGTGATTTACAGATGAAAGAAGTGAAACTATCACTGTATTCTAACAGATAAAAGGCTTAACAATCAATTTTTCAATGTATAATTTCAGTTACATCACACTGTAAATTTCTGCTATAAATTCTGTGTGAGGATTGAGCCCTCCACTATCACCTGATGAATGAGCGTCGCTCCGAAAGCTAGTGTGCTTCCAATTAAACCTGTTGGACTTTAACCTGGTGTTGTGTGATTTTTAACTTTGTACACCCCAGTCCAACAACAGCATCTCCACATCAGTACTGTTCTTTGTTCTGTATTCTATGGAAGTTTTCAAGAAGGCTTGGAAATGAAGGAAGATTTGAGATTTGGAGTAGGTCAGCCTTGATCTTAGTGAAGGGCAAGGCAGGCTTGGGATGTAAATGACCAGCCCCTGTTTCTGATGTTCTCCCATTCTGTTATTGGAAAGTTAGTAGGTGTTATTTTTCTGGAAGGTCTTTTATGGAATGTTGCAATCAGGGAGACCAGCTGATTTTTTGTGAGCCATCGCTGGATGAGATTTGGGGGCTGTATTCACACTGAATCTGGGTCGACCACATGTTCAACAAATGAAGCACAAGTTACAGAGGAGGGAAGTTCTGTAAAGAGAGATGACCGACCTCTTTCATATCTAGCCTGGGTCTTCCAATTACATTTTGCAAATCTCCCAAACCGAGTGGGACAGTCCTGAGGGACGAAATGGTCTCCTCTGTTTCTGTGCACCATGCTGTAACAGTAAATAGACTCCAACTGCTCCTGTCTAGCAAGTTTGAGGGGTTCAATGGAACACAGAAACATAGGACTGAGGAGCAGGAGTGGGTAATTAGAGTATTTGAGCCTTCTCTACCAGGCATTAAGATTGTGGCTGATCAGATTGTGGTCTCAGCTGTATTTTCCTGTGTTCCATTATCTGTGACTCACTTCTCTGTCAAATCTTTAACTAACTCACCTGTGAATACTTGTTATCAGAGAGGCACCACAAACTTCCGGGGAAGAGAATTCCCATTCGAATGGCCCTTTTAGAATTTTTCCTCATCCCGCTGTGAGAAAAAGAGAGTCATACAGAGTGGAAACAGATCCTTTTGTCCAAATTGTCCACGCCAATCTGGCATCTTAAACAGATCTCTTCCCACTTGCCAGCATTTGCCCACATCCCTCTTAACCATTCCTATTTATGTACCTATCCAGATACATTTTAAATGTGTAATTGTACACGCTTTCACCAGTTCCTCTGACAGTACACCCACCAGACTCTGTATGAAATAGTTTCCCCTCAGGTCCCTTCTAAGATTTTTCCCTGTCACCTTCACCCTATGCTGTCTAGTTCTGGATGCCCCTACACTGGGAAAAAGGATCTTGTCCATTCAGACTATCCATGTCCCTCAGGACTTTTTTAAACCTCTGTCATGTCACCATTCAGCCTCTGACAGTCCAGGGGAAAAAGCCTCAACCTGTTCATTATTTCCATGTAGCTCAAACCCTCAGGGTCCAGAAAATCCTTGTAAATCTTTTCTGCACCCTTTCAAGCTTAGCAACATCCATCCTTTAGCAGAGTCAACTGACATGTATGCAGTATTCTTAAAGTGGCCTCACCTACATACAAGCACAACCCGCATCCCCTACTCCTCTACTCAATGTTCTGACCGATGAAGGCAAGCATGCCAACTACGTTTTTCACCACTCTACCGAACTAAACTCTACTTTCAAGGAACTATGAATCTTCACCCGTAGATCTCTTTATTCAGCAACATTCCCCAGGGCACTACCCTGCATTAACTTACCAAAATATAAAACCTCACAAATATCTAAACTAAACTCCATCTGCCACTCTTTGGCTCATTGTTGGTCAAGGATCCCGTTACATTCTGAGATAATCTTCTTCACTGTCCACTGAACCACGTTGGTGATGTTATCTGTAAACTTACTAACCATGCCTCTGATAATCACATCAAATTTGTTCATATACGTGCAGAAAAGCAGTGAGGTCAGCACTGATTCTTTCAGCACACCGCTGGCCGTAGGTTTCCCGTCTGGAAAACAATCTATTACCTTCAATCCAATTTTGTATCCAATTGGTTAGCTTTTCCTAGATTACATATAACCTAATTTTAGTTATGTATCTACGATGAGGTACGGTATTAAATGCCTTGCTGGAGTCTGTGTAGACAATGTATACCACAGTGTCTTCTTCAATCTTCTTTGTCACCTCTTCATAATACTCAATCACATTAATTAGACATGATTTACATCACACATTTCCATATTGACTGATCCTAATCAAACCTTGTCTTTCTAAATAGATATAAATCCTATCCCTCAGAATCCATTCCAACGAAATCCTCGACACTGACACTGGCTGATTGAGTCGATAACTCCCTGTGATTTTTTGGCATACTGCTCCCTTTTCTAGCCCCAATCTTCCACTGGCCATAAAAAATATTTATAATTAGGTTGGTGATATGGCCAATGATATAGTTCTCATCAGAGTGTGTCAGGATCAGCGTTAGGAACAAGTTTGGCAGATTTCTTTAACCTACTAAACCAACACGTTTATGACCAAAACAAAATTGCTCAAACAATGATGGAAAGAGAATGACGAGAGGATATTGCAAATATGTACATTGATATTTCCCTTTGAAAAATACTGAGAAACACGCGCGCGCGCACACACACACACACACACACACACACACACACACACACACACACACACACACACACACACACACCCACACACACGTATTGTTGATAGCAAACTGAAAAGCAAAATATCTGCAAACTTAACTTGAAAGAATATTGTTCAAATATGATTCGAACTCATGACCAAAGGAAAGATGAGAGTTTGACCCAAATGCTGTTCTATTTGTCGGGTCAGCAAGTCCTACAGCATGGAGAGAGGCAGAGAGGCCCTTTGGCCCAAATTCGTCCATGCTGACACAAATATCCACCTACACTAAAGTAATTTCCCAACACTTGGCCCATAGCATTCTTGTCCTTTCCTATCCATGCACTTGCCCAAATACAGGTTCAGTATCATTAATATAAATGCTTCAACCACTTTCGTTGGCAGCTCATTCCCTTTGTGTACCACTCTCTGTGTAAAACATTTTCCATCTGTTTCCCTTTTATTCATTCCCCTCTCACCTTAAACTGATGCCCTCTCCTCTTCAATTCCTCAATTCTATCCATTTATTCTCATTTTTTCTCTGCAATGGGATACAGACCCTCCCCCTGTCTGTATCACATTGTAGATGCTCTCCCCTCCCCTGTCTGAATCCCATTGCAGACGCTCTGCCCTCCCCTTGTCTGTATCCCATTGCAGACGGTCTGCCCTCCTCCTGTCCCTATCCCATTGCAGACGCTATGTCCTCCCTCTGTCTGTATCCCATTGCAGACGCCTTGCCATCCCCATCTGTACCATTGCAGACGCTCTGCTCTCCCCCGTCTGTATCCAACTGCAGTCAGTCTTCCTCCACTGTCTGTATCCCATTTCAGATGCTCTGCCCTCCCCCTTGTATGTATTCCATTGCAGACGTTCTACCTTCCCCCTGTCTGTATCCCATTGCAGACGCCCTGCCCTCCCCCTGTCTGTATCCCATTGCAGACGTTCTACCCTCCCCCTATCTGTATCCCATTGCAGACGCTCTGCCCTCCTCCTGTCTGTATCCCATTGCAGATGCTCTGTCTCCATTTGACACCTTATTGCATGACTATCCTGGTGCATGAGCAAACTGAGTTCCATCTCCTTCATCCGGTTCATGACAATAGATTGTAATTGGTTGATGAGCTCACACAGATCCCTGGAGATTTCCATTCGTTGCAACTTTCCAAACACAAAATGAGTAATGATCTCTACTCTGCATTTCCTGACAGCTACCAGGGTGTCCCTGCTTCTGCATAACAGCCTGGGATGATTATATGGCGTCCTCCTGTGCTGTGTAATTGACTGAATACTTCATTCTGTTTGGTGCGGCCTGTTTGGCGCAGCCCATTTTGCCGCAGACCCATTTAAGCGCAGAACTATTTCAGCGCAGCTCATATTTATTCATTTACAGGCTTTGATCAAAGCATTAATCAAAGCAATGAAAATAAAAATAATGTTTATTCCCTTTAGTAAAAATGTTAAAAAAACACTTGAGTAAGTATAACATTGACTCAGAGTTTTCTTTCAGAGCTAAAATGATAATTGGCCTTGCATTTATTCACATTGAAAACATTCATGAAGCTATTGAACATTTGACTGATGCGCTTCCAGATGATCGGCAACCGGTTCGAGGATAACTATGGAGGTAGAAGATTACGCAGAGGAAATGGTCGGCGTCCACTGCTTTTTCCAGTTGGAATGTGGAATTTATATGGAAGAACTTTAAACAATGAGGACAAAACAGACTATAATGCAGAAGCTGCCCACAGGAGATGACAATGCGAACTTGATGTGGAACATCTAGTTATGTGGAAATATATTGACAGTTTACGAAAAGTTCAGAGAGGAAGGGACATTACTGTGAGAATCTGATAGCAGGGCACGATATTCCTTTGAAATTAAAGAAGCAGATGCTAGAATACAAAAACTGATAAGAAGATTTAGTGAGAGAAATGATGTCGAGTATTTACGAGGATTGTCCATAATTTTGAATGAACATCATGTTTTAGATTTTTCGCAATTAACTTATATCGTTTATTTTTTCTTTTTAACATTTTTACTGAAGAGCATAAACATTATTTTTAGTCTTTCATTAATGGTTTTAACTAAGCCTGAAAAGTGAGAGAGATGGAAATTGGAACTGCCAGGAAGTTTAAATTGAGAATTGCTCTTTACTGAACATTGCTGCTTACTTGGTTGGTAGGACGTCGATGTTTCAGAATCTCCACACAAGGTTTCCTGGTCCTCTCTGGCTCTTTCAAGGATTCTCCCCACATGTCGAGGTAGAGGGTGAGGGAACGGATATCGGGCACTCTAACACCCTGCTTGGCCCTTTATGTCAAATTCCAGGATGTTTCTCCTGGAATGGGAGAAGGGAGGGACGGAGTGAGGGTGGGAGTGGGTGTCCCTGCTGTTAATGCTGGTATAGGGAAGAGGGAAGGGTGAGATGTCCGGAGGGAGTCTGAACACAGTGTTGTATCCATGCAGTGGTATTAGTTTGCGGGGCTATTGCGTCAGGGAGAGAAAAAGGGGGGAAGGAAGGTGCTGAATTCAACAGTGAGTGTGGTCGTGCTGTAGCCTTATTTGCAGATAGCGTGTCAGCCTTGTTGGGGGGTAGGTGCTATAACAGATATACAGTGAGTGCGATGGAGCAGTAGAATATGGTGATACTTATCCTGGCAAAGTGGGGGGAAAGAATATTGATGCTTGTCCTGTATTGCTGACCAATTCTTCAGATCATCTCAGCGTTGAGGTGAGTCTCCCTGAACGTCTTGTCCAAGTCTATCGGTAATAACGCCACAGACTCTTTCCCACACTTCCCACAGAATCAGTTTGGGTGGATGTTACAAATAGCAAGGTGAAGCAAACATTAGTGTGTTATATATCAAAACCAAATCTGTCACGCAAATACTTTACAACATATGCTCTGGAAATTAGGTATGCAAGTATATGCAAGGTGGAGCAATGACATAGTGATATTATCGATGGGCTCTTAACCAAGAGACCCAGGTAATATTCTGGGGACATGAATTCAAATCCTGTCATGGCAGATGGTGGAATTTGAATTCAATAAATATCTGGAATCAAGGGTTTATGATGACCAGGAATCCATTGTCGACTGTTGGAAAAACTCATCTGGTTCACTGATATCCTTGAGGGAAGGATACTGCTGTCCTTACCTGGTGTGGCCTGCATGTGACTCCAGACTCAAGACAACGCTGCTGACTCTTAACTGCCCTCTGGCATGGGCAATAAATACTGGTTATCCAGCGAAGCCCTCATCCTGTGAATGAGTAACAAATAATCGTGGGTGCTGCAGTAATAATAGATGGTCTCAAGTTGCACCGAAACTGCAAAAACTACTAATGCTGTGAAGAAAAACTTCCGTAAGTGTGTATTAGGTAGATTGAACAGTATGTTGTGAACCAAACTAGAGAGCAGGTTATTTCAGATTTGGTGTTGTGTTGTCAGGAGGACTAATTAATAACCTTGCTCTGAAGCAGCTTTGGAGGAATAGTGACATCAATATGTTGCATTTTTACACGGCGTCTGAATACAATATCGAATGTCTGAACATTCCGGTCAAACGTCATGGAAGCCCGGAGGCTTGAGGCTCAATTATGCTCCAATGAATTGGGGAAGTATAATATAACATTCAATGGGAGAAGCAATGATTGTGAGAGTCAGAGAGTCCGACAGCTCAGAGAAAGGCCCTTCAGCCCAAACTGGTCCATTCCGAACAAAATGTCCATTCACATAAACCCAATTTCCCTGCCCTTGCTCCATATCCTTCTTATTCTTTCCTATCCGTGTATTTGTCCAAATGCATTTTAAAATTTGTGTATCTACCCATCTCAACCACTTCTGCTGGCATCTCATTCCATGTGCATACCACCCTGTGTGTAAAAGCAATTGCCCCTCAGGGTCCCTTTTACTCTTTCCGGTCGGATCTTAAATTGATGCCCTCTGCTCCATGGTTGCTCAACCCTGGGGAAAAAAGGCAGAGTGCATTCACTCTATCCATGCTTCCCATTTTCCTATACACTTCTAACAGATCCCTCTCTGTCTCATACACTCTAAAGTAAAAACTCCTCGCTTGCCCAATCTCTCCCTATAACTCTGACCATTGAGTCCGGGCAACATCCTTGTAAATTTCTTCTGCACTATTTCCAGTATAATAACATCCTTCCCGTAGTAACGTGAACAATACTTCACGTAACACTACCAGTATTGCCTCACCACCATCCTGTATAACTGCAACATAACTCCCTAATTTCGATACTCATTACTCTGACTGATGAAGGTCAGTTTGCCAAATGCCTTTTTCACGATCCTATCTACCTGTGACTCCACTTTCAGAGAACCTTGAACCTGAATTCCAAGGTCCCTTTGTTTCAATACACTCGTTAAGGCGCTGCCATTCACCATGAAACTCCTACCTTGATTTGACTTTCTAAAATGCAAGAACTTACACTTATCTGTATTAAACTCTATTTGCCATTTCTCGGCCCACTTTCTCACCTGATCAAGGCACTGCTGTAATTTCTGATAATCTTCCTCACTGTCCACGATACCACCTATTTTAGTGTCATCTTGAAACTTATAATTCATGCCTGTACATTCTCGTCTAAATCATAGATGTGTGTAATATGTAAATATATATACAATATACATGCATAATACAAGCAGTAATAGTCCCAGAACCGACCCCTGAGGCATTCCACTCATCACAGGCCTTCAGCCCGACAAGCATATTTCCACTATTACCCTCTGTTTTCCTACAATGAAGCAAATCTATGATCTGATTTGCCAGCTCCCCCTCAATTCCATATTATCTAAACTTCCAGAGCAGCCTACCATGTGGAACCTTACTGAAGGCCTTACTGAAATCCATATACACTACATATACCACCATGCCCTTGTCAAAGTTACTGGTCATTTCACTAAAGCACTCTAACAAATTATTGAGCCATGATCCACCACGCACAAAGACGTGCTGACTGCTCATAATCACACCCTGCCTTTCCAAATGCATGAATATCGTCTCTCTCAGAATCGTCTCAAGAAACTTGTCCACTAGAGATATCAGGTTTGCTGGTCTATAGGTCCCAGGTTTTTCTTTGTAGCTCTTCTTGAACAAGGGAACAGCTTCGCTATGCTCCAGTCCTCCGGGACCACACCCTTTGGCTACCAACCAGGGCCCCCACTATTACTTCTCTGTCCTCCTGCAGTGTTCCTGAATATATCTGGTCAGGACAAGGAGATTTTTAGAAACACTGCATAGTTTGAAAGATATGTCTACTTATTTCAGGTGAAAACACCAAAGAGTGAGTAAGTGACTTAATGATGATTAACATAACAAATTAAAGAATATATTAATCACAGGAAGTGACTTCAGAAGAATTCCAGACATTGTGGAATCCTAAGAATTCCCAGAAAATTGCAATCCAGAAAAGGAGGGCCATGAAACTGATCAGGAAATCAAAAAGCGAACATGCATGCAAACAAACAGGAACACAAAGACTGCAAAAACCTATGATCGATATTTCAAAAGGAAAAAAAAACATTGTCAAATGTGGAAATTTGCAATCGGGAGAGACGAGTTTATGATGGATAACAGGGAAATGGCAAAACAAATGCCCAGTTACTTTCCATCTGTCTTAATGGAGTAAGATCCAGAAAATCACCCAGAAATACGAAGTGATTGTATCGGACTTGTGGAAGTAAAGACATAAAGTCAATTCATATCAGTAACAAGGCAATATTGAACATACAGCTGGATTGAGCATTGCTAACCTTGACAAACCAGATGTACTTCATACCAAAATATTCAGAAATAAATCACAAATAGAAGTATTGTCGATGACTGCGTTCTATTTTCCTGTACATTCTGCAGAGTCTGGAAGCTGGTGTAGATAAATGTACATTAGCAAACGTGATCAAAGCACTATAGATGAATGGTAGGGATCCAAGCATCGACAAAGGGAAGAAGAGACAGTGTGGAGAACTGCTGACAAATTTACTTGATATTTGTCGGGAAACTGTTGGAATCTATTATATACGATGTGATATTGGATACTTAGACATTAACAGCAACATTGGAGAGACCCAGGATGCATTTCTGAAAGGGAAATCATACTTTACAAACTTTGGAATTGTTTGAAGTTGATTCTTATAGCATAGATAATGGGGATCCAGTAGAATGGCATATTTTAGATTATCAGAAGGCTTTCTATAAGAACTCACACAGTGAGTTCGAAAATGCAATGATGTGAAGGGTATTTGGAGGAATATATGTACGTGGAAAACTAAAGTTTGGTTGCCTTCCTTCAAGGGAGTCAGAATATAGATGTAAAGACACGTTGAAGCAGTGTGTTGGTGAGACTGTACCTATAGCATTGTGCACAGTTTTGGTGACCGAATCAGAGAAAGAATATACTGGCCACAGAGCAAGTGCAATGGACATTATCCAGACAAATCCCTCAGGTGGCAAGCTTGCGTGATGAGCAAACTCGGCCTATGTTCTCTTGAGGTTCAAAGAACCAGCGGTGGGTCACTGTGAACTTTATAAAACTCACAAAACATACGACAAGTTGGAAATTAACAGGATATTTATCTAGCTGTCTAATCCACATTCAAGGCAAATAATGGCAGGATAAGGGACAGACCATTTAAGACTGCAACAAGAAGGAAAGTCTGTGCGTGGAAAGGACTGACTAACACAGGGGTAAGGCAAGGCGAGATTACGGAGAATCTCCAGATAACCTACAAGTGTTTCAAGTGGAGCAGAATAACCAATGAACACGTAGGACTCATTAGTGACTTGCCAAGTTGCATCTAAATCAACTTTAGTCGGAAGAGAAAGAGGGGAGTGGTGAAAGGCTGTTTGTGTGACTGGAGGCTAGTGTCCAATGGTGTACCACAGGCATCAGTGCTGGGTCCCTTATTATTTGTGATTCGGAGTTTCAAGTGTTGGGCTGCGGTGGACAAATCTAAAAATAACATAACACCAGACCATAGTCTAACTGGTTTATTCGGCAGCACTAGCTTTCGAAACGTAGCTTCTTCATCAACGTGCACGACCACGTGATATAACTGATGTTGAGAGATTTTTAACTTTACTATTTGTGGTATTCATAAATGATGCAGCTGTGAATATAGACGAGGGGTGGGGTTTGCAATAAATAAGTTTGGATTTGATACAAAGATTGGCCGGGTGGTTGGCAGTGAGTAGGAAGGCCTTATGATACAGGTAGATCCTGATAGAATGGTCAGATGGGTGGATCAATGGCAGATGGAATGTAAACCTGATTAATATGAGGTGATGCAACTTTGGAAGAAGGAACCAGACAGGGGAGGACTCAATGAATGGCAGCACACTAGGAAGCTCAGAGGGTGCTTCTCCAAACATTGCTGAATGTGTCTGCACAGGTTAATACACAATCTGGGAAAGGCTAGGGGAATGTAAACATAGCCTTTATACATCGAGGCATAGATTATAAGAACTATGCAGAACTGTGGTGAGGGCAACATGGAATATTGTGTGTGGGTCTGGGAACAACATTGCAAGAAGGATGTGATTGTAGTGGAGGGGGTGCAGAGCAGATTCACCAGGATGTTCCCTGGGATGGAGCATATTAGCTATGGAGAGAGGCTGGATAACCTCAGGTTGTTTAGTTTGGAGGAGAGAAGGCTGAGAGGTCTGTGATTCAGAGGGATAGGATTACGAGGTACATGGACAGGGTGGATAGACAGCAGCTGTTGCTTTGACTCAAAGGTCCACACTTTTAAAGTGAAGGGTTCGCGGTTTAGTGAAGATTTGAGAATTGTTTTTCAACTAGAGGGTGTTCGGGTCTGGAATGCACTACTTGAGATTGGATTTGTCATGGTAACCTCAAACCATTAGAAACCAAATGGTTGTGCACTTCAAATGCTTTAAGATTCACGGCTACGGTCTTCCGTCGGAAAGTGGGCCTAAAGTAGACAGTGCTGTATTTCTGGTAGTACAGAGTCTGTGCTTCTGTGATTGTATGGCTGTGGAAGGTCAATCATTGAGTAGCTTAAGGTAGGAATTGATAGGTTTCTGAAGAATATCTAAACGAAGTTGTGAATAGAGAACTTGTAATATTTTCTGGAAATATGTCAATGGCAAAATTAAGAGAAAAAATTGCAGATTTCTTACAGTCTGATGCCAGATAATTGAGGACCGGGAAATAGCAGAACTGTGGAGCAAATACCTTAGTTATGCCTTCACAGAAGAAAACAAAATAAAAAAGAAAACTTCCTAGCAATACAATGGGAATTTCACTCTTGTGAGAAAAAGGGAATAGAATGAAAATAGCAACTAAACAGTTTAGAGAAAGTATTGGACTGAAATTAATGGGCATAGACAAAGTCAATAGAGATTTATGACATGGGAATCATATTTGAGAAAGTGGCTTTTAGTAAATTTATGTAGGAGGTATCAATGCCATGCGAGTGGAATCTCAGAATGATTTTTGAGAAAGCCCCAAGCCTATTGTGCAAATTCGAATCCGATGGGACTCGGACTAATATATGGTCATAGATTTAGAATGGGAGAGCTGGCGGGAAACAGTGAGTAGGAATAAAATAATGTTTTATTTTTAAATGGAAGGCTTTGAGGATATTGTAAGGATCGTGTCTTGGGCTCCAGCTATTCCCAATATCTTTGGGTGAGGGGCGCAAATGCAATATTCCCAAGTCTGCTGACAGCACTAAACGATGTCAGCCTGTGAGTGGATGAGGAGGATGTAAAAAAGTTCCAAGGTGATTGAGACAAGTCGAGTGACTGGGAAAATACGTGGCAGATGGAGAGTAATGGGGAGAGATATTGTGTACTTTGATGGGAACAATAGAATGGCAGCCTCTCATTTGAAAAATGAGTGTTTGAAAAATGTTGCTCTATAAATGAACTTAAGCTGCATTTTTGTTTATTTCAGCGTAGCCCTCAGAGTCCATGTAGGGCAGTGAGTTCTGAAGCCAGAAGTCAATACTGGGAATGGCATTGGCACGCTGACAATTGTATATAGGCCCAGCAAGTGGGGAAGTATAACTTTGAAAGGAATCTGGATCTCCCTATACACCAGTCACTGAAAGCAATGTTGCAGGAGTAGAAAGCAGGAAGGAAGATAAATGCTGTATTCACCTTCATTTCAGGGGGATTTGAGTACAGGAGTAAATGTATCTCACTGCAGCTATACAGGGCCTTGGTGAGACCCCATCTCGAACATTGTGCAGTATTGTGTGCAGTTTTGGTCTCTTTTCCTAACAGACGACAAACCCGACATTGAGGGAGAGTAGCAAAGGATGACCAGACTGATCTCTGGGATGACAGACTTCTTTTGGGAGCAGAATTTGGGTCGACTGGACCTGCGTTCCTTGGGCTTTAGGAAAATGAGTGAAAATCACAGTGAAATATATAACACTCTGACAGGGCGAGACAGATTAGAAGCAGATCAGTAAGTCGCTTGGCTGGAACGTCTAAAACAAGGGGCCACAATATTAGGTACAGACAGGCCACTTTGCATTGAGATGAGAATAAATGCCTGCACTCAGAGACTGGCGAACCAGGGGTACTCTCTCCCAGATCAGGCTGTGTAAATCAAGGGGTTGAGTATAAATAGGGATTTCTGGAAACGAAAGGGATAGGGAGAGAGCAGGAGTATGGTGTGAAGATAGAAGATCAGCTATTATTCCAGGTTGTTCTCCAATAACACAATAACTGTGTTCCTGTACAACACTGTGTTGTAGAAAATCGTGCAATATTAATAATGGGGTCTATGGAAAAAAGAGGGTAAGTGGCGAACTCCCAAAAATATCAGTAAAAACCAAAATTTAAATTTGATCTAACACACAACAGGACAGTCTAAATAAATCTTTAAATTACAAATTATAATGGAACAGTGCTGTAAATGTAACGCTTTCACACGGCAGTCACTCACTGGTGCACTGTACCTTTCACCACAATCTTCACCAGAAAGCGCGCAGGGGCTGACAGACCATGTGATGCCAATGCCGAATTCCAGTTTTCCTCAAGATTCTCCCCACAGTTTGAAATAGTTCTTTCTAAATATAGACTACAATTCCCAGTTTCAGGCTCAGTTTCAAGGCCTGAAGAGCCAATTGAACTCCTCTTTTCGCTGAACACATTGATTGTACCTTTTGTAGACAGAGGGTTTCTGAGGCTGTGTTTGCTGTTCAGCTGGTGCCAGCCAAGGAATCGCGTCACAGTAAACGCCAGATTACTTTATAGAAAAAGGTTCATGAATTGCATTGCAGCCGAATTGTATTTAATCAACACGTGTTATTGGTGAACTGCCTGTACATAGAATGGAGGCACAAAACTGGTGGGCTGAATGGACTACAGCAGTTCTCATTTTATGGTTCACAATGTTTAAACATATTAAGGGATATGTATATTGTATGGGGAAAACTGCGTTGAGGAGATGTTCGGCCATTAACTGGAATAGGGAAAGCTCAATGAGTTGTTTGACATATTGCTTTCCCGATGCTTCTGTGCAGGGTGTGGGAAAGCTCCGTAAATATTGTTACAAGCTCTCAGCTGTTAGGAAAGAGGTTTCTGCAGGGTCGACAGGATTGTGTTTCCCATTCCCTTTTCTGATAACAAGGCTGGTGCCGGCTGTTCTCTCCGGTTTATCCTTTAAGACCTCAGAGCAGTTTGATACAATTGAGTGCCTTGCTTGGCCGTTTCAGACATCATTGAAGAGTGTATCACATGTCTGTGTGTCTAGAGACACGTTTAGGCCAGACCAGGAAAGCACGGGAGATTCACTTCCTGAAAGTATATTGGGTAAGGAGATCGACATGTATAATCGACATTGAAAACAAGATCACTATTACTGACACCAGATAATAGATCTCGATATTTTATTAATTGTTTTTAATTTGCACCAGTTGCCAGAGAATTATCCTGGTCTGGATTAGTAATGCAATGACAATTCCACAACAGCACCATCTCCACATGGGGGCCTATCGGAAACCACACTGAACCGATTATTTCTGTGCTGTTTGACAGCTCTGTCAAAAATAACCCCAACTAATTTGACCATCGTGAATGGACTGAGGGCGTGGTAATTGTTCCGATTGTAATTATTCCCTTCTTAGGGGATGGGACATTGTTGAGTAATTACCCAAATTGCCAGGGAGTTGTCAGAGTTGGTGCTGGAATGAAACAGCTTCCTAAGGTACATGGCTTGTTTTGTTGCAAACGTCCTCAGTCCTATTGCAGGAATGGCATCAGGGCCAAATGCCTTTGTAATATCTACAGTGTCCAGCTGTTGCTTCATATCACGTGCAGTGAATTGAATTGGTTAAGACGGACATCTGTGCTTCTGAGGGTTTCATATTGAGGGTGAGGTGGGTAATCCACTTCTGGCTGAGAATGGTGCAGATACTGCATCTTTTACATGGATGCACAGGGCTGTTCCATTATTTGGGATGGGGATATTTGTGGAGTCCTCTCCTCCAGTAAGTTGCTTAATGGTCCATTGACTTTTATGCATGGATTTGACAGGACGACAGAGCTTATATCTGATTTGTTAGTCTTGGGATCATCTCTGTCTCTGTATCAGATGTTAGTCCTGCTGTTCGTAGTGTAACCAGTTAAGTGTGGTAGCTTTAATGGATTGTCATCTGGTTTCGGTGCACGTGATTCCGACCCGACCATGTTCACCCACACTTGTCACTGATCCATGAATCGGCTTGATGGTAATGGTAGATGGATGGACTATCCTGGGGGAAAGGTTACAGATTGTCATTGCAATCTACCGCATCAGATGATAACCCAGTTTTAGCTGCAATATCTACAATTCAATTCTACTGACTGCCCCGCCCCCCTTCCCCCAGTTCACACCGAGACCCATTCACCCATCAGCCCTGTATTCAGTGACCTACTCTGGTTTCTGATGCGGAAATATTTCCATTTTCATTTTCTGATTCTGCTGGAAGTCTTTCCTTGGTGTCACGCCTCCAATTTGTTACATAAACAATACCCATTTAAGCTACTAATCTGAATCTTTTCTTTTCAGTAATACCATCTTCTGTATTTGAAGTGAATGTGTTTCCTTCTGTTTTTCTCCCTGACCACTGCTTTGCTGTGTCTGTGTCAGTGTCAGTGATGCCAGCCTTATGCAGTTTCAGAGTCAAGGAACTTGTCACCATATGTTACTGTTCAGTTCCCAGTGTACAACGCTCCATGTTGGACAGGATGTTTGGGCATCTTTGACAATATGTCGTTGGAAATTGCTCATAAACAGAAATTGCTGAAGAAATTGCGAACGATGTTGAAGAATGTTTTGTAGTGAATGCAGAGTTAAACTTTCAGGTCCAGTGAACCTTCTATAAAGGCTTTTTATTTGTATTTCTAGTATCCATAATTATTTGTTTAATTGAAAAATTGTTCTGCGCCTATTCAATTCTGGAGAAACTCAGATGGTCTGTGAACATCTGCAGAGAAAGAGAAACAGAGCTAGCGTTTCCAGTCCAGTGTGACAATTCTTCAAAACTGAATACAATTGCAAAATGGCCTTTTAGTCCCTTGCCAGATGTAGAGGATTCGTGAAAGGGAAAAGAGGGTGTGGCAAAAGAAAAACGGGCTTTTAGCAGTAGTGAAAGGAAAGATCCTGTATAACGGTTCGATTTTAAGGTGTGAATAGGGGAAAGGGGTTCTCTCTATTGAATGCAAGATAAAGAAGACACAACCAGACAAAGTCGTACGGAGGCCAGGAGGGAGAAAGTTGACCATGTGGTATATACATCTGGCCACAGATACGTTTTCACTGTCGTGATCATTACCCCCTTAAGATAAAGGAATTCCGGTGCCTGACTTCTTATTAGCACTAGTAAGCGTTTCATGCTGCCTTAGTATTGTAACATGGTGAAAAACAAATCACAGTTTGACTTTTGTGCCGAGTGTTGGTTACCTGTCACTTTTAATATTGTTTAATTTTGCAGTGCTTATATTTAAACGCTTGTTCCTCAAGTTAGTATCAGATGGAGTGTCGGATGTTGAGGAATGACATTATAGAAACTTGTAAGATCATGAGAGGTATGAATAGGGTGAATAGTCAAGGTCTTTTCCAAAGGGTAGGGGAATCCAAACATAGAGGGAATAGGTTTAAGGTGAAAGAGCGTAGATTTAAAAGGGACCAAAGGGCAGCTTTTATACACAGAGGGCGGTGTGGGTATGGAATGAGCATCCAGAGGAAGAGTGGGAGATGCAAGGACAGCTACAACATTTAAAACTCATTTGGACAAACATATGAATGGGAAACATTTAGAGGCCCATGGACCTAATGAAAACAGATAGGACGAGTACAGTTTAGATATCCTGGCAAGCATGGACATTTAGAAAAGCTTCACGCAGAGTCAGGGTGGTTTTGTGAAAGGGAAATGATATTTTACCCTGTAAAATCATGCATAGTATTTCTGGAGATGCAAGAAAATGTAACAAGTGGACTTGATTAAGGGGATCTGGTGGACACCAGGCTTTCCAGAGATTTTCCACAAGGTATTACAAAACAAAAGTTCTTACACAAAACAGAAGCTCTAGGACGACGGATACTGTATTAACATGGGATGATGATTGTTTAACACAGAAATCGGAGAGTCAGGATTAATGGATCTTTATGGTAAAGGTTTATCTGCTGGAGTACCACAAATATCAATCTGATGGCATCAGATATTTGCAATCTAAGCTGACAGCCTGAAGGAGGGAGTTGAGTGCAATATACATCCGAGTTTGAGGATGACACTGAGAATCAAAAGGCAGGCTGTTATTTAATGGAGAGGACTTCCAGAAAAGGAACAGTAAAGGCATTGGAGTCTTCCTGGGTATGAAACATAAAGTCAGCATGATGATGCAGCACGTAACTTGGATGGTACATTAGGTGGTTTCCTGGGAAGAAAGGGTTGTGTTATTGAGAATCTCTAAGATGGTGAGGCGTTAATTCATTGGGGTTGAAATGAATGAGGAGTGATAATGCTGAAACCTACAAGACACAGAAGGGGTTGGAGAAGGTAGATGTTGAGAAGTTGTTTCCATTCTTGAGCAAAGTGTCGAACTCGATGATATAGATACCGAATAAGGAACATCGATTTCAATCTGAGATGCAGAGTAAGGTCTTCTCTCCGAAGGTAGTGAATGTCTGGAATTCCCCAATCCAGAGAGGTGTGGAGGGATACAAGGAGTCGGCAAGAGAGTGGAGTTGAGCCCTGGAGTAGATCAGCCATGTTCTTATTAAATGACAGTGTTAGCTTGAGGGGGAGATTGACCTACTCCTGTTCCTATTTGTTAATTTCACATGTTATGCTTTTGGAAAGTAATGGGTTATTTTCATGGAAATCGTGTTGTAAAATGTTGCATTCAGGGAGGGCAGAAGATTTTTTGTTTTAACCCTGCGTGGGGGTATCTGCTACCTCTCATTGACAAGGAGCTGCGTTCAATTCCAACCTGAAGAAATCCTCTATTTGGATTTTGAACATTCTCCCCATGTCTATGTGGGTTTCCTCCCAGTGTTCCAGTTTCCTCCCACAGTCCAAAGATATGCAGCTTAGAGTGGATTAGCCATGCTAAATTTCCCATAGTGCCCAGGGATGTATAATTTAGATTGGTTAGTGATGGGAAATGCAGGGAAACATAGATAGAGTAGGGGGCAGGTCCAGGGGTGATACTGTTCCGAGAGTCAATGTGAACTTGATGGACGGAATGTCCTGCTTCCACACTGTAGAGATTCTATAAAAATGACAAGAAGTTTGGACGATACAAACACCCAGTGGGTATCTATCTGATCCACTCTCCTCTAGGTTTTGTATGTTTCAATAACATCACCTCTGATTTCATCAGTAACCTGTTAAAGCCTTCATAATTTTACACCCTCATCCCTGGAATACATGTAGTGAAACATCTCTGAACTGCTTCCAATTTAATTATATCCTTTCTCAGGTCAGGAGACAAAAATGATCTCACACACAGTTGAGGTTAACTTTTGTTTTCTCAGTGGTGAAAGTATTTGGAACTCCCTTCCCCGCAGAGCTTTGGAAGAAGAGATATTGAATATTTTTGAGGCACAGAGAGAAGATTTATAAGTAACAACAGAGTCAAGGATTATTGAGGAATGGGCAGCGATTTGCAGTGTAGGGGAAAATGTAGACAGTGATAAAAAATCACACTGCTCCAAAACATCCAGGAATATAATGCAAACCAAAATGATAATATTGATAAAATGTTAAGGGGGAATCCAAGATAGTGGTGATCCGGAAGGTCTGCTTTGTTGGGCTCTGCATCACAGCACGGGCAAAGTGGTTCCCTAACCCACTCCATCCCAGCAATTTACTTAAAATTAAACCCTAAAAGAGTGATAGAATCTTTACTGATCCCGGTTAGTCAAGTGGTAATGACAAAACATGGGAATGAATCGAGTCAGTCCCAACAAGTGGTGCATCCATCAGAAGCATCGAGCATGCCTGAGGCTGTAGCTGCAACCCACTCTTCTCGTTCCATAGACCCAGTTACTCACCAGGCCTTGGTCACTGAGTTCACCAAGTTATGTGAAATGATTGAAGCTATGATTGAAGAAGGGTTCAGCAGTGGCTAGAACCACTACCTCTCTCAGACGTACTCCAAAAACATGAGCAGCAACTTGACAGCCTTGGATACAAAATGGACGATGTCAAGCGCCGAACTGCATGACAGAGTCTGCGATCAATTCCTCACAAGAGACGATCTTAATTGAACATGATGACGACCTTGAGAACAGGGGCAGGATGAAGAATGTTCACATCGTCGGTCTGCTGGCCCAGACAGCACGTGGTCAGCCAGTGCGTAATTTTTGAGAACTGGCTGCAGTGATTCCTTCACTTCGAAACTGAAGAGAGACGGGTGAAGACTGAGACAGTTCATCGGATTACTGTGCACAGGTCAGGCTCAGACCAGCGCTCTCGCCCTGTCCGCGTGCGGTTACATAGTTATGGGGATAAACAAAGACTAGTGGAAGCTTCCAGAACTCAGGGGAAAGATCCAATGCCTTTAATTCACGGGCTCCAGGATTATGTCCTTTCGGAACCTTTCGGCGGTGGTGATTCAGAAAAAAATCTTTTGATGATATAGAACATAGAACATTAAAGCACAGTACAGGCCCTTCGGCCCTCGATGTTGTGCCGACCCGTCATACCAATCTGAAACCCACCTAACCTACACTGTTCCATGTAAGTCCATATGCTTGTCCAATGACGACTTAAATGTACTTAAAGTTGGCGAATCTACTACCGTTGCAGGTAAAGCATTCCATACCCTTACTATTCTCTGAGTAAAGAAACTACCTCTGACATCTGTCCCATATCTCTCACCCCTCAATTTAAAGCTATGCCCCCTCATCATTCTTGGCAAAGGTTCACCCTATCTCACCCTCTGATTATCTTATATGTGTCTATTAAGTCACCTCCCAAACTTCTGCTCTCTAACGTATACAGCCTCAAGTCCCTCAGCCTTTCCTCGTAAAACCTTCCCTCCATACCAGGTAATATCCTAGTAAGTCCCCTCTGCACCATTTCCAAAGCTTCCACATCCTTCTTATAGTGCGGTGACCAGAACTGTACGCAATACTCCAAGTGCACCCTGTCAGGCTGGGTGGCAACTTTCAAGCATCTGTGTGCCTGGACACCCAGATCTCTCTGCTCATCTACACTACCAAGGATCTTACCATTAGCCCAGTACTTTGCATTACGGTTACTCTGACCAAAGTGAATTACCACACACTTGTCCACATTAAACTCCATTTGCCACCTCTCAGCCCAGCTCTGCAGTTTATCTATGTCTCTCTGTAACCTATAACATCCTTCGTCACTGTCCACAACTCCACCGACTTTAGTGTCATCTGCAAATTTACTAACCCACCCTTCTACACACATCCAGGACGTTTATGAAAATGACGAACAGCAGTGGACCCAACACCGACCCACTACTAACTTGACTTCAGGATGAACATTTCTCATCAACTACCACCCTCTGTCTTCTTTCAGCAAGCTAATTACTGATCCGAACTGCTCTATCTCCCACAATCCCATTACTCCACATTTTGTACAATAGCCTACTATGGGGAACCTTATCGAACGCCTTGCTGAAATCCATATACACCACATCAACCGGTTTACTCTAATCTACCTGTTTGGTCACCTTCACAAAGAACTGAATAAGGTTCATGAGCACGAACTACCCTTCACAAAACCGTGCTGACTATCCCTAATCAATTTATTCTTTCATAGATGATTATAAATCCTATCTCATAGTCTTTTCCAAAAATTTACCAACAACTAAAGTATGGTTCACTGGTCTATAATTACCAGGGTTGTCTCTACTCCCCTTCTTGAACAGGGGAAACACATTTGCTATCCTCCAATCTTCTGGCACTATTCCAGTAGAGAGTGACGATTTAAAGATCAATGCCAAAGGCTCGGCAATCTCCTCCCTGGCTTCCCAGAGGATCCTAGGATAAATCCCATCCGGCCCAGGGGACTTACAGAGTTTCACACTCTGCAGGATTTCTAATACCTCCGCCTTGTGAACCTCAATCCCAACGAGTCGAATAGCCTGTATCTCAGTAATCTCCTTGACAACATTGTCATTTTCTCGAGTGAATATTGTTGAAAGATATTCATTTAGTCCTTCCCCTATCCCATCTGACTCCACATACAACTTCCCAATACTATCCTTGATTGGCCCTACTCTTACTCTGGTCATTCCTTAAATACCTGTAGAAAGCCTTAGGGTTTATCCTGATTCTATCCGCCAACAACTTCTCATGTCTTCTCCTGGCTCTTCTGTGCTCTCCCTTTCGGTCTTTCCTGGCTACCTTGTAACCCTCAAGCGCCCTAAGTGAGCCTTCACATCTCATTCTAAAATAAGCCTTCTTCTTCCTCTTGACCAGAGATTCCATTTCCTTCATAAACTATGGCTCCCACACTCTACAGCTTCCTCCCTGCCTAACAGGCACATACCTATCTAGGAGACACACGGTAGCTTTTCCTTGAATAAGCTCCACATTTCTTATGTGCCTATCCCCTTCAGTTTCCTTCTCCCTCCTATGCTTCCTATATCGTGCCGAATCGCATCGTAATTGCCTTTCCCCCAGCTGTAAATCTTGCACAGTGGTATACACCTATTCCTTGAAATCACTAAAGTATACGTAACAGAATTGTGTTCGCTATCACCAAAGTGCTCACCTGCTTCCAAGAGAAGAGAAAGGGAACTCGGGAATCAGTATTCCCTCTGGTACCCAACGATTCTCCGTACTGCATTTAATAGATCCAAGAACCCGTCTGACTCTGCGGAGAAAGCGAAAACTTTGTGGAAATTTTAAATTCCCCTATCGATTTTTTTAGTTTTTTTTTTGTTTTTTCGGAAAGTTTGGAATGCTTAGTTTTGGAAAGTTTTGAGAGCTTTCAGTTGTAATCGTTTTAGATTGTGTAGTTTTTAAGCTCTATGAGAATTTGTTTATTAATGATCAGTAATTCGAGTTCTTCCTCTCTGGAGTTCAAATGTTGCTACAGTGTGTTCTGGAAAATGATATGCTTACATGGTGCACCTGGAACATTAAGGGGTGCCATTGCCCAGTCAAGAGGAAAAACTTACTTTCTAGTCATAAAAAAGAAAGGGTGAATTTTGCCCTATTGCAGTAGATGCACCTCGATGACAAGGGACATTTGACGTTACAGCAGGGCGGGTTTGAACGGGTTTTTATTTTCGTCTTTTATTACTAGGAGTCGGGGAGAAGCCATATTGGATAAGAAGAATCTTCCATTTAAATTACTAGATTGTATATGATACTGATGGAAGGATCATAATCCCCTAAGTCTTGAACTATGGTAAATAATTTAATATTTTGAATAGGAATTGCGACCCCCACCCCCACCCCGGTGCACCCTCTTAAAATCCTGGTAGAATCATTTTCCAAGTTCATTTATCTTGCATCATGGCACATTATCGTAGAAGGAGATTTCAACTGTCGTATGGAACCCACGGTGGACAGAATGTCCGAAGGTCCCTCAATACCCTCGTTATAATGTAACCAATTGGTGGATTTGTGTGCAGAACTAGAGCTGGTGGATGTCTGGAGGCAGATCTACCTCACAAGGAGGGCTTTTAATATCTTCTTTAACCCGCAGAAATTTCGTCCCCATCCCTGCAACAATCTCAGATTCGGTGGCATCCTGCACAATTACCATTTCTGACCATACTTATTACCATTTCTGACCATACTTATTGAGGAAAGATTTAGCGAAATATAACAGATTCCAGACACTGGCGAATGTATCCCTTTATTGTTAAGACTAGTTAGTTCATTGAGTATTTCTGTAATGAATTCAGATATTTCTTAGCCATTAATTCAGATTCAACCAGTAACTCATCCATTCTATGGGAAATTGCTAAGTCTTATGCCAAGTTAATAATTATCCCTTAGGATGCAGCAGAAGGGGGAGCAGGAACGCTGGTTTGAGGCATAGCTGAGGGCAGCCGAGACGGCATACTATGATAGACTCTCAGTGGCTAAGCTGCAGAGGATCACAACGCTTCGGTCTACAGTGAATTCCACGCTCACACAGACAGCCAAGAAGGAACTTACTTTTGCAAAACAAAGGCTGTTTGAACATGGTGATAAGCCAGGCAGGTATTTATTCTATCTTGCCAGGAAAACTAGTGCCCCTCTCAAGCCATTACCTCAATTAGGAAGGTACTGGGATCCTTACCTTCAATTCCAAAAAGATTAATGCCTCCTGGACGAGATTTGTCTCCGAATTATTTCAGACTGAGCATTATGTGGATAGATGCATTATGAATGGAGTTATTTTTCATTTTACAGGTGTAACCCCTGAATAAGTGGTGTGCCTTAATGCACCATTGTCTGCGCAGGAGGGTGTGAAGCAGCTTCAGAATGTAAGCCTGCACGTTCCTGACACATTTCCTCGTGAATGTTATAAATAATTTATAAACCTATTGTCAGGGCTGATGTTTAACATGTTCTGTCACTCATCCAGTCACAAACCCCTCTCTCCATCCTTCAGAGAGGCTCATATCTCTCTGATGCTGCAGAAAGGACGACCCTGGAGGATTGTTCTTCTTACACGCCAATCTCACTTTTAAATGTTTGATTCAAAATCTTGTCTGAAACCCGTGCATTGAAGCTAGAAACTTTGCTGCCTTCCGTTGCCAAAGAGTACCAAACAGGCTTTATAAAGGGCCGCAGGTCTTCCTGCAATGTTAAGAGTATATTCAATATGATCCAAGAGTCTCAACAAAAATATGTCCAGGGATTATTGATCTCTTTAGATGAGAGAAGGCATTTCATTGGGTTGAGTGGCCGTATCTCTTCTGTACATTAGAACGGTTTGGTCTATGCAAAGTTTTTATCAGGTGGGTGAGAGTCCTTTACCACGATCCTCTGGCTGTGGTTCTCACTAATGGTGGGGCCAACCAGTAATATTAATATTTCTCCAGGCAGCCGACAAGGTTGACACCTTTCACCATTGTTGTTTACGTTGGGGATTGAGCCACTGGAGGAGGCCATCCGTAGGGATGTCAACATATCTGCCCCAGAAGTGGGATAGAAGTCACGTAAGATTACATTGTATGCAGATGAGGGTCTTTTTTTGTCAAATCCCCCAATTTCGGTTGTTCATGTGATGCAATGCATTGATTCGCTTGTTGCCTTTCCGGGCGATAAGATTAATTTTACAAAGTTGGAGGCCATGCCTATGGGAGATCTTAGGGAAATACCTAATACTGAGGCCAAATCCTGGTGTCCTTTTAAATGGTCACGGGGGTGGTTTCCCTAATTGAGTATATTCGCTACATCTGTCTTTGATCATTTATTTAACGTGATATGTGTCCATTTGTTTGACAAAATTAAACAAGACCTTCAAAGATGGGAGGCATTTCAAATAAAATGAATGTCTTTCCTCATTTCCTATACCCCTTGTTAATTTTTTTCTTTGATGTTTCCTAGACAGATACTTCGGAAACAGAATGGCTGGTTTCGCTCTTTTATTTGGCACCATAAGCGATTCCTTATCAAGCTAGCAAACTGCCCCACAGATTGTGAGCGGCGCGGGGGGGGGGGGGGGGGGGCGGGGGGGAGACGGGGGCGGGGGGCGGACGTGTTAGATCTCCCAGATTAAAAGCAATCAATTAAGCTTGTTTTAATCATCCTATGTTCGTTCCTAGGCCGCTGGGGATTCGGTGTCAATACGGCGAGAAATTGAGCCCTCTCAGACAAAGTGAACCCTTATTAGTCTGTTGTTCTTAGATAAAATGACAACATTTATGGAGTATTGCCAAAAGCTAATGATTATCAATACTGTTAAATCTTGAAGAACAATCCGTCAGATTGAGGGCAATACAGCCAAAACCATGTTTCTGATCCCTTTAATTGGTCTACCGGGTTGTCAACCGGGGATAATGGATTCCAGGATTAAACTGTGAGCAGCGAGGGGGATACTTTGCTTGGGTGATTAAGAATTAGTAGAATCCCTAAAGTGTGGATACAAGCCCTTGGGCCCAGCATGTCCACTCTCGACCCTCTGAAGAGTAACCCACCCAGACCCGTTCCCCTACCATTCTATATTTATCCTGACTAATGTCTGAACTTACAGATCCTTGAACACTTTGAGCGATTTATCATTGGCCAAGTCATCTAACCTGCACATCTTTGTGACCATAGGAGGAAACCTACGCTGTCGCAGTTGAGAACATACTAACTCCACACAGTCAGTCACCCAAGACTGGAACCAAACCCGTGACCCTGGTGCTGTGAGTCAGCAGCGCAAACTACTGAGCCACCACGTGATACTTGAGGGAGAAACAATTATATCATTTGATCAAATAACTCCTAAGTATGGACTACTTAGTAGAGGTTTCTTCTGTTTCTTTTTCCAGGTTAGAGATTTGATTTTAAAAACACACACTTTTAACAGACTCTTACAGATCTGATACAGAGAAGTGGGTGCTTATTGCTTAGAATATACTCTCTGTCAGTAACCTTTATCATTTGTTGGAGAGTGTCCCCTCAGACAAGACTGTGCAGCTTCGTGACGTCTGTGCGAGAGAGTTGGGGGGTTTAGATCTCTTTGTAGACGTGGGAGGATATTTGTGAAATTGCTCAAAGGATTTTGATCTGTAATAGGACCTATTCCATGCAGTTGCAAATTCTTCATAGGGTCTATCTGACAACAGATTTTCTCTCAAAATTCAATGTGGGATTATCTTCACCATGTCATAAATGCAGAATGACTACAGGCACTCTGACTCATTGCATGTGGTCCTACTGCAGGTTTCGTATATATTGGAGCTCTGTTTTAGGTGTGGTTGAGTGGGTCTTGGGGGGCCGAATTGGAGATGGACACGGTTTCTCTTTTCCTGCGCCTGCCCAGAGTATCTTACACAGATGCACATTGGAAAAAATATCCTTACTTTCTGTGCGAGGAAATAATATTCTGTTGTGTTGGATGTCTGAAACTCCCAGGATGTGTTGGGACTTTGTAAGCTCATCATGGAGAATATCCCTTTTGACATTCTCACCAGCATGGTGCACCAAAAAACCAGAGATTAATATAAGTCATAGAGTCATAGAGATGTACAGCATGGAAACCGAACCTTCGGTCCAACCCGTCCATTCCGACCACATATCCCATTACAATCTAGTCCCACCTGCCAGCACCTGGCCCATAACCCTCCAAACCCTTCCTATTCAATATATTCATCCAAATGCCTCTTAAATGTTGCACTTGTACCAGCCTCCCCCACTTCACCTGGCAGCTCATTACATACATGTACCACCCTCTGTGAGAAATAGTTGCCCTCTAGGTCTCTTTTATATCTTACTCCTCTCACCTTAAAATTATGCCCTCCACTTCTGGACTCCCTGACCCCAGGGAAAAGACTTTCCCTATATACCCTATCCATGCCCCTTACTTTTGAAAACCACTATGTCATCCCTCAGCATCCGAAGCTCCAGTGAAAACAGCCTCAGCCTATTCAGCCTCTCTCTATAGGTCAAATCCTCCAATCCTTATAAATCTTTTCTGAACCCTTTCAAGTTTCTCACCATTTTTCCGATAGGAAGGAGAGCAGAATTGCACGCAATATTCCAACAGTGGCCTAACCAATATCCTGTACAGCTGCAACATGACCTCCCAACTCCTATACACAATACTCTGACCAATAAAGGAAAGCATACCAAACACCTTCTTCACTATCGTATCTACATGCGACTCCACTTTTAAGGAGCTATGAACCTGCACTCCAAGGTCTCTTTGTTCAGCAAAACTCCCTGGGACCTTACTATTAAGTGTATAAGTCCTGCTATGATTTGCTTTCCCAAAATGCAGCGCCTCGCATTTATCTGAATTAAACTCCATCTGCCACTTCTCAGCCCATTGGTCCATCTTGTCAAATCCTGTTGTAATCTGAGTTGACCTCTTCGCTGTTCACTGTACCTCCAATTTTGGTGTCATCAGCAAACTTACTAACTGCACCTCTTATGCTCGTATCCAAGTCATTTATGTAAATGACAAAAAGTAGTGAATCCAGCACCGATCCTTGTGGCATTCCACTGGTCACAGGCCTCCAGTCTAAAAAACAACCCTCCACCAAAGCCCTCTGTCTTCTACCTTTGACCCAGTTCTGTATCCAAATGGCTAGTTCTCCCTGTATTCCATGAGACCTATACCGGCTAATCAGCCTCCCAAGGGGAACCTTGTCGAACGCCTTACTGAAGTCCATATGGATCGCATCTATCCCTCTGCCCTTATCAATCCTCTTTGATACTTCCTCAAAAAACTCAATCATGTTTGTGATACATGATTGCCCACGCACAAAGCCATGTTGACTATCCTTAATCAGTTCTTGCCTTTTCAAAATACATGCACATCCTGTGCCTCAGGATTCCCTCCAATAACTTGACCACCACCAACGTCAGGCTCATTGGTCTATAGCTCCCTGGCTTGTCCTTACCATCCTTTTAAACAGTGGCACCACGTTCGCCACCTCCAGTCTTCCAGCACTTCCCCAGTGACTATTCATATTACAACTATCTCAGCAAGAGGCCCAACAAAAACTTCTCTAGCTTCCCACAAATGTCTAGGGTACACCTAATCAGGTCTTGGGGATTTATCCACCTTCAACTGTTTCAAGACACCCAGCACTTCCTCTTCTGTAATATGGACATTTTGCAAGGTGTCACCATCTATTTCTCTTCATATTATAGCTTCCATATCCTTTTCCACAGTAAATACTGACGCACAATACTCGTTGAGTATCTCCCCCACACTTACTGTGCGAGGAAAAGTATTCTGTTGTGTTGGATGTCTGAATCACCACCCGCCCCCCCCCAACCCCAGGTGTATTGGCTCATCATAAGCTCGTCATGGAGAATATCTCTTTGGACGTTTTCACCTGTGTAGTGCACCAGAAAGCAGAGATTTATGTAAAATATAGCAACGTTTTGGATTACCACGATTAGGCTTATCTCCCACTGTAAAAAGGGCTTTTATATAGCAATGGCGATATTGTCTAATGAATCACATTTGAAGAATTGTGAACATATGATTGTGTATCAGTTAATGCTCTCGAAGAACAAGAGCTATCGTTTTGTTATTCTGAGTGATATTATTTATTTTTTATTTGTTGTTTATTTTTGTTTTTCTTCTGTCCGTTTTATCTGTACATGCACATGGGTGTAATTCTGTTCAGTTATCTGAGTTGTTTTGTTATTGGTTTAATATAATAATAAAAATCTATTTTTCAGTAAAAAAATTTGTTAAAAAAATTAAATTGCCAATATTGATAGAATGGAGGCCCAAAGACCTCTCATTAGATAGACCACTCATGGTGGTTTACGCTGAATGTTACCACACTTTGGGTGATGGGGTGAGGTTGAGAGAACATCCCCTTCATGGTAACCTCAGTCAGTGTGGGAATTGAATCTGTGCTGGTGGCCTCCCTCAGCATCACAAACCAACCATCCAGCCAACTGTGTGGCAGACTGTGTACCTGTTGCACACAGAATCAGTCACAGACAAAGGGCAAGAGAAACATTCATGACAAGGTAAAAGGTATATTTGAGATCACGGTCATTTTAACGGCTGAGGATAAAAACGTTCTCTGCTAGAAATTGTATTTTACATTGAGACAATTGTTTGGGAGGTGTCTTTGGCTGAATACAATAAGGTGAGACAAGTGAAATAACCAGAATAACTAATTGTGATTGTATATCGATAACCATAAAATAAGTGCATGTTTTTGATTGGTCTGTGGAAAGCATGCTGACTGTTGCATGAATTTAGAAAGCAGATGAAATATATTGTTAGGCGAGTCTGTCCCCATGGGAAATGCCTTCGGAACACCTGCTGGAAGTAACACTGGGTGAAAAGTTTCTGAGAATCGTCTGCTCGGTAACAGGAAGCTGGGGGTTGAATGACTGAAAATTCCTGTAAGGTGGAGCTAAGAAAACCATCAGATCACCCCCAAACGTATTGAATGTTGGAGCATTTTTGAAGTACTGAATGGCCTCATGATGGATTTTAATTGTGTGTGATTTGAAAAACGTACAACTCGACTCCAATCTCTCACATGTCACACACTGGGGCACTGCCGCTTTACTGAAACTGGGAATAAGTTGGAAAATGATCTGGAAAATTCCATAATTGGCATTCTCCAGAATATTCTATACCTCTGTGTGGGGCATTAGAGATGCAGGGAGAAAGAGAGGGATGGTGCTGTATGCAGTAGTGAGAGTGGGAGAGCATGAGCCTTGTTCGGGAACCGGCGCTATAACAGACATACAGTGAGTGTGAGGGAGCGGAGAGAATACGGTGACCCTTATCCTAACAGAGTGGGGAAGGTTACTGAAGCTTGTCCTGTTTTGCTGGACATTTCCTCAGACCGCAGATACTGCACTGAGCTGGGTGGTGACCTCAGACCATGCTCGGTGGGTCTGGTGGTGTGATCCCTCTGGGAAGAGAATGGTCCCCCTCTGTACTAGCTCATCCACCAGGACTTCCCTGGTCCTGTCGACAAACCGTGATGTAATTTCCCCTTATCTGCCATGCTCGAGGTAAACTGTGCAGGGCAGCTCCAAACTGAGAAAGCTCAACCGTGTGCCCCTTGGCCTTTTAATGGTGCCCCAGTGTCAGGGGTCATGGAATTTCCGGGGCATCCGGGCGATTTTGAGTACCTCCAGTCATGATGGGTGGGAGAAGCGGGCTGGTATTGTATGAGAGGGACACCATGCAGTGGGGTGGGTAGTTAATGAGATGCGTTTGGTAAGATAGCACCATGAAACTAGCTCAGCCTCGTGCAGACAATCCCTCTGTCACACTTAATGAAAATGTCGCTGAGACATTTTTTGTTAGATTCAGCCCAGTGAGGCGAAGACTCTGCTGTCCTCACTCCCAGTTACAAAGCTGCAGAACAAATGCTCATCCAAAACTCTCCATCGCCTTTCACTCATAATTCTTTACAATACTGACCCGTGTTGCATGATACTATCGAAATGTCTTCATTACAGCATTCTGAAACCTGTGAACATATCCTTCCATGACATTTTTTTCTCAGTCTCCCCCACTCTGCCTCCACTCATTCACAGTCATACTGCACGAGACTGCCAATATGACTGGCCATTTGGCCCAGCTGGTCCATACCAACCAAAATGTATATCCACACTCACCCCATTTCCCTGCCTTTGCTCTGTATCCCTCTAATCCTTTCCTATCTGTGTGTTTGTCTTAATGCCTTTTCAATGTTGTTATTGTACCCACCTCAATCACTTCCACTGGCAGCTCAGTCTGTATGCATACCACACTCTGTGTAAAAAAGTTGCCCCTCAGGTTCCTTTTTATATACTTTCTTTCCTTTCCAAACAATAATGGATGTCCTCTCGTCCTCGATTCCCCAACCTTAGGGAAAAAATTGAAGTATTCACCACATGCACATCTCTCATGATTTTATAAAAGCGACACTTCTATAAGAACCTTCTCAGATTCCTACGCTGTGAAGAAAAAAGTTCTAACCTGTCCAACCTCTGCCTATTACTTAGAGCCTTTAGCCCAGGAAACATCGTTGTAAATTTGTTTTACACTCCTTCTCGTTCAATAATATCCTATCTCGAGCAAGATGAACAAAACCGAACACAATACTCCAACTGCAGCCTTACCAACATCCTGTGCAACTGCAACATAACGTCCCAACTTCTACACTCAATGTGCTGATAAAGACCAGTGTGCCAACAACCTTCTTCACTGTCCTGTGTATCTGTGATTCAAATTTCAGACAACCGTGCACTTGATCTCCAACGTCCTTTTGTTCCACTACACTCCTTAAGGCCCTCTCACTCATCATTTAACTCCTACCTGGATTTAACTTTCCAAAATGCAAAACGTCATACTTATCTGTATTAAACTCAAATTCCTATTTCTGAGCCCACTTCCTCAGCTGACCAAGGTACTGCTCCAAGTCAAACTCTGTATTTCCAAATGCATATATATCTTATATCTCTGTACCTTCTCAAATGGTTTACCAAAAACAGATATGAACCTTACTGGTCTATCTTTCCCAGACTTTTCTTTGCAACCCTTCTTGAATAAGGGCACATTTGTCACCGCCCAGTCTTCCGGGTCCTTGATCCCTGAACTGTTTTCTCTCATCTCGTGCAGTGCTCTTGGATATGGCTGGTCAGGACCAAGAGATTTAACTGACTTTATGATTCCTAATATGTCCATCAGCACCTCTACTGTGATATGGACTTTACCAAGATATCACAACTAACCTCCCAAAGGTCAGAGATCTTCATGTCTTTCTTCATAATAAACACAGAAGGGGAATTGAGAACCTCACCCATCTCTTGAAGTTTTACACATGCATGCCTATTTTGGATTGTAAGGCGTCGTATTTTCTCTCTGGTTGTACTTTTTCTTTACTATACTGAATTTACATTCACCCTAATCTGCTCAGCCAAAGCTATCTCATACCCCACTTTAGCCCTGCTGCTTTCCTTCTTCAGTAAACTCCTGTATCCCCCATGTACGTCCAGGGATTCCCTTGGTCCCAGCTGCCTGTACCTGAGCCACGCCTCCTTTATTTTGCTGATCAGAGCCTCAATATCTCTTGTTATCCAGGGTTCTCTCTTCCAGTCTCACTTTCCCTTCACCCTCACAGGAACATATAGACTTTGAACTCGAGCTATCTCACCTTTGAAGCCCGCCCACTTGCCCGGGATCATTTTACCTCGAAACAAACTACTCCAATCATCCCCTGCAATCTCCTGTCTAATTCCAACAACATACGCCTTTCCCCAATTTAGAACTTGATTCTGTGGACCAATTTTGTACCTACCATTACGATTTTAAAACTAATAAGCTCTAATCATTTTTCCCAAAATGCTCGCCCACTTTACCTCCGTCACCTATCCGACCTTATTTCCCAACAGTAGGTCGAGTTTGTCCCTTCCCCAATATGAACCTCTCTATATTGCTTGTGGAAGCTTTCCTAAACACACTTAACAAATTACGTTCCATCTAAGTTCTTAACCATCTGGAAGTCCCAGTCGATGTTAGTCTAATTAAAATCACCTATTATAACAACCCTATTGCTCCTGCAAGTCTCGCCAGTCTCCCTGAATATTTGTTCCTCTAATTCCCATTGATTATTTGGAGGCTTATAGTGCAACCACTATAACATCACCATCCTCCTCTTAATCCTTTGCACCGTTCACAAGACTTCATTGGATATTATTCTCAGTTATTTCAACGTAAAATACTAGAGTGATATGCGCCTTAATAAGAACTATTGGTATTTAACTTGTTTCCACTTATATCTCTTCCTCACATTGATTTTCACATTCGCAGCACCCCTTGTCAAGGTAGAGTGCAGATATGGAGCTGGAGATGGATGGGAACTGCACATTCTGTCACTTCCAGCATTGGTTACATGTTTCCCCACACTGGGCAGTGATCTAATACAGTGTTACCGAACAATGCAACAGCCTGTGTTTGTATATGAATGACCCAGTGCGGACTGCACAGCTCCGCACACTGAACATTTAGTCCAGGATTATAAATTAAGCATTGGTGTGGGCTGCATAGAGTTTCACTCTGGACATTGCTGGGTTGCATACAGCTGTACACGAGCCGGATCTACACAGTGCTTCATCCTGAATATGTAATGGATGGGCTGGTTATGCGAGTTGGATTGCGAATGTGAGAGTATGAAACATCTGGCAATACCTTTATGTTGTGTTTTCATTCTTGTCATTGGACCCCTCAAATCCTGACTCATCCAGTTAGACCCATCCTTCTTGATGAATCATGGTGAATGTTGTTGCAGCATCTGAGTCTGCAACATGACCAACAAATGGAGCTGCAGAGAGGGGAGTCTCCATGAAATGGAATGAGGGAATCACAATCAGATCAGCCGTGGTCTTAGTGAATGTTGGGGCAGGATTGAATGGACCACTGATGCAACCTATTCATATATTTCTGTTTGTTCCAAGCAAACTTCCCTTCTCTCCCAGTGTCCCATACTGATGGGGAGTGAGTCATCTCCTTCTGTCCTTGCATAATAGGATGCTGGGGCCTCACTAACCTCCAGATTTACCTGTGCCCCAGTTTCGATCTCTGAATGACTCCCTCCTGTCCCTGTGTCACAGTCACAAGCAGTTCAATGACTGCATCCTGTTATGCGTCGCAAACTTGAGCAGCTGAGTGACTGCCTCCTGATCCAATGTTTGCGATAGTAGATGTCCTCCTCCTGCTACTGACTGACAGGTTCCAATATCTCTGTGCTCACCTGCTGCTCCTGTGGAATGGAGTCGAGGGCCTGAATGGCCTTTTCACATTCCTTACAGCTTCTCTTGAGCACAAGCCTTTGTAAAACACCATCAAATTCTGAATGATGTATTTTTGTATTTTACTCTCAGCAATTGAACAAACAAGTTCCCTGACAGAATTCAGAAGCTGAATAGCCTCCTGTTCCTGTGTTATACACTCAAGAGGCAATAGAGTTTCAGAGATGTTCAGCACGGAAAAAGACCTTTCGGTCTGATCGCCCATACCGACCAAATATCCTAAATAAATCTCGTCCTCCTTGACAGCACTTGGTCCATCTCCCTCTTCACACTTCCCATGCATGTATCCATCCAAATGCCTTTTAAATGCTGTACCTCTATCTGCCTCCACCACCTCTTTTGGCTGTTCAATCCATACACACAGCAGTCTCTGTGTGAAAATGTTGTCCCTCATGTTCCTTTTTAAAGCTTTCTCCTCTCACCTTAAACCTTTGTCTTCTAATTTTGGACTCGCCTATCCTGGGGAAAAGACGTTGACTGTTTACCTTATCTATGGCCCTCATGCTTTTATAAACGTCTTTCAGGTCACCCCTCAGCCTCAATTCTTAAAAATAGCCCCAGCCTATTCAAACTCTCCCTGTAACTCTAACCCTCCAACACCGACAACATTATTTTAAGTCTCTTCTGCACCCTTTCAAGTTTGACAACATCTTTCCTACAGCAGGGTGACCAGAATTAAAGGCAGTATTACAAAAGTGGCCAAACCAATGTCCTGTACAGATGCAACATGTCATGAAAACGCTTAGACTAAAAGCACGCACCAATAAAGGGAAGATCACCAAGTTCCTTTTTCACTGCGCTGTCTACCTGTGACGGCATTTTCAAGGAACAAAGAACCTGCACCACAAGGTGACACAGTAGCTCAGTGACTGGAATTGCTGCTTCAGAGCGCAGCGATCTGGGTTGAACTCCATCCTTGAATGATTGCCTGTGTGAAGTTTGCACATTCTCCCCGTGTCTGCATGAGTCTCCTCCGGATGTTATGTTTCCCTCCGACAGTATAAATATATGCAAATAAGGGTAGATCGGCCATGCTAAATTGCATAAAATACCCAAGGATGTGTAGGTGAGGTGGATTGGCCATGGGAAATGCAGGCTAAGAGGGATAGGGTAGGGGTTTGTCCAGTGGGATACTGTTTAGAGGTTCGGTGTGGCCTCGATGAGCCGAAAAGCCTGTTTCCTAACTGTAGGAATTCGATAATTTCGATGGAGTTCTCCTTGATTGGCAGCTTTCGACAGAACCCTACCTGTATGTCTTGCCTTGATTTGTCTTACCAAAATGCAATAGTTCACATTTAACTAAAATAAACTCCATCTGCCACTCCTCAGCTCACCTAAGCAAAGTCCCATTATCGTCTGAGAGATCATTTTTTCACTGTCGACTACACCATCAAATCTGGTATTATCTACAAACTTACTGACCATACTTCATTTACTCAAATGTAAATGATTTGTATCAGTGACAAAAGGCAGTGGACCCACTATTGATCTTTGCGGCACGTCACTGGTCACAGGTCTCCAAGTTTAATGAACGAATGTCCACTGTCATGCACTATTTCCAATCTTCAAGAAAAAATTGGATCTCAATGGTGAGCTCTCCCTGGATCCCAGGCAGTCTCACCTTGTTAAACAGTCTACCATGTAGAACATTTTGGTTTTCTTACTGAATTCCATAAAGACAACATCCACTCTCCTGCCTTCATCAATCGTCTTCATCACTTCCTCAAAAAATTCCACCCAGTCAGTGGGATGTGATCTCCAATGTACAAAGCCCTCTTCAGTCCTTGTCTTTCCAAATGCATATCGATCTTTTTCCTCGAAATCCCCTCCAACAATTTAGTTACCATTGACGTCAGGCTCACCAGATCTATGGTTACCTGTTTTTTCCTTAATTTCTTAACTAATGACACTATGTTAGCAGCCCTCCAGTCTTTTGACACCTCACCTGTGGAAATCAATGTTACAAATATATCAGCAAAATACTGAGCAATCTCTTTCTTCGCTTCCCACAAACATCTGGGATACAACTGCTCAGATCCCAGGGATTAGTTCAGCTTTATGTGTTTTAAAATGTTCAACACCTCCTTGTAATATAGACACTTGCAAGGTATCACTATATGTTTCTTTATTCTCTCGCTCTTGCAACCTCCTCCACATTAAATACTGAGAAGAAATACTTGTTTCGTATCCCTCCAATCTCCTGTGGTTCCACACACAGGTAGCCTTACTGATCTTTAAGGGGCCCTATTCTCTCCCTACTTAATATTTTGTCATTAAATGATTTGCATAATTTCTTCAATGCCTCGTTAACCGTAGTTCTAAAGCCATCTCCTGTCCACATTTTTCTGGCCCGATTTCCCCGTTGACTATACACTTACTGCCCTTATACACCTCTCGGGATTAACTTGATCTCAGCTGTTTACCTGACATATGCCTCCTTCCTTACCTTGACCAGAGCATCAATATATCTAGCCATCCAGCACTCCCTGCACCCACCAGCCTTGCCCCTCTCACTAATGGGAAAACGTTGGCTCTGGACTCTCTGAAACCAGGTTTTGATGGCCTTGCATTTACCAACCATCCCTTTACCTGTGAATAGGGTATTCCAATCAGCCTTTCACAGGGCTCGCCTCACACTTTCAAAATTGGCCTTGTTCAAAGTTAGAACTTTAATGTTTACATCAGGTATTTCCTATTCCACAACTAATTTAAAACTAATATTTATGTGTAACAGACTTGGAAGTGAAATAAACACTTCATGCCCCTCTGTAACAGTCTCGAGAGGCTGAATGGGCTCCTCGTGGCCCTCTGTAATTGACTGGAAAGCATGAATGGCCTCCTCCTGTCTTTGTGTAACAGATCCGAGACATTAAATGAGACAGCAACCCGTGGATTATGAGCAGCCATTAAACTGTATCTGATGGAGGTCCATCCCTTCTCAGTTACAGAAACACAAACAACCAAATTTACTCCAGGTGCCCTCTCAGTAACGCCTCATACAGCTTCAGCGACACATCTCTCTGTTTTGAATGATTCTGTTGGCAAAATGTGCCAATATTTTAGATTTCCACCTTTTCTAGTAACAACAGACTAATATGGGCTGAATGGCCTTCTCTTATCCCTCTGTAAGAGGCCCATAGGAACAGAATTGCTTCAGCCTGTTGCTGAGCAGCAATCTCAATGCTCTGTCGCAAGGTTATGAAAGGATTTGATTACAGGGCACTTAAAACCAGGAGGAGCCTCACACTGGTCAATAAGTATTATACTTTGAGATAAGGTATCTAGAAACTTGCCAACCTCACATTTTTTAATGCAAGCGATTTGTTATTCTATAATGTCTCCTTTCATAAACAGAGTGGAACACATATAGACCACTGCAGTGCATTTTAATACTCTCATATACAAGTTTTAAAAAAAGATTCAAAAGATTTAAAGATTTTTGGTCCATCCCTCAGCAACCCTCATCCATTCGTTCCAAACCCGGTAAATGTTTCCTTTTATAGTGATACAAAAAGTGATGTGTGCAACTGGTTAACTGAGCCTGTTTGTTTAGACATGATTTGGAGATGCTGGTGTTGGTCTGGGGTGTACAATGTTAAAAATCACACAACACCAGGTTATAGTCCAACATGTTTAATTGGAAGCACACTAGCTTTCAGAGCATTGCTCCTTCATCAGGTGATAGTGGAGGACACACTTCTAAGGCACAGAATTTTTCGCAAAAATTTACAGTGTGATGTAACTGAAATTATACATTGAAAGATACCTTGATTGTCTGTTGAGTCTTTCGAGTTGTTCGAATATCATGATAGTTTCATTTCTTTCATGTGTAAATTACAAAACCTTTTTCTTTTAAAGTTGCATTCTCAGGTTAGCAGTAACAACGAGTGCTAGTTAGACAATATTTTGAAGGTGTTATCTCCTGTGTTCTCTGTCTATACCATAATGTTTAGATTGATTCTAATCTAAAAAGTGAGATAACAGAGTTTTACATGAATTCATGCAGTTTTTGAGCTCAGAGTTCGAGATGAATGCATGCAGTTTTTGAGCAAAGTACAATGTAACTCTGCAAGTACGAATTCACCCCACAAAATATATGTGTGTCTGTGGGTTTTTGTCTGTTTGTATGTGTGTGTTTCTCTTAGTTGGGGTTTGTGAGTGTGAGAGGGAGTATATATGTGTGTGTAGCGATGTAGAGTATCTTCAGTCTGTGAGGGGGTGCATGTGAGAGTGTGTGTGTCTGTAGGGTGTGTGTGTGTCTGTATGCGTGTCTGAGTACATATGTGTCCGTACGTATGTGTGTGTATAGGAGTGCCTGTGTGTGTGTGTGTGTGTGTGTGTGTATGTGTGTATGTGTGCAGTGCAATGGTGGTCACCTGCAATGTGACATTAACCCAAGGCCCCAGTTGAGGCCCTCCCTACGGGAACCGAAATTTGTAATCAACTTCTCGTCCACTTTTCGCTGCTGCCAGTCCTGAAGTCCGCCTTGAAGGATGGTCACCAGAAGGTCCGTGGTTGAATGTCCAGGACCACTGAAGTGTTCCCCCACTGGAAGGGAACACTCCTGTCTGTTGATTGTGCCCATTCATACGTTGTCGTAGCCTTTGCTAATTTTCCCATTGTCTGCTCAGTGACTGTGCTTAATGCCAATCTCCATGGATTCTAATTATCCCAGTGGAAGGATTCCATCTTTTAATGATAAATGGGCGCCGTTCAATGTAGTATCCCATAACATGAGCGGGAGCATCACCGACAGCACTGACAGGGAACAGCAGACCCAGAGAGAGGGGGTGGAGAGATCAGTATCTGAGAACATGAGACTGGAATGTTCCAAAAATGTATCAGAATCTGGAAACATTAGACTGGCAAGTTCCAACAACAGACAGGAATTTATACATTTATGTTTGGCGTCTTTCTGCATTTTTTTGGTTGTCAGTATCATGGCGGATCTATTATGCTCTTCTCATTATTCAATATTTTTATTATCCTTTCCTGGCTATCGTTGGTGTTCCTGGTAAGTGTCAACGTCTAGATTTATTTGTTCTAAAAACCGATTATGACTGTATTACTGTTCTTTTATATCGTCTACACTTCTTGTCATATTATTTTACTGTTGAAACTCTCATTCCAGATATTTACTCTACAGACCACTACGAACTACATCAATGCATGTGTTCAATGACTGTCTCCTTCTCTGCTCTGGCAGTGTTACTCTCTATGTTGACCTACTCAGTTCCAGCGGAGAACTGCAATTTATTGTATCATTGCCTTTGTTATTTAAATATTAAGAGCAGGGAGGTCACTCTCTACTGTTATGGTTACAACCTCCACTTCCTTCCTCTGTTTTCATCCCATCCCTGGCCAATATCTGCGACTGAAGCAGACAAGTCACAACTGTGGGAGATCCCTTTAACCATGAGCTGATTCATGACACCATTCCCTGACCATTTCTAACATGAAATGTTCACCACCCCAGGATATATCTCACTGGTTTATTCCATCTGCTGTTTGAACCTTGAGCTATGAAATACAGTCTTAATGAAGTTAATAATCTGCTGCTGACACTCCCCGGCTTCAAACCTTCCAAAGCAAATCTGATTCGAACTCACACCAAACTCGCATCCATCTCTCATTCATGTGCACGCCCATGTATATTGCTGTTTTTTCTGGCAATACCTTTATTTTGACATTCTCAAACACTTTACCGTATCTGTCCATGAAACCTCTCTCGTTCTCTCTCTGTTGATTAACAAAAAGCCTGCCAGTTGTTCTTATTTAAAATACTTTCCTTCATGTGCGTTCCTTCTCAAACAATGAGTTTCGCATTCAACCATGCCAGTCGCGCACAAACACTCTCTCTCAGTCTCTGATGAACACACACACAGCAAACCTTCTCATTGTCGCTATTGTAGTAATCTGATGCGAGTATAGTTAGCATATGTTAGTAAAGTTTGCAATACTCTCTATGCTGGGCAGATAGTGCAGTTTACTGAGCAACACACTGGAATGCTCTGCACAGCTCTCCATGCTGGGCTGTCATCTTGTCCCAGTTAATGTTGTTTGTGGTGTTCTGTCAAGTTGATTCAGAATTTGATGTAACAAAAAATTCCAGCTGATCTGACAATGCCTTTATTCAATGTTCTCATTCTTTTAAGTTTACTCTCGAAGATTCTCACTTCTCCAGGTGGTCCCACCGCCCTGTCTTTTTCCCCATATTTCCACAACATCTTTTCAGTTAATGAACTGTCTCTTTCTGTCTTTAATGTGAATCTTTCTGTCCCTCTGTTTCTTTCCCTGGCCTTTGTTTATGTCTCTCTAGTATATCGAGTGCTGGCATTGTGAAGCTGAGAAACAGTGAAATGGTGTGTGTCAGGCTGTTGTTCACTTCCTGGTATGTCCCACGTGATGGTCCATGGACAGGGGTGTTTCAGAAGTTATGGGACACATCCTTGTAACTTGGTCTGTACCTGTATTTGTCCCTCTCAGGTGATCTTCCGATCGAGGAACCCCCTCAAGTAAAGGGCCAGGGACCTAAAGTGTGTGACAATGTTCTCACTTTTGAAAAAAGATTATTTTCTCCTTTCTTTAAATAAGAGACCTTAAAGCTCAAACTGCCTACTGAAAACGGCTCAAGTAAATAACTTACGACACTTTTAGGGTTTATAATAAATAACAGTAACAACGGCCTAGGAACTTATCCCCAGCTGCTACTCTCTGAAACCTGACCTGAAGCTGTTTCCTTCTGAATTGGAGAACTGTACGTGAGAATGTATGTCTGAATGTTCCATTTTTCCAAGAGATGTGTTTATGGGATGTTGGTATATTGGAACAGTTCATTTGTAGAAGGTACTGTGTCCAATATTCGGTTATGGTTTCCAATAGTTAAATTATTCTAAATTCCTCTTCATTTTGTATGGATTTTCATTAGAGTCTTTAAGTATGTTGTGTTTTGCTTAATGGTGAATGGTTTGAGTAGTAGCATCACATCTGGAACTCCCACTTGACATCTACCTTTAAAATAAGGAAAGGTTGGTATCCAAGCTACCTTCTTAAACTAGTTTGAGTCAGTCTGGTTGGTCTATAGCAAACTGGGGACTCTTGTCTGGTCCTAAATCGATAATACCAAATTGGGTTTAGAAATACAATCCCTATAGTGTACAAACAGGCCATTTGACCCAACAAGTCCATACCGACCCTCCGATGAGTAACCTACCCAGACCCATTCCGCTACTCTATTATTACACATTTACCCCGACTAAGGCACCAAACCCACACATTCCTGAAAACTATGAACAACTAACCATGACCAATTCACCTGACATGCACATTTTTGGATTGTGGGAGGAAACAAGAGCATCCAGAATAAGCTCATGCAGGCACTGGAGAGCCTGCACCGAGAGAGTATTGGGTTCAAAGGTCACGTATGGTAGTCGTTCGTGTCTGTGGTTCCGGATGTTGAATTCGGTTGATTTAAACAGTGTTTTGTGTATGAAGATTATTTCCGTCATTAAGAGTTCTCTGGGTGTGGAAGAAGTGAAGTTTGGGGTTTTACAAAAGGTAATGAAGGCAAAGCTATAGGAATTGGCAGACAAGCAGGAGTTGGGGTTGTGTTTGTCTGTGAGAAAATGAGAGATAATTACAGCTAGAGCTTGGCAATTACATTTGGTGGAAACGCCATCAGAGTCTTTGGAAATGGCTAGAATTCAATTTCAAATGAGGTGCCTTGAACATGAGAAGGAATTGAAACTGTTTGAACTATGATGAAAAGTATAAATAAAAGAAAAGGAAATGAAGAAGAAAGAGAGAAAAAGAGAGAAGAAAAGCAGAGAGTTTCAACTTCAAAAGTTAGTAATTAGAGAGGAAAGTTGACATATAGGGTCGAGATGAAGGGAGATGGTAGGCTGGATAAGGAGGAGAGTGAGGATGAGCAACCCCATAGTAGCCAAAGGCCTGATGGAGATATGTTTAAATAAATCCAGGCATTATCTAAATTTGATGAGAAGAATGGGGGAGACTTTTTAATTCTATTTGAGACAGTAGCTAAACAAATGCACTGCCCAGTGATCATGTGGATTTAGTTGATCCAAACAAAGCTGATAGGTATATGCATTCCTATCGGAGGAGGTATCTGGGGAGTAGGAGGAGGTGAAGAAAGCCCTCTGAAGTGCATATGAACTTGTGCCAGAAACCGACAGACAGTGTTTCAGGAATCTAAAATAGTGTCCCTGGTTAAACGCACATTGTGTTTGAAAGAATCGAACAAAGTAATTTTGAAAAGTTTCAAGGGTATTAAAAACAGAGCAAACCAATGGCACTCTTAGAGAGGTTCTTATTTTGGAGAAGTAAAACAATTCACTTCCTGCAGTCGTGATAATTCGTGTGGAAGAGCAGAGAGTTAAAATGACAAGGTTAGAAGCTGAAATGGCTGATGATAATGATTTGGTTCAGAAATCAAAGGCTGGATTCTGTGAGGAATTGAGAAGAATGTGCGAGATCTTCTTAAAACATATCCCTGTGAGAGTAAGGTTTACTGGCATAGGCCAGGAGGAGCAGGTAAAGGGGTTACAGCATTAAGAGGCACAGAAGCATGTAATTATTTTATGCTGAGACATGAGAAGCTCTGTCATTCAGAGGGACTATTGGAGAGATGAGTAGTGCTCCATTACGTAATGTGTGGTTGGAGTGTCCAGTGGAAACATCAACAGATTTATTCCACAATGGGGAAGGAGGCCTTGAGCTTGGTGTTGGCGTTACAACATTTCAGCATTTAAATTGCCAGTAACTTACCTGAGACAAATCTTTATCACTGATCGTGACCCGGTAAAGTATTTGGAGAAGTTTAGGGAGAAGAATCCCAGTCTGTTTCGATTGAGCTTATTATTGCTGCCATTCAGTTTGAAATTATACAGATGTCAGGGTGAGAAAACCTAAGGTTTGACACATTGTGGAGACTTGGATGAAGAAAGACAAAGGCATTCTGTGGCAGGAGTAAAATGACTGAAATCGAATCTAGTTGTGAACATTGTATGCTCAGAGTCAATGTAATATAGATGCATTGCAGTTTACTAATAGAGGACGATTGGCAGGTCTAAAATTAATCCATCTTTGTATATTGATGGATCATTTTATTATAGGAGGAGTTGTGAGTATACTATCACTGCATAGAGGTCTTAGGTTGTTTGTGAAGAGAGGTTCTAAAGGCAGAGGTGCAGAACTGCTGTCTGAACACAGTTTAAGTAAATAACTGAGGAGGCCTTTAGGTTTCATTAAATGGTGGTAACAATCGAAGGGCAATGGCCAGATATCCCAGACCAGGTTTTCTCATTTTGTTTTTAGCTGCCGTATTCAGAAGCTGTTGGGGATCCTCGAAGGGTTGGAAGTGTCAATACATGATCCATAGCTGCTTTTCTCTCTGAGATCTCTGTTGATTTTGATTACTCCTGGATCATAAAATTGCATGTAAGGATCTGTATTTGGATATATCTTTGTTCCAAGCGGTGTATACCAAGAAGGGGCGGTATCTATTGTTTGTGTAAGTGTTCCAACATATAAGCTATCCCAAAATGTTCTTTTCTTCGATTGGATTTTAAACAGAACATTTGAATAGATTATATTTTGCTTAATGTCGAGAGGATTGACCAGTCACAACATATCTGGAATGCACACTTCACATCTATGTTTAAAATAAGAATAGGTTTGGGTCTTCTTAAAATATTTTGCGGGGATCTGATCTGGTCCACAACACTTGTAGCCGAGGGGTTTCTGACTGACTCCTGTAATTGAAAAGTTAGTGGAGGGGCTGGAGATGGTTTGCTGGAAGTTGTGTTGTGAGCTGCCTCAGACATTCAGGGAGACCTGAGGATTTAGTGACCCAACCCTGGATGGAGCATGGGGACTGTAGTTACAGCATCTGGGTCTGCAACATGAACAACAAATGGAGCAGAGGCTGCAGAGAGGGGAAGCTCTGAAACCACGCAGTGAGTGTTTGTGGGGAAAAGGGATCTGCTGTATCTACCCCAAGTATTCCATGACCAGCTTCCCAAGCTACACTTAACCCAGTAGCAGAGTGTGAGGGGACCCTGACTGAACAAGGAGCTGGTCACAGAGCGGTGTCACCTCCTTCAACACGTCCTGCAGCATCACACCAGGGGGAGGATGGTGCTGCCAGTGGCTGTTAGGGTCACTGTTTCATTCAGCTTCGATAATCCAGAACTTTGTAGGCAGAACTAGGTGACATATCCATCATCTACCAGTATCTCAACATTGATGTCACCATTCGGTGATGGAGGGTCTATCTGGTGGATTAGGTAAATACATTGTTTCTCCCACAGCAGGGAGCTGCCGGGTGTATTCAGTATAGTGGTATTCCCAATGGTGTGCACGGCATCTGCAGAATACCCATGTCAATGGGGAAAGATAGAGGAACTGAAGGAGCTCACTCTCTTTCTATTAATGTTACAATATGCCCATGCACAGTACATCATGTTGGTGAATACCCACTGTCCTGGCAGCAGTCATGGTCTCTTCATTCAGAAGCAGTCAGCCATTCCCATCGTCATCGGGTCTCCACGTTGAAAGGAATGAATATGTCTTGGATAAAGGCCGTCCCCTTGATGCACGTTTCAAAACACAATCCCCACCAACGATCAACTACATTAAAGTATTCCATGTGTACGGAGAGCAATTGGGTCACTTGGAGTGTCTGGGGGCGGACGATCAGGGATGGAGCAAACCCTCCCATGACTGAACGGGTTTGAGTCAAGCCCCTAGTACACAGTATCAATAAGTCCTAAAATCCCTCTCCATTTCAGAAACATATTGCTTTCCCTTATTCCTGTAAATGAAATGACAGGTTATATCATGTTAAATTCCACCTTCCAAACTATTATCTATTGCCTTTACCTCTCTGAATCTACCTGCAGACTCTTCACCCTCTCTTGATAATTTAATCTCTTGCTAACCACAGCGACGTCATCAAACCCACCATCTGTATATCTGTTCCATCCTCCTGATCATTAATATAGACTGTAAACAGGTGAGAACCAAGTACTGGTTACTCTGTGACCCTACTGGTTCTGTTCTGTCGAACTGATTGAGACTGATTTATCCTGAGTGCCTGCTCCTGTATGATATCCAGTCCTCCCCCATTCCTATGCAACACATTCGAAGGGTTGAAAAAGAACAAGGAGCATCTGTGAGGAATCCAACCCCTCGATGAAGCTGATGTCAACGCGGCCTCTGTTCCACTTTCCTGCCATCTCTCCACCCTAAAACTCTAGTCTCTTGTTGGAGATTGCGCCACATGAAAAAAAATCCACTCCATATCTACACATTCAATTATTTTTAGCATTTCACAGACCTCAATGAGATCTCCTTTCATTCTTATAAACTCGAGAGTATAGCCCTAAACTGCTCAATTTCTCTTCATAAGACAACACTTCAAATAAGGAATTAATCTGATGAAGCTCTTCTGAATTGCCTCCAATGGAAATACCTCATTCTGCAGGACACCCAAACTATACTCCAGTTGCATCCTCATTAATGCTTTGCATAGCTACACCAACACTCCCTACCTTTCTACTCTATCCTTTTATAAATAAACACTGAAATTATGCTTGTATTTCTCATTACTTGCAGTACCCGCAAGCAGACACCCAGATCCCTCTGCACCTAAGCACTTTGAACTTTCTCTCCACTTTGATAATAATTTGTCTTTCTATTATACTGGCCAACTTGAATAGCCCCATATTTATTCACCTTAAGTTTCCTTGCTAAATGTTGGCCCATTCACCCAACCTATCCATATAGTTTTAAAATCTCTTGCATCATCATTCCGAAGTAATTTCTCACCAATGCTCGTGTCATTGGAAAATGTGGCATCGTTTTTTCGATCCCATCAAACGAGTGCAGTAATACCATCGATCGCAAATGGTTGAGGCATGAGTACTGAAATCAATGGCACGCCACAAATTGCATTTGCCAAAAGAAAATGACACATTTATGCCATCTGACTCCATTTTGTTGGTTAACCAATCCTCCATCCAAGCTAATAATTTACTCCTAAACCCATGTTCTCTGATCTTACCATTTACTCTTTGGAGAAGCGACATATCTGATGCCTTCAGGAAGACCAGATATGTTCCATCTCCAGGATTCCCACGCTCCACTTTGTTTATGACATATTCAAATAACTCAAGCAAACAATTCAAACACGACATAGCCTTCGTAAAACCATGTTGACTCTGATGGATTGTGGGTTAACTTTGTAAATCTCCTGAACAATGGACTCTAACCAATTGCCTTCAATTACAACAGTTTATTGTTATGCTTTAGTCCCTCATGTATATCATTATTATAAGCTCTTCCCTTGCGAAAACCTTCACGTTTTCTTTGAATTCCTATTTAATGGGCACACGTTTTTAAGAGATCTGCTCCAATTGCTGTGTAAGAGCCATGTGTGGCTCAATGGACTCATCATCCTGCTGGTGTACAAACTCGATGGGCTGACATCTTTCTGGTGTTCCCATGTTGCCATCTCCAAGGCCAGAATGACCTCCTCCTATTGATACTTTCGAGGATTGGGAGATTATAGAATCTTCCTGTTGCTGTGTAACATTTTGAAGAGCTGATGGGTCTTCTCACATTTCTCCAAAACAGGTGGAAACACTGAACGGTCTCCTCATTATACCGGAGATGGGAGTGTGGGAGTGATTGGTCTTCTCTTGTTCTCATACAACAGACACGTGTCGAAATTACCTTTACCTTTCTCGTGAAAGAAGTCTCAGATAGTTTTTATCCTTATCCAATTCCCTTGCAATAGGCTCGGTGGGTCTGAATGGCCTCCTGTTATCCCAGTGTAACGATCTCCTGTCACTGTGTGAACTCTTCCAGTTCCAATGTTACAGACTTGAGGAGGCTAAATGGACTGATCCTGTTGCTGTTTAACAGGACACTGGTGCAGCATGGCCTACTGTTATAGACTCGAGTGGCTGATTGGCCTCCTTCTGTAAATGTATATCAGGCTCCAGGGGCTGAATAGCCTCGTCCTGCTTTGATGTAACTGGTTCGAAGGCCTGAATATCCTCCTGTTGTTCCTGTGTAACACACTGGAGAACGGAATGGATTCCTCCACTATCTGTGTAATTCGCTTCACTTGTTGACTCCTTCTGTCATCTATGTTCAAGTCAGACCATCTTTAATTTTTGTAAACTCCAATGGCTACTGGATCAACCTGATCATCCTTCCGTTATAAGCTAGCACCTTCATTGCAGGAATCAGTTGAGGGAACCATCTCTGAGCTGTTTCCAATATAACAAAATCTTTTCTTCATTGAAGAGATTAAATCTGTACACACTACTCCAGATGTGATCTCACTGAGACCCTGTACAGCAGCAGCAACACATTACCAGCCTGCTGTAAAGTTTCCACCCAGGATAGAGCTGTCTCAGCTCTCTGGGGGAAACAGAGCATTGTTGGAAGATCATTGTCCTTCTCCATTCCACAGAATCACGGGAGATCTGGAGAAATTAAAGTTTGAGAAGATCATAAATGATGTGGCGAGATGATCTCGACCATTAATCTCCCCAGAGCCCACGTCGCTCAGATTCTACAGAATCTAGTAAAGTGTAGCGCAAAAACAGCAAGGAGGAGCAAACATTGATGGGAGTGAAATATCAAAGTGAAAGCTGCAATACAAATGATGGACATGTTATAAAATAGGAAATGAGATATACACATTTGTCAGTACTGCAGTAATAATGCACTGTTTACATTACATCTAAACTGTGTTAACCCAAGTGAATGCTAATGCTGGGAAAATGGATCTCATGACCACGTGTGAGATGGTTTACATGAACATTATGTCGAGCACTGAGCTCGAGATCAGGTTATTTAGAAATTAGTGTTGAGTGATCAGATTGAGCTAATTGAATATTTTGCTGTCAAGGACCTTTTGGGAACAGTAACCACAATGTATTGGTTTTCTTTTATGCTGTTTAAGTACACAATAGTTTTTGTTTTAGTTGAAGTAACCGTGATAAATCGGAGTCAGGCAAGCCCTGAAGGTGTGAGGAGAAAGTGGGGACTACAGATGCTGGAGATCAGAGTCGAAGAATATGGTGCTGGAAAAGCATAGTCAGGCAGCATACTAAGAGCAGATAAATCGATATTTCAGGCATAATCCCTTTATCAGGAATGAAGCTTATGGGCCAAGGAGGCTGAGGGATAAATAAGAAGGGGGTGAGGCAGGAGAGAGGTAGCTGGGATTGTGGTAGGTAGATAAAGGTTGGGTTGAAAGAGTTAGGTGATGAAGGGAGACCGAACGCCTTATCTGCTGCATCCATTGAACCCAATGTATTCTTCTTTACATTGGCGAGGCAGGAGGTCAACTTGTGGATCATTTCAGGCAACATCTCTGGGACAGCCACATTGAACAACTCCATCGCCTTGTGGCTGAGCACTTTAACTCCCCTTCCCACTCTGCCAAGGACATGAGGGTCCTAGAACTGCTCCATCGCCAAACCAGAACCACCAGAAGCCTGGAGGAATAAAGCCTCCTCATCTGCCTTGGGACCCTCCAACCACAGGGGATCACAGTGGATTTCCCAGTTTCCCCATTTCCCCTAATCCCATCTTATCTCACTCCAACCTTCCAAGTCAGCACCGCCCTTTTGAATGATCCTATGTGTCCACCTTCCTCCCTATCAATCTGGTCCACCCTTCTCTCCGACTATCACTTTCAACCCCACCTTCATCGACTTATTAGATGAAAGGAGGCAGCTTAGAAAAATGCCAAGTGTTGCAGTAAGCTAGTGGATTCAGAGAAATGTCGGACCCAGCAAAGGATGACCAAGAAACTGAGAAGAAAATCAGAAAGAGAAAAGGCATGCAAACGAAAGAAAAACATGAAGACAGCTAAAAAGCGTCTATCAATGTATGAAAAAAATAAAAACAAGGTGAAATGTGGAATAGTTGGTGTGCGCTCGGCATATATTATTGCAGAGAACAGAGAAATTGCAGGGAAAAGGAACAGTTTCTTTGTGTCTATCTTCATGGAAGAATGTCCAGAAATTCTCCCAGAAATACCAAGTGACCATGGGACATGTGTAAGTAAAGTCTAAGGTTATTCTTCTCAGTGTTGGGGTCATCTTTGAAAAGAAAGCTGGATTGAGTATTTATAAATCTGACAGTCTAGATGTACTGCATACAAGAATTTCAGAGGAAGCAGCAATAGACATGTTGATTGCATCGCGGATTTTCACTTTATTTTCCGACACATTCCCGAAAGGCATTTAGCCAATCTGGATAGGGCAAAAGTTATAAATATTATCCAATAGTTTAAGAAGAGATGAAGATGGAGAGTGGTGAACTACAGACCAGTTATCTTGTCATCCACAGTCGGGTAACTGTTGAACTCAATTACAAAGAACATGTTACTAAATATTTAGAAGGTAATAACATAATTGAGGAGTGTGAGAATGTACCGATGAAAGGAAAACCAGAAGTGGAAAACATTTTTTTTGGAATGGTTGAAGATGATTCTGGTCGACATAGGCAATGAAGAACCAATGGATAACGTATAGTTGGATATTCATGAGATCTTTCAAAACAAAATCACGCAGGAAGCTCATAAGAAAAGTTAAAGCGAGAGGTATTAGGAAGAACATATGCAAATAGGAAAGTAAAAATCATGTGAATGTAATTGAAATAAAGAGGATGTCGTGCATCAGTTGTATCGAGTGTTCATGACACTACACTTAGAGTTATTTGTATCATGCGGATCCCAATCTAAGAAAGAATATACTGACTACAGAGGAACTGCAAAAGGGATTATCCAGAGTAATGCCTAAAATGGCAAGATTGTCTGACAGGGAAACCCAACCTGTGATCTCGAGTGTTACAACATGAGAGGTGATTGCAGTGAAACTTAGAAACATAACGGGGACTGAATAACAGAGAGGCAAGTACACTCGGCGAGATAAGGGAGAATCACACGATACGCTACATGGACAAGTAGAACAGAATAATCAACAAACAGTTAGTGTCCATTAGAAACCAAAGGGGCAATCAGTGTGTCAAGCTGGAGAACATTGATGGATTGTAACATGAGTCCTTCACATCTATTTTACTTTGGAGAAGGAGGATGTCGGTACAGAGTTCAAAAAGATGGACTGGACAACTCTTGAACAGATTCATGTAAAATATGAGCAGGGATTTGAGGTTTTGTTCTGTATAAATTTAGTCCAATCTCCATGTCTGAAAGTGTTGTATCTTATTCGGCTGTTGGGGTCAAGGGAGGAAAGACCCTGACTGAATATTTTAATTAGAATCTGACCATAGGGGAGGTGCCAGAGAACTGGAGAACTGCTAATACGATTACACTTCACAGTAAGGGTGGGAGAGATAGACCAGGGAAATATAGACGAGTGAGTATTAAATCACTGTTAAGGAAACTACTGGAGAAAATAAGGAAGGAGAAAATTGAACTCCAATCAGAGTTGCAAGGTTTGATCAGGGATAATCATCATGACTTTATCAGAAGGAAGTCACAAGTAATGGGTTTGTTTGCATTAGTTTCAGCAGTTCGATTGTTTTGTCTTGTAGGAAGGCCTTTGAAAATATTTCCACCTGGGAAACTGAAAAATAAAGTAAAACCTCACAATATGAAGCATAAGTTTTCAAGTAACAACGAAAATATTCTTAGTGGCAGGACGCAGAGGGTGGTGGGAGAAGGCTGTTTGTGTGACTGGAGACCTGTGTCCCCTGGTGTACCACAGGGATCAGTGCTGTGTCTCTTATTTTATTCATGAAAAAAAATGTGAATATGGAGGGGGCTAGGTGGAGAGTGGGGGAGGTGTGATAAGTAAGTGTATGTTTGACATAAGGAATGGCTGGGTGGTTAACAGTGAGGAGGAAGGCATTAAGTTACAGGAAGATGCAGAAGGAATGGTCAGATGGGCAGCTCATTGGCAGATGGAATGTAACCCTGGTAAATATGAGGTGATGCACTTTGGGAGAAGGAACCAGGCAGGAGGGGACTCAATGAATGGCAGCACACTGGGAACCTCAGTGTGTGCTTCTCCACACATCCCTGAATGTGACTGGACAGGTTAATGGATTAGTTAAGAATTGGACCTTGGGTGTTGTGTTTCCTAATCAGGGTGTAGATTGTAAGAGCAATGCAGTGCTTTGGTTCGGCCAAAATGGAGTACTGTATGTGGTTCTGGGAGTCACATTCCAGGAAGGATGTGATTATACTGGAGAGGGTGCCCAGGTGATTCACCAGGATGTTCCCTAGGATGGAGCATATCAGCTGTGGAGAGAGGCTGGATAAGTTCAGGTTGTTTACTTTGGAGCAGAGAAGGCTGAGGGGGATGTGATTAAGAAGGATAAGATTATGACCGACACGGACAGGGTGGATAGACAGCAGCTGTTCCTTTTAGTCAGAGGGTCAAGAACAAAGGAGCACACTTTTAAAGTGAAAAGTTTGAGGTTCAGAGAGGATTTAAATATTTATTTTGTTCACCAAGTTTGACATAAGGAATGGCTGGGTGGTTAACAGTGAGGAGGAAGGCATTAAGTTACAGGAAGATGCAGAAGGAATGGTCAGATGGGCACCTCATTGGCAGATGGAATGTAACCCTGGTAAATATGAGGTGATGCACTTTGGGAGAAGGAACCAGGCAGGAGGGGACTCAATGAATGGCAGCACACTGGGAACCTCAGTGTGTGCTTCTCCACACATCCCTGAAAGTGACTGGACAGGTTAATGGACTAGTTAAGAATTGGACCTTGGGTGTTGTGTTTCCTAATCAGGGTGTAGATTGTAAGAGCAATGCAGTGCTTTGGTTCGGCCAAAATGGAGTACTGTATGTGGTTCTGGGAGTCACATTCCAGGAAGGATGTGATTATACTGGAGAGGGTGCCCAGGTGATTCACCAGGATGTTCTCTAGGATGGAGCATATCAGCTGTGGAGAGAGGCTGGACAAGTTCAGGTTGTTTACTTTGGAGCAGAGAAGGCTGAGGGGGATGTGATTCAGAAGGATAAGATTATGACCGACACGGACAGGGTGGATAGACAGCAGCTGTTCCTTTTAGTCAGAGGGTCAAGAACAAAGGAGCAGACTTTTAAAGTGAAAAGTTTGAGGTTCAGAGAGGATTTAAATATTTATTTTTTTCACCAAGTGTGTGTTGGGTTCTGGGATTACTTCCTTAGAGGGGAATTATCACGATCGTTAAAAAGTACTTGGACGAGCACTTAGAAATATCATAACATTCCTGGCTATGGGCCTGATGAAGGAAATTGAGACTAATATAGATCGTGCTGTATTTCTGTTGGCACAGAGACTATGCTCCTGTGAGTGTATGGTGTGGAAGGTCAATTAATGAGCAGTTTACGGCAGGAATTGATAAGTTTCTGAAGAGTATATTCACAAGGGTTATAAGAGTGAACTGTAATAACGTGTTAAATTATGTCAATGTGAGAAATATGAGAAAACAAGTGCAGCTTCCTTACAAACTGAAACCAGACAATGGGGAATGGGGAATAGGGAAATGGCAGAACTATGAAACCACTACTTCAGTTCTGTCTTCACAGAACTTTCTAACAACACTAGGAAAATGAAGTCTGGTGTGGGAAAATGATATAGTACATGGAACATAGAACATAGTAAATGAATGGTTTCGGAGAAATTATTGGGATTAAAAATAATGGACATGGACAACTAACATAGATTTATGAAATGGGAATTAAATTACAGAAACAGACTGGGAGACAAATGAAAGAGAAGCAATGGATGTAAAACATGTGGATTTTCAGAAAAGTTTCGGTGAAGATCCAAGCCCAGTTTGCAAAATCAAATCTGAGTGGATTGGGGCGAATATATGGACATGTTTCTATAATGGGAGAGCTGGCAGGAAACAGTGAATAGAAATAAACAGACTCGTCAAGAGACAGCCTGACATTGTCTGTCAGGTATGATTATGTGAGTATGGCCATGTCCCAGACACCCCATCACCTTCCTCGGGTATCTCCTGTCTCACCAACAGGACAGACACAGCAGAAGTGGCGGTACAGTGGGATACAGTTGGAAGGGAATTGTTCTTGGAGTCCTCAAAAGTGACTCCGTATCTCACGAAGTCTCATGGCGTTAGTTTACACATGGGAAAGGAAACCTCCTGCTGATTACCATGTACCAGCCTATCCCAACTGGTGAGTCAGTACTCTTCCATGCTGATCAACACTTGGAGGAAGCACTGAGGGTGGCAAAGGCACAAAATGTACTCTGGGTTAGGGACGTCAATGTCCACAAAAAGAGTGGTTCAGCAGCAGTATTACTGATTGAGCTGGTCGGGTCCTAAAGGATATAAAGGCTAGGCTGGGTCTACGCCAGGTCATGAAAGAACCAACAACAGGAAAATACATACTTGACCATATCCTTACTAATCTGCCAGGTGCAGAAGTATCTGCCCATGTCAGTATCGGTAAGAGTGACCACCGCATAGTCATTGTGAAGACGAAGTCCCACCTTCACCCTGAGAGTAACATCTATCATTTTGAGTAGTCCTATTACTGTGCTAAATAAGACCAACTTCAAACACATTTAGCAGCTCAAGTCTGGGTTTCCATAAGGTGCTGTGTGTCAGCAATAAAAGCAGGATTGTACTCCTGCACAACCTCATGGCCTGGCATATCCCCCTCACAGCAATTGCCATCAAGCCAGAGGATCAACTTTGTTTCAATGGAATGTGCAGGAGGGCAGGAGCAGCACCAGCCATACCTGACAATGAGATGCTAGCCTGGTGAAGCCACCAAGCAGGACTATGTGTGCGCCAAACAGCATAAGCAGTAAGTGATAGACAGAGCTTAGTGATCCCACAAGCAGCGGTTCAGATCTCTGCAGTCCTTCTACTTCTCGTCGGGAATAGTTATGGACAATTAAACAAGTCATTGGAGGAGGAGATTCCACCAGTATACCCATCCTTAATGATGGATTAGCCCAGCACTTCAGTGTATAAGATAAGGTTGATGCATTCTTTCGTCAAAAGGACATCTTCAGTCAAAAGTGCTGAGTGGATGAAATATCTCAGCCTCCTACAGTGATCCTCAGCAATTCAGTTACCAGTCCTCAGCCAATTCGATTCAGTCCACGCAATATTCAAAAACAGTTGGAGGCACTGGATACTCCAAAGGGGACACATGCTGACAACATTCTGGCAATTGTACTGAAAACGTGTACTGCAGAACTTGTCAGTGACCTAGCTAAACTGTTCCAGTATCATTACAACAACACGGAAAATTACCCAAGTATCCACTAGACATAAAAAGCAGAGCAAATCCAATCCGACCAATTACCCCATCAGTCTACTCTCGATCATCGGTAAAGTGATGGGAGGTGTCAGTGCTTTCAAGCAGCACCTGCCCAGCAATACACTGGTCAATGACGCCCAGTTTGGGCTCCACCAGGGTCACTCAGCTCCTGATCTCATAACCATGGTTCAAACATGGACAAAAGAGCTGAATTCCAGAGGTGGGGTGAGAGTGACAGCCCTTTAAAACAAGGCTGCCTTTGACCAAGTGTGGCATCAAGGGGCCTTAGCAAAACTGGAATCAATGGGTATCAGGGGCAAACACCCCGCTGGTTAGAATCATACGTAACACGTAGGAAGATGGTCATGGTTGATAAAGGTCAGTCAACTCAGTTCCAGGACAAGTCTGTCGGAGTCCCTTGGGCAGTGGCCTAGGCCCAAACATCTTCAGGGCTCTTGATCAATGACCTTCCCTCTGTTATAAGGTCAGAAGTGGGAATGGTCGCCAATGATTGCACAATGTTCAGCAACATTTGTGGGTCCTCAGATACTGAAGCAGGCCATGTCCAAATGCGACAAGATCTGGACAGTATCCAGGCTGACAAGTGGCATGTAATATTGATGCCGCACAAATGCCAGACCGTGATTATCGACAATAATATGCAATCTAACACGGCCCCTTGGCATTTAATGGTGTTCCTGTCACTGAATCCACAGTGGACTGCAGCGGTTCAACAAGGCAGCTCACCACCACCTTCTCAAGGGGCAACCAGGGACAGGCAATAAATGTTGGCCCAGCCAGTCACACCCAGATTCACGAAATAAATATCATTTAAAAAAAAATAACAGAGGAAGATTGCTGGGATATCACAGAGATCGGTGGTCGGGCCCCAGCTGTTCACACTACCCATTAAATATTTGGTTGCGGGAATCAAATACAATATTTCCCAACCTGCTGACAGAACTAAAGGATGTTGGGTTGTGAGTAGGTGAGGTGGTTGTGAAAAAGCTTCGAGGTGACTAAGACAAGTGGAATGAATGGGCAAATACGTGGCAGATGGAGAGCAAGGTGGGTAGAGGTGACAGTCTGCCCTTTGATTTGAAGCCTATCATTTGAAACGGGATTGTTTGAAACACGTTGACCTACAAAGGGACGAATGCTCCTTTTTGTTGTTTCCTTCTACGCAGCCCTCCGAGGTCCCTGCAGCACAGTGAGGGCTGAACCCAGAAGGCAATACTGGGAATGGCATTGGCAAGCTGGCCAGTGTACATAGTCCCACCAAGTGGGGAGCTGTAGCATTGCAAAGGATTTAGATATCCCTGTAGAGTAGTCACTGAAAACAATATTGCAGGAGCAGAAAGCAGTTAGCAAGGTAAATGGGTGTTGACCTTCATTTCAGGAGTAAGGGTGTCTTACTGCAGCTGTACAGGGCCTTAGGGAGACCCCATCCTGAACATTGTGCAGTATTGTGGGGAGTTTTGGTCTCTGTACCTAATAAAGGGCAAACCTGACATTGAGGGAGAGCAGTGAAGGATGACCAGACTGGTCTCTGGGATGACAGGCTTGTTGTGGGAGCAGAGTTTGGGGCAACTGGGCCTGTATTCTATGGGCTTTAGGAAAATGAGTGGTGATCTCATTGAGATGTATAAAACTCTGACAGGGTGCGACAGATTGGAAGCAGGGATGATAATTCCCCAGGCTGTGGGGTCTAAAACAAGGGGCCACAGTATTAGGTATAGACAGGCTATTCTGCATTGAGATGCCAATAAATGTCTGCCCTCAGAGATTGGTGAACCTGGGGAATACACTCGAACCATGACACTGAATATAAATACGGATTTAGAGACAGTAGAGATATGAGGGGAGAGCAGGAGTACGGTGTGGTAATAAGGGTCAAGCCATCATTATATTGAATTGGGAGCAAACTCAATGGACCAAAGGGACTACTGCACTTGCTAATTTATAGCTTCCCAAGGTTACTCACATTAATGGATAAATTCATTGTGTGGGATAAGTGCATTGCGGAGATGTTTCAACATGAACGACAATGAGGAAGGTTCAATGTGTTGTATGGCCTACTCCATTCCTGATGTTTCTGTGCAGTCTGTGGGAAAGCACTGTAAATGCTGTCTCAGATGTTAGGAAGGAGGTTTCTGCAGGTTCAACAGGACTGTGTTTCCCGTTCCCTTTTTCCGATACTGAGGCTGGGGGCGGGTGTTCTGTCTGGGTTTATCCTTTAAGACCTCGGAGCAGTTTGATACAATAGAGTGTCTTGCTTGGCCGATTCAGAGATCATTAAAAAGTTGTATCACATGTCTGCAGTCATAGATAATCATAGATAACAGCCTCCAGTCTGACAAGGATCCTTCCACTAAACCCTCTGCTTCCTACCACCAAGCCAATTGTGTATCCAATTGGCCTGTTCCCCCAGCATTCCACGCCATGTAACCTTCCTGAGCAGCCTACCATATGGAAGCTTATCAAAGGACTTACGGAACTCCATGGAGACTACGTCTACCGCTCTGTCCTCGTCAATCTTCCTCGTAACTTCATCAAAGAACTCTAACAAATTCGGGAATCATGATCTCCCACTCACAAGACTGTGCTGATTCCTCCGAATCAAACCCTGTGTATGTAATGGGTGCAGTCAATGGTATGCTGTCCTTCATTGTAAGATGATGCGACTACATAAGTAAAGCCATTTTCCTGCTGCTGTAGAGCCTTGCTGAGAGAGCATTTGGGGCACTCTCGACAGATTTGATTTCCTTTGTAAGGAATGATCTCCTTACCACAGACGCGGGTGATGGTAACATGAGGACAGAGTGAAGAAGCTGAGTGTTTAATCTGTAGAACTGTGAATGATGAAAAAATGGTGACGCTGAAACACGAGGAGTGGCAGCGATCACTTATTTCCAAAAGAGACATTGATAGGGTGAGAAATTCCATCCTTTACCCAGGATTGATTGGTTTATTTTATTGTCACGTGTACCTCAGCACAGGGAAACACTTTATTTATGAGCAGTGGAGACAGATCGTAGTAAGCATGACCAGACAGATCATAGGGTGGAAATAGACTTGGACAGAGTGAGGCATACAGGTTACACTGAACAGGACATGCACTATACAAGATCAACATGAACAAGATCAGCATTATTTGAACTTCGAGAGTCCATTCATCAGTCTAACGTGACTTTCCGAATAGTTTATATGCCTAAATTAACTCTCCCCATGTTATTGTGCAGTCGGTGAGTGAACCCTGTACTGAACGTCAGGTTGCTCACAATCCCCAACAGCAGACACAATACCTTCGATCTGAAACAGGTCGCCATTCCCATCAGCTTCCACCCTACATAGAGAACAACAGGCTGTCTTCGTGGAGATGGAAGATGCCTTCTTGAGACTTCATACAAGACATATGGCTTCCCTCTTCACCACGAGAAAACCATGTTAAAGTCCCACGTGTGTATCATAAACAACGGAGCCAGGAGGAACAACGTGGAACAGTCTGTCTGTGCAGCCTCTGCTCCATTTGTTCATCATGTTAGAGCATCAGTCTGGAGAACGTAAGACTGCTGATGTTGGTGATCAGAGTAGACTCTCGATTGCTGGAAAAACACAGCATGTCAGGCAGCATCCGAGAAGCAGGAGAATCGATGTTTCGGGCATAAGCCATTAATCAGGAATCAGCATCAATTACCTCATTATGCCCCCGTGTAAGTGCATTGAGGTGGGAATGGCCTCCTACTGTTCCTTTATAAGTGACTCAAGGGACTGACTGGCTTCTTCCTCGTCCGATTAGCCAGGGCCAAGGGCCTGACTGGTTACCCCTGGTTCCTGTTTGACAGCTCGATGTACTGACTAGTGTGATGTTGCTGCAGCTTTCAGAGGTCATTTTTATCCTGGTTTCTTTTATGAGAGAGATTGGACGATTGTTACCAAGCTGGTTAGTTAAGACCACTTGAGTAAACAGCTAGGGAGGCCTTCGGTTTATTGTAATCCAGCCTGAATGGATGTGACCAGCTCTCACAGATTAGGATCTCTGGGTTTTGGTTTCTCAGTAACATCAAAAACTATGAAGGTCTCCACAGAGTTGGAAGCTTCAGGGAATGTCTCCTGGCTGCTACTCTCTCTGAATTTTCTCTTGATGCTGTTTTCAATTCCTGAATTTTCATTTTTACTAAGGGCTGTGTTTATGGGAATTTCTTATGTTGGACTAGTTCATTAGTAATAGCTCCTAGATCTATTATTCTGTTTAATTGCCCAATACAATTACGTTATTCTAAATTCCTCTTTCTTTGGTTTTATTTTATCTTCCGTGTTTAAATTAATGTTGTTTTGCTTCACACAGAGTATTTTGACCACTCACATTGCATCTGGGACAGACACTATATTTCCTTTAAAATAAGAAAACATTAGAGTCTATGTTACCGCCTTCAAATATTTTCAAGGGGCTCTGGTGTGGTCCATCACTCTAGCCTCCTTCTCTTCCTGAGTAATAGGCTGGAGGCACTGAATGGGCTGTCCTTGTTCTTCTCCAATAGTTTCAATGGACTAAATGGTTTCTTCATATTCCTGTGAAAACAGCGTGAGGTGCTGAATGAACTCTTGTTTAACTGTGACAATGTGCAGTGTCAGAAAGTGCTGTTACATGAATGTTATGGACACTTTAACAGCACACGCCTAAATGGAGTCTGGGTCTTGTTGCACATGGACACAAACCAGTTCAGGAACTGACGGGAGATAAACTGTTCTGAACATTGTGGAATCTTCAGTGACCATCCCCACTTCTGATCTTATGGTGGGGAGGGTGGAGGCGGGGAGACATTGATGAAGCAGCTGAAGATGTTTGTGAAGACGAAGCTACCCTGAGGATCTCCCAAAGAGGTGACCCAGGACAGAGATGGTGAACATCTTCCTTTGTGCCATGTTTGACACCAAACACTGGAGAGTTTACTCTGATTCCCATTAAGTTCAGTTTTGTTAAGCTCCTTGATGTTAATAAAAGTCAACCACTGCCTTGATATCAGGGCCAGTCATTTTTATCTGAACCCGTGAGTCAACCACTTTTGTTCACGTCAATAGGCCATGGTATAGGAACAACACATATTTTCTTCAAACAAATGGTATTGAATGTCAGGGTTTCTCTTCTCAAGGATGTTAGGTAGTAAGATGACTGAACGTATTTGAAGAGGAGGTAGACGGATATTGACCTGTCAGAGAGTTGAGGGCTATGAAGAATTAGGTATGCAAGAGGATTTCAGACCAAGAGCAGATCAGTCAAGATTTTAGTGAAGGGCAAGGCAGGCTTGGGAGTGAATGACCTGCCCCTGTTTCTGATGTTCTCCCATCCTGTTATTGGAAAGTTAGTGGGTGTTATTTTCTGTTATTGAATGATTCAGTCAGGGTGATCAGACAATTTTGTGTGAGCCAACTCTGGGTGAGGTAAAGGGGCTGTATTCACAGTGAACCTGGGTGTACAACATGACCAACAAATGAAGCACAAGTTGCAGAGAGGGGAAGCTCTGTAAAGAGAGATGAGGGGCCTCTTTCATACCTAGCCTGGGTTTTCCAATTACATTTCCCAAATAATGCCAAACCGTGTGGGACAGTCTTGAAGGGCCGAATGGTCTCCACTGTTTCCGTGCAACAGGTTATAGCAGTAAGTAGCCTCCAACTGCTCCTGTCTAGTAGGTTTAAGGGTTCTGAATGGAACACAGGAACATGGGACTGAGTTGCAGGAGTGGGTCATTAGGTACGTTGAACCATCTGCATCAGGCACTAAGATTGTGGCTGATCAGGTTGTGGACTCAGCCTCACTTTCCTGTCTCCATCCCATTATCCATGACTCACTTCTCTGTCAAATATTTACCTAACGCAGCTTTCAATCAACATGAACATCAAGGCACAATAAACTTACAGCGAAGAGAATTATGACTTGAAAGGTCCTTTCAGAATTTTTTGTCATTCCTCTTGTAGAATCAGAGAGTCATACAGAACGGAAACAGACCCATTAGCCCAATCTGTTCACTCCGATCAGATATCAAATCTGATCTAGTCGCATTTGCCAGCATTTGGCCAATATCCCTCCCCTTTCAGATACATTTCAATTGTGCGATTGTAACCGCCTTCACCACTTCCACTGACAGCACTTTCTGTCCACACACCACTCTCTGTGTGAAACATTTAACTTCAGGACCCTTCTAAATCATTCGCCCTCTCCCCTTCAACCTATGCCCTCTTGTTCTGGACTCCCCTATCCTGGTGGAGCAGAGCGGGGCTGTTCAGAATATCCATGCCCCTGATGGTTTTATAAACCTCTATAATGTCACCCCTCAAACTCTGACACTCCAGGAGAAAGCACCTCAAACTAGTCAACCTCTCCCTAAAGCTCAAACCTTCAGACCTGGAATATCCGTGTAAGTTATTTCTGCAGAAAACCGAATTGTATGCAGTATTCTTAAAGTGGCCTCACCAACATCCTGTATAGATGCAACATACCACCACAACTCCTACACTCAATGCTCTGACTGATTAAGGCAAATGTGCCAAATGTGGTCAGCACCACTCTGTCTACCTGCGACTCCACTTTCAAAGAACAATATGCCTGCAGCCCTATGTCCCTTTGTTCCACAACACTCCCAAGGACTTTACCATTAAGTGTATAATTTCTGCCCTGATTTGCCTTCGCAAACTGCAAAACGTCGTATTTATCTAAATTAAACTTCATCTGTCACTCCTTGTACCTTTGTCCCATCTATTTGTGGTCTCGTTGTATTCTGAGATAATCTACTACACCACCTTTCTGATGTAATCTGTAAACCTACTAACTATGGCCTCAATATTCACATCCAAATCCTTTACATAAATGATGAAATGCAGTGAAGTCAGTACTGATTCTTACAGCACACTGCTGCTCACATGCCTCCAGTCTGAAAAATATCCCTCTTCCTTCAAGCCAATTGTGACTAGCTTCTTCTGTATCCCACGTGACTGAAACTTACTAATCTGTCTACCAATCAGGATGAAATACTAGCTATGAAGAGAGTCTGAGTAGGTTAGGTTTATTTTCACTCGAAAAAAGGAGATTGAGGGGGGACGTGATTGAGATTTACAAATTCATGAAGGGTATAGACAGGGTGGGTAGAGACAAGCTTTTTCCCAGGGTGAAGGATTCAATACCGAGAGGTCGTGCTTTCAAAGTGAGGGGTGGAAAGTTTAAGGGGGATTACACACGGTAAGTACTTCACACAGAGGGTGGTGGGCGTTTGGAACGCGTTGCTAGCAGAGATGGTAGAGCAGGCACGGCAGATTAATTTCAGATGCGTCTGGACAGAAGATGAATAGGTGGGGAGCAGAGGGATGCAGATGCTTAGGAATTGACCGACAGATTTAGACAGTACATTTGGATCGGCTCAGGCTTGGAGGGCGAAGGGCCTGTTCCTGGGCTGTAAATTTTCTTTGCTCTTTGTTCTTTAAATGAACACCTTGCTGAAGTCCATATAGACAATGTCTACCAAACTGCCTTCACCAATCTTCTTTGTCACCTCAACATAAAACTCAACCAAATTAATGAGACATGATTTCCCATGCAGAAAGCCACATTGTCTACCCTGACCAGCCCTTGCCTTCCCAAATGTATTTAAATCCTGTCCCTCAGAATCCCCTCCAACAACTTACACACCACTGACATCAGGCTCACCTGATAGTTCCCCAGCTTTTTGGGTCACTGTTTCCTTTCCAGTCCCACTCCTTCACTGCTCACAACAAATGTTAAATGTGACCAGGTTGGTGATATGGCCGATGATATCGGTCTCAGACTGGGTCAAGGTCAGTTTTAGGAACAAGTCAGGCTAGTATCTTTAATCTGCTAAACTAGCATGTTTATGATCCAGAGCAATGTTTCTCAAACTATGATGGAAAGATGAATGGCAAATTGTTTGGGTATTGCAAATATATAATCAATATTTCCCTTTCCAAAAACACTAAAACACACACACACAGAGACACACACACAGACACACACACACACACACACACACGCACTCTCTGCAATTTTGACTTGAAAAAACTTTGCCCAGTTATTTTTGGAACTCATGACAAAAGGAAAAAATGCGAAATTTTCCAAACCGTTGTTCTGTTTCTGAAGGTATTGTATTCACATTTCTACTAGCAATGGGATTTCATCCTGGGAGAGCTGGATTTGGCTGGATTCCCTTTGCTTTAGGCAGTGAGTAGATTCCAATGAATTCGGATTAGGGGTCACCCAAAGGGTAGCACGGTGGTTAGCACTGCTGCCTCAAAGCAGCAGGGGCTTGGTTCGATTCCAGCATTGGATGACTGTCTATGTGGAGTTTGCACATTCTCCACTTGTCTGTGTGAGCTTCTAATAGGTGATCGAGTTTCCTACCACAGCTCAAACTGTGTAGGTTAGGTAGATTGGTCATGTTAAATTGTCTGTAGTGTTCAGAGGTTTCAAGGTTAGGTGCATTAGTCAGGGGTAAATATAGGAGAATGGGTTGCGAATGTTGGTATGGACTTGTTGGGTCGAAGGGCCTGTTTCAACACTGCAGCGATTGTATAAAAATAAGAAAGGTAACGATGACTGTAGAGCTTTTTTTTAGCTTGCACACATTGCTGTAATGAGGAACAATGAAGGAGAGAGAGTGCAATAGGCCATTCCTTCTCAGGCAGGTTACATATTCTCCCCCTCTGAGCTGCATCACACAGTAATGTCATCCTCTCCCAAACTGGACCATGTGAGGTCTCCTTGTACATTGTCCAAACTATGTCTCCATCACATTCCCTGTTCCATGCAGGTGCATCATTGCTGCTGTCATAGACAGAGCCAAACCCTTAGCAGAAAATGGTCTTGGTCGATTTGAAGTATGTTTACATGGCCCTGCGTCATTAATAAATAAAATGTTTAATGTATTCAGAATACCTGTGTTAAGCTGAATGCACTTTTTAAAGAAATACAGGAATTGCTGGAAAGGCTGGGCAGGTCTGTTAGCATCCAGATGCCTTTTACATGCTGTAGTTGTACCAGCCTCCGCCATTTCCTCTGGCAGCTCATTCCATGCACACACCACCCTCTGTGTGAAAAGGTGCCCCTTAGGCCTCATCAACACCTTTCCCCTCACACTTTCAACCAATGCCCTCTTGTTTTGGATGCCACTAACCTGGGGAAAAAACCCTGACTACTCACCCTACCCATGAACATTCTGATTTTATAAACCTTTACTGCTGCGAAATGTGACTTCAATCAACACGAATGGCTGTACTTTCATTCATCCTGGGCCTAAATTCTGAAATGCCATACTGACACCTCTTCCTTCTCCATCAAGTCACAATTCTAAATCCATTTTAATCAGTTTGTTCAGATGTGTTATGAAACACTTCTGTGGGCTTTACACCGAGACCTTTGTGCCTGGAGGTAGGGATACTAGCATCACTCAGCAATACCCATAAAGCTGTAACAGTATTCTCCTGTGTGTTTATTTATCAAACTGACCTGACATGCTGTGCCAAACCTCTGAAACAGGCAGGAATTGAATCCCGACCTTCTATTCAAGAGCAAGGAACACTACCACACAAGTTCAGGAATTGGAATCAAATCCAGAGCTCTGGCTCAGAGGCAGGGACACTACCCACTACACTACTATACCCAGATTTTGGGTCATATTTTAAGGGCCAGTTTTCAGCTCGGTGTGGATTTATTATAATCAGGATCCCATTACTGAACGACACAAAACACTTTGTATTGTTAAACAAATGCAAGATATTTGTCTCAACTGTAAGATATAAAGTGTACGTGCTGTGCCATCGAAATTAACTATGAATATTTTTAATCGCTATTATCTGTAGTCGACAATATTAGGGAAATAAATCCTGCAGGCACACTCTGCACAATGAAGGGTCTCAAATGGATATTTATTACTGAACACCAGAGATGAAGAAAGAGCATACTTTCTGGCCCCAAAGCCCGATCAGTATTAACAACTTTCACGTGTGACTGCCTTCTTCCTAAAACCATGAAATAATACCAGGCCGCTGATTACTGTCCAGCCTCTCCTCCCCACTGACTGTGTCTGCAATCTGCCCCTCCTCCCCCTAACCATACAAGGCAACCCAAGCTCAGGTCTTTGTGAAAATCAAGGCTGGAGTGTGCAGGCCTCCTGGAGAGGGATGGGCATTTTAAAATTGAAATGGGATGGTGAGGTGGTAGTAATATCACACACTGGGCTGAAAGGTGGCAGATGGAGTTTAGTTTGGATTAATACGAGGTATTGGATTTGGTAAATCAAACAAGAGCAGGACCTGCAATTAAAAGCAGGGCCTTTGGCAGTGTTGGAGAACAGAGACCTAGGCCGTCAGGTATAATTCTTTAAAATTTCCATCACATACAGAGAGTGTGGTTAAGAAGGTGTTTAACACACGTCTTCATTGGTCAGACCTTTGAGTATCGGAATTGGGATGTCAATGTTGAGGTTGTACAGGACATTGGTGAGATCTCTTCTGGAATACGTTATCCAATCTGGTCATCTTGCCCTCTGTGTGAAAAAGCTGCCCCTTAGGTCACTTTTAAATGTTTCACCTCTCACCTTAAACCTATGCCCTCGAGTTTTGGTCTCCCCGACCCTTCGAAAATACTTTGACTATTCACCCAGATATTATTGACCTTGATATTATTAAGCTGGAGAGGATTGAGAACAGATTATGTTGCTGGGAAATGGAGGGAGTGAGCTATATGGAGAGACTGGATAGGCTGGGGCCTTTTTCACTGGAGAGGATGAGATTAAGAGGCAACTTCACAGAAGTTTACAAAATCATGAGGGGTACAGATAAGCTGAAGGGCTGATGTCTTTTCTCCAGAGTTGGGGATTCAAAACTGAGGGATATTTTAAGTTGCGAGGAAAAAAAGATATACAAAAGTCATGAGAGGTCATTATGTTAGACAGAAGCTGGCTTGTGTGTGGAAAGAACTTCCAGAGGAAATGGTGGAAGCAGGGACAGTTACAACGTTTAAAGGACATTTAGATCAGTCCATGGATCAGACATCAGTTTGGATGGTGCTGTGAGCAGCTGCCCTCTCCCTCCCCATCTCTGAATGAATCCCTGTTGGTTTTCACCCTCTGCCAATATCTGTGCAATGGCATGGGGAGGCCAGTAGAGGGTGGCATTGCATCTCTTTAAACACCACAGAGACTGCCAGACCTGCCACACACAGATACACTGACAGGAATTGTTAGGGCACGGCGTGAAGCTCACCTGGTAATTTAAATTAAACACAAAGAAATGCTCAATTCACCTCATACACTGTTAAAATATGAATGACAGAGAACTCCCAAATTCCACTGTTTAGATGAAAACATCAATTTATGTTTTAGCTCTGCAAGTGAACATTTTACATCAACTATTCTCAACTCTGGGACTCCCAATCTTTTCACTGCTTATTACCCGGCTCCAGCTCATATCACAGGTGCTTGTAAGCTCTCAGTTCAGGACAGCATTCCCTCTCTCTTGAAAGTACAGTGCACACTTTCAACTCCATCCCATTATAACCTGATGAATATCGATAAGTGGGACCTATCCGGATTTCTCTTGCACTGTGGTTTGTTAATATTTCATTGAATCCATCAGTACTTGTGTTGCTCCATTGACAGTATGTCATTATTCGACTCCGTCCATGGGAATATGGCAGATTTCACTTGCTCACACTCGTGTATGTGGGGCAGGATTGCAGTTGTTTCATTGGGACTGTGACACAATGACAATCTCAATGTTTGTAGATAACACCAAACCTGGAAGAACTGTAAAGTCTATGGACGACAGTGTGGAACTCTAACAGGGCAATCACACGTTGGTGTAGTGTTCAGGTATAAAGCAGATGTGGATCAATGCAGAGCGGTGTGAGGTGAAACACTTTGGTAGGAAAGATAAATAAAGACAGTTGAAAATAGGCCGTACCGTTATAAAGGGGCTGCAGGAGCAGAGAGCCCTGGGTGTATATGAGCACAGATTATTGAAGATATCAGGACAAGTGGGGAGAGCAGTAACTATCACAGATTAGTTTCAGTGTCTGAGCTCTTTACAGGGGGAGGTGTAGGAAGGAGCATCGGTGTTCCCTTCCTGGGAGGTGGTGGTGACGATGTGTTGTGAGCCCACCCTCCTGCCACCGAAAGTTGTGCCGGGGAGAAACGGAGCTGCCAGTGGGTTTAAAGTGAGAATTGCCCTTCACTGAACATTGCTCCTTACTCGGTCCGTGGGACGTGGATGTTTCAGAATCTCCACACGAGGCGTCCCGGTCCCCTCCAGCTCATACCAGGGTACCCCCAACATGGCAAGGGGGTGGGGTCGGACCGGATATCGGGCACTCCACCACCCGGCTTGTCCTTTCTGTCCTATTCCACGCTGTTTCTCCTGGAATGGGAGAAAGGGAGGGAGGGAGGGTGGGAGTGTGCGACCCTGCAGTTAGTTCTGGTGCAGGTTAGGGATATAGGGAGGGGTTCGAGGGAGTCAGTATACAGTGGTGTATCCATGCAGTGTTATTGTTGAGGAGGGGTGGGGTAAAGTGGAGGGAAAAGAGAGAGAGACAGACAGACAGAGACAGAGAGAGACAGAGACAGAGACAGAGACAGAGTGGGAGAGAGAGAGTGCAGGGAAGGTTATTGATGCTTGTCCTGTATTGCTGGACATTTCCTCAGACCGCAGATACTGCACTGAGCTGGCTGTTGAGCTCAGACCATGCTTGATGGGGCTGGTGGTGTGGCCCCCTCTAGGAAGAGAATGGAAACCTCTGTACTAGCCAATCCACCAGGGCCTCCGTGCCCCTGTTGACAAGCCATGGTGTGATTCCCCCTTATCTGCCATGCTCGGGGTAAACTGCGCAGGGCAGCTCCGAACGGAGAGAGCTCAAACATTGGCTTGTTAAAGATGACACCCGTGCCAGGGATCACGGAATATCCAGGGGCATCCGGGCGATGGTGAGTACCTCCAGCCATGATGGGTGGGAGAATAGGGCTGGTATTGAATGAGAGGGACACCATGGGATGGGCTGGGTAGTTAATCAGGTGAATTAGATAAAATAGAACCAGAAAACAAGCTCAGCCTTATGCGGACAATCCCTCTGTCACACTCAAGGAAAATCAAACAAAGATAAATTATTGTTAGAATCTGCCCAATGAGTCATAGATTCTGTTGAAACTAATTGGAGTTACAAAGATGCAGAACAAATGCTCATCTGACTTCAAACCAATATCTCTTTTTCCCATCTTTCCTGGGAAGACAGTCTCATGTTACAGGATGCGATCGAAGTGTCTACATTTCAGCATTCTGAAACCTGGGAACACATCCTTCCATGACACTGTTTCTCAGTCTCCCCCACTCCGTCCATTTCCCAAACCCCTCTCATGTGCTGATATTTAAAGAGATACCCCACCAACTCCCTCTGGCAGTGATGTTCACACCCAAAGCACCCCCTTGTCATGGCACAGTGGAGATATGGAGCTGTAAAATGGGTGGGAGCTGTGCACCCCTGTCACTTCAAGCATGGGCTGCATGTATCCCCACGCTGGACAGAGATGTTACTGAGCAATGCACGAGGGTGATGGACACAGTCCTACATGCTGGGCGGGGGGGGGGGGGGGGGTAACTGCTCCTGGGTTACAGATTAATGCACTGGGGTGGTGTACACAGTCCTACATGCTGGGAGGGTAACTGCTCCTGCGTTACAGATCAATGCACTGGGATGGTGTGCACAGTCCTACATGCTGGGAGAGTAACTGCTCCTGGTTAACAGATCAAAGTACTGGGGTGGTGTACACAGTCCTACATGCTGGGGGGGTAACTACTCCTGGTTTACAGATCAATGTACTGGGGATGGGGACACAGTCCTACATGCTGGGAGGGTAACTGCTCCTGGTTTACAGATCAATGCACTGGGGTTCTGTACACAGTCCTACATGCTGGGAGGGGAACTGCTCCTGCTTTACAGATCAATGCACTGGGGTAGTGTACACAGTCCTACATGCTGGGAGGGTAACTGCTCGTCGTTTACAGATCAATGTACTGGGGTGGTGTACACAGTCCGACATGCTGGGAGGGTAACTGCTCCTGGTTTACAGATCAATGTACTGGGGTGGTGTACACAGTCCTACATGCTGGGAGCGTAACTGCTCCTGGTTTACAAATCAATGTACTGGGATGGTGTACATAGTCCTACATGCTGGGAGTGTAACTGCTCCTGGTTACAGATCAAGGCACTGGGGTGGGGTACACAGTCCTACATGCTGGGAGGGTAACTGCTCCTCGTTTACAGATCAATGTACTGGGGTGGTGTACACAGTCCGACATGCTGGGAGGAAAACTGCTCCTGGTTTACAGATCAGTGTACTGGGGTGGTGTACACAGTCCTACATGCTGGGAGCGTAACTGCTCCTGGTTTACAAATCAATGTACTGGGGTGGTGTACACAGTCCTACATGCTGGGAGTGTAGCTGCTCCTGGTTTACAGATCAAGGCACTGGGGTGGGGTACACAGTCCTACATGCTGGGAGGGTTACTGCTCCTGGGTTACAGATCAATGAAATGGGATTGGGTACACAGTCCTACATGCTGGGAGGTTAACTGCTCCTGGTTTACAGATCAATGCACTGGGGTGGGGTACACAGTCCTACATGCTGGGAGGGTTACTGCTCCTCGGTAACAGATCAATGCACTGGCGTATTGTACACAGTCCTACATGCTGGGAGTGTAACGGCTCCTGATTTACTGATCAATGCACTGGAGATGTGTACCCAGTCCTACATGCTGGGAGGGCAACTGCTCCTGGTTTACAGATCAATGCACTCGGCTGGGGTACACAGTCCTACATGCTGGGAGGGCAACTGCTCCTGGGTTACAGATCAATGAACTGGGATTGGGTACACAGTCCTACATGGTGGGAGGGTAACTGCTCCGGCATTACAGATTAATGCTCTGGGCTGGTGTGCACAATCCTACATGCTGGGAGGTAACTGCTCCTGATTCACAGATCATAGCACTGGAGTGGTGTACACAGTCCTATATACGGGGATGGTACCTGCTCCAGGGTTATTTATTGATTGACTGGGGTAGTGTACACAGTTCTACATGCTGGGAGGGTAACTGCTCCTGGGTAACAGATCAATGCACTGGCGTATTGTACACAGTCCTACATGCTGGGAGTGTAACTGCTCCTGATTTACTGATCAATGCACTGGAGTTGTGTACCCAGTCCAACATGCTGGGAGTGTAACTGCTCCTGGTTTACAGATCAATGCACTGGAGTGGTGTACACAGACCTACATGCGGGGAGGGCAACTGCTCCTGGTTTACATTTCAATGTACTGGGATGGGGTACACAGTCCTACATGCTGGGAGGGTAACTGCTCCTGGTTTGCAGATCAATGCACTGGGGTTCGGTACACAGTCCTACATGCTGGGAGGGTAACTGCTCCTGGTTTACTGATCAATGCACTGGGGTGGAGTACACAGTCCTACATGCTGGGAGGGTAACTGCTCCAGGTTTACAGATCAATGCACTGGGGTTGTGTACACAGTCCTACATGCTGTGAGGGTAACTGCTCCTGGTTTACAGATCAATGTACTGGGGTGGTGTACACAGTCCTACTTACTGGGAGTGTAACTGCTCCTGGTTTACTGATCAATGCACTGGGGTGGAGTACACAGTCCTACATGCTGGGAGGGTAACTGCTCCAGGTTTAGAGATCAATGCACTGGGGTTGTGTACACAGTCCTACATGCTGTGAGGGTAACTGCTCCTGGTTTACAGATCAATGTACTGGGGTGGTGTACACAGTCCTACTTACTGGGAGTGTAACTGCTTCTGGTTTACAGATCAATGCACTGGGGTGGAGTACACATTCCTACATGCTGGCATGGTACCTGCTCCTGGGTTATAGATTAATTCACTGTGGTAGTGTACACATTCCTACATGCTGGGAGGGTAACTGCTCCTGGGTTATAGATCAATGCACTGGGATGGTGTACATAGTCCTACATGCTGGGAATGTAAATGCTCCTCGTTTACAGATCGATTAACTGGGGTGGTGTACACAGTCCTTCATGCTGGGAGTGTAACTGCTCCTGGGTTACAGATCAATGCACTGGGGTGGGGTACACAGTCCTTCATGCTGGGAGTGTAACTGCTCCTGGGTTACAGATCAATGCACTGGGGTGGGGTACACAGTCCTACATGCTGGGAGGGTAACTGCGTCTGGTTTACAGATCCATGTACTGGGGTGGTGTACACAGTCCTACATGCTGGGAGGGTAACTGCTCCTGGTTTGCAGATCAATGCACTGGGGTGGTGTACACAGTCCTCCATGCTGGGAGGGTAACTGCTCCTGGGTTACAGATCAATTCACTGGGGTGGTGTACAAAGTCCTATATGCTGGGATGGTAACTGCTCCTGGGTTACAGATCAATGCACTGGGGTGGTGCACACAGTCCTCCACGCTGGGAGTGAAACAGCTCCTGGTCTGCACATCAATGCCCTGGGGTGGTGTACACAGTCCTACATGCTGGGAGGGCAACTGCTCCTGGTTTACAGATCAATGTACTGGGGTGGAGTACACAGTCCTGCATGCTGGGGTTATATCTGCTCCTGGTTGACAGTTCAATGCACTGGGGTTTAGTACACAGTCCTACATGCTGGGAGTGGAACTGAGCCTGGATTACAGACCATTGCACTGGGGTGGGGTACACAGTCCTACATGCTGGGAGGGCAACTGCTCCTGGTTTACAGATCAATGTACTGGGGTGGTGTACACAGTCCTACATGCTGGGAGGGCAACTGCTCCTGGTTTACAGATCAATGTACTGGGGTGGAGTACACAGTCCTACATGCTGGGGTTGTATCTGCTCCTGGTTGACAGTTCAATGCACTGGGGTTTAGTACACAGTCCTACATGCTGGGAGTGGAACTGAGCCTGGATTACAGATCAATGCACTGGGGTGGGGTACACAGTCCTACATTCTGGGAGGGTAACTGCTCCTGGTTTACATATCAATGTACTGGGATGGGGTACACAGTCCCACATGCTGGGACGGTAACTGCTCCTGGTTTACAGATCAATGCACTGGGGTGGTGTACACAGTCCTTCATGCTGGGAGTGTAACTGCTCCTGGTTGACAGTTCAATGCACTGGGGTTTAGTACACAGTCCTACATGCTGGGAGTGGAACTGAGCCTGGATTACAGATCAATGCACTGGGGTGGGGTACACAGTCCTACATTCTGGGAGGGTAACTGCTCCTGGTTTACATATCAATGTACTGGGATGGGGTACACAGTCCCACATGCTGGGACGGTAACTGCTCCTGGTTTACAGATCAATGCACTGGGGTGGTGTACACAGTCCTTCATGCTGGGAGTGTAACTGCTCCTGGTTTACAGATCAATGCACTGGGGTAGTGTACACAGTCCTACATGCTGGCAGGGTAACTGCTCTTGGTTTACAGATTAATTTACGGGTGATCACTGCACAGATCGCTGTGCTGGGCAGACTATCTCGTTGCGGTTTATAGACAATGCAATGATGTGGATTCTGTAGCTCATTCTGCTGGATGGATATTTGTTTCAGGTTATCACATTCGTGCCCTGCTGTGGTCTGCACAGCTCCCTGTCCTATACAGATATTGAGTCCGGTTTATAGATCAATGCACTGCTGTGGTCTGCACAGCTCCCCGTGCTGGACAGATATCTCGTCCGGGTTTATAGATCAATGCACTGCTGTGGTCGACACAGCACCCTATCCTGGACAGATATCGAATCCGGGTTTATATATCAACGCACTACTGTGGTCTGCACAGCCCCCCGTGCTGGACAGATATCTTGTCCGTCTTTATATATCAATGCACTGCTGTGGTCTGCACAGCTCCCCTTCCTGGACAGATATCTAGTCCGGGTTTATAGATTAATGCACTGCTATGGTCTGCACAGCTCCCTGTCCTGGACAGATATCTAGTCCGTGTTTATATATCAATACACTGCTGTGGTCTGCTCAGCTCCCTGTCCTGAACAGATATCTAGTCCTGGTTTATAAGTCAATGCAATGCTGTGGTCTGAACAGCTATCCGCCCTGGACAGATATCTAGTCCGAGTTTATAGATCAATGCACTGCTGTGGTCTGCACGGCTCCCGGTGCTGGACAGATATCTAGCCCGGGTTTATAGATCAATGCACTGCAGGGGTCTGCACAGCTCCCCATCCTGGACAGATGTCTCGTCCAGGTTTATAGATCAATAAACTGCTGTGAAATGCACAGCTCCCCGCACTGGACAGATATTCAGTCCGTGGTTATAGGTCAATGCACAGCTGTGGTATGCAGAGCTCCCCGTGCTGAACAGATATCTAGTCAGGGTTTATAGATCAATGCACTGTTGTGGTCTGCACAGCTCCCCGTCCTGGACAGATATCTAGTCAGGGTTTATAGATCAATGCACTGTTGTGGTCTGCACAGCTCCCCGTCCTGGACAGATATCTAGTCTGGGTTTATAGATCAATGCACAGCTGTGGTCTGCTCAGCTCCCTGTCATGGACAGATATCTAGTCCGGGGTTATAGATCAATGCACTGCTGTGGTCTGCACAGCTCCCCGTCCTGGACAGATATCTAGTCTGGGTTTATAGATCAATGCACTGCTGTGGTCTGCACAGCTCCCCGTCCTGGACAGATATCTCGTCTGGGTTTAAAGGTCAATGCACTGCTGTGGTCTGCACAGCTCCCCGTCCTGGACCGATATCTAGTCCGGGTTTATAGATCAATGCACTGCTGTGGTCTCCACAGCTAGCCGTGCTGGACAGATATCTAGTCCGGGTTTATATATCAATGCACTGCTGTGGTCTGCACAGCTCCCCATCCTGGACAGATATCTAGTCCGGGTTGAGAGATCAATACACTGCTGTGGATTGCACAGCTCACCATCCTGGAAAGATATCTAGTCCGGGGTTATAGATCAATGCACTGCTGTGGATTGCACAGCTCCCCGTCCTGGGCAGATATCTAGACTGTGTTTATCGATCAATGCACTGCTGTGGTCTGCACAGCTCCCCGTGCTGGACTGTTATCTAATCCGGATTTATATATGAATGCACTGCTGTGATCTGCACAGCTCCCTGTCCAGGACAGTTTTCTAGTCCGGGTTTATAGATCAATGCACTGTTGTGGTTTGCACAGCTCCCCGTCCTGGACACACATCTAATCCGGGTTTATAGATCAATGCACTGCTGTGGTCTGCACAGATCCCCGTGCTTGTCAGATATCTAGTCTGGGTTTATAGATCAATGCACTGCTGTGGTCTGCACAGCTCCACATGCTGGACAGATATCTAGTCCGGGTTTATATATCAATGCAGTGCTGTGGTATGGACAGCTCCCCGTCCTGGACAGATATCTAGACTGGGTTTATAGTTCAATGCACTGCTGTGGTCTGCACAGCTCCCTGTCCTGGGCACATATCTCGTCCGGGTTTATAGATCAATGCACTGTTGTGGTTTGCACAGCTCCCCGTCCTGAACACACATCTAATCCAGGTTTATAGATCAATGCACTGCTGTGGTCATACAGATCCCCGTGCTTGTCAGATATCTAGTCTGGGTTTATAGATCAATGCACTGCTGTGGTCTGCACAGCTCCCCATGCTGGACAGATATCTAGTTCGCGGTTATAGATCCATGCAGTACTGTGGTCTGCACAGCTCCCTGTCCTTGGCACATATCGAGTCTGGGTTTATATGTCAATGCACTGCTATGGTCTGCGCAGCTGCCCGTGCTGGACAGAATATCTAATCCGTGTTTATATATCAATGCACTGCTGTGGACTACTCAGCTCTCGGTGCTGGACAGATATCTCGTCCGGGGTTATATATCAATGCCCTGATCTGATCTGTGCATTTTTCCCCTCTTGACAGATTGCTGGATTGTATTGACCAGTATAATGTTTAAATCTGGATCAATTGCTGGGTTGTACTGAGCAGAACACTGGCCTGGTCTACACAGTGTTCCACGGTGAACAGATATCTCCTCTGGGTGTATGGTGTCTGTGCTGGTTCTGTGAGGTGGATTGAGTACGTGCTATATCTATCCATTTCAGCTGATATGGCAATGCCTTTAGTTCCCATTCCTGAGATTGGACCCTCCGTCTCTCATCCCATTAATGTTACAGTGGGTCCAGGCACAGTACGTCATGTTGGTGGGGTGGGGAGGGGGAAAAGGTGATGGAAAGGTCAAGGGGTTCCCCGAAAGGTGATGGACAGGTCAAGGGGTTACCCGGAATGTTCTGTCCCCGATATTCTATAACTGCCATTCCCCGGAACGTTCTGTCCCCGATATTCTATAACTGCCATTCCCCGGAACGTTCTGTTCCCGACATTCTATAACTGACGTTCCCCGGAACGTTCTGTCCCCGACATTATATAACTGACATTCCCCGGAACGTTCTGTCCCTGACATTGTTTGTGAACGGCCAGACGTTAGTGAATTGAACAAATGATAAGATCCCGAGGGAAGAGATCCCGTTCCAGGGAGTAGGAGACACTGTTCCGAAGTCCCCTCAAGCAGTTAAAGGGGGGAATACGTTTTCCCTGTGTTTACATTTCTTCACGACATAGGATCGACCACAATTTAGACCAAAATACAGAAATTCCCAAACTCCGTTTGTCTTCAGGAAACTGGGAGAGAATCCTTCAGGACAGTAACGTTTCCACCCTCCGTATTAAGAACTGGGAAGGAGTGACCTGTGTCTGCTCTCGAGGGATCGAGTGTGTAGGAATGTTCTAGAACCCATCTGTCCTTATGGATGCGTCTCTGTGTGTTTGGGGATGGAGGGTTTCTTGTGGTTTATGTCACATTTTTGTCAGTAATTCCGACCATCCCATTTGTTATTCCAGCTCCAATTATTTTAATAAATCCTTGAATACAGGGACACATTTGAAAATCTCACGAGGTCCCCAATCAAACGGGTCCCTTTGCCTCCAGGCTGATGGATAATGGGTTTATTTTCCTTCCTCACAGTTAACGTAGTGACCATCTACGTCCTGCTTTATAAAGATTGTGGATTGTCTCAATGTGTCAGACGTTACCTGGGGGCCATGGCAGCGGCGGATCTCCTGGTCATTATCCTCGACTTGATCCTGAGACACATTCCCATTGTTTATCGGGAACAGTTTTACTTCCTGAAGAACTCCGTCCCCGTGTGTAATATCCACGCCGTCCTGCTTTATGCAGCCACTGACTGCTCTGTCTGGTTCACCATCACATTCACCTTTGATCGGTTTGTGGCCATTTGTTGCCAGAAGCTGAAAAGTAAATATTGCAGTGAGAAAACGGCAGCTGTGGTTCTGGGAGCAGTGACTGTGCTGAGCTGTTTAAAGAACATTTTTTGGTATTTTATGCTCACGGCTCAGTATGTGCTAATGAACACCCCCTGGTTTTGTGAGGTAACAGACGCTGTTCGACTCTCCATTGTCTGGGTCGCAATCGAGTTCCTCCACCACATTCTAACCCCGTGTGTCCCATTTCTCCTGATTCTGCTGCTCAATGTTCTCACCGTCAGACACATTTTAGTGACCAGCAGAGCCCGCAGGAGACTCCGCGCTCACACCAATGGGGACGCTCAGTCTGACACTGAAATGAGAAACCGAAAAAAATCCATCATTTTACTGTTTGTGATCTCGGCCAATTTCATCCTGTTATGGTCAATGTTAACGCTGTATTCTATATGGTACCGGATGTGGTTTTTTGGGTATTACTCTATGTTTCTCCATAACGTTGTGCGGGAATTGGGCTTCATGCTGCAGCTCCTCAGTTGCTGCACAAACACCGCGATTTATGCCGTGACCCAGACTATGTTCAGGCAGCAGCTGAAGAATGTGTTGAAATATCCCTTCACCCAAATCCATCCATCCATCAAATTCCCTCATTAACCAATCCATCTGGGATTTTCTCATTTCAGTTCAATGTTTCAGCGATGGTGCAGCCTGTCGCTATGGTCACAGACTGAGGATAGTGCTGGTTTGTCCATCCTTATTCCACAGGGGGGTTACAGGGAAACATTTCAATGTTTCTCACAACTCAGGGGCCGATGAGAAAAGGCACCATCCCACTGACTGTATCCATCACTTCCATTTGCAAACAATAAAAATGTTGATTAAAGCGTGCCGAGCAGCAGAGTGACCGATGTTGTTGTGTGTCTTTGTGTTGGAGAAGCTGAGCTGGAGATAGACAAACTCAGCCCCAAGTCCTGGTCCTCAGGGAAGAGGAGGGCACCGCGCCCTGAGCTCAGGACCTGGGTTTAACTCCCTCTGTTTCCACCCCCCCAGTCCAACCTGGCCTCCCCATTTCCTCTCCCCCACTCTTCCTCCTTAATTCTCTCCCTCTCTCTCTTCCACCACCTCTCCTCTTCATTCTCCCTCATCCCCCTCTCTCACAACACCCCCAAAACTGGTTTCTCCACCTGCCTCCATTCTTCCCTCTCTTCCTCCCCCTCACTCTCTCTCTCTTGCCGCCTCTGTCTGCCTTCTGCAATTCCATCTCTACCACATTTCCCCCCCCCCCCCCTCCCATATCCCATCCCCACCATCGCACACGCAGCCTCACCACCAACACCCCAGTCTCGGGTCAGAGGAGAAGGGAAGGACCAGGGAGACAGTGTGTGGCAGATAGACAGGGAGGGAGGGAGAGAGATTCAGCCGAAGAGAAACTGAAGGAGGTTGAGAGAGAGAGAGAGAGTCACCGAGGAAGTGGGATTGAGAGTGGGAGAAGGTGGAGAGAGAGTGAGGGGCAGGGAGAGAGAGGGGCAAGAGAGAGATAGGGTGAGGAAAAGAAAGAGAGATACACGGGAGGAGATAATGAGAGTAATGGTTGCGAGAGAGAGTGGGTGAGAGAAAGTGTGATAGTGAGAGAGGGGTGAGGGAGGGGGCAAGAGAGAAAGGGAGAGAGAGAGAGACGGGACGGATGAGAGACAGAGCGAGGGCGTGAGAGAGAAATGGTGAGAGAGAGCAAGGGCATGAAGGAGACGGGAGTGTGTGGGGGGTGGTCCAGAGAGAGGAGGGCAGGAGAGAGAGAGAGAGAGGGTGAAAGCGAGTGTGAGGGGCAAGAGAGGACGAGACAGAGAGAGAGAGGGAGGGAGGGAGGAAATGGGTGAGAGAGAGGGAGAGAGTGAGCAAGGGAAAGATAGAAGGGTGTGTGAGAGAGAGAGACGGGCGAGAGAGAGCGACAGGGAGGGGGTGGCAGAGGAAAAGAGGTTGCGAGAGCGAGAGAGAGGGGATGAGAGAGCGGGAATGAGGGAGAGAGTTTCTGAGAGAGACGGGGGGAGAGTGAGAGAGAGGCGACTAGCGAGTGACAGAGATGAGACTGAGGGGGGCGTGAAAGAGAGATAGAGAGAGACAGAGAGAGTGGGGGTAGAGAGAAACAGGAGGCGGGAATGGGAGAGAGGGTCGAGAGAGACAGAGAGAGAGGGAGAGCGAGAGAGAGAGAGAGAGATGAGAGAGGGCGACGGGGTTGAGAGAGGAAGAGAGGGTGCGAGAGTGAGAGTGAGATGGGATGAGAGCACAAAGGAGGGAGATATGTGTCGAGAGAGAGAGAGGGCAAGAGTGATAGAGGGGAGTGAGAGATGGCGACAGGGAGAGGATGACAGAGAGAGAAGCCATAATGAGAGAAAGAGTCACAGAGAGATGAAGAAAGGAGGTGAGCAAGGGAGAGAGAGTGTGCACGAGAGAGACAGTGAGAGAAAGAGTGGGCGAGAGAGACAGAGGTCAAGATGGAGGGAGAGAGGGGGCAGATACGAGAGAGAGTGCGAGAGAGAGAGGGAGAGAGATGATCGTATGAGAGGGGATTAATAGAGAGAGAGAGAGAATAGGGCGGGATAGAGAGAGAGGGGATGATGTGGGTGAGAGAGGGGACGATGGGCTGAGACTGAGGGGAAGAGAGGGGGAGAGAGAGGGGACGATGGGGGAGAGAGATGGAACAATGGGTGCAGAGGGGGAGAGAGGGAGAGAGAGGGGACAAGAGAGGGGCGAGAGAGGCGAAAGAGAGGTGATGCGAGGGGTGGAAGAGAGGAGACGAGTGGGATAGATAGGGGACACGAGGGGCGAGAAAGGGGACGAGAGAGGGATAGAGAGGGGTGAAATGGAGGGGGCGAGAGAGGGGATAGAAAGTGGAGAGAGGGGGGATGAGAGGAGGAGAGAGAGGGAATGAGAGAGGTGAGAGAGAGGGGAGAGAGAGGTGACGAGAGGAGTGGAGTGAGGGGATGAGAGGGGAGAGAGAGGGGATGATGGGGGAGAGAGGTGATGGGGGAACGAGGGGTTGAGAGGGGGAGAGAGAGGGGACGAGAGAAGGACAGAGAGGGGACGATGGGGGGAGAGAGAGGGGGAGTGAGACGGGGAGAGATTGATGGAGAGAGAGGGGATGAGGGGGGGAGAGAGAGGGGATGAGAGCGAGAGGGGAAGAGAGAGGGTGAGAGATTGAGGAAGAGACAGGGGACAAGAGAGGGAGAGGGGAAGAGAGAGAGAGGGGATGAGAGAGGGAGAGAGAGGGGACGACGGTGGGGGAAGAGAGAGGGAGAGAGAGTGGTCGATGGAGGGAGAGAGAGGGGATGGTAGGGGGAGAGAGGGGACGATGGGATGAGACAGAGTGGATGATGGGTGCAGAGGGGGAGAGAGGGAGAGAGAGAGGACAAGAGAGGGGCGAGAGAGGGGTAAGAGAGGTGACAAGAGGCGTGGAGAGAGAGGTGAGGAGAGGGGGACAGCGGGGAAGACGGGGGGAGAAAGGGGACGAGACAGGGATAGAGAGGGGACGAGGGAGGGAGAGAGAGGGGGGAAATGGAGGGGTTGAGAGAGGGGAAGGGGAGACAAAGGGAACAAGGGAGGGAGAGAGAGGGGAAGAGAGAGAGAGGGGAAGAGATAGAGAGAGAGGGGATGATAGAGGGGGAAGAGAGAGGGAGAGAGAGGGATCGATAGGGGGAGGGAGAGGGGATGATGGGGGAAAGTGAGGCGATGATGGGATGAGACAGAGGGGACGAGAGGGGGAGAGAGAGGGGAAGAGAGAGAGGGGAAGAGAGCGGGAAGAGGGAGGGAGAGAGAGGGGTCAAGGGAGGGAGAGAGGGGAAGAGAGAGAAAGGGGAAGAGCGAGAGAGGTGACGGGGGTGAGAGAGAAGGGACGAGAGGGGGATAGAGAGAGGGGAAGAGAGAGGGTGAGAGAGGGAATGATGGGGTGAAGGTCGAGGGGATGATGGGAGGAGAGAAAGGGGACGATGGGGTGAGACAGAGGGGACGAGAGGGGGAGAGAGAGGGGGCCATGGGGGAGAGAGAGGGAACGATGGGTGCAGAGGGGGAGAGAGGGAGAAAGAGGGGACAATGGGGGAGAGAGGGGAGACAAGAGAGGGGCGAGAGGGGGGAAGAGAGGTGACGAGAGGGGTGGAGAGAGAGGTGAGGAGAGGGGAAGAGCAGGGACGAAAGGAGGGAGAAAGGGGACGAGAGAGGGATAGAGAGGGGACGAGGGAGGGAGAGAGAGGGGGAAATGGAGGGGACGATAGAGGGGAAAGGGGAGAGAGAGGGGACAAGAGAGGGAGAGAGAGGGGAAGAGAGAGGGAGAAAGATGGGAAGAGAGGGAGGGGGACGAGAGAGGGAGAGAGAGGGGGAGAGAGAGGGGACGACGGTGAGGAGAGAGGGGGTTGATGGGGGGAGGGAGAGGGGACGATGGGGGGGGAGAAAGAGGGGACGATGGGGTGAGACAGAGGGGATGAGAGAGGGAGAGAGAGGGGACCATGGGGGAGAGAGGGGGAACGATGGGTTCAGAGGTAGAGAGAGGGGACAATGGGGGAGAGAGAGGGGACAAGAGAGGGACGAGAGAGGGGAAAGAGAGCTGACAAGATGGGTGGAGAGAGAGGTGAGGAGAGGGGGGGAGAGGGGACGAGAGAGGGATAGAGAGGGGACGAGGGAAGGAGAGAGAGGGGGGAATGGGGATGGGCGAGAGAGGGGAGAGAAAGCGGAGAGAGAGGGGATGAGAGGAGGCGAGAGAGGGAACCAGAAGGAGAGAGAGGGGAGAGAGAGGTAACGAGGGCGGTGGAGAGTGAGGGGACGTGAGGGGAGAGAGAGGGGACTATGGGGGGAGAGAGGACGATGGGGGAGCAAGGGGACGAGAGGGAGAGAGAGGGGGGCGATGTGGGGAGAGAGAGAGGACGATGGGGGAGAGAGCGGAGAGAGAGAGAGGTGATGAGAGGAGTGGAGTGAGGGGACGAGAGAAGGAAAGAGAAGGGGAGGGAGAGGGGAGAGAGAGGGAGAGAGAAGGGGCGATGGGGGAGAGAGAAGGGACGAGAGAGGGAGAGAGAGTGGACGATGGGGGAGAGAGGGATAGAGAGGGGACGATGGGGTGAGAGAGAGTGGATGATGGGGGAGAGAGAGAGGGGAAGAGACAGAGAGAGAGAGCTGACCAAAGGGGAGAGAGGGGAGGGAGAGGGAAGGAGAGGGGACGATGGAGGGGAGAGAGAGGGAGACAGAGGGAGAAAGAGGGGACGAATGAGGGAGAGAGTGTGAACGAGAGAGGGAGGGGGAACAATGAGGGATAGAGAGGGGACAAGAGTGGGAGAGAGTGGGGGCAAATGAGGGAGAGGGAGGGGACGAGGGGGAGAGAGAGAGGAGATGAGAGAGGGAGAGAGAGTGGTCGATGGGGGAGAGAGGGAGAGAGAGGGGACGATGGGGGAGAGAGAGAATGGACGATGGGGGGCGATTGAAGAGAGCGGGGAGAGAGAGGGAGAGAGAGGGGATGATGGCGGGAGAGAGAGGGGAAGTGAGAGGAGGGGAGAGGTGATGAGAGGGGGAGCGACGAGACGAGGGGGGGAGAGAGAGGGTAAGACAGATGGGAAAAGAGGGGGAGAGAGAGAGGACGAGGGGGTAGAGAGAGGGGACGAGAGAGGTAGAGAGGGGACGAGAGTGGGGTAAGAGAGGTGAGGGAGAGGGTAGAGAGAGAGAGGGTATGATAGGGGAGAGAGTGTGGATGAGATGGGGGGAACAATGAGGGATAGAGAGGGGACGAGAGTGGCAGAGAGTGGGGGCAAGTGAGGGAGAGGGAGGGGACGAGAGGGGGAGAGAGAGAGGGGATGAGAGAGGGAGAGAGAGGTGATGAGATGGGTGAGCGAGGGGGCGAGGGGGGGAGAAAGAGGGTAAGAGAGATGGGACAAGAGGGAGAGAGGGAGAAGACGAAGGGGTAGAGAGGGGACGTGAGTGGGACAGAGAGGGGAGGGAGAGAGGGGAGAGAGGGAGAGAGAGGGGATGATAGGGGAGAGAGAGGTGACGGGGGTGAGAGAGAAGGGACGAGAGGGGGAGAGAGAGAGGGGAAGAGAGAGGGTGAGAGAGGGAATGATGGGGTGAAGGTAGAGGGGATGATGGGAGGAGAGAGAGGGGACGATGGGGTGAGACAGAGGGGACGAGAGGGGGAGAGAGAGGGGGCCATGGGGTGAGACAGAGGGGACGAGAGGGGGAGAGAGGGGGCCATGGGGGAGGGAGAGGGAACGATGGGTGCAGAGGGGGAGAGAGGGAGAGAGAGGGGACAATGGAGGAGAGAGGGGGGACAAGAGAGGGGCGAGAGGGGGGAAGAGAGGTGACGAGAGGGGTGGAGAGAGAGGTGAGGAGAGGGGGAGAGCACGGACGAAAGGGGACGAGAGAGGGATAGAGAGGGGACGAGGGAGGGAGAGAGAGGGGGAAATGGAGGGGGCGATAGAGGGGAAAGGGGAGAGAGAGGGGACAAGAGAGGGGAAGAGAGAGGGAGAAAGAGGGGAAGAGAGGGAGGGGGACGAGAGAGGGAGAGAGAGGGGGAGAGAGAGGGGACGACGGTCAGGAGAGAGGGGGTTGATGGGGGGGGGGAGAGGGGACGATGGGGGGGAGAAAGAGGGGACGATGGGGTGAGACAGAGGGGACGAGAGAGGGAGAGAGGGGGGACCATGGGGGAGAGAGAGTGAACGATGGGTTCAGAGGCAGAGAATGACGGGACAATGGGGGAGAGAGGGGGCACAAGAAAGGGACGAGAGAGGGGAAAGAGAGGTGACAAGATGGGTGGAGAGAGAGGTGAGGAGGTGGGGGAGAGGGGACGAGAGAGGGATAGAGAGGGGACGAGGGAAGGAGAGAGAGGGGGGAATGGGGATGGGCGAGAGAGGGGAGAGAAAGGGGAGAGAGAGGGGATGAGAGGAGGAGAGAGAGAGAACCAGAGAGGAGAGAGAGGGGAGAGAGAGGTAACGAGAGGGGTGGAGAGTGAGGGGACGTGAGGGGAGAGAGAGGGGACTATGGGGGGAGAGAGGTGATGGGGAGCAAGGGGACGAGAGGGAGAGAGAGGGGGGCGATTTTGGGAGAGAGAGAGGACGATGGGGGGAGAGAGCGGGGAGAGAGAGAGGTGATGAGAGGAGTGGAGTGAGGGGACGATAGAAGGAAAGAGAAGGGGAGGGAGAGGGGAGAGAGAGGGAGAGAGAAGGGGCGATTGGGGGGAGAGAGAAGGAACGAGACAGGGAGAGAGAGTGGACGATGGGGGAGAGAGGGAAGGAGAGAGGGGACGATGGGGTGAGAAAGAGTGGATGATGGGGGAGAGAGAGGGGAAGAGAGAGAGAGAGAGCTGACAATAGGGTAGAGAGGGGAGGGAGAGGGAGGGAGAGGGGACGATGGAGGTGAGAGAGAGGGAGACAGAGGGAGAAAGAGGGGACGAATGAGGGAGAGTGTGAACGGGAGAGGGAGGGGGAACAATGAGGGATAGAGAGGGGACTAGAGTGGGAGAGAGTGGGGGCAAGTGAGGAAGAGGGAGGGGACGAGAGGGGGAGAGAGAGAGGGGATGAGAGAGGGAGAGAGAGGTGATGAGAGGGGTGAGTGAGGGGACGAGGGGGGAGAAGGAGGGTAAGAGAGATGGGACAAGACGGAGAGAGAGAGGACGAAGGGGTAGAGAGGGGACGTGAGTGGGACAGAGAGGGGAGGGAGAGAGGGGAGAGAGGGAGAGAGGGGATGATAGGGGAGAGAGAGGTGACGGGGATGAGAGAGAAGGGACGAGAGGGGGAGAGACAGGGGAGGATAGGGGAGAGGGAGAGAGAGGGGGAGAGAGGGGACGTTGGGGGTGAGACAGGGGACGAGAAAGGGAGAGAGGGGACAATGGAGGAGAGAGATGGAGAGAGACGGAGAGAGAAGGAAGAGAGGGAGAAAGAGGGGACAATGGGGGGAGAGACGGGGACAAGAGGGGGAGAGAGTGGGGATAAGAGAGGGAGAGAGAGGGGACGATGGTAGGCTAGAGAGGGAGAGAGGTGGGCGAGAGCGGGTATGAGAGAGGAAGAGAGAGGGGACGTTTGGGGGGAGAGAGAGGAGACGAGAGTGGGAGAGAGAGAGGGTGACAAGAGAAGGAGAGGGAGGGAAAGAAAGGGGACGATACGGGGAGAGAGAGGTGATGATGGGGGGTGAGAGAGTGAGAGACAGTGGGAGAAAGAGGGGATGAGAGAGAGAGCTAGGGGGGACGAGAGAGAGAGAGAGAGAGAGAGAGAGGACAATGCGGGGGAGAGAGAGGGAGAGAGAGGGAGAGGGGGACGATATGGGGAGAGAGAGTGGATGAGGGAGGGAAAGAGAGGTGACGAGAGGGGAGAGAGAGAGGGGACGAGAGGGTAGAGACAGGGAACGATGGAGGGAGAGAGAGGGATCAAGAGGCGGAGAGAGAGGGGATGAGGGAGGGACAGAGAGGGTACAATGGGGGAGAGAGAGGGGACAAGGGAGGCAGAGAGAGTGAGAGAAAGGGGACGATACAGGGAGAGAGAGGGAGAATGATGGGGGGGCGAGAGAGGGAGAGAGAGGGGGAGAGAGCGGGGATGAGAGAGGGAGAGAGAGGGGACAAGGGAGAGGGGGCCGATGGGGGATAGAGAGGGAATGTGAGGGGAAGAGAAAGGGGATGCGAGAGGGGGGCAACAGAGTGGACGAGAGAGGGGAAGAGAGAGGTAGAGAGAGGGGACGAGAGGGGAGATGAGACAGTGTGAGGGAGAGGGGACAATAAGGGGGAGAAAGGGGGAGCAAGAGAGGGGGAGATGGCGAGAGAGGAGATGAGCAAAAGAGGGAGACAATGACACAGGAAGAGCAAGAGAGAGATAGAGCAAGAGCGAGATAGAGCGACAGACGGGGATAAGTGAGAGAGAGGGGAGAAAGCGACAGAACGTGCAAGTGAGAGCGAAGGGCTGGAGAGAGTGAGGGTGGTGCAGGTGAGAGTGAGAGAGAGTGGGCGAGAGTGAGAAAGGGGGCAGAAGGAGAGAGTGGGCGAGAGTGAGTGAGGGGGCAGAGAGAGTGTGTGGGTGAGAGTCAGAGAGTGGGCGAGGGTGAGAATGGGAGAGAGTGAGAGTGGGCGAGAGAGAGAGAATGGGTGAGAGTGAGAGAGTGGCGAGAGACAGAGAGTGGGAGAGAGAGAGACAGTGGGCGAGAGTGAGAGCGTGGTCGAGAGAGAGTGGGCGAGAGTGAGAGAGTGGGCGAGAGAGAGAGAGTGTGCGAGAGAGAGAGAGTGGGCGCGAGAGAGAGTGGGTGAGAGAGAGATTGGGTGAGAGAGAGAGTGGGCGAGAGAGAGTGGGAGAGAGTGAGAGAGTGGGTGAGAGAGAGTGGGCGAGAGAGAGTGGACGAGAGAGAGGGTGGGCGAGAGAGAGAGAGTGGGCGAGAGAGAGAGTGGGTGAGAGAGAGATTGGGGAGAGAAAGAGAGTGGGCGAGCGAAAGAGTGGGAGAGTGAGAGTGAGAGATTGAAAGAGTGGATGTGAGAGAGTGTGGGCGAGAGAGAGAGAGTGGGCAAGAGGGAGTGGTTGAGAGAGAGTGTGAGCAAGTGAGACTGGGCGAAAGATTGGGTGAGAGAGAGTGGGCGAGTGAGAAAGAGAGTAAATGAGAGAGAGTGGGCGAGAGAGAGAAAGAGTGGGCGACAGAGAGTGGGCGAGACAGAGAGTGTGCGAGGGAGAGAGTGAGTGGGCGAGAGAGAGAGTGGGCGAAATTGAGAGAGTGGGCGAGAGAGAGAGTGGGCGAGAGAGTGAGTGGGCGAGAGAGAGAGTGTTGGCGAGACAGAATGGGTGAGAGTGAGAGAGTGGGCGAGAGAGAGAATGGGTGAGAGTGAGATTGGGCGAGAGTGAGAGAGTAGGCGAGAGAGAGAGTGGGAGAGAGTGAGAGAGTGGGCGAGAGAGAGATTGGGAGAGAGTGAGAGAGTGGGCGAGAGAGAGTGGGCGAGTGAGAGAGTGGGCAAGAGAGAGTGGGCGAGAGTGAGAGAGTGGGCGAGATAGCGCAGGCGAGAGAGACAGTGTTGGCGAGAGAGAGAATGGGTTAGAGTGAGATTGGGCAAGAGTGAGAGAGTGGGCGAGAGAGAGATTGGGAAAGAGTGAGAGAGTGGGCGAGAGAGAGTGGGCGAGAGAGAGTGGGAGAGAGAGTGGGTGAGAGTGTGACTGGGCGCGAGTGAGAGAGTGGGCGAGAGAGAGAGTGGGAGAGAGTGAGAGAGTTGGCGAGAGAGAGTGGACAAGAGAGAGAATGGGCGAGAGAGAGTGAAGGCGAGAGTTAGAGTGGGCGAGAGAAAGAGTGGCGAGCGAAAGAGTGGGAGAGAGAGAGAGTGAGATGTGAAAGAGTGGGTGTAAGAGTGTGGGCGAGAGAGAGAGAGTGGCCAAGAGGGAGTCGTTGAGAGAGAGTGTAGGCAAGTGAGACTGGGCGAAAGATTGCGTGAGAGAGAGTGGGTAAGAGAGAGAATGGGCAAGAGAGAGAGAGTGAGTGAGAGAGAGAGAGTGGGCAAGAGGGAGGGGTTGAGAGAGAGTGTGGGCAAGTGAGACTGGGCGAAAGATTGGGTGAGAGAGAGTGGGCGAGTGAGAAAGAGAGTTAATGAGAGAGAGTGGGCGAGAGAGAAAAAGAGTGGGCGACAGAGAGTGGGCGAGACAGAGAGTGCGCGAGAGAGAGAGTGGGCGAAATTGAGAGAGTGGGCGAGAGAGAGAGTGGGCGAGAGAGTGAGTGGGCGAGAGAGAGAGTGTTGGCGAGAGAGAATGGGTGAGAGTGAGAGAGTGGGCGAGAGAGAGAATGGGTGAGAGTGAGATTGGGCGAGAGTGAGAGAGTAGGCGAGAGAGAGAGTGGCAGAGAGTGAGAGAGTGGGCGAGAGAGAGATTATGAAAGAGTGAGAGAGTGGGCGAGAGAGAGTGAGCGAGAGAGAGAGAGTGGTAGAGAGTGAGAGAGTGGGCAAGAGAGAGTGGGCGAGAGTGAGAGAGTGGGGGAGAGAGAGAGTGTTGGCGAGAGAGAATGGGTGAGAGTGAGAGAGTGGGCGAGAGAGAGAATGGGTGAGAGTGAGATTGGGTGAGAGTGAGAGAGTAGGCGAGAGAGAGAGTGACAGAGAGTGAGAGAGTGGGCGAGAGAGAGAGTGGGCGAGAGAGTGAGTGGGCGAGAGAGAGAGTGTTGGCGAGAGAGAATGGGTGAGAGTGAGAGAGTGGGCGAGAGAGAGAATGGGTGAGTGAGATTGGGCGAGAGTGAGAGAGTAGGCGAGAGAGAGAGTGGCAGAGAGTGAGAGAGTGGGCGAGAGAGAGAGTGGGCGAGAGAGTGAGTGGGCGAGAGAGAGAGTGTTGGCGAGAGAGAATGGGTGAGAGTGAGAGAGTGGGCGAGAGAGAGAATGGTTGAGAGTGAGATTGGGCGAGAGTGAGAGAGTAGGCGAGAGAGAGAGTGGCAGAGAGTGAGAGAGTGGGCGAGAGAGAGATTAGGAAAGAGTGAGAGAGTGGGCGAGAGAGAGTGAGCGAGAGAGAGAGAGTGGTAGAGAGTGAGAGAGTGGGCAAGAGAGAGTGGGCGAGAGTGAGAGAGTGGGCGAGATAGCGCAGGCGAGAGAGAGAATGTTGGCGAGAGAGAGTGGGTGAGAGTGAGAGAGTGGGCGAGACAGAGATTGGGTTAGAGTGAGATTGGGCAAGAGTGAGAGAGTGGGCGAGAGAGAGATTGGGAAAGAGTGAGAGAGTGGGCGAGAGAGAGTGGGCGAGAGAGAGTGGGAGAGAGATGAGTGGGTGAGAGAGTGTGTGGGCGAGAGAGAGTGGGTGAGAGAGTGGGTGAGAGTGTGACTGGGCGCGAGTGAGAGAGTGGGCGAGAGAGAGAGAGAGTGGGAGAGAGTGAGAGAGTTGGCGAGAGAGAGTGGACAAGAGAGAGAATGGGCGAGAGAGAGTGAAGGCGAGAGTTAGAGTGGGCGAGAGAAAGAGTGGGCGAGCGAAAGAGTGGGAGAGAGAGAGAGTGAGATGTGAAAGAGTGGGTGTAGGAGTGTGGGCGAGAGAGAGAGAGTGGCCAAGAGGGAGTCGTTGAGAGAGAGTGAGGGCAAGTGAGACTGGGCGAAAGATTGCGTGAGAGAGAGTGGGTAAGAGAGAGAATGGGCAAGAGAGAGAGAGAGTGAGCGAGAGAGAGAGTGGGAGAGAATGAGAGGGTGGGCGAGAGAGAGAGTGGGAGAGAGTGAGAGAGAGAGTGTGGGCGAGAGAGAGTATGGGTGAGAGAGAGTGGGTGAGAGTGACACAGGGCCAAAGAGAGAGTGGGTGAGAGAGAGTGGGCGAGAGTGTGACTGGGCGAGCGTGAGAGACTGGGCGAGAGAGAGAGTGGGAGAGAGTGAGGGAGTGGGCGACAGTGAGTGGGCGAGAGAGAGAGTGGGAAAGAGTGAGAGAGTGGGCGAGAGAGAGTGGGCGAGAGAGAGTGAGAGAGAGAGAGAGTGGGAGAGAGTGAGAGAGTGGGCGAGAGAGAGAGTGGGAGAGAGAGAGTGTGGGCAAGTGAGACTGGGCGAAAGATTGGGTGAGAGAGAGTGGGCGAGTGAGAAAGAGAGTTAATGAGAGAGAGTGGGCGAGAGAGAGAGTGCGCGAGAGAGAGAGTGGGCGAAATTGAGACAGTGGGCGAGTGAGTGAGTGGGCGAGAGAGTGAGTGGGCGAGAGAGAGAGTGTTGGTGAGAGAGAAACTGGGCGAGTTAGGAGTTGGTGAGAGAGAGAGTGGGAGAGAGACAGAGTGGGCAAGAGAGACAGAGGGGGCGAGAGTCGGTGAGAGAGAGTGGTGAGAGAAAGAGTGGGCGAGAGAGAGAGGGCGAGAGAGAGAGGGCAAGAGAGTGTGGGCAAAGGAGGGTGGGCAAGAGAGAGTGTGGGCGATAGAGAAAGAGTAGGCGAGAGAAAGAGTGGGCGACAGTGAGTGGGTGAGATGAGAGTGAAGGCGAGAGAGAGACTTGGTGCGAGAGTGAGAGGGCAAGAGAGAGAGTGGGCGAGAGTGAGCGCGGGCGATAGAGAGAGTGGGCATTAGAGAGAGTGGGTGAGAGTGAGACAGGGCCAAAGAGAGAGTGGGTGAGAGAGAGTGGGTGGAAGTGTGACTGGGCGAGACTGAGAGAGTAGGCGAGAGAGAGAGTGGGAGAGGGTGACAGAATGGGCGAGAGAGAGTGTTGGCGAGAGTGAGTGGGTGAGAGTGAGACTGGGCGAGAGTGAGAGAGTGGGCGAGAGAGAGAGTGGGAGAGAGTGAGAGAGTGGGCGAGAGAGAGGGGACGAGAGAGAGAATGTGCGAGAGAGAGTGTGGGCGAGAGAGAGAGAGTGGTAGAGAGTGAGAGAGTGGGCGAGAGTGAGAGAGTGGGCGATAGTGAGAGTGTGGGCGAGAGAGTGTAGGCGAGGGAGAGAGGGTTTTCGAGAGAGTGGGTGAGACTGAGAGAGTGGGCGAGAGAGAGAATGGGTGAGAGTGAGATTGGGCGAGAGTGAGAGAGTGGGCGAGAGAGAGATTGGGAAAGAGTGAGAGTGTGGGCGAGAGAGAGAGAGAGTGGTAGAGAGTGAGAGAGTGAGAGAGTGGGAGAGAGTGAGAGAGTGGGCGAGTGAGAGAGTTGGAAAGAGTGAGAGAGTGGATGAGAGAGAGTGGGCGAGATAGAGAGTGGGCGAGAGAGAGAGTGAGAGAGTGGTCGAGACAGAGTATGGGCGAGACACAGAGTGGGCGAGAGTGAGACTGGGCGAGAGTGAGAGAGTGGTCGAGACAGAGAGTGTGCGAGAGCGAGAGTGGGCGAGAGGGAGTGGGCAAGGGAGAGTGTGGGAAAGAGTGAGAGAGTGGGCGAGAGTGAGACTGAGCCAAAGAGAGAGTGGGTGAGAGAGAGTGAGCGAGATTGTGAATGGGCGAGAGTGAGAGAGTGGGCGAGAGAGAGAGTGGGAGAGAGTGAGAGAGTGGGCGAGAGAGTGGACGAGAGAAAGAATGGGCGAGAGAGTGTGGGCGAGAGTGAGACTGGGCGAAAGAGAGAGAGTGTTGGCGAGAGAGAATGGGTGAGAGTGAGATTGGGCGAGAGTGAGAGAGTAGGCGAGAGAGAGAGTGGCAGAGAGTGAGAGACTGGGCGAGAGAGAGATTGGGAAAGAGTGAGAGAGTGGGCGAGAGAGAGAGAGTGGTAGAGAGTGAGAGAGTGGGCAAGAGAGAGTGGGCGAGAGTGAGAGAGTGGGCGAGATAGCGCAGGCGAGAGAGAGAGTGTTGGCGAGAGAGAGTGGGTGAGAGTGAGGGAGTGGGCGAGAGAGAGAGTGGGAGAGAGTGAGATTGGGCAAGAGTGAGAGAGTGGGCGAGAGAGAGTGGGCGAGAGAGAGTGGGAGAGAGATGAGTGGGTGAGAGAGTGTGTGGGCGAGAGAGAGTGGGTGAGAGAGTGGGTGAGAGTGTGACTGGGCGCGAGTGAGAGAGTGGGCGAGAGAGAGAGTGGGAGAGAGTGAGAGAGTTGGCGAGGGAGAGTGGACAAGAGTAGAATGGGCGAGAGAGAGTGAAGGCGAGAGTTAGAGTGGGCGAGAGAAAGAGTGGGCGAGCGAAAGAGTGGGAGAGAGAGAGAGTGAGATGTGAAAGAGTGGGTGGAAGAGTGTGGGCGAGGGAGAGAGAGTGGCCAAGAGGGAGTCGTTGAGAGCGAGTGTGGGCAAGTGAGACTGGGCGAAAGATTGCGTGAGAGAGAGTGGGTAAGACAGAGAATGGGCAAGAGAGAGAGAGTGAGCGAGAGAGAGAGTGGGAGAGAGTGAGAGAGTGGGCGAGAGAGAGAGTGGGAGAGAGTGAGAGAGAGAGTGTGGGCGAGAGAGAGTATGGGAGAGAGAGAGTGGGTGAGAGTGACACTGGGCCAAAGAGAGAGTGGGTGAGAGAGAGTGGGCGAGAGTGTGACTGGGCGAGCGTGAGAGACTGGGCGAGAGAGAGAGTGGGAGAGAGTGAGGGAGTCGGCGAGAGAGAGTGGGCGAGAGAGAGAGTGGGATAGAGTGAGAGAGTGGGCGAGAGAGAGAGTGGGCGAGAGAGAGAGTGGGAGAGAGTGAGAGTGGGTGAGAGTGACACTGAGCCAAAGAGAGAGTGGGTGAGAGAGAGTGGGCGAGAGCGTGACTGGGCGAGAGTGAGAGACTGGGCGAGAGAGAGTGGGAGAGAGTGAGTGTGGGCGAGAGTGAGATTAGGCGAAAGAAAGAGAGTGGGCAAGAGAGAGAGAGAGTGGGCGAGTGAAAGAGTGGGAGAGAGAGAGAGTGAGAGAGTGAGAGAGTGGGTGTGAGAGAGTGTGGGGGAGAGAGAGAGTGGGCAAGAGGGAGAGGGTGAGAGAGAGTGTGGGCGAGAGAGAGACTGGATGAAAGATTGGGTGAGAGAGAGTGGGCGAGAGAAAGAAAGAGTGCGCGAGAGAGAGAGTGGGTGAGAGATAGAGTGAGTGGGCGAGAGAGAGTGAGGGTGAGAGAGTGGGCGAGAGAGAGAGAGTGAGTGGGTGAGGAAGAGAGAATGGGCGGGTGAGAGTGTGCGGGAGAGAGAGAGTGGGCAAGACAGAGAGAGTGGGCGAGAGTGAGAGAGTGGGCGAGAGAGAGAGTGGGCGAGAGAGAGTGTGAGAGTGTGAGAAAGGGGGCAGAAGGAGAGAGTGGGCGAGAGTGAGTGAGATGGGAAGAGGGAGAGTGTGGGTGAGAGTCAGAGAGTGGGCGAGGGTGAGAATGGGAGAGAGTGAGAGTGGGCAAGAGAGAGAGAATGGTTGAGAGCGAGAGAGTGGGCGAGAGAGCGAGTGGGAGAGAGAGAGAGTGGGCGAGAGAGAGAGAGTGGGCGAGAGTGAGAGCGTGGGCGAGAGAGAGTGGGCGAGAGTGAGAGAGTGGGCACGAGAGAGAGTGGGTGAGAGAGAGGGTGGGCGAGAGAGAGAGAGTGGGCGAGAGAGAGAGAGTGGGTGAGACAGAGATTGGGGGAGAGAAAGAGAGTGGGCGAGGGAGAGTGGGCGAGAGAGGGAGAATGGGTGTGAGATAGAGAGTGGGCGAGAGTGAGAGAGTGGACGAGAGAAAGAGAGTGGGCGTGAGGGGGTGTGAGCGAGAGAGAGTGAGGGTGAGAGAGTGGGCGAGAGAGAGAGAGTGAGTGGGTGAGGAAGAGAGAATGGGCGGGTGAGAGTGTGCGGGAGAGAGAGAGTGGGCAAGACAGAGAGAGTGGGCGAGAGTGAGAGAGTGGGCGCGAGAGAGAGTGGGCGAGAGTAAGAGAGTGGGCGAGAGAGAAAGTGAGAGAATGGGCGAGAGAGAGAGTGAGAGAATGGGCGAGAGAGAGTGTGGGCGAGAGAGAGAGTGGGAGAGAGAGAGAAAGTGGGTGAAAGAGAGAGTGGGCAAGGCAGAGAGTGGGCGATAGAGAGAGTGGGGGAGAGAGAGAGAGTGGGGGAGAGAGAGTGTGGGCGAGAGAGAGAGTGGGAGAGAGTGCGGGGGGCAGAAGGAGAGAGTGGGCGAGAGTGAGAGAGCGGGTGAGCGAGAGTGGGAGAGAGTGAGAGAGTGGGCGATAGCGAGAGTGTGCGAGAGTGAGAGAGGGGACAGAGGGAGAGAGTGTCCGAGAGAGAGAGTGGGGGTGACAGAGAGTGGGTGAGAGAGAGGGGATGAGAGAGTGTGGTTGAGAGAAAGCGTGTGAGTGAGAAAGTGGGAGTGAGAGTGGGTTAGAGAAAGAGTGGGAGTGAGAGAGTGGGTGAGAGAGAGTGGGTGAGAGAGAGGGAGTGGGCGAGAGAGAGATTGGGGGTGAGAGGGTGTGGGCAAGGGAAATAGTGGGCGAGAGAGAGAGTAGGCAAGAGCAGGTGTGGGCGAGAGAGTGTGCACGTGAGAGTGAGAGAGGGGGCAGAGAGACATAGTGCACGAGAAAGAGAGTGGGCGAGAGTGAGGGAGAGAGAGAATAGGCGAGAGAACGACACGGCGAAAGAGAGAATGGGTTAGAGAGAGAGTGAGGGTGAGAGCTAGTGTGGGGGAGAGAGAGGGTGGGCAAGAGAGAGAGAGTGGTCGAGAGTGAGGGTGGGGGAGATAGAAAGAGTGGAAGAGAGAGAGAGAGTGGGTGAGAGAGAAACTGGGCGAGTTAGGAGTTGGTGAGAGAGAGTGGGAGAGAGACAGAGTGGGCGAGAGAGACAGAGGGGGCGAGAGTCGGTGAGAGAGTGGTGAGAGAAAGAGTGGGCGAGAGAGAGAGGGCGAGAGAGTGTGGGCAAGAGAGTGTGGGCAAGAGAGTGTGGGAAAGAGAGAGTGTGGGCGATAGAGAAAGAGTAGGCGAGAGAAAGAGTGGGCGACAGTGAGTGGGTGAGAGCGAGGGAAGGCGAGAGAGAGACTTGGTGCGAGAGTGAGAGGGCGAGAGAGTGAGTGGGCGAGAGTGAGCGCGGGCCATAGAGAGAGTGGGCATTAGCGAGAGAGGGTGAGAGTGAGACAGGGCCAAAGAGAGAGTGGGTGAGAGAGAGTGGGTGGAAGTGTAACTGGGCGAGAGTGAGAGAGTAGGCGAGAGAGAGAGTGGGAGAGGGTGACAGAATGGGCGAGAGAGAGTGTGGGCGAGAGGGAGTGTGAGCGAGAGTGAGTGGGTTAGAGTGAGACTGGTCGAAAGTGCGACAGTGGGCGAGAGAGAGAATGGGCGAGAGAGAGTGTGGGCGAGAGAGAGAGAGTGGTAGAGAGTGAGAGAGTGGGCAAGATAGAGTGGGCGAGAGTGAGAGAGTGGGTGAGAGTGAGAGTGTGGGCGAGAGAGCGTAGGCGAGGGAGAGAATGTTTTCGAGAGAGAGTGGGTGAGACTGAGAGAGTGGGCGAGAGAGAGAATGGGTGAGAGTGAGATTGGGCGAGAGTGAGAGAGTGGGCGAGAGAGAGATTGGGAAAGAGTGAGAGAGTGGGCGAGAGAGAGAGAGTGGTAGAGAGTGAGAGAGTAAGAGAGTGGGAGAGAGTGAGAGAGTGGGCGAGGGAGAGAGTTGGAAAGAGTGAGAGAATGGGTGAGAGAGAGTGGGCGAGAGAGAGAGTGGGCGAGAGAGAGAGTGTGGGCGAGAGAGAGAGTGAGAGAGTGGTCGAGACAGAGGATAGGCGAGACACAGAGTGGGCGAGAGTGAGACTGGGCGAGAGTGAGAGAGTGGTCGAGACAGAGAGTGGGCGAGAGCGAGAGTGTGGGAAAGAGTGAGAGAGTGGGCGAGAGTGAGACTGAGCCAAAGAGAGAGTGGGTGAGAGAGAGTGAGCGAGAGTGTGAATGGGCGAGAGTGAGAGAGTGGGCGAGAGAGAGAGTGGGAGAGAGTGAGAGAGTGGGCGAGAGAGAGTGGACGAGAGAGAGAATGGGCGAGAGAGTGTGGGCGAGAGTGAGACTGGGCGAAAGAGAGAGAGTGGGTGAGAGAGAGAGTGGGCGAGCGAAAGAGTGGGAGAGAGAGAGTGAGAGAGTGAAAGAGTGGATGTGAGAGAGTGTGGGCGAGAGAGAGAGTGGGCAAGAGGGAGTGGTTGAGAGAGAGTGTGGGCAATTGAGACTGGGCGAAAAATTGGGTGAGAGAGAGTGGGCGAGTGAGAAAGAGAGTTAATGAGAGAGAGTGGGAGAGAGAGAGAAAGAGTGGGCGACAGAGAGTGGGCGAGACAGAGAGTGTGCGAGAGAGAGAGTGAGTGGGCGAGAGAGAGAGTGTGGGTGAGGGTGAGAGGCGGGTAGAGGGACATACTGGGCGAGAGAGAGAGTGCGCGAGAGAGAGAGTGGGCGAAATTGAGAGAGTGGGCGAGAGAGAGAGTGTTGGCGAGAGAGATTGGGTGAGAGTGAGAGAGTGAGCGAAAGAGATATTGGGAAAGAGTGAGAGAGTGGGCGAGAGAGAGATTGGGTGAGAGAGAGAGTGAGAGAGTGGTCGAGACACAGAGTGGGCGAGAGAGACTGGGCGAGAGTGAGAGAGTGTGCGAGAGAGAGAGTGGGAGAGAGTGAGAAAGTGGGTGAGAGAGAGTGGACAAGAGAGAGAATGGGCGAGAGAGAGTGAAGGCGAGAGTGAGAGTGGGTGAAAGAGAGACAGTGGGCGAGAGAAAGAGTGGGCGAGCGAAAGAGTGGGAGAGAGACAGAGTGAGAGAGTGAAAGAGTGGGTGTGAGAGAGTATGGGCGAGACAGAGAGAGTGGCCAAGAGGGAGTCATTGAGAGAGAGTGTGGGCAAGTGAGACTGGGTGAAAGATTGCGTGAGAGAGAGTGGGCGAGAGAGAGAATGGGCAAGAGAGAGAGAGTGAGCGAGAGAGAGAGTGGGAGAGAGTGAGAGAGTGGGCGAGAGAGAGAGTGGGAGAGAGTGAGAGAGAGAGTGTGGGCGAGAGAGAGAGAGTGGGCAAGAGGGAGTGGTTGAGAGAGAGTGTGGGCAAGTGAGACTGGGCGAAAGATTGGGTGAGAGAGAGTGGGCGAGTGAGAAAGAGAGTTAATGAGAGAGAGTGGGCGAGAGAGAGAAAGAGTGGGCGACAGAGAGTGGGCGAGACAGAGAGTGTGCGAGAGAGAGAGTGAGAGAGTGGTCGAGACACAGAGTGGGCGAGAGTGAGACTGGGCGAGAGTGAGAGAGTGGTCGAGACAGAGAGTGGGCAAGGGAGAGTGTGGGCGAGACAGAGAGTGGGTGAGAATGAGACTGGGCGAGAGTGAGAGAGTGGTCGAGACAGAGTGTGGGCGAGAGAGAGAGAGTGGGCGAGAGTGAGAGAGTGGACGAGAGAGAGAGTGGGTGAGAGTGAGACTGGGCCAAAGAGTGAGTGGGTGAGAGAGAGTGGGCGACAGTGTGAATGGGCGAGAGTGAGAGAGTGGGCGAGAGAGAGAGTGGGAGAGAGTGAGAGAGTGGGCGAGAGAGAGAGTGGGAGAGAGTGAGAGAGTGGACGAGAGAGAGCACGGGCAATAGAGAGAGTGGGCGAGAGAGAGAGTGGGTGAGAGTGAGACTGGGCCAAAGAGTGAGTGGGTGAGAGAGAGTGGGCGAGAGTGTGACTGGGCGAGAGTGAGAGAGTGGCCAAGAGAGCGTGGGAGAGAGTGAGAGAGTGGGCGAGAGAGAGAGTGGGAGAGAGTGAGAGAGTGGGAGAGAGAAAGTGGGCTAGAGAGAGAGTGGGAGAGAGTGAGAGAATGTGCGAGAGAGAGCGTGGGCGTGAGAGTGTGTGGGCGAGAGTGAGTGGGTGAGAGTGAGACGTGGCGAGAGAGAGAGAGAGAGTGGGCCAAAGCGAGTGTGGGTGAGAGAGAGAGTGGGCGAGAGTGTGACTGGGCGAGAGTGAGTCAGTGGGCGAGAGAGAGAGTGGGAGAGAGTGAGTGTGGGCGAGAGTGAGACTGGGCGAAAGAAAGAGAGTGGGCGAGAGAGAGAGTGGGCGAGAGAGAGAGAGTGGGCAAGAGTGAGAGAGTGGACGAGAGAGAGAGTGGGCGAGAGAGAGAGTGGGAGAGAGTGAGAAAATGGGCGAGAGAGAGCGTGGGCGTGAGAGAGTGTGGGCGAGAGTGAGTGGGTGAGAGTGAGACGTGGCGAGAGAGAGAGAGAGTGGGCCAAAGCGAGTGTGGGTGAGAGAGAGAGTAGGCGAGAGTGTGACTGGGCGAGAGTGAGTCAGTGGGCGAGAGAGAGAGTGGGAGAGAGTGAGTGTGGGCAAGAGTGTGACTGGGCGAAAGAAAGAGAGTGGGCGAGAGAGAGAGTGGGCGAGCGAAAGAATGGGAGAGAGAGAGTGTGAGAGAGTGAGAGAGTGGGTTTGAGAGAGGGTGGGCGAGAGAGAGAGTGTGCAAGAGGGAGTGGGTGAGAGAGAGTGTGGGCGAGAGAGAGAGACTGGATGAAAGATTGGGTGAGAGAGAGTGGGCGAGAGAAAGAAAGAGTGGGCGAGAGAGAGTGGGCGAGAGATAGAGTGAGTGGGCGAGAGAGAGAGTGAGGGTGAGAGTGAGAGGGGGAAGAGGGACATAGTGGGCAATAGAGAGAGAGTGGGCGAGAGTGAGAGAGTGGGCGAGAGTGGGAGAGTGGGTGAGCGAGAGAGTGGGCGAGAGAGAGTGGGCGAGAGAGAGAGAGGGGGCAGACGGAGATATTGGGCAAGGGAAAGTGTTGGCGAGAGAGAGGGTGGGCGAGAAATAGAGTGGGAGAGAAAGAGACAGTGGGCGAGAGAGAGAGTGTGGGCGAGAGAGATCGGCGAGAGAGAGAGTGTGAGAGGGAGAGTGTGTGTGGGAGAAAGCGGGCAAGAGAGAGAGTGGGCAAGAAAGAGACAGTGGATGAGAGAGGGTGGGCGAGAGAGAGAGTGTGTGCGAGGGAGAGTGTGTGTGAGAGAGTGTGTGGGAGAGAGTGGGCGAGAGATGGAGAGCGGGCGAGAGAGAGCGGGCGAGAGATAGTGTTGGTAAGAAAGAGATGGGCAAGAGAGTGAGTGGGCAAGAGTCGGTGAGAGAGAGAATGGGCGAGAGAGTGTGGGCGAGAGAGTGTGGGCGAGAGAGAGAGTGGGCGAGAGTGAGAGTGGGCGAAGAAAGAGTGGGAGTGAGAGAGTGGGGGTGAGAGAGTGGGCGAGAGAGTGTGAGTGGGCGAGAGAGATATTGGGAAAGAGTGAGAGAGTGGGCGAGAGAGAGATTGGGTGAGAGAGAGAGTGAGAGATTGGTCGAGACACAGAGTGGGCGAGAGAGACTGGGCGAGAGTGAGAGAGTGTGCGAGAGAGAGAGTGGGAGAGAGTGAGAAAGTGGGTGAGAGAGAGTGGACAAGAGAGAGAATGGGCGAGAGAGAGTGAAGGCGAGAGTGAGAGTGGGTGAAAGAGAGACAGTGGGCGAGAGAAAGAGTGGGCGAGCGAAAGAGTGGGAGAGAGACAGAGTGAGAGAGTGAAAGAGTGGGTGTGAGAGAGTATGGGCGAGACAGAGAGAGTGGCCAAGAGGGAGTCATTGAGAGAGAGTGTGGGCAAGTGAGACTGGGCGAAAGATTGCGTGAGAGAGAGTGGGCGAGAGAGAGAATGGGCAAGAGAGAGAGAGTGAGCAAGAGAGAGAGTGGGAGAGAGTGAGAGAGTGGGCGAGGGAGAGAGTGGGAAAGAGTGAGAGTGTGGGCGAGAGAGAGATTGGGCGAGAGAGAGAGTGGGCAAGGGAGAGTGTGGGCGAGACAGAGAGTGGGTGAGAATGAGACTGGGCGAGAGTGAGAGAGTGGTCGAGACAGAGAGTGGGCGAGAGAGAGAGAGTGGGCGAGAGTGAGAGAGTGGACGAGAGAGAGAGTGGGTGAGAGTGAGACTGGGCCAAAGAATGAGTGGGTGAGAGAGAGTGGGCGAGAGATAGTGTTGGTAAGAAAGAGATGGGCAAGAGAGTGAGTGGGCGAGAGTCGGTGAGAGAGAGAATGGGCGAGAGAGTGTGGGCGAGACAGTGTGGGTGAGAGAGAGAGTGGGCGAGAGTGAGAGTGGGCGAAGAAAGAGTGGGAGTGAGAGAGTGGGGGTGAGAGAGTGGGCGAGAGAGAGTGAGTGGGCGAGAGAGAGAGTGGGCAAGGGAGAGTGTGCGCGAGAGAGAGAGTGTGGGCGAGAGTAAGTGAGGGGGCAGAGGGAGATATTTGGCGAGAGAGAGTGTGGGCGAAAGAGAGGTTGGGCAAGAGAGAGTGTGTGCGAAAGAGAAAGAGTGGCTAGAGAGAGTGGGTGAGGGAAAGTGAGTGAGAAAGATGGTGGGTGAGAGAGAGAGTGGGCGAGAGAGCGGGGACGAATGATGGAGAGAGGGGGAGAGAGGGGGTGAGAGGGGACGAGAGAGGGAGAGTGAGGGGACGATTGGGGAGAGAGTGGGTACGAGAGAGGGTGAGGGGGGAGAGAGTGGTTAGAGAGAGGGAGAGAGAGGAGACGAGGGGGAGAGACAGGGGACGATGTAGGAGAGAGAGGGGAGTGAGAGGGAGAGTGAGGGGACGATGGGGGAGAGAAAGGGGATGATGGGGGAGAGAGACGGGACAATGGGGGAGAGGAGGGGAGAATGAGGGAGTGAGGGGGAGAGAGAGGGAGAGATAGAGAGGACGAATGAGGGAGAGAGGGGACAGCGAGGGAGTGAGAGGAGACGATGGGGGAGAGAGAGGGGACAATGGGGGAGAGAGAGGGGACGAGATAGTGAGAGAGAGGGGACGATGGGGAGAGACAGGGGACGAGAGAGGGAGAGAGAGGGGACGATCGGGTATAGAGAGGACGATGGGGGAGATAGAGGGGACGAATGAGGGATTGAGTGGGAAAGAGAGAGTGAGAGAGAGGAAGATGTGGGGAGGATGGGGGAGAGAGAAGGGATTTTTGGGGGAGAGAGAGGGGACGATGGGGGGAGAGGGGGAGAGAGAGGGTGAGAGAGGAGACGATGGGGGAGAGAAAGGGGACGAGAGAGGGAGAGAGAGGGGACGATGGGGGAGATAGAGGGGACGAATGAGGGATTGAGTTGGGAATAGAGAGGGAGAGAGAAGATGAAGTGGGGAGAGAGAGGGGATGGAGAGAGAGAGACAGAAGGGAAGATGGAGGAGAGAGAAGGGACGATGGGGAGAGAGAGGGGACGAGAGAGGGAGAGAGAGAGAGAAAAAGAGGATGAAACCAGGAGAGAGAGGAGACGGTGGTGGTGAGAGAATGGGAGAGTGGGGGAGAGAGCGGGGATAAGAGAGGGAGAGAGAGGGGATGAATGAGGGAGAGAGAGGGGAGAATGAGTCGAGAGAGGGAGAGGGAGGGGGAGAGCGCGGGGATGAGTGAGGTAGAGAGAGGGGGGACGATGGGGGAGACAGAGGGGTCGAGAGAGCCAGAGAAAGTACGATGGGAGAGAAAGAGGGGAGGATGGGGGAGAGAGAGGGGACGATGGGGGAGAGAGAGGGGACGAGAGAGGGAGAGAGAGGACGATGTGGGGAGAGAGAGGGGATGAGAGCGGGAGACAGAGGGGAGGATGGGGAGAGAGAAGGGACGATTGGGAGAGAGGGGGACGATGGGGTAGAGGGGGAGAGAGTGAGTGAGAGAGGGGACGATGGGGGGTGAGAGAGAGGACATGGGGTTTGAGAGAGGGGATGAGGGGGGAGAGAGGTTGGACAATGGGGGAGAGAGCGGGACGAGAGGGAGAGAGAGGGGACGATGGAGGGAAGAGAGAGGGAGAGAGTGGGAGAGAGATGAGAGAGAGAGAAAGAGAGAGAGGGGACGAGAGTGGGAGAGAGCCAGAATAAGAGAGGGAGAGAGAGAGAACGAAGGGGGAGAGACGGGGGACGAGATTGGGGGAGAGAGAGAGAAGAGACGAGAGAGGGAGAGAGAGTGAGACAAAGAGGACGATATGGGGAGAGACAGACGACGGTGGTGGCAAGAGAATGAGATCGCGGGGGAGAGAGCAGGGATGAGAGAGGGAGAGAGAGGGGACGAATGAGGAAGAGAGAGGGGAGAATGGGGGCGAGAGCGGGAGAGGGAGGGGGAGAGCGTGGGGATGAGAGAGGGAGAGAGAGAGGGGACAATGGGGGAGACAGAGGTGACGATGGTGGGAGAGAGAGGGGACGATAGAGGGAAAGAGAGGGGAAGAGAGAGGGAGAGAAGGGATGAGAGGAGGAGAGAGAGGGGACGAGAGAGAGAGTAGAGAGTGAGGGGTGAGAGAGATGGTGAGAGAGAGATGGTGGGAGAGAGAGAGAGTGGAGGATGAGAGACAGTTGGCGAGACAGGGAATGGGGGCAAGAGAGTGGGGGTGAGAGAGTGAGGGAATGAGAGAAAGGGGGGAGAGAGAGAGGGGTAAGAGAGTGAGGGGTGAGAGAGATGAGGAGGGAGGGACAGTGGGAGAGAGAGAGTGGGGGTGAGAGAGAGTGGGAAAGAGAGAGAGTGCTGGTGAGAGAGATTGCGCGAGAGAGAGTGGGGGTGAGAGAGTGGGCGAGATAGGGAATGGGGGAAGAGAGTGGAGGTGAGAGGGTCAGGGGGTGAGAGAAAGAGTGGGAGAGAAAGAGAGGGGTGAGAGAGAGGGTAGAGAGTGAAGGGTGAGAGAGATATGGGGAGAGAGAGCGGGGCGCCGAGAGAAAGAGGGTGCGGGAGAGAGGGAACGAGAGGGGGACAGAGGGGACGAGAGCAGGAGAGAAAGGGGACGCGAGGTGGGACGAGAGAGGGGACGAGAGAAGGGATGATAGAGAGAGAGAGAGAGGATGGGGAGAGAGACGGGAGGATAGGGGATATGAGATGGGAAGGGAGAGGGGACAATGATCGGGAGAAAGGGGGAGCAAGAGAGGGTGGAGATTGCGAGAGAGAGAGGAGATGAGCAAAAGAGGGAGAGAATGACTGAGGAAGAGCAAGAGAGAGATAGAGCAAGAGTGAGAGAGCGCGAGTGAGGGGGATAAGCGAGAGAGACGGGAGTAAGTGACAGAGGGTGCAAGTGAGAACAAAGGGCTGGAGAGAGTGATGGTGGTGCAGGTGAGAGTGAGAGAGAGTGGGCGAGAGTGAGAAAGTGGGCCAGAGGGAGTTTGGGCGAGAGTGAGTGAGGGGGCAGAGGGAGAGTGTGGGTGAGAGTGAGAGAGTGGGCGATAGAGAGAGTGGGCAAGACTGAGAGAGTGGGCGAGAGAGAGTGCACGCGAGAGAGAGTGTACGTGAGAGAGAGTGTGGGTGAGAGTGAGAGAGGGGGCAGAGGGAGATAGTGGGAGAGAGTGAGAGAATGGGCTAGGGAGAGTGGGCGAGAGAGAGAGTGGGCAAGAGAGAGGGTGGGCAAGAGAGAGTGAGGGTGAGAGAGAGAGCGGGCAAGAGAGAAAGTGGGCAAGAGAGAGAGAGCGGGCGAGAGAGAGTGGGCAAGAGACAAAGTGGGCAAGAGAGAGAGAGCGGGCGAGAGGGAGAGTGGGCAAGAGAGATAGTGAGTGAGGGAGAGTGGGCGGGAGAGAGAGTGGGCAAGAGAGAGAGTGGGTTAGAGAGAGAATGAGCGAGAGAGAGAAAGCGGGCGAGAGAGAAAGCGGGCGAGAGAGAGTGGGCGAGGGAGATAGTGGGCGAGGGAGAGTGGGCGGGAGAGAAAGTGGGCAAGAGAGAGAGTGCGTAAGAGAGAAAGAGTGAGCGAGAGCGAGAGCGGGCGAGAGAGAGTGTGGGCGAGAGAGAGTGTGGACGAGAGAGAGTGTGGGCGATAGAGAGAGAGTGGGCGAGAGGGAGAATGGGTGAGACAGAGTGGGTGAGAGAGAGAATGTGGGCGAGAGAGAGAGTGGGTGTGAGAGAGTGGGCGGGAGAGAGAGAGTGGGCGAGAGAGAGTGGGCGAGAGAGAGCGGACAAGAGAGAGAGTGGGTGAGAGAGAGTGGGTGAGAGAGAGTGGGCGAGAGAGAGAGAGTGGATGTGAGAGAGTGGGTGAGAGAGAGTGAGTGGGCGAGAGAGGGTGTGGGTGAGAGAGAGTGGGTGAGCGAAAGAGTGGGCGAGAGAGAAGGTGGGTGAGAAAGAGTGGGCGAGAGGGAGACAATTGGCAAGAGAGAGAGAGTGGGCGAGAGAGAGTGTGGGTGAGAAAAAGTGGGTGAGAGAGAGTGGGCGAGAGAGAGAGAGTGGGTGAGAGAGAGAGAGTGAGGGGGGCAGAACTAGAAAGTGGGCGCGAAAGAGAGTGGGCAAGAGAGAGTTGGGGAGTGTAGGGGGCGAGGGAGAGAGAACGTGTGAGAGAGGGAGGTGAGAGAGAGAATGAGGGTGAGAGTGCGCGAGAGGGGTGAGAGAGAGAATGTCAAGAGCGAGAAGGTGTGAGGAAGAGAAGGGGGTGAGAGAGAGGGGCTGAGAGAGAGAGGGATGAGAAAGAGAGAGGGGTGAGAAAGAGAGTGAGGGGAGAGCGTGAGAGGGGTGAAAGAGAGCCCAAATGGTGAGAGAGAGGGGTAAGATAGGGGGTGTGTGAGAGAGGGCTGTGAGTGAGAGCAGGAAGGGGTGAGATAGAGAAGTGGGTGAGAGAGAGGATGAGAGAGAGAGAGGGTGTGGGAGAGAGAAGGGGAGAGAGAGAGGGGGAGAGAGGCTGATGGGGTGAGAGAGTGAGGGGGTAAGGTAGAGGGGGGCTGAGAGACAGGAAGAGAGATAGAGGGGGAGAGAGAGTGAAGGGGAGAGACGGGGGCGAGAGAGGGGCGAGGGAAAGGGGACAAGAGAGTGGGCGAGAGAGAGTGTGGGTGAGAAAAAGTAGGTGAGAGAGAGTGGGCGAGAGAGAGAGGTGAGAGAGAGGGTGAGAGAGAGATGGGTGCAAGAGGGGTGAGAGAGACAAGGTGAGATAGTGATGGTGTGAGAGGGAAGGGGTGTGAGAGAGAGACAGGGCGTGAGAGAAAGGGAGTGAGAGTGAGAGGGTGTGAGAGTGAGAGGGTGTGAGAAAGAGAGTGATTGAGAAAAAGAGAGTGGGCGAGAGAGAGAGTTGGCAAGAGAGAGTGGGCAAGAGAGATACTGGGCGAGAGCGAAGGTGGGTGAGAGTGCGAGTGGGTGAGAGAGAAGAGAGGGCGAGAGAGTGTGTGTGAGAGAGAGTGGGCGAGAGAGAGATTGGGCGAGAGAGAGAGTGGGCAAAAGAGAGACTGGGCTAGAACGAGGGTGGGTCAGAGCGCGAGTGGGTGAGAGAGAAGAGTGGGCGAGAGAGAGAGTGTGTGAGAGAGAGTGGGCGACAGAGAGAGGTGAGAGAGAGGGTGAGAGAGTGCGAGAGGGGTGAGAGAGAGGGGAGAGAGAGATGGGTGTGAGAGGGGTGAGACAGACAGGGTGAGATAGTGAGGGTGTGAGAGGGAAGGGGTGTGAGAGAGACAGGGCGTGAGAGTGAGTGAGTGAGAGTGAGGGGGTGTGAGAGTGAGAGGGTGTGAGAGAGAGAGGGACTGAGAAAGACGGAGTGAGAGTGAGCGCGAGAGGGGTGAGAGAGTGAGAGGGTGTGAGAGAGAGAGGGAGTGAGAGAGAGAGTGGCTGAGAGAGAGAGTGGGCGAGAGAGAGACTGGGCGATAGAGAGGGTGGGTGAGAGAGAGTGGGTGAGAGAGAGTGGGCGAGAGAGAGAGTGAGAGGGGGGCAGAAGTAGAGAGTGGGCTTGAAAGAGAGTGGGTAAGAGAGAGTGGTGGAGTGTAGGGGAGAGGGAGAGAGAACGTGTGAGAGAGGGAGGTGAGAGAGAGAATGAGGGTGTGAGAGTGCGAGAGGGGTGAGAGAGAGAATGTCAAGAGCGAGAAGGTGTGAGGAAGAGAAGGGGGTGAGAGAGCGCGGCTGAGAGAGAGGGGGTGAGAGAGAGAGGGATGAGAAAGAGAGAGGGGTGAGAAAGAGAGGGGAGAGAGAGATGGGTGTGAGAGGGGTGAGAGAGAAAGGTGAGATAGTGTGGGTGTGAGAGGGAAGTGGTGTGAGAGAGAGGCAGGGCGTGAGAGAGAGGGAGTGAGAGTGAGAGGGTGTGAGAGTGAGAGTGTGTGAGAGAGAGAGAGAGAGACTGGGAAAGAGGGAGTGAGAGTGAGCGCGAGACGGGTGAGACAGTGAGAGGGTGTGAGAGAGAGGGAGTGAGAGAGTGAGTGGCTGAGAGAGGGAGTGAGCAAGAGAGAGAGACTGGGCGAGAGCGGGAGTGGGCAAGAGAGAGACTGGGCGAGAGAGAGCGTGGGTGAGAAAGCGAGTGGGTGAGAGAGAAGAGAAAGCGAGAGAGAAAGTGTGAGATTGAGCGTGAGAGGGGTGAGAGGGTGAGAAGGTGTGAGAGAGAGAGGGAGTGAGAGAGAGAGTGGATGAGAGAGATAGTGAGCAAGAGAGAGACTGCGCGAGAGAGAGAGTGGGCGAGAGAGAGAGTGAGGGGGGCAGAACTACAAAGTGGGCGCGAAAGAGAGTGGGCAAGAGAGAGTGGGAGAGTGTCGGGGGCGAGGGAGAGAGAACGTGTGAGAGAGGGAGGTGAGAGAGAGAATGAGGGTGAGAGAGCGCGAGAGGGGTGAGAGAGAGAATGTCAAGAGCGAGAAGGTGTGAGGAAGAGAAGGGGGTGAGAGAGAGGGGCTGAGAGGGGGTGAGAGAGAGTGGAAATGGCGAGAGAGACGGGGTGAGAGAGAGAGGGATGAGAAAGAGAGAGGGTGAGAGACAGAGGAGAGAGAGAGAGGGCGTGAGAGAGAATGGTGAGAGAGAGAAGGTTCGAGAGAGAGGGAGTGTGTGGGGGGGGTGAAAGAGGGAGAGGGGTGAGAGCGAGAGGGGTTAGCGAGAGCATGCGGTGAGAGAGAGAGATGAGAGGGGGGCGAGAGAGAGAGAGGGTGAGAGAGAGGGGTGAGTGAGAGAGTTGGGTGACAGAGAGGGGAGTGAGAGAGAGAGGGGTGAGAGAGGGGGAGAGAGATAGGGGCGAGAGAGAGAGGTGAAAGAGACAGGGCTGAGAGAGAGAGTAGGGGAGAGAGAGAGGTGGTGAGAGCGACGTGGGGGTGAAAAAGAGAGGGTGAGAGATTTGGCATGTGAGAGAGAGGTGTGAGAGAGAGGGGTGTGAGAGAGAGAAAGGGTGAGAGAGAGGGGGCTGAGGGAGTGTCATGAGAGAGAGCGGTAGAGAGAGAGGGAGAGAGAGGGGTGACAGAGAGAGGGGTGAGAGAGAGGGGCGTGTGAGAGAGACAGGGGTGAGACAGAGAGGACTGAGAGAGCGGGGGTGAGAGAAAGGTGTGAGAGAGAGAGGGTGAGAGAGAAAAGGAGTGAGAGAGTGAGGAGGTGAGAGTGGGAGAGAGAGGGCTGAGAGAGAGGGAGCGTGAGAGAGCGAGGGCTGAGAGAGAGCGAGGGTGAGAGAGAGAGTGTGAGATATAGAGTCTGGGTGAGATAGAGTTGGCGAGAGGGTTGGGCGAGAGAGATAGTGGGCAAGAGAGGGAGAGTGCGAGGAAGAGAGGGGGTGAGGAAGAGAGGGGGTGAGAGAGGGGTGAGAGACAAGGGATGCGGGTTGGAGAGAGAGGGGTTGACAGAGAGAGAGGGTGAGAGAAAGAGAGGCTGTGAGAGAGTAAGGGCATGAGAGAGAGTAGTTGAGAAACAGTGGGGAGAGAGAGGTGGAGGGAGTGTGGGCAGTGAGTGAGGGGGTGAGAGAGAGGGGCAGAGAGAGAGGGGGAAGAGAGCGCGAAGGGGAGAGAGAGTGAGGGTGTGAAAGATTGAAGGGTTGAGAGAGAGGGAGTGAGAGACAGAGAGGGAGTGAGAGAGAGAGTCGGATGAGGGAGAGACAGGGCTGAGAGTGAGGGGTGAGAGAGGTAGCGGTGAAAGAGAGAGAGAGGTGAGAGAGAGAGGGCATGAGAGAGAGAGGGTTGAGAGAGAGTGGTAAGAGAGAGAGAGGGATGAGAGAGAGAGGGGTGAGAGAGAGACAGGGGTGAGAGAGACAGGGGTGAGATAGAGGGGTGAGAGAGAGAGAAGGGTGAGAGTGAGAGGGGGTGATAGAGAGCGTGTGTGAGAGAGAGGGGGATGATAGAGAAAGATGGAGTGTGAGAGAGGGGGATAAAGAGACAGAGGGTGAGGGATAGAGGGGTGAGAGAGTTTCATTCATTGTAACAACCTGCATGCATTCAGTCATTGTATCAAAATTCTATCATCCATTCAATGAAACAAACTGCACACATTCAGTCAATGAAACCGTACTGCACGTGTTTATTAAATGAGTACAGCTTCGCTCATTCAGTCAATGTCTCGACCTTTCATTCAGTGAAACAAACTGCATTCATTTAAATATTGAGTCAAACTTCAATCATTGATTCAGTGAATCAGATTTTAATCGCTGATTCTTTGAAACAAACTTAACTCATTTGTTTAGTGAACCCAACTGCATTCATCCATGCAGTCAAACAAACTGCATGCCTACATTCAATGAAACCGAGTGCACGTTGTAATTCAATGATTTGAGCTTCTCTCATTCAGTCAATGTCTCGACCTTAACGCTTTCAATCAATGAAACAAACTGCATTCATTCAATCATTGAATCAAACTTCAACCATTGAATTAAATAAAATAAACGTTATTGATTGATTCAATGAAACAAGCATAACTTATTTGTTTAATAAGTCCAATTGCATTCATTCATACAACCAAACCGCATGCATTCATTCAATGAAATAGAGTGCACGTGGTAATTCAATGAGTTGAGCCTCTCTCATTCAGTCAATGAATCAAACTTCAATCATTAATTCAATGAATCAGATGTTAGTCGTTGATTCTTTGAAACAAACTTAACTCTTTGTTTATTGAATCCAACTGCATGCTTTCATTCAATGAATCAAAATGCAATCATTCTGTCAATGAAACAGACGCCACATGTTAATTCAATGAGGAGCTCTTCTCTCATTCATTCAATGAGGCAAGCATAACTCATAAATCAATGAAACAAACTGCACGTGTTATTTCAAAGAGTGGAACATCTCTTATTCACTCAATGCCACGAGTGCAACGCATTCATTCAAGGAAACAAACTGCACACGTTCATAGAATAAAATAGACTGCACGTGTTAATTCAATGCGTAGAGCTTCTCTTATTTATTCAAGATCTCGAGATTAATGCTTTCATTCATTGAAACGAACTTCATGCATTCAGTCATTGAATCAAAATTCTATCATTCATTCAATGAAACAAACTGCACACATTTATTCAATGAAAGTGGCTGCACGTGTTAATTCAATGAGTCGAGCTTCTCTCGTTTATTCCATGTCTCGAGCTTAACGCTTTCATTCAGTGAAATAAACTGCATTCCTTCAAACATAACGTGAAATTTCAATCATTGATTCAATGAATCAGATGTTATTCATTGATTCTTTGAAACAAACTTAACGCATTTTTTCGTGCATCCAACTGCATTAATTCATACAATGAAACAAACTGCATGCGTTAATTCAATGAAACAGAGTGCACGTGCTAATCCAATGCGTAAAGCATTTCCCATTCATTCTGTGAAACTAACTGCAAAGATTAATTCACTGAAACAGACTGCACTTGTTAATTCAATGACTAGAGCTTCTCTCATTTATTCAAAATCTTTACCATCTACCGCACTCTCTGACTTTGACCATTTAGCCAGTTCTCTATCCAACTAGCCAAACCTCCCACTATCCCATGCCTCCTGACTTTCCACATAAGCCTACCATGGGGAACCTTATCAAATACCTCACTAAAATCCATGTACACTACATCCACTTCTCTACCCTCATCCACAAGCTTGGTCACCTCCTCAAAGAATTCAGCAAGACTTGTAAGGCAAGTTCTACCCCTTACAATTCCGTGCTGCTAGTCCCCAGTCAAGCAGTGTCTTTCCAGATACTCATCAAGCCTCTCCCTCAGTGCCCTTTCCATTACTTTGCCTACCACCGAAGTAAGACTACCTAGCCTGTAATTCCTGGGGTTATCCTTATTCCCTTTTTTGTACAGGGACACAACATTCACCACTCTCTATTCCCCTGGCGCCACCACCATTGCCAGTGTAGACGAAAAGATCATTGCCAACGGTTCTGCAATTTCCCCTCTTGTTTCCCACATAATCCTAGTATATATCCCGTCAGGCCCGGGGTACTTGTTTATCCTCAAGTTTTTTTTCAAAATACCCAGCGCATCTTCCTTCCTAAGAAGTACCTCCTCTAGCTTACCAGTCCGTGTCATACTCTCCTCTTCAACAATACGGTCCCTCTTATTTGTAAATACTGAAGAAAAGTACTCATTCAAGACCTCTCCTATCTCTACCGACTCAAAATACAGTCTCCCACTACTGTCCTTGATCGGACCTACCCTCGTTCTCGTCATTCTCATGTTTCTCACATATGCATAAAGGCCTTTTGGTTATTCTTGATCCTCCCCGCCAAAGATTTTTCATGCCCTCTCTTAGCTCACCTGATCCCTTTCTTCAGCTCCCTCCTGGCTATCCTGTATCCCTCAAACGCTCTGTATGAATGTTGTTTCCTCAAACTTATGTAAGCCTCCTTTTTCCGCCTTACTCACTTTGTCACCGTCACCCTGGCTACCTCACACTCACTACATCACTGTCACACTGAGCCCTAACACTCACTCCATCACCGTCGCACTGACCTCCCCGCAATCACGCCATCACTGTCACCCTGACCCCCTCACAATCACTGCATCACCGTTTCCCTGACAACCTCACACTCATTCCATTATCATCAGTCTGACCCCTCCACGCTCCCTCCATCACCGTCACACTGCAACCCTCTCACTCACGCTATCGCAGTCACACTGACTCCTCACACTCACTCCATCAATGTCACTCTGACCCCCACACATTCACTCCATCACCCTCACTCGGAAACACTCACACTTACTACATCACGTCACCCAGAACCCCTCAGACTAACTCCAAAAATGTCACCCTGACCCCCTCACACTCACCGCATCACAGATATCCGGACACACTTCCACTTGCTACACAACCGACACCTGGACCCCTTCACACTCACTCCATCATCGTTACCCTGACACCCTCACTCTCACTCCATCACTGTCATCTTCCATCTCTCACACGCCCACCATCACCGTCACCCTGACACCATCACACGCGCGCCATCTCCGTCACACTGAAACCCTCACACTCACGCTATCACAGTCACACTGAACCATTCACACTCACTCCATCACCATCACAGTGATCTCCTGACACTCACTTCATCACCATCACACTTACCCCCTCACACTCACTCCGTCACCGTCACCCTGACCACCTCACAATCACTCCATCATCGTCACACTGACCCTCTCACACTCAGTGCAAAACTGTCACACTGATCCCCTCACACCCACTTCATCACCGTCACCCTGACCACCTCACAATCAATCCGTCCCCGTCACACTGATACACTCACACTCACTGCATCACCGTTACCCGAACACCCATACACTCACTCTATCACCATCACACTGACCCCCTAACATTCACTCAATCACAGACACCCTGACCCAATCACACTCCCACCATCACTGTCACCCTGACACCGTCACACTCATGCCATCTCCATTACTGTGACTCTCTCACACTCACTCCATCACAATCAACCGAATCCCGTCACACTTAGTCCATCACTGTCATCCTGACCCCCTCACACTGAAACCTTCACCATCACCCTGATCCCCTCACACTCACTCCTTAACAGTCACCATGATCCCCTCACACTCACTCCATCACTGACACACTGAAACCCTCTCACTCATGATATCACATTCTCACTGAACCCCTCAGACTCACTCCATCACCGTCACACTGGTCCCCTCATTCTCACTCTGTCACCGTCACCCTGACCATCTCACACTCACTCCATCACCGCCACCCAAACCCCCTCACACTCACTCCATCAGTGGCACAACGATCCCCTAACACTCATTCCATTACCGTCACACTGAATCCCTCACACTCACGCTATCACAGTCACACTGAACCCTTCACACCCATTCATCACCTTCACACTTACCCCCTCACACTCACTCCGTCACCGTCACCCTGACCACCTCACACACACTCCATCATCGTCACACTGACCCTCTCGCACTCCCTGCAAAACTGTCACACTGATCCCGTCACAGCCACTCCATCACTGTCATCCTGACATGCTCGCATTCACTGCATCACCCTCACCCGAATATGCACACACTCACTCTCTCACCATCACAGTGACCCCCAACACTCACTCCATCACAGACATGCTGACCCACTCACACTCACTCCATCACCGTCACTCTGACACTCTCACACACACTCCATCACCATCACACTGACCCCCAACACTCACTCCATCACAGACATGCTGACCCACTCACACTCACTCCATCACCGTCACTCTGACACTCTCACACTCACTCCATCACCATCACACTAACCCCCAACACTCACTCCATCACAAACATGCTAACCCACTCACACTCGCTCCATTACCGTCACTCTGACCCTCTCACACTCGTCCGTCACAGACATGCTGACCCACTCACACTCGCTCCATTGCCATCACACTGACCCTCTCACACTCAATCCATCACAGACGTGCTGACCCACTCACACTCACTCCATCACCATCACACTGACCCCCTAACACTCACTCCATCACAAGCATGCTGACCCACTCAAACTACCTCCATCACCGTCACACGAAGCCAATCACACTCACTCCATCACAGTCACCCTGATACTCTCAGACTCACTCTATCACGATCACATTGACCCCCTTTCATTCACACCATCACTGTCAACATGACCCCATCACACTTTCTCCATTACCGCCACCCTGACCCCCTCACACTCGCTCCATCCCCATTACACTAAACCCCTCACACTCACTCCATCACCGGCACCCTGACCACATCACACTCATTATATCAACGTCACAGTGACCCTCTCACACTCAGTGCAAAACCGTCACACTGATCCGATGACACTCATTCCATCACCATCACTCTGACGCCCTCACACTCGCTCCATCACCGTCACCCTGACCCCTTCACACTCGCTCCATCACCATCACACTGACCACTCAGACTCACTCCATCAATATCACCCTAACCCCCTCACACTCCCCCACTCACCATCACCCAAAAAGCCAAACACTCACTCGATCACCATCACACTGATACCCTCACACTCACTCCATCACAGACACCCTGACCCACTCACACTCGCTCCAGCACCATCACCGGGACCCCTTCACAATCAATCTATCACCGTCACCCTGACACCCTCACTCTCACTCCATCACCGTCACACTGACCCCCTCACACTCGCGCCATCTCCGTTACCTTGACTCTCTCACACTCACTCCATCACAATCACACGAACCCCGTCACCCCCATTCTATCACTGACAACGTGAACCCATCAAACTTCAAACCTTCACCATCACCCTGATCCCCTCACACTCACTCCGTCACTGTCACACTGAAAGCCTAACAATCATGCTATCACAGTCACATTGAACCCTTCACAGTCACGCCAACAGCGTCATAGTGATCCCCTCACCCCCTCACATTCACTCCATCACGGTATCCCAGACTCCTCAAACTCACTCCATAAACATCACCCTGATCCCCTCACATTCACTCCACCACGGGCAACCTGACACTCTCACACTCACTGCATCACCGTCACCCGGACACTCTCACACTCACTCCATCACTGTCACCCGAACACCTGCACACTCACTCTATCACCAGCACACAGAATCCCTAACACTCACTCCATCACAAACATCCTGACCCACTCACACTCACTGTATCATCGTCACTCTGACCCTCCCACACTCACTCCATCACCGTCACACTGACATCCTCACATTCAAGACACACTGAAACCTACACACTCACTCCATCACTGTCAGAGTGATCCCCTCACACTCACTCCATCACCGTCACACCAACCCCCTCACACTCACTCCATCAGCGTCACCCTGACTACCTCACACTCATTCCATCACCGTCACCCTGACACACTCACACTCACTCCATCACCGTCACACCGACCCCCTCACACTCACTCCATCACCGTCACACAAATACCCTCACACTCACTCCAACACCCTGACACCCTCACACTCACTCCATCACTATCGCACTGATCCCCACACACTCACTCCAACACACTCACACTTACCCACTCACACTCACTCCATCACCGTTTACCAGTCCCCCTCACACTCACTCCATCACCATCACCCTGACCCCCCCATACTCACTCCATCACCGTCACCCTAAAACTCTCACACTCACTCCATCACCGTCAGCCTGACTCTCTCACATTCACTCGATCACGATCACCCTGACCCCCTCACAATCACTCCATCACACTTACCCTGACAAACTCACACTCACTCCATCACCGTCACGCGAACACCCACATACTCATCATATCTCCATCACACTGACCCCCTAACAATCACTCCATCACCGTCCCCCTGACCCTCTGACACTCACTCCCTCACGGTCACACTGATCCCCGAACACTCACTCCATCACCGTCAACTTGACATCCTCACACTCATTCCAACACACTCGCACTGACCCTCCAACGCTCACGACATCACGTTCTCCCAGACTACCTCACACTCACTCTATCACCGTCACCCTGACCCCCTCACACTCACTCGATCACCGTCACCCTGACAGGCTCACACTCACTCCATCACCGTCAACCTGAACCCCTCACACTCACTTCATCACCGTCAACCTGACCCCCTCACACTCACTCCATCACCGTCCCCGACACTCTCACACTCACTCCATCACTGTTACTCTGATCCCCTAACACTCACTCCATCACCGTCATCTTGACATCCTCACACTGACTCCAACATACTCACACTGAACCCCTCCCTCTCACGCCATCACGGTCTCCCAGACCTCTTCACACTCACTTCATCACCGTCACCCTGACCCCTCACATTCACTCCATCACTGTAACCCAAATCCCCACACACTAACTCCATCACTGTCACACAGATTCCCTATCACTCACTCCATCACTGTCACACTGACCCCCTCACGCTCACTCCATCAGCGTCCCCCTGACCCTCTCACACTCACTCCACCACCGTCACCCTGACCGCCTCACACTCACTCCATCACCGTAACCCAAATCCCCACACACTCACTCCATCACTGTCACACTGATTCCCTAACACTCACTTCAACACTGACATGATGACCCACTCACACACGCTCTATTACAGTCATCCTGACACACTCACACTCATTCCATCACCGTCACCCGAACCCCCTCACACTCACTCCATCAGTCACTCTGATTCTCTCACACTCGCAATATCACCGTCACACTGACCCCCACACATTCACTCCATTAGGGTCACCCTGACCCCATCACACTTACTCTATTACTGTCACCGTGACCCCCTCATACTCGCTCCATCACCGTCACACTGATCCCCTGACACTCACTCCATCACCGTCACACTGACCCACTCGCACTCACTCCTTCACCGCCACGCGAACACCCACATACACACTCTATCACCATCACAATGACCCCCTAACACTCACTCTATCAGAGACACCCTGATCCTGTCACAATCTTCCATCACCGTCAACCTGACCCCCTCGCACTCACTCCATCACCTCACCCTGACACTCTCACACTCCTTCCATCACCGCACCCTGACCCCCTTACATTCGCTCCATCACCGTCAACCCGGACCCCTGCACACTCACTCCATCACAGTGACACTGATCGCCGAACACTCACTCAATCATCGCCACCCTGAGCACCTCACACTCACCCCATCACCGTCACCCGAACCACCACACACTCACTCGATTACCATCACACTGATCCCTTAACACTCACTCCATCACAGACACCCTGACCCACTCACACTCGCTCCACCACCATTAACCGGACCGCTTCGCAATCAGACCATCACCGTCACACTGCCATCCTCACTCTCATTCCATCACCGTCACTCTGACACCGTCACACTCACGCCATCTCCGTTTCTGTGACTCTCTCACGCTCACTCCATCACAATCACCGGAACCCCGTCACACTCAGTCCTTCACTGTCACCCTAACACCGTCACACTCAAACCTTCTCTGTCACCCTGATCCCCTCACACTCACTCCATCACCGTCACACTGAAACCCTCACATTCAAGTCACACTGAAACATTCACACTCACTCTATCACCGTCACACCGACCCCCTCATACTCACTATGTCAGCGTCACCCTGACTACCTCACAGTCATTCCATCACCGTCACCCTGACACTCTCACACCCACTCCATCACCGTCACACTGACCCCCTCACACTCACTCCATCACCGTCACACAAATACCCTCACACTCACTGCAACACCCTGACACCCTCACACTCACTCCATCACCATCGCACTGATCCCCACACACTCACTCCAACACACTCACACTTACCCACTCACACTCACTCCATCACCGTTTACCAGACCCCCTCACACTCACTCCATCACCATCATCCTGACCCCCCATACTCACTCCATCACCGTAACCCTAACACTCTCACACTCACTCCATCACCGTCACCCTGACACTCTCACACTAACTCCATCACCGTCAGCCTGACTCTCTCACATTCACTCAATCACGATCACCCTGACCCCCTCACAATCACTCCATCACACTTACCCTGACAAACTCACACTCACTCCATCACCATCACGCGAAAACCCACATACTCACCATATCGCCATCACACTGATCCACTAACACTCACTCACCGTCAACTTGACATCCTCACACTCATTCCAACACACTCGCACTGACCCTCCAACGCTCACGCCATCACGTTCTCCCAGACCATCTCACACTCAGTCTATCACAGTCACCCTGACACCCTCACACTCTCTCCATCACCGTCACCCTGACAGAATCACACTCACTCCATCACCGCCAACCTGAACCCCTCACACTCACTCCATCACCGTCAACCTGACCTCCTCACACTCACTCCATCACCGCTCCCGACAGTCTCACACTCACTCCATCAAAGTCACTCTGACCCCCTAACACGCACTCCATCACCGTCACTCTAACGCTCTCACACTCACTCCATCACCGTCACCTTGACATCCTCACACTGACTCCAACATACTCACACTGACCCGCTCCCTCTCACGCCATCACGATCTCCCAGACCCCTTCACACTCACTTCATCACCGTCACCCTGACCCCTCACATTCACTCCAACACTGTAACCAAAATCCCCACACACTAACTTCATCACTGTCACACAGATTCCCTAACACTCACTCCATTAGCGTCCCCCTGACTATCTCACACTCACTCCATCACCGTCACACTGACCGCCTCACACTCACTCCATCACCATAACTCAAATCCCCACACACTCACTCCATCACTGTCACACTGATTCCCTAACACTCACTTCAACACTGACATGATGACCCACTCACACGCGCTCTATTACCGTCATCCTGACACACTCACACTCACTCCATCACCGTCAGCCGAACCCCCTCACACTCACTCCATCAGTCACTCTGATTCTCTCACACTCGCTATATCACCATCACACTGACCCCACACATTCACTCCATCAGGGTCACACTGACCCCATCACACTTACTCTATTACTGTCACAGTGACCCCCTCATACTGGCTCCATCACTGTCACACTGATCCCCTGACACTCACTCCATCACAGACACCCTGACACACTCACACTCGCTGCACCACCATCACCCGGACCCCTTCGCAACCACACCATCACCGTCACACTGACACCCTCACTCTCATTCCATCACCGTCACTCTGACACCATCACACTCACGCCATCTCCATTTCTGTGACTCTCTCATGCTCACTCCATCACAATCACCCGAACCCCTTCACACTCAGTCCATCACTGTCACCCTAACACCCTCACACTCAAACCTTCACCGTCACCCTGATCCCCTCACACTCACTCCATCACCGTCACACTGAAACCCTCACATTCAAGTCACACTGAACCCTTCACACTCACTCTATCACTGTCACAGTGATCCATTCACATTCACTCCACCACCGTCACACCGACCCCCTCACACTCACTCCGTCAGCGTCACCCTGACTACCTCACACACATTCCATCACTGTCACCCTGACACTCACACTCACTGCATCACCGTCACACCGACCCCCTCACACTCACTCCATCACCGTCACACAAATCCCCTCACACTCACTCCAACACCCTGACACCCTCACACTCACTCCATCACCATCGCACTGATCTCCACACACTCATTCCAACACACTCATACTTACACACTCACACTCACTCCATCACCGTTTACCAGACCCCCTCACACTCACTCCATCACCTTCCCCCTGACCCTCTCACGCTCACTCCCTCACCGTCACACTGATCCCCTAACACTCACTCCATCACCGTCAACTTGACATCCTCACACTCATTCCAACACACTCGCACTGACCCTCCAACGCTCACGCCATCACGTTTTCCCAGACCACCTGACACTCACCCTATCACCGTCACCCTGACACCCTCACACTCACTCCATCACCGTCACCCTGACACTCTCACACTCACTCCATCACCGTCAACCTGAACCCCTCACACTCACTACATCACCGTCCCCCAACACTCTCATTCTCACTCCATCACCGACACTCCGACCCCCTAACACGCACTCCATCACCGTCACACTGATTCCCTAACACTCACTCCATCACCATCAACTTGACATCCTCACACTGACTCCAACATACTCACACTGACCCCCTCCCTCTCACGCCATCACGGTCTCCCAGACCCCTTCACACTCACTTCATCACCGTCACCCTGACCCCTCACAGTCACTTCATCACTGTTACCCAAATCCCCTCACACTAACTCCATCACTGTCACACAGATTGCCTAACACTCACTCCATCACCATCACACTGACCCGAACACACTCACTCCATCAGCGTCCCCTGACCCTCTCACACTCACTCCACCACCGTCACACTGACCGCCTCAGGCTCACTCCATCACCGTAACCCAAATCCCCACACACTCACTCCATCACTGTCACACTGATTCCCTAACACTCACTTCAACACTGACATGATGACCCACTCACACGCGCTCTATTACCGTCATCCTGACACACTCACACTCACTCCATCACCGTCACCCGAACTCCCACACACTCACTCCATCAGTCACCCTGATTCTCTCACACTCACTATATCACCATCACACTGTCCCACACACGTTCACTCCATCAGGGTCACCCTGACCCCATCACACTTACACTATTACTGTCACCGTGACCCCCTCATACTCGCTCCATCACCGTCACACTGATCCCCTGACACTCACTCCATCACTGTCACCCTGACCCACTCACACCCACTCCTTCACCGTCACACGAACACCCACATACACACTCTATCACCATCACAATGACCCTCTAACACTCACTCCACCAGAGACACCCTGACCCTCTCACACTCACTCCATAACTGTCACCTGGACATCCTCACACTCACTCCAAAACACTCGCACTGACAATCTCACACTCACGCCATCACGTTCTCCAGACCCCCTCACAGTCTTCCATCACCGTCACCCTGACACACTTAAACTCAATCCATCACCGTCAACCTGACCCACTCACACTCTCTCCATGACGGTCTCCCAGACCCCCTCGCACTCTTCCATCACCGTCACCCTGACCCCCACACACTCACTCCATCACCTCACCCCGACACTCTCACACTCCTTCCCTCAACGTCACCCTGACCCCATCACATTCGCTCCATCACCATCAATCCCGGAACCCTGCACACTCACTCCATCACAGTCACACTGATCCCCTAACACTCACTCCATCACCACCACCCTGAGCACCTCACAATCACCTCATCACCGTCACCCGAACCACCACACACTCATTCGATCACCATCACACTGATCCCCTAACACTCACTCCATCACAGACACCCTGACACACTCACACTCGCTCCACCACCATCACCCGGACCCCTTCGCAATCACACCATCACCGTCACACTGACATCCTCACTCTCATTCCATCACCGTCACTCTGACACCGTCACACTCACGCCATCTCCGTTTCTGTGACTCTCTCACGCTCACTCCATCACAATCACCAGAACCCCGTCATACTCAGTCCATCACTGTCACCCTAACACCCTCACACTCAAACCTTCACCGTCACCCATTTCCCCTCACATTCACTCCATCACCGTCACACTGAAACCCTCAAATTAAAGTCACACTGAAATCTTCACACTCACTCCATCACTGTCAGAGTGATCCCCTCACACTCACTCTACCACCGTCACACCGACCCCCTCATACTCACTCCGTCAGGGTCACCCTGAGTACCTCACACTCATTCCATCACCGTCATCCTGACACTCTCACACTCACGCCATCTCCGTTTCTGTGACTCCCTCACGCTCACTTCATCACAATCACCCGTACCACGTCATACTCAGTCCATCACTGTCACCCTAACACCCTCACACTCAAACCTTCACCGTCACCCACTTCCCCTCACACTCACTCCATCACCGTCACACTGAAACCCTCAAATTAAAGTCACACTGAAATCTTCACACTCACTCCATCACTGTCAGAGTGATCCCCTCACACTCACTCTATCACCGTCACACCGACCCCCTCATACTCACTCCGTCAGGGTCACCCTGAGTACCTCACACTCATTCCATCACCGTCATCCTGACACTCTCATACTCGCTCCATCACCGTCACACTGATCCCCTGACACTCACTCCATCACTGTCACCCTGACCCACTCACACCCACTCCTTCACCGTCACACGAACACCCACATACACACTCTATCACCATCACAATGACCCTCTAACACTCACTCCACCAGAGACACCCTGACCCTCTCACACTCACTCCATAACTGTCACCTGGACATCCTCACACTCACTCCAAAACACTCGCACTGACAATCTCACACTCACGCCATCACGTTCTCCAGACCCCCTCACAGTCTTCCATCACCGTCACCCTGACACACTTAAACTCAATCCATCACCGTCAACCTGACCCACTCACACTCTCTCCATGACGGTCTCCCAGACCCCCTCGCACTCTTCCATCACCGTCACCCTGACCCCCACACACTCACTCCATCACCTCACCCCGACACTCTCACACTCCTTCCCTCAACGTCACCCTGACCCCATCACATTCGCTCCATCACCATCAATCCCGGAACCCTGCACACTCACTCCATCACAGTCACACTGATCCCCTAACACTCACTCCATCACCACCACCCTGAGCACCTCACAATCACCTCATCACCGTCACCCGAACCACCACACACTCATTCGATCACCATCACACTGATCCCCTAACACTCACTCCATCACAGACACACTGACACACTCACACTCGCTCCACCACCATCACCCGGACCCCTTCGCAATCAGACCATCACCGTCACACTGACATCCTCACTCTCATTCCATCACCGTCACTCTGACACCGTCACACTCACGCCATCTCCGTTTCTGTGACTCTCTCACGCTCACTCCATCACAATCACCAGAACCCCGTCATACTCAGTCCATCACTGTCACCCTAACACCCTCACACTCAAACCTTCACCGTCACCCACTTCCCCTCACATTCACTCCATCACCGTCACACTGAAACCCTCAAATTAAAGTCACACTGAAATCTTCACACTCACTCCATCACTGTCAGAGTGATCCCCTCACACTCACTCTACCACCGTCACACCGACCCCCTCATACTCACTCCGTCAGGGTCACCCTGAGTACCTCACACTCATTCCATCACCGTCATCCTGACACTCTCACACTCACGCCATCTCCGTTTCTGTGACTCCCTCACGCTCACTTCATCACAATCACCCGTACCACGTCATACTCAGTCCATCACTGTCACCCTAACACCCTCACACTCAAACCTTCACCGTCACCCACTTCCCCTCACACTCACTCCATCACCGTCACACTGAAACCCTCAAATTAAAGTCACACTGAAATCTTCACACTCACTCCATCACTGTCAGAGTGATCCCCTCACACTCACTCTATCACCGTCACACCGACCCCCTCATACTCACTCCGTCAGGGTCACCCTGAGTACCTCACACTCATTCCATCACCGTCATCCTGACACTCTCACACTCACTCCATCACCGTCACACCGACCCCCTCACACTCACTCCATCACCGTCACACAAATCCCCTCACACTCACTCCAACACCCTGACACCCTCACACTCACTCCATCACCATCGCACTGATCTCCACACACTCACTCCATCACCCTCATACTTACACACTCACACTCACTCCATCACCGTTTAACAGACCCCCTCACACTCACTCCATCAACATCACCATGACCCCCCATACTCACTCCATCACGGTCACCCTGACACTCACACACTCACTCCATCACCATCACCCTGACCCCCTCACACTCACTCTATCACCGTCAAACTGACCCCGCACACTCACTCCATTACTTTCACATCGATCCCCTAACACTCACTCCATCACAGTCACCCTAACACTCTCACACTCACTCCATCACAGTCACCCTGACACTCTCACACTCACTCCATCACCGTCAGCCTGACTCTCTCAGATTCACTCGATCACGATCACCCTGACCCCCTCACAATCACTCCATCACACTTACCCTGACAAACTCACACTCACTCCATCACCGTCACGCGAACATCCACATACTCACCATATCTCCATCACACTGACCCCCTAACAATCACTCCATCACCGTCCCCCTGACCCTCTCACACTCACTCCCTCACCGTCACACTGATCCCTTAACATTCACTCCATCACCGTCAAATTGACATCCTCACACTCATTCCAACACACTCTCACTGACCCTCTAACGCTCACGCCATCACGTTCTCCCAGACCACCTCACACTCACTCTATCACCGTCACCCTGAACCCCTCACACTCACTCCATCACCGTCAACCTGAACCCCTCACACTCACTCCATCACCATCACCCTGACCTCCTCACACTCACTCCATCACCGTCACACAAATCCCCGCACACTCTCTCCAACACCCTGACACCCTCACACTCACTCCATTACCATCGCACTGATCCCCACACATTTACTCCAACACCCTCACACTTACCCACTCACACTCACTCCATCACAGTTTACCGGACCCCCTCACACTCACTCCATCACCGTCAACCTGACCCCTTCACACTCACTCCATCACCGCCACACTGACCCCATCACACTCACTCCATCACCATTCCCGACACTCTCACACTCACTCCAACACCGTCACACTGATCCCCTAACACTCAATCCATCATGGTCTCCCAGACTCCTTCACACTCACTTCATCACCGTCACCCTGACCCCTCACATTCACTCCATCACCGTTACCCAAATCCCCACACACTAACTCCATCACTGTCACACAGATTCCCTTACACTCACTCCATCACCGTCACACTGATCCCCTCACACTCACTCCATCAGCGTCCACTGACCCTCTCACACTCACTCCACCACCGTCACACTGACCGTCTCACACTCACTCCATCAACGTAACCCAAATCCCCACACACTCACTCCATCACTGTCACACTGATTCCCTAACACTCACTTCTACACTGACATGATTACCCACTCACTCGCGCTCTGTTACCGTCATCCTGACACACTCACACTCACTCCATCACCGTCACCCGAACTCCCTCACACTCACTCCATCAGTCACCCTGATTCTCTCACACTCACTATATCACCATCACACTGACCCACACACGTTGATTCCATCAGGGTCACCCTGACCCCATCACACTTACTCGATTACTGTCACCGTGACCCCCTCATACTCGCTCCATCACCGTCACACTGATCCCCTGACACTCACTCCATCACCGTCACCCTGACCCACTCGCACCCACTCCTTCACCGTCACACGAACACCCACATACACACTCTATCAACATCACAATGACCCCCTAACACTCACTCCATCACAGACACCCTGACCCACACACACTCGCACCACCACCATCACCCGGACCCCTTCGCAATCAGACCATCACCGTCACACTGACATCCTCACTCTCATTCCATCACCGTCACTCTGACACCGTCACACTCACGCCATCTCCGTTTCTGTGACTCTCTCACGCTCACTCCATCACAATCACCCGTACCACGTCATACTCAGTCCATCACTGTCACCCTAACACCCTCACACTCAAACCTTCACCGTCACCCACTTCCCCTCACACTCACTCCATCACCGTCACACTGAAACCCTCAAATTAAAGTCACACTGAAACCTTCACACTCACTCCATCACTGTCAGAGTGATCCCCTCACACTCACTCTATCACCGTCACACCGACCCCCTCATACTCACTCCGTCAGGGTCACCGTGAGTAGCTCACATCATTCCATCACCGTCATCCTGACACTCCCACACTTACTCCATCACCGTCACACAAATCCCCTCACACTCACTCCAACAACCTGACGCTCTCACACTCACTCCATCACCATCGCACTGATCTCCACACACTCACTCCAACACCCTCATACTTACACACTCACACTCACTCCATCACCGTTTACCAGACCCCCTCACACTCACTCCATCACCATCACCATGACCCCCCATACTCACTCCATCACCGTCACCCTGACACTCTCACACTCACTCCATCACCATCACCCTGACCCCCTCACACTCACTCCATCACCGTCACACAAATCCCCTCACACTCTCTCCAACACCCTGACACCCTCACACTCACTCCATCACCATCGCACTGATCCCCACACACTCACTCCTACACCCTCACACTTACCTACTCACACTCACTCCATCACAGTTTACCAGACCCCCTCACACTCACTCCATCACCGTCAACCTGACCCCCTCACACTCACTCCATCACCGCCACACTGACCCCATCACACTCACTCCATCACCATCCCCCGACACTCTCACACTCACTCCAACACCGTCACACTGATCCCCTAACACTCACTCCATCATGGTCTCCCAGACTCCTTCACACTCACTTCATCACCGTCACCCTGACCCCTCACATTTACTCCATCACTGTAATTCAAATCCCTACACACGAAATCCATCACTGTCACACAGATTCCCTAACACTCACTCCATCACCGTCACACTGACCCCCCCACAATCACTCCATCAGCGTCCCCTGACACTCTCACACTCACTCCATCAGTCACCCTGATTCTCTCACACTCACTATATCACCATCACACTGACCCACACACGTTCATTCCATCACCGTCACACTGACCCCCTCACACTCACTCCATCAGCGTCCCCCTAACTGTCTCACACTCACTCCACCACCGTGACCCTGACTACCTCACATTAATTCCATCACCGTCATACTGACCCCCTCACACTCACTCCATCACCGTCACACAAATCACCTCACACTCACTCCAACACCCTGACACTCTCACACTCACTCCATCACCATCGCACTGATCCCCACACACTCACTCCAACACCCTCCCGTTCACCCACTCACATTCACTCCATCACCGTTTACCAGAACCCCTCACAATCACTCCATCACCATCACACTGACCCCCTCACACTCACTCCATCACCGTCACACAAATCCCCTCACACTCTCTCCAACACCCTGACACCCTCACACTCACTCCATCACAATCACACTGATCCCCACACACTCACTCCAACACCCTCACACTTACCCACTCACACTCACTCCATCACCGTTTACCAGACCCCCTCACACTCACTCCATCACCGTCAACCTGACCCCCTCACACTCACTCCATCACCGCCACACTGACCCCATCACACTCACTCCATCACCCCCACACTGACCCCATCACACTCACACCATCACCGTCCACCGACACTCTCACACTCACTCCAACACCGTCACACTGATCTCCTAACACTCACTCCATCATGGTCTCCCAGACTAATTCACACTCACTTCATCACCGTCACCCTGACTCCTCCCATACACTCCATCAGTGTAATTCAAATCGCCACACACGAAATCCATCACTGTCACACAGATTCCCTAACACTCACTCCATCACCGTCACACTGACCCCCTCACACTCACTCCATCAGCGTCCCCCTGACCCTCTTACACTCACTGCACCACCGTCACCCTGAATGCCTCACACTCACTCCATCACTGTAACCCAAATCCCCACACACTCACCCCATCACTGTCACACTGATTCCCTAACACTCACTTCAACACTGACATGATGACCCACTCACACGCGCCCTATTACCGTCATCCTGACACACTCACACTCACTCCATCACTATCACCCGAACCCCTCACACTCACTCTATCAGTCACCCTGATTCTCTCACACTCGCTATATCGCCGACACACTGACCCCCACACATTCACTCCATCAGGGTCACCCTGACCCCATCACACTTACTCTAGTGCTGTCACCGTGACCCCCTCATACTCGCTCCATCACCGTCACACTGATCCCCTGACACTCACTCCATCACCGTGACACTGAACCACTCGCACTCACTCCTTCACCGTCACGCGAACACCCACATACACACTCTATCACCATCACAATGACCCCCTAACACTCACTACATCAGAGACACCCTGACCCTCTCACACTACTTCCATCACCGTCACCCTGACCCCCTCACATTCACTCCATCACTGTAATTCAAATCCCCACACACGAAATCCATCACTGTCACACAGATTCCCGAACACTCACTCCATCACCGTCACACTGACCCCCCCACAATCACTCCATCAGCGTCCCCTGACCCTCTCACACTCACTCCATCACCGTGACCCTGACACCTCACACTCACTCCATCACTGTAATTCAAATCCCCACACACGAAATCCATCACTGTCACACAGATTCCCTTACATTCACTCCATCACCGTCACACTGACCCCCTCACACTCACTCCATCAGCGTCCCCCTGACCGTCTCACATTCACTCCACTACCGTGACACTGACTACCTCACATTAATTCCATCACCGTCACACTGACCCCCTCACACTCACTCCATCACCGTCACACAAATCACCTCACACTCACTCCAACACCCTGACACTCTCACACTCACTCCATCACCATCGCACTGATCCCCACACACTCACTCCAACACCCTCCCGTTTACCCACTCACATTCCCTCCATCACCGTTTACCAGAATCCCTCACAATCACTCCATCACCATCACCCTGACCCCCTCACACTCACTCCATCACCATCACCCTGACCCCCTCACACTCACTCCATCACCGTCACACAAATCCCCTCACACTCTCTCCAACACCCTGACACCCTCACACTCACACCATCACCGTCACACTGACCCCCCCACAATCACTCCATCAGCGTCCCCTGACCCTCTCACACTCACTCCATCACCGTGACCCTGACACCTCACACTCACTCCATCACTGTAATTCAAATCCCCACACACGAAATCCATCACTGTCACACAGATTCCCTTACATTCACTCCATCACCGTCACACTGACCCCCTCACACTCACTCCATCAGCGTCCCCCTGACCGTCTCACACTCACTCCACCACCGTGACCCTGACTACCTCACATTAATTCCATCACCGTCACACTGACCCCCTCACACTCACTCCATCACCGTCACACAAATCATCTCACACTCACTCCAACACCCTGACACTCTCACACTCACTCCATCACCATCGCGCTGATCCCCACACACTCACTCCAACACCCTCCCGTTTACCCACTCACATTCACTCCATCACCGTTAACCAGAACCCCTCACAATCACTCCATCACCATCACCCTGACCCCCTCACACTCACTCCATCACCATCACCCTGACCCCCTCACACTCACTCCATCACCGTCACACAAATCCCCTCACACTCTCTCCAACACCCTGACACCCTCACACTCACTCCATCACAATCGCACTGATCCCCACACACTCACTCCAACACCCTCACACTTACCCACTCACTCTCAGCCCATCACCGTTTACCAGACCCCCTCACACTCACACCATCACCGTCAACCTGACCCCCTCATACTCACTCCACCACCGCCACACTGACCCCATCACACTCACTCCATCACCACCACACTGACCCCATCACACTCACACCATCACCGTCCACCGACACTCTCACACTCACTCCAACACCGTCACACTGATCTCCTAACACTCACTCCATCATGGTCTCCCAGACTCCTTCACACTCACTTCATCACCGTCACCCTGACCCCTCCCATTCACTCCATCAGTGTAATTCAAATCCCCACACACGAAATCCATCACTGTCACACAGATTCCCTAACACGCACTCCATCACCGTCACACTAACCCCCTCACACTCACTCCATCAGCGTCCCCCTGACCCTCTCACACTCACTGCACCACCGTCACCCTGAATGCCTCACACTCACTCCATCACCGTAACCCAAATCCCCACACACTCACTCCATCACTGTCACACTGATTCCCTAACACTCACTTCAATACTGACATGATGACCCACTCACACGCGCTCTATTACCGTCATCCTGACACACTCACACTCACTCCATCACCGTCACCCGAACCCCTCACACTCACTCTATCAGTCACCCTGATTCTCTCACACTCGCTATATCGCCGAACACTGACCCCCACACATTCACTCCATCAGGGTCACCCTGACCCCATCACAATTACTCTATTGCTGTCACCGTGACCCCCTCATACTCGCTCCATCACCGTCACACTGATCCCCTGACACTCACTCCATCACCGTCACACTGAGAAACTCGCACTCACTCCTTCACCGTCACGCAAACACCCACATACACACTCTATCACCATCACAATGACCCCCTAAAACTCACTACATCAGAGACACCCTGACCCTCTCACATTACTTCCATCACTGTCACCCTGACCCCCTCACATTCGCTCCATCACCGTCACCCTGACCCCCTCACACTCACTCCATCACCTCACCCTGACGCTCTCACACTCCTTCCATCACCGTCACCCTGACGCCCTCACACTCTCTCCATCACAGTCACACTGATCCCCTAACACTCACTCCATCACTGCCACCCGAACCCCCACACACTCACTCGATCACCATCACACTGATCCCCTAACACTCACTCCATCACACACACCCTGACCCACTCACACTCGCTCCACCACCATCACCCGGACCCCTTCGCAATCAGACCATCACCGTCACACTGACACCCTCAATCTCATTCCATCACCGTCACTCTGACACCGTCACGCTCACGCCATCTCCGTTTCTGTGACTCTCTCACGCTCACTCCATCACAATCACCCGAACCCCGTCACATTCAGTCCATCACTGTCACCCTAACACCCTCACACTCAAAATTTCACCGTCACCCACTTCCCCTCACACTCACTCCATCACCGTCACACTGAAACCCTCAAATTAAAGTCACACTGTAGCCTTCACACTCACGCCATCACTGTCACAGTGATCCCCTCACACTCACTCTATCACCATCACACCGACCCCCTCATACTCACTCCGTCAGTGTCACCCTGTCTACCTGACACTCATTCCATCACCGTCAGCGTGACACTCTCACACTCACTCCATCACCGTCACACTGTCCCCCTCACACTCACTCCATCACCGTCACACAAATCACCTCACACTCACTCCAACACCCTGACACTCTCACACCCACTCCATCACCATCGCACTGATCCCCACACACTCACTCCAACACCTTCCCGTTTACCCACTCACATTCACTCCATCACTGTTTACCAGACCCCCTCACTATCACTCCATCACCATCACCCTGACCCCCTCACACTCACACCAAGACCGTCAGACAAATCCCCTCACACTCTCTCCAACACCCTGACACACTCACACTCACTCCATCACCATCGCACTGATCCGCACACACTCACTCCAACACCCTCACACTTACCCACTCACACTCACTCCATCACCGTTTACCAGACCCCCTCACACTCACTCCATCACCGTCAACCTGACCCCCTCACACTCACTCCATCACCGTCAACCTGACCCCCTCACACTCACTCCATCACCGCCACACTGACCCCATCAAACTTACTCCATCACCGTCCCCCGACACTCTCACACTCACTCCATCACCGTCACCCTGACCCCTCACATTCACTCCATCACTGTTAATCAATTCCCCACACACGAAATCCATACTGTCACACTGATTCCCTAACACTCACTTCAACACTGACATGATGACCCACTCACACGCGCTCTATTACCGTCATCCTGACACACTCACACTCACTCCATCACCGTCACCCGAACCCCTCACACTCACTCCATCAGTCACCCTGATTCTCTCACACTCGCTATATCACCCACACACTGACCCCCACACATTCACTCCATCAGGGTCACCCTGACCCCATCACACTTACTCTATTACTGTCACCGTGACCCCCTCATACTCGCTCCATCACCGTCACACTGATCCGCTGACACTCATTCCATCACCGTCACACTGACCCACTCGCACTCACTCCTTGACCGTCAAGCGAACACCCACATACACACTCTATCACCATCACAATGACCCCCTGACACTCACTCCATCAGAGACACCCTGACCCTCTCACACTCACTCCACCACCGTCACGCTGAACGCATCACACTCACTCCATCACCGTAACTCAAATCCCCACACACTAACTCCATCACTGTCACACTGATTCCCTAACACTCACTTCAACACTGACGTGATGACCCACTCACACGCGCTCTATTACCGTCATCCTGACACACTCACACTCACTCCATCACCGTCCCCTGAACCCCCTCATACTCACTCCATCAGTCACCCTGAGTCTCTCACACTCGCTGTATCACCGTCACACGGACCCCCACACATTCACTCCATCAGGGTCACCCTGACCCCATCACACTTACTCTATTACTGTCACCGTGACCCCCTCATACTCGCTCCATCACCGTCACACTGATCCCCTGACAATCACTCCATCACCGTCACCCTGACCCACTCGCACTCACTCCTTCACCGTCACGCAACACCCATATACACACTCTATCACCATCCCAATGACCCCCTAACACTCACTACGTCAGAGACACCCTGACCCTCTCACACTCACTCCATCACCGTCACCTTGACATTCTCACACTCACTCCAAAACACTCGCACTGACACTCTCACACTCACGCCATCACGTTCTCCAGACCCCCTCACACTCTTCCATCACCGTCACCCTGACACCCTTACACTTAATCCATCACCGTCAACATGACCCCCTCACACTCTCTCCATCACGGACTCCCAAACACCCTCGGACTCTTCCATCACCGTCACCCTGACCCCCTCGCACTCACTCCATCACCTCACCTTGACACTCTCACACTCCTTCCATCACCGTTACCCTGACGCCCTCACACTCACTCCATCAGTCACTCTGATTCTCTCACACTCGCTGTATCACCGTTACACTGACCCGCACACATTCACTCCATCAGGGTCACCCTGACCCCATCGCACTTACTCTATTACTGTCACCGTGACCCCCTCATACTCGCTCCATCACTGTCACACTGATCCCCTGACACTCACTCCATCACAGACACCCTGACCCACTCACACTCGCTCCACCAACATCACCCGGACCCCTTCACAATCACGCCATCACCGTCACACTGACACCCTCACTCTCATTTCATCACCGTCACTCTGACACCATCACACTCACGCCATCTCCATTTCTGTGACTCTCTCACGCTCACTCCATCACAATCACCCGAACCCCTTCACACTCAGTCCATCACTGTCACCCTAATACCCTCACACTCAAACCTTCACCGTCACCCTGATCCCCTCACACTCACTCCATCACCGTCACACTGAAACCCTCACATTCAAGTCACACTGAACCCTTCACACTCACTCTATCACTGTCACAGTGATCCATTCACACTCACTCCATCATCGTCACACCGACCCCACACACTCACTCCGTCAGCGTCACCCTGACTACCTCACACTCATTCCATCACTGTCACCCTGACACTCACACTCACTGCATCACCGTCACACCGACCCCCTCACACTCACTCCATCACCGTCACACAAATCCCCTCACACTCACTCCAACACCCTGACACCCTCACACTCACTCCATCACCATCGCACTGATCTCCACACACTCAATCCAACACCCTCATACTTACACACTCACACTCACTCCATCACCGTTTACCAGACCCCCTCACACTCACTCCATCACCATCACCCTGACCCCCCATACTCACTCCATCACCGTCACAATGACACTCTCACACTCATTCCATCACCATCACCCTGACACCCTCACACTCACTCTATCACCGTCAAACTGACGCCGCACACTCACTCCATCACTTTCACATTGATCCACTAATACTCACTACATCACAGTCACCCTAACACTCTCACACTCACTCCATCACCGGCACCCTGACTCTCTCACATTCACTCGATCACGATCACTCTGACCCCCTCACAATCACTCCATCACACTTACCCTGACAAACTCACACTCACTCCATCACCGTCACGTGAACATCCACGTACTCACCATATCTCCATGACACTGACCCCCTAACAATCACTCCATCACCTTCCCCCTGACCCTCTCATGCTCACTCCCTCACCGTCACACTGATCCCCTAACACTCACTCGATCACCGTCAACTTGACATCCTCACACTCATTCCAACACACTCGCACTGACCCTCCAACGCTCACGTCATCACGTTCTCCCAGACCACCTCACACTCTCTCTAACACCGTCACCCTGACAGGCTCACACTCACTCCATCACCGTCACCCTGACGCTCTCACACTCACTCCATCACCGTCAACCTGAACCCCTCACACTCACTCCATCACCGTCAACCTGACTCCCTCACACTCACTACATCGCCGTCCCCCAACACTCTCACACTCACTCCATCACCGTCACTCTGACGCCCTAACACGCACTCCATCACCCTCACACTGATTCCCTAACACTCACTCCATCCCCATCACCTTTCCATCCTCACACTGACTCCAACATACTCACACTGACCCCATCTCTCTCACGCCATCACGGTCTCCCAGACGCATTCACACTCACTTCATCACCGTCACCCTGACCCCTCACATTCACTCCATCACTGTAACCCAAATCCCCACACACTAACTCCATCACTGTCACACAGATTCCCTAACACTCACTCCATCACCGTCACACTGACCCCCTCACACTCACTCCATCAGCGTCCCCTGACCCTCTCACACTCACTCCATCACCTCACCCTGAGCACCTCACACTCACCCCATCACCGTCACCCGAACCACCACACACTCACTCGATTACCATCACACTGATCCCCTAACACTCACTCCATCACAGACACCCTCACCCACTCACACTCGCTCCACCACCATCACCCGGACCCCTTCGCAATCACACCATCACCGTCACACTGACATCCTCACTCTCATTCCATCACCGTCACTCTGACACCGTCACACTCACGCCATCTCCGTTTCTGTGACTCTCTCACGCTCACTCCATCACAATCACCCGAACCCTTTCATACTCAGTCCATCACTGTCACCCTAACACCGTCACACTCAAACCTTCACCGTCACCCTGATCCCCTCACACTCACTCCATCACCGTCACACTGAAACCCTCACATTCAAGTCACACTGAACCCTTCACACTCACTCTATCACTGTCACAGTGATCCATTCACATTCACTCCATCACCGTCACACCGACCCCCTCACACTCACACCGTCAGCGTCACACTGACTACCTCACACTCATTCCATCACTGTCACCCTGACACTCACACTCACTGCATCACCGTCACACCGACCCCCTCACACTCACTCCATCACCGTCACACAAATCCCCTCACACTCACTCCAACACCCTGACACCCTCACACTCACTCCATCACCATCGCACTGATCTCCACACATTCACTCCATCACCCTCATACTTACACACTCACACTCACTCCATCACCGTTTACCAGACCCCCTCACACTCACTCCATCACCATCACCCTGACCCCCCATACTCACTCCATCACCGTCACGCTGACACTCTCACACTCACTCCATCACCATCACCCTGACACCCTCACACTCACTCTATCACCGTCAAAATGACCCCGCACACTCACTTCATCACTTTCACATTGATCCCCTAACATTCACTCCATCACAGTCACCCTAACACTCTCACACTCACTCCATCACAGTCACCCTAATACTCTCACACTCACTCCATCACCGTCAGCCTGACTCTCTCACATTCACTCGATCACGATCACCCTGACCCCCTCACAATCACTCCATCACACTTACCCTGACAAACTCACACTCACTCCATCACCGTCACGCGAACATCCACATACTCACCATATCTCCATCACACTGACCCCCTAACAATCACTCCATCACCGTCCCCCTGACCCTCTCACACTCACTGCCTTACCGTCACACAGATTCCCTAACACTTACTCCATCACTGTCAAATTGACATCCTCACACTCATTCCAACACAGTCGCACTGACCCTCAAACGCTCACGCCATCACGTTCTCCCAGACCACCTCACACTCTCTCTATCACCATCACCCTGACACCCTCACATTCACTCCATCACCGTTTACCAGACCCCCTCACAATCACTCCATCACCATCACCCTGACCCCCTCACACTCACTCCATCACCGTCACACAAATCCCCTCACACTCTCTCCAACACCCTGACACCCTCACACTCACTCCATCAGCATCGCACTGATCCCCACACAATAACTCCAACACCCTCACACTTACCCACTCACATTCACTCCATCACCGTTTACCAGACCCCCTCACACTCACTCCATCACCGTCAACCTGACCCCCTCACACTCACTCCATCACCGCCACACTGACCCCATCAAACTCACTCCATCACCGTCCCCCGACACTCTCACACTCACTCCAACACCGTCACACTGATCCCCTAACACTCACTCCATCATGGTCTCCCAGACTCCTTCACACTCACTTCATCACCGTCACCCTAACCCCTCACATTCACTCCATCACTGTTAATCAAATCCCCACACACGAAATCCATACTGTCACACTGATTCCCTAACACTCACTTCAACACTGACATGATGACCCACTCACACGCGCTCTATTACCGTCATCCTGACACACTCACACTCACTCCATCACCGTTACTCGAACCCCTCACACTCACTCCATCAGTCACCCTGATTCTCTCACACTCGCTATATCACCCACACACTGGCCCCCACACATTCACTCCATCAGGGTCACCCTGACCCCATCACACTTACTCTATTACTATCACCGTGACCCCCTCATACTCGCTCCATCAACGTCACACTGATCCCCTGACACTTACTCCATCACCGTCACACTGACCCACTCGCACTCACTCCTTCACCGTCACGCAACACCCACATACACACTCTATCACCATCCCAATGACCCCCTAACACTCACTCCATCAGAGACACCCTGACCCTCTCACACTCACTCCATCACTCACCTTGACATCCTCACACTCACTCCAAAACACTCACACTGACACTCTCACACTCACGCCATCACGTTCTCCAGACCCCCTCACACTCTTCCATCACCGTCACCCTGACACCCTTACACTTAATCCATCACCGTCAACCTGACCCCCTCACACTCTCTCTAATACGGACTCACAGACACCCTCGCACTCTTCCATCACCGTTACCCTGACCCCCTCACACTCACTCCATCACAGTCACACTGATCCCCTAACACTCAATCCATCATCGCCACCCGAACCCCCACACACTCACTCGATCACCATCACACTGATCCCCTAACACTCACTCCATAACAGACACCCTGACCCACTCACACTCGCTCCACCACCATCACCCGGACCCCTTCGCAATCAGACCATCACCGTCACACTGACACCCTCACTCTCATTCCATCACCGTCACACTGACACCCTCACTCTCATTCCATCACCATCACTCTGACACCGTCACACTCACGCCATCTCCGTTTCTGTGACTCTCTCACGCTCACTCCATCACAATCACCCGAACCCCGTCACACTCAGTCCATCACTGTCACCCTAACACCGTCACACTCAAACCTTCACCGTCACCCTGATCCCCTCACACTCACTCCATCACCGTCACACTGGAACCCTCACATTCAAGTCACACTGAACCCTCCACACTCACTCCATCACTGTCACAGTGATCCCCTCGCACTCACTCCATTACCGTCACACCGACCCCGTCACACTCAGTCCGTCAGCGTCACCCTGACTGCCTCACACTCATTCCATCACCGTCACCCTGACACTCACACTCACTCCATCACCGTCACACATAACCCCTCACACTCACTCCAACACACTGATCCCCACACACTCACTCCAACACCCTCACACTTACTAAATCACACTCACTCCATCACCGTTTAACAGATCCCCTCACACTCACTCCAGCACCATCACCCTGACTCCTCATACTAACTCCATCACCGTCACCCTGACACTCTCACACTCACTCCATCAGCGTCACCCTGACCCCCTCACACTCACTCTATCACCGTCAAACTGACCCCGCACACTCACTCCATCAGTTTCACATTGATCCCCTAACACTCACTGCATCACAGTCACCCTAACACTCTCACACTCACTCCATCACCGTCACCCTGACACTCTCACACTCACTCCATCACCGTCAGCCTGACTCTCTCACATTCACTCGATCACGATCACCCTGACCCCCTCACAATCACTCCATCACACTTACCCTGACAAACTCACACTCACTCCATCACCGTCACGCGAACACCCACATACTCACCATATCTCCATCACACTGACCCCCTAACAATCACTCCATCACCGTCCCCCTGACCCTCTCACACTCACTCCCTCACCGTCACACTGATCCCCTAACACTCACTCCATCACCGTCAACTTGAAATCCTCACACTCATTCCAACACACTCGCACTGACCCTCCAAAGCACACGCCATCACGTCCTCCCAGACAACCTCACACTCACTCTATCACCGTCACCCTGACCCCCTCACACTCACTACATCACCGTCACCCTGACAGACTCACACTCACTCCATCACCGTCAACCTGAACCCCTCACACTCACTCCATCACCGTCAACCTGACGCCCTCACATTCACTCCATCACCGTCGCACTGACACACTCAAACTCACTCCATCACAGTCTCCCAGACCCCCTCACACTCACTCCATCACACTCACACTGACCCCCTCACACTCACTCCATCACCGTCATTCTGACTCTCTCACATTCACTCGATCACCATCACGCTGTGCCCCTCACACACTCCATCACTGTCACCCTGATCCCCTCACAATCATACCATCACCGTCACACTGACCCCCTCACTCTCAATCCATCATCGTCACTCTGACACCGTCACACTCACGCCATCTCCGTTACTGTGACTCTCTCACATTCATTCCATCATAATCACCCGAACCCCGTCAAACTCAGTCCATCACTGTCACCCTGTAACCCTCACACTCACTCCATCAACGTCACCCTGACCCCCGCACACTCACTCCATCACTGTCACACTGATTCCCCTAACACTCACTACATCACCGTCACTTTGAACACCTCACACTCACCCTATCACCGTCACTTGAACGCCCACACACTCACTCGTTCACCATCACACTGATACCCTAACACTCCATCACAGAGACCCTGACCCACTCACACTTTCTCCACCACTATCACCGGACCCCTTCACAATCACACCTTCACCGTCACCCTGACATCCTCATACTCATTCCATCACCATCACTCTGACACCGCCACACTCGCGCCATCTCCGTTAATGTGACTCTCTCACACTAACTCCATCACAATCACCCGAACCCCATAACACTCGGTCCATCACTGTCACACTGAACCCTTTACACTCAATCCGTCATCGTCACACTGACAACCTCACACTCAGTCCATCACCGTCACACTGACCCCCTCACACTCACTCCATTACCATCAACCTGACCCCCTCACAATCACTCTATCTCTGTCGCACTGAACCCTTCATACTCACTCCATCACCATCACCTGACCCCCTCACAATCGCTCCATCACCGTCACAGTGAACCATTCATACTCACTCCATCACCATCACACTGATCCCCTCACACTCGCTCCAACACCATCACCCTGACACACTCACAATCACTCAAACACCGTCACTCTGACACCCTCACTCTCACTCCATCACCATCACCCTGACCCCCTCACACTCGCGCCATCTCAGTTACCGTGCCTCTCTCACACTCACTCCATCACTATCACACGAACCCCGTCACCCTCAGTCCATCACTGTCACCCTGACCCCCTCACAATCACTCCATCACCGACACCCTAACCCCAACACACTCACTCCATCACTGCCAAACTGTTCCCCTAACACACACTCCATCACCGTCACCCTGATAATCTCACACTCACTCCATCACAGTCCTCCAGAACCCCTCACACTCACTCCATCACCGTCACTCTGACCCCCCATACTCACTCCATCACCATCACCATGACACTCTCACACTCACTCCATCACCGTCACACTGACCTGGTCACACTCACTCCATCACCGTCACCCTGATAATCTCACACTCACTCCATCACGGTCCTCCAGAACCCCTCACACTCACTCCATCACCGTCACTCTGACCCCCCCATACTCACTCCATCACCATCACCATGACACTCTCACACTCACTCCATCACCGTCACACTGACCTGGTCACACTCACTCCATCACCGTCACCCTGTAACTCTCACACTCACTTCATCACCGTCACACTGAGCCCCTCACACTCATTCCATCACTGTCACCCTGATCCTCTCACAATCACTCCATCACCATTACACTGACCAACTCACACTCACTCCATCACCATCATGCGAACACCCACATACACACTCCATCACCATCACACTGACCCCCTAACACATACTCCATCACAGACACCCTGACCCACTCATTCTCACTCCATCACTGTCACCCTGACCCCCTCACACTCACGCCATCTCCATTACCGTGACTCTCTCACACTCACTCCATCACTATCACACTGACCCGGTCACACTCATTCCATCACCGTCACCCTGACCCCTCACACTCACTCCATCGCTGTCACCCTGACCCACGAACACTCACGCCATCACCGTCTCCCAGACTCCCTCACACTCACTCCATCACCGTATCCCTGACCCCCGTACTCACTCCATCAACGTCACCCTGACACACTCATACTCACTCCGTCATGGTCACCCTGACCCCCTCACACTCACTCCACCACCGTTACCCTGTAACCCTCACACTCACCCCATCACCGTCATGCTGACCCACTCACACTCACTCCATCACTCTCACCTTGACCCTCTCACAATCACTGCATCACCATCACACTGACCAAATCACAGTCACTCCATCACCATCACGCGAACACCCACATACTCACTCCATCACCATCACACTGACCCCCTAACACCTACTCCATCACAGACACCCTGACCCACTCACACTCACTCTAACACACTCACACTGAACCTCTCACACTCATGCCATCACGTTCTCCCAGACCACCTCACACTCACTCCATCACTGCCACCCTGACCCGCTCACACTCACTCCATCACCCTCACCCTGACAGTCTCACACTCACTCCATCACCGTCAAACTGACCCCAAAATCTCACTCCATCACCGTCAACTCGTCCCCCTCACACTCCCTCCATCACCGTGGCACTGACCCCTTCACACTCCCTCCATCACGGTCTCCCAGATCCCCTCACACTCTTCCATCACCGTCACCCTGACCCCCTCACACTCACTCCATCACCGTCACACTGACCTCTGCACAATCACTCCATCACTGTCACACTGATCTGCTAACACTCACTCCATCACCGTCACTCTGACCCCCCCATACTCACTCCATCACCATCACCATGACACTCTCACACTCACTCCATCACCGTCACACTGACCTGGTCACACTCACTCCATCACCGTCACCCTGTAACTCTCACACTCACTTCATCACCGTCACACTGAGCCCCTCACACTCATTCCATCACTGTCACCCTGATCCTCTCACAATCACTCCATCACCATTACACTGACCAACTCACACTCACTCCATCACCATCATGCGAACACCCACATACACACTCCATCACCATCACACTGACCCCCTAACACATACTCCATCACAGACACCCTGACCCACTCATTCTCACTCCATCACTGTCACCCTGACCCCCTCACACTCACGCCATCTCCATTACCGTGACTCTCTCACACTCACTCCATCACTATCACACTGACCCGGTCACACTCATTCCATCACCGTCACCCTGACCCCTCACACTCACTCCATCGCTGTCACCCTGACCCACGAACACTCACGCCATCACCGTCTCCCAGACTCCCTCACACTCACTCCATCACCGTATCCCTGACCCCCGTACTCACTCCATCAACGTCACCCTGACACACTCATACTCACTCCGTCATGGTCACCCTGACCCCCTCACACTCACTCCACCACCGTTACCCTGTAACCCTCACACTCACCCCATCACCGTCATGCTGACCCACTCACACTCACTCCATCACTCTCACCTTGACCCTCTCACAATCACTGCATCACCATCACACTGACCAAATCACAGTCACTCCATCACCATCACGCGAACACCCACATACTCACTCCATCACCATCACACTGACCCCCTAACACCTACTCCATCACAGACACCCTGACCCACTCACACTCACTCTAACACACTCACACTGACCCTCTCACACTCATGCCATCACGTTCTCCCAGACCACCTCACACTCACTCCATCACTGCCACCCTGACCCGCTCACACTCACTCCATCACCCTCACCCTGACAGTCTCACACTCACTCCATCACCGTCAAACTGACCCCAAAATCTCACTCCATCACCGTCAACTCGTCCCCCTCACACTCCCTCCATCACCGTGGCACTGACCCCTTCACACTCCCTCCATCACGGTCTCCCAGATCCCCTCACACTCTTCCATCACCGTCACCCTGACCCCCTCACACTCACTCCATCACCGTCACACTGACCTCTGCACAATCACTCCATCACTGTCACACTGATCTGCTAACACTCACTCCATCACCGTCACTCTGAGCACCTCACACTCACCCCATCACCGTCACTAGAACACCCAGACACTCACTCGATCACTATCACACTGATCCCCAAACACTCACTCCATTACAGACACCCAGACCCACTCACACTCGCTCCACCACCATCACCCGGACCCCTTCGCAATCACACCAACACCGTCACCCTGACACACTCACTCTCATTTCAGCACCGTCACTCTGACACCGTCATACTCGCCCCATCTCCGTTAGTGTGACTATCTCATGCTCACTCCATCACAATCACCCGAACCACGTCACACTCAGTCTATCACTGTCACCCTATCACCCTCACCCTCAAACATTCACCATCACCCTGCTCCCCTCACACTCGCTCCATCACCATCACCCTGAGCACCTCACACTCACCCCATCACCGTCACCTGCACCCCCACACACTCACTCAATCACCATCACACTGATCCTCTAACACTCACTCCATCACAGGCACCATGACCCACTCACACTTGCTCCACCACCATCACCCGGACCCCTTCACAATCACACCATCACCGTCAGGCTGAAACCCTCATATTCAAACCTTCACCCTCACCCTGATCCCCGCACACTCACTCCATCACCGTCACACTGACACCCTCACATTCACTCCTTCAGCGTCACCCTGACCACCTCACACTCACTCCATCACCGTCTCCCAAATCCCCTCACACTCACTCCATTACCGTCAACCTGATACCCTCACAATCACTCCATCATCATCGCACTGAACCCTTCACACTCACTCCATCACCGTCACAGTGATCCCCTTACACTCACTCCATCACCGTCACACTGACCCCCTGACTATCGCTCCATCACCGTCACACTGATCCCCTCACACTCACTCCAAAACCGCCACCCTGACCCCCTTACACTCACTCCATCATCGTCACCCTGACACACTCGCACTCACTTCATCACATCACCCTGAACCCCTCAGACACACTGCATCAATGTCACCTTGACCCCCACACTCTCACCCTATCACTGTCACCGCATCCCCACAAACTAACTCCATCACTGACACATGGATGAACTCACACTTGCTCCACCACCGTCACCCAAAACACGTCACTCTCACTCCATAACCGTCATCCTAACTCTCTCACACTCCCTCCATCACCGTCACTGTGACACGGTCACACTCGCGCCACCTCCGTTACCATGATTTCCTCAAACACACTCCATCACAATCACCCGAACCCTGACAATCTCACACTCACTCGATCAACGGCACACTGACACCCTCACACTCACTCCATCACCGTCACCCTGACCCCCTCACAATCGCTCCATCACTGTCACACTGATCCCCTCACACTCACTCCATAACCATCACCCAGACCCCCTCACACTCACTCCGTCACCGTATCCCTGACCCTCGTACTCGCTCCACCACCATCACCCGGACCCCTTCATAATCAAACCATCACCGTCAGGCTGACACACTCACATTCAAACCTTCACCCTCACCCTGATCCCCGCACACTCACTCCATCACCGTCACACTGACCCCCTCACATTCACTCCTTCAGCATCACCCTGACCACCTCACACTCACTCCATCACGGTATCCCAGATCCCCTCACACTCTCCCATCACCGTCACCCTGACCCCCTCAAACTCATTCCTTCACCTCACCCTGACACTCTCGCTCTCCTTCCATCACCATCACCCTGACCCCCTCACACTCACTCCATCACCGTCACCTGAACCACCACACACTCACTCGATCACCATCATACTGATCCCCTAACACGAACTCCATCACAGACACCCTGACCCACTCACACTCGCTCCACCACCATCACCCGGACCCCTTCGCAATCACACCATCACCGTCACCCTGACACCGTCGCTTCATTCCATCACCGTCACTCTGACACTATCACACTCGCGCCATCTCCGTTAGTGTGACTTTCTCACGCTCACTCCATCGCAATCACCTGAACCCCGTCACACTCAGTCCATCACTGTCATCCTATCATGCTCACACTCAAACCTTCACCGTCACCTTGATCCCCTCACTCTCCCTCCATCACCATCACCCTGACCCCCGCATACTCACTCCATCACTGTCACACTTAGCAACTCACACTCACCCCATCACCGTCACCTGAACCCCCACACACTCACTCGTTCACCATCACACTGATCACCTAACACTAACTCCATCACAGACACCCTGACCCACTCACACTCGCTCCACCAACATCACCCGGACCCCTTCGCAATCACACCATTACCGTCACCCTGACACCATCACATTCACACCTTCACCCTCACCCTGATCCCCTCACACTCACTCCATCACCGTCACACTGACCCCCTTACACTCACTCCTTCAGCGTCACCCTGACCACCTCACACTCACTCCATCACCGTCTCCCAAATCTTCTCACACTCACTCCATTACCGTCAACCTGACCCCCTCACAATCACTCCATCACTGTCGCACTGAACCCTTCACACTCACTCCATCACCGTCATAGTGATCCCCTCACACTCACTCCATCACCGTCAAACTTACCCCCTGACAATCGCTCCAACACCGTCATACTGATCACCTCACACTCACTCCATAACCATCGCCCTGACCCCCGCACACTCACTCCATCAATGTCAACCTGACCCTCTCCCACTCACTCCATCACCCTCACACTGACCCCGTCACACTCACTCCAACACCGTCAACCTGACCCCCTCACACTCACTCCATCACCGTCACACTGACCCCCACACACTCACTCCATCACAGTCACACTGATCCGCTCATACTCACTACAACAGCGTCACCCTGACCCCCTCACACTCACTCTATCACCGTCAAATTGACCACAATAAATAGATAGATGGGATACAGTCGGGAGCCGAAACGCTAACAGGCAGACAGTGCAGGCATCTGCTGTGGCCTTGCCCCTCAGTAACATGTATACCATATTTGTTATTTTTGGGTGGGATGACTTCCGAGGGTAAAGCCATTGGGTAGAGGTGTTTGGCACAGAGTCTGCCCTTTTTCTCAGAAGGGTGGGGGAGAGAGGAGGAGAGCATTTGTTAAAGGGACTCCATATCGATGGGAACAGATTGAGATTCTTTGGATATCGGGCAGACCCATGATTGGTGTGTTGTCTCCCAGCTACCAGGGTTTGTGATATCTCGCATCGTGTTTTCAGGATCCTTAAGGGAGAGGGTGGGCAACCCCAAGTCATTGTCCACATATGCACCAACATCGGTAATAAAATTGATGTGAATGTATGGCAGAATTTCAGTGATCGAGGGTGACATCTAAAATCCAGACCAAACAGAGTTGTTCTCTCTGATTTGTTGCCCATTCTACGTCGTAGTGAGGTGAAGTGTAGGGAGAGAGCATTTGAAAATGTTGTTGGAAGGATGGTGCGGGAGGGAGAGATTCCGATACCTGGATAGTTGGGGCTCATACTGGAGTCGATGAACATTTACAAACAGAATGGTCGTCACCTGAACTAGAAGACTACCAATACCCTGAGGGGATAATTTGCCAAAGCTTTTCATGAGTGTTTGAACGAGTTCAGCCACAGAGTGGGAAGCTGAATTGTAGCTCTAGTTTGCAGGTGGTTGTGAGTGGTTTTGTCATAAATACCGTTTCATGTTTACAAGAGTGTACTGGTAAGGATGAAGGTGGGTTGAAGTGTGTTTGCTTCAACGCCAGAAGTATCTGGGATGAGGTAGGTGTCATGGGTTGTTACCTGGAACTTCGATGTTGTGGCCATTTCAGAGACATGAACGGAGGACTGAAGAGAATGATTGTTCCTGGTACCTCAGTTTCGATTTTTCTGTCAGAACAGGAGGGTCGTTTCAGAGGGGGAGATGTGGCATTTTTCGTCAAGGACAGTAATATGGTAACAAAAAGGATATTTTTGAGGACGCGACTGAATCTGCTGAGGTAAAATGTACTGAGATTAGAGTCAGGAATGGAGAGATCACCACAAAAATGTTCTAGATTTATGGAGGAAAAGATTGCAAAGATGATTCTGGATAGGAACAAATGTGACACGGTAGTTGTTATGGGGAGCATTAACTTTCCAAATATTGATTGGAAATGTTATCGGTTCAGCACCTCGGATCGGTCAGTTTTTGTCCAATGTGTGCAGAACGGTTTCCTGACGCAGCATGCAGACAGGCCAACAAGACACAAAGCCACATTGGATTTGCTTATGGGTAATGAACTCAGCCAGCTGTTCTCTTTGGAGGAAAGTGAGCACTTTTTTCATAGTGACTACAATTCGGTTCCGTTTATTCAGAGATGGATAGGCATAGGTATTTATTGCAGAGCACGAGGTATCGCGGGGAGAAAGGCCATTATGATGCGATTAGACACGAGTTAAGATGCACCGCATGTGGAAAGTAACTTCAAGGGTTGTGCACACCTGAAATATAGAGCTTGTTCAGGGAAAAGCTACTACATGTCCTTGGTAAGTATGTATGCGTCATGCAGGAAATATGAGGTCGACACAGGATGCTGGGTTTGCTGAAGAAGTTGAATCTCTTGAGAAGAAGGAGAAAGAAGCGTATGTAAACATGAGATTTGAAGGCTGAGATAGGACGCTTGGGAATTAAAAGCTAACCAGGAAGGGCCTAAAGAGAGAGCTACTTTGAGTGAACAGGAGGCATGAGAAGTCTTTTTCTGGCAGGAACAATCCTGAAGCTTTCAATTGATAGTTCAACAATAAAAGAATGTCTAGCATACGATTATGGCCTGTCGAGAACAGAAGTACGAAGTTGTCAGTGGAGTCCAAGGATAACAGAGACGCTGAATGTATTTCTTTTATCATATCAAAAATGAAAACGACAGTGTTGTCGAAGAGAGTATTGAGATGCAACCTATTAGAATAAACGAAATTGTCATTCATAAAGAGGAGTTGTTGGCAATTCATGAAAGTCTAAAAATAGGTTTGTCCCCTGGACTTGATGGGATGTATCCGAGGACTCTCTGCCAATCGTGGGAGGAGATTGCAGAACATTTGACTATAAGATTCATTTCGTCAGTATTTATGTCATGAGTGCTAGAAGACCCGAGTTTAGAAAATATTGTCCCCTTCTTCACGAAGTGGAGTAGAGACAATGCTGGTAATTATAGTACAGTGATCCTTAACTTTCTTGCAGCTAAACTTTTGGAACAGATTATGAGAGATCGGATTTATGATCATCGAAAAAGGAAGAAGTTGGTTTGGGATAGTGAGAACGCTTTTATGAATAGCAGGTTGTGCCTCACAAACCTTATTGATGTCTTTGAGAAGGTGAGCAAACAGGTGGATGAGACTAAAGTGGTTGATGTGCTGGATATGGTTTTCAGGATGGCACTGTCGTCTATTGCATGAAATACAGAGTTATAGGATTGAGGATGATTTAGCAGTTTGGATCAGAAATTGGCTCGCTGAAAGAAGACAGAGTGTGGCAGTTCATAGGAAATGATAGTCCTGGAGTTCAGTAACTGATGGTGTACTACAAGATTCCTTTTTGTGTCCGCTGTTGTTAGTCATTTTTATAAATGACCTGGATTAGGGCATGGAATGATGGATTCATAAATTTGTAGAAGACATTAAGATCAACGATGATGTCAATCGTGCCAATATCTGCTGACGGTTTCAGAGGGACATGGATAATCTGCAGAACTGACCTCCGAGGTGGCAAATGGAGTTTAATGAGGAAAAGTGTGGGATAATTTACTTCAGAAGGAGCAACAAGAGTAAAGAGTTCTTGGCTAATTGTTATATTCTTGGAAGTGTAGATGTGCAGAGCGATCTCGGTGCCCATGCATATAAAACTCGGAAAGTTACCACCCACGTTGGCAGGTTTGTTTGCAAGGAGTACGGTGTATTAGTTTTTCTTGGGAGAATGATTCAGTTTCAGAGTGAAATTATCACTTTGCAGCTCCAGAAATTAACTGGTGTGGCCGCACTCATAGAATTGCGTGCATTTCTGGTCGCCACATTATACGATGGATGTGAAAGCATTGGAAAGGGTACAGAGGACATTTTCTAAAATGTTGCCTTCTATGGAGAGATGGTCTTACAAGGAAAGGTTGAGGGACTTGAGGCGGTTTTTGATAGTGACAAGAAGTTTGAGGGGTGAATTTAGAGAGACATAGAAGATGATCAGAGGTTGCCATAAGGTGGACAGCGAAGGCATTTTTCTTCAAATGGTAATTTTGGCACAAGGGCACATCGATGTAAATTGAGGATGATAGATACCGAGGTAGGTTCCTTTATCAGTGAGTAGTAAGGGTGCTGAACGCCTTGCCTTCAACACTCGTAGACTCAACAACTTTCAGCGCAATGAAATGGTCATTGTATAAACTTGCGGATTATGATGGTAAAATACTAGTCAGATTGGTATCACAGGTCGATGCAACGTAAGGGCCACAATGAACTTTATTGCGGTGTAATATTCAGTGTTTGAACTGTTCTTCAGCTTGAAGTTGCAATCATCTCTGGTCACTATCAGTAAAACCAACACCTGGCGAGAATCAAATGTTCAACTTTGGCACCTTACACACTTCCAGTCTGTCGTGCAATTACATCAAACTGACGAATTGCACCACTGGAGCTGCCGTGTACTGATGATCAATGGCTACTGATCTTACCACTTGGGCCCCTCAAACCAATTACTCCTTTTTTGCTGAAGATCTGAAATGAAACACAGCGCGGAGGAGGTTATACAGATGATGGATCATCGATTATGGAGCATCAGGTTTAGGAAAATGAATAGTAAAATGTGGTGAAAATAGGCATAATTGAAGTCTGTGTTCGTTTACCGTAGCTTCCTGCGTTGATCACAGGCAATGTTATGTCGCTACTGTACTGGGATTTTCCTTCTATCGGTATCAATTCGTCAGAGAATTCGTTTCACTGGTACTTCACCAGCATCCTTTGAAATGTTCATACGGCACAATGACCCACACTGTACCCAACGTCAACAATCTTCTGCATTACTACATCCAAGGGCACGTGGCAGAGTATTTTTATAAATAGTGAAAAATTAATCATGTTATGCAAGGTCAAATTGAATTTTAGTTTAATTAGTAAAGTCGCAAGAATCCAGAGTAAGTTTTAAAATGTCAAAAAAATCACGTTCATGACCTTGGCCAGAATTCTCGCCCAGCAAGAGGGAAATCTGTCCTTCAATCCCCAGCATCCATGTGATCGCTTGCTCCATGTGTCCACTTGGAAACCTACATGAAGGGATGTTAAGCCTGACAGAGAACTTGTGAGTATCCTCCACTGTCTGACCTAAAGCTGAAACAGGAGCTATCTATTCCAGCTTGGAGGGTAGCGAAGTTGAGGTTAGACAGAAAATATTACTTGGTGTCGATTCACATTGTTCTCATTGTGATTGTTTAAAAACCTGGGCCAGAAAAGACTCAAGCAGAAAGGAGCAGAAGTAGTCCATTCTTAACACCGCACCTGCCCCGTCACGCCATTCTGTACCATCATAGCTCACACAGCACTTTTATGTCTTTTTCCAGCGCATCCATATAATCGTGTTGCCAAGTGGCTAACACATATTTATCGATCTCTTCCATAAATAGACATCGAAGTTATTCATTACTGTGAGGAAAATGTTGCATTTCGAGACAGTTGGGTTTCTGCATGAATGTTATAGGTTTTGCAGATGAGCAGCCGAGTCTGGTCTGAACACCTTTCAAACCATAAACTAACACTCGACTCTGATGTGAGTTGCATCCAGAACTTTTGAATGGCAGTCTTAAGAAAGGCTTAGAAATTCAACGCGCTTTCCATTGCACTACAGATTCGCGGCCTTACCCAGTTTTCAGCACAATAGTTTGCCTTAGAACGATTTCGTTCGGGACACCCATCTCACTTCTGTCTGACCTCGTCACACTCTCCAGTATCTGGTCCTTATCCACGTGTGCTCTGGATCTTTAAGTGTTTGGCTACATACTGCTGAAATGTCCTCATAACACTTAGCATTACCGCACGTTCAAATAAGAAATTCCAGATGAACAGCACTCTATGGGTGAAAGCGTTCTTCCCCAAATCTCCTCTAAATCGCTTTTCTCCTGCTTTTCATCTATGTCACTGGTTATTATTCCTTCCGGAAAAGCCTTATTCCTGTCATACATATCTATCCTCTTCATAATATGTGCACGTTAATCAGTTTCTCACTCAGCCTTCTCTGTGCTTAGTTACGCAGCCCCAACTTAGCTCATCTACCTTCACAATGGGAATGGTCCAGCCCTTGGCATTATTTTCATCTCCTGTGAACTTCTCCTCCTGTAATCAGACGGTTCCTGCGGTCTTGCGATTACAACGGAAAATGAAATGCTCTTTGAAGAAATGCCAAAATGTCTGAACAAAATCAGCAGCTCTTGTCCATCTATGATGAGAAAGGACAGTGAAAGCTTCGAGTTCAATGATTCGTGTTCGGAACTGATGGGATGTATGGGTGGGTGAAAAATGTGGAAGAGGGCGGACAGGATCCAAAATGATTGAACTCGATGTTGGGTCCTGAAATCTGCATGGTCTTTCAGTAGAAAATGAGTTGCCCAATCTTCCAGCTTGCGCTGTGCCTTGAAGAAGAACTGCAGCAGACCAAAGACTGGTATGATGGCTTGGGTACACAATGCAATGTTAAAGTGACAGGACACTGGAAGACTGGGGTAATTTTTGTTGATTCTGGGCAAAACTTAAGTGATCTCAGCTTGGTCACCGACTCTGTTTTCCTCTCTCCATTGTAGAGAGATCACATTCTCAGCAGGAACTAGTTTTCTGGATTGAATGAAGTGCAGGCAAATCACTGGAAGATGCGTCTGGAAGTTTCCACAGTGAGGAGAGACATCGGAAACCAGCAGGAAATGTATCTTACAACATAGAACGTTACAGTGGAGTACAGACACTTCGGCCCTCGATGTTGCACCGACCTGTGAAAATAATGTGATGTCCATTGCAATGAAAAATTAACATTTCTTTTGAAACCAATAAAAACACAGGGAAACAAAAAAAGTAAGGGCCTGACTTTGCAGAGGGCAAGTGTTGCAGACAGAAAGAAAATCGATGTATATTTAAACCGAACTAATAGCAGACTTACAAGGCCAGCAAACTACCGTATCAACAGCCAAGGAATTAGAAAACAAATCTCCATATCTGGAAAGGAACTCGAATGTTTCAGGCCACTGACCTTGAAGTGTTTATACGAAGAAGCGAATTGTACTTTAAAGGGAATATGTAAAAGCTATGAGGCGCCCATTACATGAGGCGTCTTGCCAATGTATTACCTGGGACACGGGAAACCTGAATTTGATGGAAGTCCACGCGCTACATGCTGAAAACTTTCTGGCCCAAGAGAAGGAAAAACGGAAATTAAAGATGGAACAGCAAACACTTAAAGCTCAGCTTACTCTGATGCAAATGGTCGCCCAGCAGCTGGGAGGAGGTGCTGCGTGAAAAGAAGGGCTGGCAGAGGTAAATCTGGCGGGTGCTTTGTTTGCAGAGCAATGGACCACTGAGTGAGGCAGCAGACGCCCAGACAGCCTCAATCGGCCCTGGAGGCTGGGCAGCAGGGTGACTAATGGAGGAAGGCTGAGGGGGAGGTGGGCAGGCCCAAAGTTACAGGTAAGCCTCTTTGCTTTAGGCTTGGCAACGAATAGTCGCTTATGCTCATCTCGACTACTAACCTTATGGGCACTGAAACATGTCCCACGTCTATACTGAGCACTGCGTTTGCGAAACGTGAACTATATTTTCAGTACAACGATGATGCATATAAGTCAATGCTTACATCTATGTTATATGTGGAAGGTGCACCTCTTACTTTTTTGGAAGATACAAGGTCAACATGTTCAGTTCATAAATAAAGGCAGTTCAGAGAGTCGACGGAAATAAAGATGAACGGAAGCTTCCTGAACTTAATGGGCGCATCAGGAGTCATGGCACGAGAGAGATTTACCTCACCCCTATTGTGCGAAACCAGTAATGGGGAAACATTCCAATTCTCATTTCTGTTATCGGAATTCTGTACTTTAAATCTGATGTCTCGGGATCTCATAGTGAGACTGGGGTCCGATTTGCGCAGTACCCCGACGGGCTTGCAGGTAATACAAAAAGAAGATTTAACAGTGCAGGCTGGAAAATATGAATCACGACCCCTGATGCATGTCAGAGAGCGATAGGTTCCGTGAGCGATTCACTCACCCAGGAAGCAAGTAGCCATGTTTATCCCATTAACACAGATTTCCTTGCTGGAGATATGCAGCACTGCACAGCACTCATACACTGCGATGGTCCTGACAAATCATAAGGGAAGGATTGGTTCAGGAGATTGGTTAAACCAGATCAGTTGTTATTGTGCGAATTTTATTGGAATGATCACAGATGTGCTGTCACTTTAAACGTTTTGAAGTATCTGTGACGGTAAATAGACCCTGTTTGTTGACGTGGGAGGCTCTTTTCCTCACGGATCATTGGCGAAGGCATCCAGCGACAGGTGTCAGAATTTGGGACCATGGATACGACAGGCACAAAAAACAAAAGATTGTATCTTCAGGGTCGGTGTGGGTATCTGCTTCAATGCAGTTATAAGGACGTATAGGAAGAAACTAAATTGGCTAACTCAGGCATACATGACAGTCCAGGTAATCCCTGCCAGGAGTGTCGTCTGGCGTTTACCTCTGGTAGATGTCTCAGACCCAAGATTAAGAAGGGTCCCAACTGATTTCAGGGCAAAAGGCAAACACAATGTGGGGCTCATACGAATCCTTAAGAATAACCCCGAAGTCTGAGTATCGTCCTTGCAAAGCAAAAGAGCCGTTAAAACCCGAGGCTGTGCAAGGAATTACTCCAGTCTTTGAACCTCTCTTATAGGCTGGAGTGATTATCCCCCGTGAATAATCACTGGTGAGAACACCCATTTTTTTTCGTTCAAACAGGCAAACATTCCAGGTGAATCGGGGGAATGGAGGTTTGTTCATGACCTGCAGGTTATCAAGAACGCTGTTGTTCCGCACACCCCAAATGTTCCCAACCCCTATATTATATTGGCTCAAATTCCACCGGATGTAAATGGCTCTCTATTATGGATTTAGCAAATGCCTTGTTTTGTGTACCGTTACACGCTGACAGTCAATTCTGGTTCACTTTTCCATTCAAAGGCAAATTGTATACTTTCACGTGACATTTTGAAGATTACTGTGAGTCCCCACCATAATTAACCAGGCTCTGCACACGAGTCTGGAGACTCTTGTTTTAACCGGGGGGTGGGGGAGTGGGGGTCAGCGCTTCTGCAGTATGTAAACGAATGCTTAATCGCAGCATCAACAGAGAAACAATGTGAGAAAGGTAGGCTTGTGATGCTCTGCCATCTAGTCTTGCAAAACTACAACTTGTGGAACAACAGTTGAAGTTCTTAGGTCACTTAATATCTGAACAAGGAAAGACCATTGGTCAAGACAGAGTTCAAGCAAACCAGCAAAATTCAAAGCCTCACATGAAGAAACAATTGTTATCCTTTTTGGTCATGTGATCCTACTTAGAATGTTTAACCCGCATTACACAAACCTTTAGGCGCCTAAAAGTGACATAGTTCATGGTTCAGGTTTGCAGAGCTAGAGTCTGTTGCAGTGACCCCTGAGGCCTAGAGTGCCTTTGTTGAATTGAAATGGCATTCCAAACTACACCGACGCTGGGATCCCAATCCAAACAAGCCTTTTGTACAAACAGTGGATGAGAAGCGTGCCTGCATGACATTTGTGCTGATGCAGAATTATGTGTGGAAAGTTTAGGTCAGTAGCTTATTTTTCACCTCAACTTAGATCCCGTAACGGCAGGATTGCATAATTGCCTCCGTGTCCTGCCTGCATTTGAAAAGGCTGCTGTTGCTTCCAGGGACATAGTCGGCTTTGTTGAATTAAACTGACTGGTCCCACATGCAGTATCCTTACTGCTTTCTGAGCAAAACACAGCACACATGTCGGCTGCATGTTGGCTCACATAAAATGCTATGCTATTGGAGAAGCCTAACATGACAATAAAGCGATGTAACGTCCTTAATGCTGCTTGTCTTCTCCCCACAGAAGGAGACTGAGACCAACATGATTGTGTCGCTGTAATTAATGACATTTGAAGCCCGAGAGCAGACGTGTAGGAGTCACCAATTTAGAATCAGGATACGGGGTTTTATTGTGGATTGGTCAGCATTCAGAAGCAAAGAGATAGGCCAGTGTCTGGTATTTTGTCGCAACTACCTACGAGGTAGTCAAAGCGGGATCACTTCCTTCTCATCTGTTAGCGCAAGCAGCAGAGCTGATTGCCTTGATTGTGGCATGTAAATTGGCTGAAGGAAGAACAGTGAATATTTACATCGACAACAGATATGCATTCGGGGTTGTACATAATTTTGGATCCCTGTGGAAAAACAAGGGCTTCTTGACCTCCACTGGAAAGCCAATCACATAATATGAGCAGATCTCTGACCTCCTGAAAGCAGTCCGATTGCCTAAATCTATCACTGGATGTACATGTGAAGCCAACAGGAAAAATTATGATTCAATTTCTCAAGGCAATGAAAATGTAGGCTGAGCGGCAAGGACACAGCAGCCAATCAGCCGCCAAGTGATGAGTTTGACATGTGTATGTCACATATTTGTAATCCAAAGCAGACTTATGGGAGTTACAGTCTCAGACCACAGCGAAGGAGAAGCGTGAATGGACAAGGGCAGGGTGCAGAATGAGGGAATGGGTGTGGTGTGGCCCCAGTGGGAAACCCTGTCTACCACGATCTTTATTCCCTTTCTATGCCAAAGTAACACACGGTAAGGACCATGTGTCAAAAGTGGGGATGTACGACAATATTTCATCACGATGGTACAGAAAGGGATTTACTCATTACTCATAAAAATAATGTGAATAATGTGTTATCTCTGCCACGAATAATGTGGGGAGGGGAATACAAATGAATCAGGCAGAACACCCCCAATCCCAACTAACAGCCAGCGAAGGGAAAAGGCATTGTCTGGTAATAGTTGATGTTTTCCCATGGGGTGGAAGTGCTCCCACGTCGAAACAGGATGCCAGTGCAGAAGCCAAGGCTTTGCTAACTGAAATAATTCCGAGATGGGGCATCCCTGAAAGGCTAAGCAGCGACAATGGAAAGCCATTCATAAATATTGCCCTACAGCAGATCAGTGATTACTTGGGAATAAAGGTGAGGCAACATTGTGCTTACCACCGAGCGAGCGGTGGGGCAGTGGAAAGAGAGAAATCTATCCTTAAAAATAAATTGGCAAAATGTTGTGAGGAAGTAGAGGTGACATGGACAAAGGCATTTCCAATTGTGCTAATATATATAAAGGAGAGGAAGAGTAAATATTAGTACGTTTGAGATTTTTTTTGGAAGGTGGCCCAATACAGGAATTGGCCAAGACCGATTGTAAAACAGATAACAGAGCACTGTGAGGACGAGATATTATGTTACGGTATAAATCTCACCACACTTCTGTCTCAAATACAAAATCAAAAGAAGGGCAGCACAACCGCAATCAGCAGAAGGGAAGATGCACAATCTAGAACCTGAAGCCTGGATAGTGGTGAAAGACTTCAGGAGCAAAAGCATGAAGGCGAAGAGCTGGATGGGACCGTTCCAAGCGCTCCCTACAACACAGACAGCTGTTAAGATCGCCGAAAGAGCCACGTTGATACACGCCAGCCAGTGCAAATGTGTAGTTGACCTTGAGGAGACATCGGACAACACCGGATCCAAATAAGTGTAAGTAATGATTAGAAGACTCATAGAAATATGGGGCTGCATGGCAGGACGAGTCGTGAAGGCAGGGGTGTCTGGGATACAACAGCAGACGGTAATCTTAACCAAGGATGTTAAGTTGACCTTTACATGCCACCCATGCCCGTTTGGTAACCAGGACGACTATAAATAAGGCAATAAATATTTACACAGAGATCCTTGAGTACCCAGTAACTGGCATTGAGTAGTATCCATCACGGCTACAGGTATGCCTGACACGGGATATCGGTTTCCTGTTATCAAAGAAGGAGGTGCCATGGCAAGGGTAATAATAACCAAGATTCAGAAGAGCGATGAGGAAGCCTGGTGGTGTGGAATAGATAGACCCTTCTCCGATATCTATAGACAGGTGAATATAGTGGTACAGCCTCGCACCCACCCCACCCGAGATGCAGTGCAGAAGGTCCTCCAAGAAATCGTAGCTCCTGGACTCGAAAAGATGAATGTCCAATGACCCTCACTGCAGATGGGCGGAAAGGCCTTTTCCAAGCTGAGAGAAATGGAAGAAAGAAATAAACTGAATGGGCAGTTAAAATGATCACAAACGAAAAAATAAAAGTGGATTCATTCAAAAATCATACAGCGCCATATTTGACTTTCCGTGGAAGTCGACTGTTAAGGACTCAGTGGTCTCACTGCTGTAGCAATGGGGGATTTCCTCTGACCGTTTATGTTGTTGACAACCTTCCCAAAGCAGGTAATTTGTATGGAACTGGCAATTAATCCAGTATTGTCACAAACAGGATTCAGACTAGCATAAATCAAAGAAGTGTGAATCCTGGAAATCTGAATCAACAACAGGAATTGACAGAGAAACTCTGCAGGCCTGACAGCATCTGTGGAGACAAAGAGATTTAATGTTTCATATCACAGATTCAGGCTACTTATGATTTTTATTGTTTTATTGCCTGGGTAATTGTCAATTTCACTTTGCAAAACAGCATACTTACCAGAATCTCTCATTAGCTGACAGACGTCATCTGTAAAAATGCAAAATTCCTTTATCGGCTGTAATGCTGTTGCTGTTGCCCTGAGTTGGTGAAAGGCTGGTTTACATTACCTTTTTCTTCTCCTTTATGTCGATGAGCAGCCATGGTGAATGGAGAATTTCTGTTTGTGTCCCTTTGTCTCTCTGTACCATCTAACTCTCTTCTACATTCTCCCACTCTCTGTCTGTCAATATCCCTGATTTTTCATTTCTACTCTTGGAAAAGTGTTAAAATCGGAGGCTATTCCGTGGCTTTCTACGCCCCCCCGGCCAGAGTGTGTAGAACTGGGCTCACAGTCTCCAAGTAATGTCTGTGTTACTTAGGTCTGAGATCAGGTGACATTTGTTCACTCAAAACGTTATGAGCTTTTACAATTCTAAATAGTAATCGTAATAGACCAGTTAAAAAAGCAGTTTCACTCCAATTATAGGATTTCTATGATGCCATTGCCGTTTGCCGAAAATCAATGAATGCTGACAGCAGACAATGAGAGCCATTATCTCACTGGATGCGTTATTACTACAACATTGTCCTGCAAGTCTACAGTGTCTCCTGCGTCTCTTCATTATTCCCAAAAAACGTGAAAAGACGGAAAGAGAATAATAGTAGAAGAGATAGACAAATCCTTGTCGAACAGAGTAAAAACAACTCTGCGTTGAATTAGGAGGATAGAACATAGACTAATGGGTCCACATCAGGAGGTAGGGCTTGGTAGCACGAAATAATAACGGTCTGAGCTCCAACACAAGAAGCATGGTGAGCCATCACTTTCGCGATGTTGGATAAACAATACGGCTTTTACAAGAAGTTTAAACAATGAACTTTCAATGTACAGAACATTTGACAGCATTTGACACCATTAACGTCTGGTTATTACCATATGCTTTCACTGACGAAACCACAGACACGGTTCTTCAAATCAATAAGGGCATTTAATGAAGTATTTGATCACAGTTAATTGGACTACCTTTCTGTAATAAAGCTGCTCGATGAGAATTTATATCAACGTCCGCTTGGGCAGGAAAGAAGTTCACAGTTGGTGACTGTCCACTGAAAATGTACAGGAAGAGGCAATCTCTTCTTGCTTTGATTTCAAACTGATACCTTCACCTATTTAACCTGACAGGATAAACAGTATGCGTTCATCCTCTGGGGGCCGATTTACAGCCTGAATGTGCACAGAGGGAAACTCATACCAAGAGACCAGGGTAATTGTGGTGAATTTACCAGGAGTGGTGTGTGAGTTGGTGTTAACAGTGGGCAGTAATGGCTAAACCATTAGCACTGACATTGATCCTTGTACCAACAGCTCCTCACTCACTTTCTGCGCCATTCATCTCAGTCATCACTGACTTTCAGTTTATCCTACTTTCCCTTCGAAACTTTACTTTTGTTCTGGACCACTTTCGGATGTCCACTTGGAAACAGCAGTTTTTTCAAACGAAGTTCTGGAGAATGCACGTCACTCTTTGGGATAGGCTTCACTTCCCAACCATAATTACTCAAGAGATTGAGATGATAAGTTACTTTACTTCGTCCTCGAAGTGCTCAACACAGTGATACAGCCATGATGTCGATAGGGAGGGAGTTCCAAGAATTAGACATAGCGACATTGAATGAACAGCGAGATAGTTTCAGCTCAGAAAGGCGAGATCCTTAGAGGGGATTTGCAGTGACAATTTATTCGTGTGTGTGCTGCCATGGCTGCCAGAGGATGTGGTGGAGGCTCCTACAATTGCAACATTTTAGAGGCATTTGAAATTGTATATGAGTAGGATGTGTTTGGAGGGATATAGGCCGTGTGCTGGCAAGAGGGACCAAATTGGGTTGGGATTTCCTGTCAGCATGGACAGGTTTGAACGAAGGGTCTGTTTCCCTGCAGTACATCTCTATGACTCTATGATTCCAGTTGGATGCAATCAATCACTGGATTCCTTCTGGCAGAATCGTGTCTGTGGTCTCTGTTGAAGCAGAAAATGGTTTTCATTCAGAGTAGCCACAAGAAGAGAAATAAATCTTCATTTCCTGACTTGGAATTTTATCCAGGCCTGGGCGATTCAAACCCAGACTCTGAAGCAGGGACTCCACTGAAGTTGACAACAACCCTTTCGACCTAACCTGTACAAACTCTTGTGCCTATCGTTCTTTGTCCCCACATTTTGAAGCACCGGTCCTTGCCGTGGGTGGTGAAGCAGCTAACTACTGCCTCGCAGAAAAACCGTGGGGTCAGACACCCGATCGATCTGTCATGCAGCGGGGATTGCATTGATCAGAACAGACGTGTTTGCTGTGTGGGACTGAAATTGAGCTCGATCACACACAGATACGGTGTAACAGCTGCCAGCAGATGTGGAGACGGTTGGGACAGTTTCATTCGCACTCTGGGAAAAAGACTGGATCCTAAATTCAGGGAAGCTAAGTGTCACAGATAGAAGGCTGAAAATTAGTTTGGCAACAATATGAGTCATGATCGAATGGCGGGAAGACCAGATGGGCTGAAAGCTCTAACTGTCCTCCGATGCCTTCTGGTCTATGACCATCCAGTATCGGAGGAAATAGAAACAGAGTTAATCATGCATTTCGAAGTCCTCCTCCCATAACTCGGTGAGGTGAGAGATGGAACAGTTCTGCTATTAAATTTTGAGACTGGGAGAATGTTTGGAGACGGAGTAATAAAAGAGAAACTGAGTACAAAGTTGAGAGTCAGGAGATATTCAATAAAATAGGTAGACGGAGATGGACATGGAGTAATAAGTGTCAATGGTCTTGAAGACTTAACTCGGTTTTCCATTCCAAGATTCTACCAGACCTGCTGAGATTTTCCCGCAATTTCTTTTGTTGGTACTGAAACAGAAGGGAAAATTCTGATCCTGGACCAATTAGCTATGTCTGCTCTGTGGACGTTTGAATTCTCTATTCGAAAAAATCACTTCTGACCCACACGGAAACCTCACTATCCTGCATCACCCCCATCCCCTGTTACTGACAATAAGCTGTTCATTACGTAAACACATGTGGGTACACAACAGCATCATTTACCGAGTGAATTGGGAGAATTTCAGGGAGACTTCCATTCTGTTTCCATCAGAGCATTCTCATTCAGTTAATTCTATTGCAGCACCATTTGACATGCAGCTGTCACTGTCATGTGGCCATTCGCATTCGACGTCTCTGGACATTTTGGTTGGGGCACGTTTGGAATGGAACCTCACGTTTTGGAAGGGACATCGTTTATAGCATATTCGGCTGACCTGATAACCTTGTCTCTTGCACATGCAGTACAGTGGAGACAGTTTTCACTCAGAAACCAAGAGTTGATCAAAACGGAGGAAAAAATGTGTCAACAAAACCTGCCTCAGCGAGCGAATTCGCTCTTGGAACATTAAAGGAGAGCGGCAAACCTATTAACAAACAACAGCGCCCTGCGTGGGCCTCGACCCCACACCATTGAGATGAAAGGTCTCAAGCTCTACCGACTGAGCGTACCAGGGCAGGATTGGTGTTGGTTAATTTATCATTTCTAACTGAGTTTAATTCAGCTGACACGGCAATTTTCAAAAATCTCGTTCATTCCTCCCCATTGCAAATAACATTATCCAAGTCTTTCAATTCTCAGATTTATTCCTTCAGACCATGACAATCCATTGAGGCCTTGCCCCGCGATTTTCGATTCTCTGTTAATATTTTCATATTTTGACCCTGATCCTTAGGTCGCCGAAGTGATTCCCAGACACTCTGGCAGACTGCAAACCAATCCGGAAAATACCTCAGGAAACCAAATCATTTTTGATTAGAGTGTAGGGAATCCCATCTGCTGAAGAGACACAGTCCTCACAATCAATACTTTCTTTGTTCTACCTGCCTTCAAAGTTTACCAGTTCTAATATTCGAGAAAGGAATTCTGATTATAAAATGTTTTAAAAACAGGAACAATCTTCTGAAGAAATTTCCAATTTGAATTAGAATGTTTTACCTTTTCACACGGTAACAGCCGTCCCTGAGGAAGGAGTTTCCATGAGCTGTGTCCCAGGGCTGGGCAGGAAGCCGCTGATTGAAATTGCAGTGGCCCCTTTCTGTTGGCAGCTGGGGCTGGTAGAGAGTGGGGTCACATTTTGCTGCACGTGACCGTCTCACTCATTGCGGACTCAGGGTCAATCATGGATGAGTTCCCGTGGTTGTATTGTCAGCACATGGTCGCTCTCAATACTTGATGTGAAATATTTGAGGCTCTGTGCTCTTTTTGGGCTTGGACAACCAATATTTCAGACAAATGCTCTGACCATTTGAGACACAGCAACTGGCAGCAAAATTGTGCGTGTACACATCCAAACGCACAGTGATCGAGAGGATGTGGACAGCAGTAGTTCTCATTATTTTAAGAATCAGTTGCTCATGTTCCCGTGTTTATCGCAGAGGGTGAGAGACCCGAGGAGTAACAAACACACCCACAAAGCAATATCAGGACCTGTGTAGTTCAGTCATAAAAAGCTGCCTGCAGTTGTTCTATTGCAAAGGTGGGTTTGAAACCCACGACGCAAAAGAGATTGGATCCTAAACCCAGCACATTAAACCTCTCTGGATTAGTGGTGCTGGAAGAGCACAGCAGTTCAGGCAGCATCCGGGGAGCAGTAAAAATCGACGTTTCAGGCAAAAGCCCTTCATACAAGGTTTCGCCCGAAACGTCGATTTTACTGCTGCTCGGATGCTGCCTGTACTGCTGCGCTCTTCAGCACCACTAATCCTGAATCTGGTCTCCAGCATCTGCATTCATTGTTTTTACCGACATTAAACAACTCGGCGACGCTCCCTGACGATAACTCAGCGCTAAACATGTCAAGACTAATGTTTCAGCATCGCTTCACTTCAGAAGATTTCCCTGGCACTTTCTATGAATACCTTAGCATAATTTAAAAAAAATTGCAACGATTTGAAAGGTGTGCACGGTGTGGACATTATTGAGAAGCTGAATATTCTTCAACAGTTTTCCCCGGAGCTTCAGGCCTGAGGGATGTCCTTGCAAAAGTTTACAAAATCATGAGGTAGACGAGCAGAGAACATAGTCAATCTACACTTTTTCAGAAGTGACGTGAGTTTAAAGTGAGATAGCATAGGTTTAATATGAGAGCAGTACAATTTGAAAGGGATGTGAGCGACACTTGTTTTTAATACAGGCATTTTTGTGCGTGTGGAATAAATTGCCACATTTAGTGGCAGAGTTTGGTGCACTCACAACACTTCAAAGGCATCTAAATGGGTATGCAGACAGGAATTGTTCGGAGAGATAAGGGACAAATATTGGCAAACATGTTTACATGAGTTACGGTCATCTGTTCAACAGGTGCAAGGTGGATAGGAAGGTTTGCTTCCGTGCTCGGCAGTTCTGTGACACTCCAGTACCTGACAACAGTTTGAATACACCACTTGCAATAACGCATGCTGTTTGTTACTAAGTCAGCGTGTTTGAAATTTTTTTTTCATGAGGCATAATGTTTGGAAATGACACAGAGAGGAATGTTTTCCAGACATTTACAGACAATGGCCATTCTCCTTGATACATTCTCAAGTTCTCCATCAAATAATTTCGTTGACTAAAAAAGAACCTCACAAATCGTGTTATCCCCTCAACTGTCCAGTGAATCCAAAAACTGACAGCTCTTAACGTGGACCAGGTGCAAAACTCAAAAGGCAGAGTCATTATCAGTCACGCAAACTCATTACTTCTGTCTGTGGGGCAGTGCGAGACGTGTATGTCAAGAACTGCTCACACAAATAACACCGAAGCAATTCCAAACGGAGCTTCCCGACATTCTGGAGATTTAGTGCATTGCCAAGTAACAGAAAGTGCTCAAGTAACATTAAACAAAACAGAAAAATGTACCATGCAAAGTGAATATTCCCAATTATATTCTCGATTAAATTAGGTCAACAATGCGCTGATGCCTCCATCTGATCGAGCGAGCCAATCTCCAGCCTCCCTCACCAGGACAGTAATGAAGGAAATGAGAGAAATATAATAAAGTTTCACGTTGCGATTGCCCACCTTTTAGCCACAACAACAAAAAACGAGGGAGCAGATTCAGTGCAGGATCTGGCTTCACAACAGCGGTGAAATAACGACGTCCACTCACTTTCAGGGAAAACTGTGAACAACTCACATTGTCCAGAATATGAATACACAGCGAAGGCTGTTTAGTTCCCATATTCTACTGCTGCCCCGACATTCATACGATAATGTACCTTTCAAAGAGAGCGTTTGTAGCTGTGGGATGACAGTGGCAGCTGTTTCCCCTCACTCTTACTGCCGCCCTTGGTCGTGTAGGGCCTGCAATTCTCATCTTACACGCGGTAGTTGAGTGTGCAATTCTCTGTTGTGGAAAAGCGGAGTGTTTTGGAGCAGAAAGATGTGTTGTTTGGATGCTTCTGCATTCTTGTTGAAAAGTTCGGTTACGCTAGGAAGATGGTTTGCAGACTTTTCCTCCCTTTCTGGGTGACATTCTCAGCGCTGTAGAGGTTCCTGTGAAGCGCTGCTCTCATGTTATGGTACGAATTGATTTGGTTTCATTCCCTCTGCTTCCGTTTGTTGGGATTGCAGATTGGGTCCAACGGATGGAATCGGTGGATGAATGCCCTGCTTCCATGAATTGTCTGGCTGTCTTTTGCTTGCCCGGTCCTATTATTGTTGTGCTATTCTCGTCAAATGTGTGGCTCCTGCCGTTTGTACGTATTGCTACTAGGGACTGCTGGACTGATGCCCACACAAATTCTTTGCCAAATACCAATATCCACCCACCTTCATTCGCAAATGCATGGCACGCAAAGTTCGCAAAGTGGATTTGCTATGAGATAATTTTTAAATCATGCTTCCCTGTGTTAAAAACAAATTCTGGAAAACGATATCCAGATTCCTCCGAACACTCGGACATATGACAGCACAGAAACCGAGGGCCTCACTCAGACAACAACTCACGAGAAAACAAGGCCCAATACCCCATCATGTGCAGTTCAAACGTGGTTGACGAGATTCCACACATGGACTGCACGAAACACGATATAGGAGAAAGAGGCTGACAACTAGAGAGCTGCATTCATAATTTCATCTGTACTGTAAAAACGCCTCGGACAGCTGTTCCTTGCAGTTATGCACAGAATATTGAATGTCTCTGATTCCAGGGCTTGAATTCGGATGATATGACAGTATGCAGCATTGGTTACCTCCTTGTGTGAGGTACCTCCTGATGGAACACATGTCACACTCTCTTGCTCATTGAGAAATACATCCAAAATAGGAGCTTAGAGCAGCATTTCTGTTGTCCTTCTGGTGCTTTCCCTGACATGCCCTGTGGCACTGCATTTATTCTGTGTTTCCTGAGGGTTCGGCACATGGTTCCACGATCGTTTTATAGGCAGAAATCTGCATTTCCGCTTCATTAACGTGTGTATGAAGCGTAGGTCCACCATTCTCCATTCCATTTTTCTCTTCTTATGCACAACTGCAATACAGTAAAAGATCAATTGATATTGAAAGATGATATATAGAGGCCTGTGAAATACCGAAGTTTTAATGACATTTATGCAATGGTTAGAGAATTACCTTGATTCAGGAAATAAGGATGTAAAGTCTGTTTGGCTGGAGTTGAGGAACAGTGAGGAATGGACTCACAAGCATGTGTAGTTTACAAGCCCACTCGCAGTAACCACAAAGCGAAATAAATCGTACAAGGGGGAAAAATGCGTGTGAGTGACAAAAATGGCAGTAGTCATGCGTGATCTTCATTTCCCATCTAAAACTCTCGGTTCTGTTGTAAAAACGTTTGGAGAACCAAAATCAAAAAAAATCCCACGTGTCCCATAAAACATCACGAGGGATATCTTGGTAATTGATTACTCTACTGGTGACTTAATTTTCCTATTTTCTTGGAAACCATCTCTTTAATTGTGAGCATCAGAAAAGGCTTTGTTTTGCCAGCAAGAAATAAATGTGTGATTAACCTTTGTTCGTTTCATGTATAAGAACACTGAGACTCCTCTGCACCGCACTTCTTTTTTTATCGATCGATTTTAACACTAGTGTGTCTTTTGATTCTTCCCAACAAAGTATATGACCTCGCATTCCCTACATGAAACTGCATCTGCCAAGAATACTCTAATTGTTGGAGAGAATCCTGAGGAACAGAATGTACATGTATCTGGAAAGGCAAGGACTGATTCGGGATTGTTAACATGGCTTTGTGCGTGGGAAATCATGACTCACAAACTTGAGTGAGTTTTTTGAAGAAGTAACAAAGAAGATTGATGAGGGCAGAGCAGTAAATGTGATCCATACGGTCTTCAGTAAGGCGTTCAATAATGTTCCCCATGGGAGACTGATTGGCAAGGTTAGATCTCATGTAACAGCAGTGGACCTAACACCAACCCTTGTGAAATGGCGCCAGGACCTGAACACCAAGAAGAACATGTTCCATCAACTACAACACTGTTTTCTATTGGCAAGCCAATTATTGATCAAAGCTGGAATCTCTCCCATAATTCCATTCCTCCGCATTTTGTATAATAGCCTATTGTGGGGAAACTTATCGAACAACTTGCTGAAACCCATATACACCACATCAACCGGGTTACTGTCACCTACCTGTTTGGTCACATTGTCAAAAAAGTCAACGAGATTCGTTAGGCAAGTCCTAACCATCACAAAACTGTGCTGACTGTCCCTGATCAGATTATTCTTTTCGAGATGGTCATAAATCCTATCTATAATAACCTTTTCCAACACGTTACCAACAACTGCAGTGAATTCACTCGTCTGTAATTACCAGGGTTGTCTCTACGAAACTTTTTGCACAAGAGAACAACATATGCTATGCTCCATTCCACGGGCTCTATTCCTGTAGACAACGATGATTTGACGATCAATTCCAAAGGCTCATCAATCTCTTCATTTGCTTCCCAGAAGGTTCCTAGGACAGATCCCATCCGGCCCAGGGGACTTGTCTGTTTTCACAATCTTCAGTATTTCTATTACCTAATCCTTGTGAACCTCAATCTCTACAACACTAGACGTAAGTATCTCTGTATCTTCCTCGCCAACATTTTCATTTTCTATAGCGAACACTGTCGAAAAATATTAATTTAGTGCTTCCCCTATCTCCTCAGACTCCACACAAAACTTCCCACTATTATCCTTGATTGTCCCCAATTTAACTCTCGTCATTCGTAGAGATAATGCTTTAAATACAGAACATTTCTGATGAAGAACTCGAGTTTCCCAAGTCTAATCAAATTACCGGTGTGGTTTGCAAGATAAGCTTTCTCAACGTCGAGTAGAAATTGTTCCAGCGGGATAGCATTCATAACGTACGTCAGCAGGACATGAACCTACGTGGGGAAACCCAAAAAAACTTCTAATCATTTAGCTAAACCACGCAGCCATGACTACAGACAAAGCTGCAATGTTGAGCAGTGACCAAATCAGCCGATATATCATTGAAAGCTGCCGCTGACTTGATGAGTTAAATGCTTCCATCTCCATTCATACCTTTGCTGTCATTTGTAAGGTGCGAGACACCAATGTAAAAGAAGAAAAGCACAAAGTTAGGAAAAGATATTTGCAGCAAAATTGATTGAAAATTATTTATTGAAAGTAAAATCGCACTCGGCAATTTGGTAGACCTCTTTGCGAACATGACCAGCAGAGGTAATCAAGGGAGCTATTGATCTGAGTATTCTTGGACATGAAACAATCAAAGGTTAGTGACATATTCATTTCTTTTTTTTAGCGATCGAAATGGTCTTTCCTGATGGTTAAGCGATCGAAATGGTCTTTCCTGGAAAAGCACAGCAGCATCCGAGGAGCAGGAAAGTCGATGTTTCTGTTGCCAGTCTTTCTGCGTTCCGCAAACAATTTTTGTTTTTGGCTCAGATTTCCAGCAACTGCAGCTATTCGTATTATGTTAACATTCATCATGTTTTGGACAAAACCAATGACCTGCTAGCATCGGAAAATCGGCAGAAGTACTGGGACACCGACATGTTAGCTGAACAATCCCAGCATTCCATGAGCGGGAATACGATCCGGGCCACGGTGCTGAGAGTATCGAATCCTCACAAGTAAATAACAAGACTAGGCGATAGATACTATCGTATTTGGTGAAAATAAAACACCCTTTGTGAACATTTTGGTTGCAGGTTATTTTCAACTTGTCCTCGAAGATTTACAAAGTGGGAAAAGGCCATTCCGCCTGTGTGCATCGCGGCTAATCAGAGAGCCATCCATTCCAGTCGCAGTTTCCAACTTTGGCCCAAAGTCTCGTGTGATCTAATGTTCCCAGGGCAAATGTCAATGACTTTATCCTGTGTTCTTAAATGGCACAATAATGGGGCAGATGCATGACACTTGCACAACGACTTGTAACTCTTTTGAGGAACTCATGCTCATTTTCACCCACAAAGGGAGACACACAGAAAGATACCCCAAAGCGACAGATATCTCCGTTGTGGTGAGCTGGAATTTGAAATGGACAATAGGAGAAATGCAAGTTTCAAATGTGGAAGCACAAAAGCGACGTCCCGGCAGGGCTTCACAGGGGAGCGTCAACGTGGGGCACGGTTAAAGTCAGACATCCCCCTCGAGCCAGGTAGGACTCGAATCTACAATCTTCGGATCCGAAATTAGGCGCGTTATCCATTACGCCACGGGCCCAAGAGACACGCTCACCACTCGAAGAATGTCGATATGTAATGCCATTGACTTTTACCGAATCAGAATTAAAAAGGTGAACAAGCAGCGAAGAAAATCACCAACACTGCTTCACTTCGAAGTTTCCAATTTGTGAAGCAGTGCCTTTCACTGGCAAAGGAGAAACATTTGTCCTCAGCTGCCTGCTTCAGGGTCGCCTCCTTCTCTGCTGGAAGTTTCCATCGTTTTATTCGCAGTCCCGACGCGATTTCATGATCCACTCCAGTGAAAACGTGTCATGGTGTCGTCTAAGCAAGACCCTGCCGAAACTCTGCGAGAGACATCTGGTCATTTCGAGCTCAGGATGTGGAATTAGACGAGCTGCGTGACACCTTTTATTGGCGCCGCCACTTCACTGCAAATTAGCGGCTCAAAACGAGCCGTTGTTAGCATCAGCTTGATTTGTACCTTCCTGTCGTGCATTTGCTGAACAATATCAGATAGATCACATCCGGCCCAGCTGACTTATCTATTTTCACACTCTGCAGTATTTCTAATATCTCTTCCATGTGAACCTCAATCTCTTCTAGTCTCGATGCAAGTATCTCTCTATCTTCCTCGCCAACATTTTCATTATCTATAGCGAACTCTGTCGAAAAATATTTATTTAGTGCTTCTTCTATCTCCACTGACTCCACATACGACTTCCCACTATTATCCTTGATTGTCCCAAATTTAACTCTCGTCATTCTTTTAGTGCTGACATACCTATGGAAAGCCTTAGGGTTAACCCTGATCCTATCTGCCAACAACTTCTCATGTCTCCTCCTGGTTCTTCTCAGCTCTCTTTTTAGGTCTTTCCTGATATCGTTGGAACCCTCGAGCGCTCGAACTGAGTTTTCACGTTTTCTCCTAACATAAGACTTCTTGTTCTTCTTGACCAGGGTTTCCACTTCCTTAGTAAAGCACGACTCACGCGTTCTATATCTTCCTCCCTGCCTGACAGGTACATACTTATCTAGGACACACAGGAGCTTTTCCTTGAATAAGCTCCACATTTTTAATGTGCTCACCCCCTACAGTTTCCTACCCCACTCTACGCTTCCTAAATCTTACCTCATTGCATCGTGATTTCCCTTCCACCAGCTGAAACTCTTGCTCCGTGGAGTACACCTATCCCTTTCCATCACGAAAGTAAACTTGAGAGAATTGTGATCGCGGTCCCCACAGTGCTCACCTACTTCCAAATCTAAAATCTGGCCAGGCTCGTTACCCAGTACTAAATCGAAAGTGGCTTCTTCCATTGAAGGCATGTCTACATACTGTGTCAGGAAGCCCTCCCGCACACACTGGACAAAATCTGACCCATCTATAGTACTCGTACTGTAGTGATCTCAGTCAATATTTGGATATTGTCTTGAGTGTTCCAGAGTTTTTCATTGTCCCACAGTCCAGATGAAGTTTGTATTCCTCGCGTACGGGAGCGAGAATTCTTTCAATGTCTCAGATCAGTTCCTGTGCCGAGAAGATCAGAGTCAATGTCCCTTCCTCTACTCGGACTGACAATTTACACTTCTTCAATCTCCTATGATTCCATTTCCCAAAGGTTTTCTCAAGATTTCCGAAGCTGGAGCCTAAATTATATGGTTTGTTTCCTAAACATTTTTCCAACTGCCAACTTGACAATATTTTCACAATATCTCTTCACAATCCTCTGGCTTGTACCATGTCCAGGGATGAGAAGTCCCGTTTGGTGGAGAGAGTTCCTAGGCTGGTGAGTTTCACTTTGGAACAAAGATGGTTAAGTGGCAATTTCCTGCGGTCGTTTGTAATGATGGGAGAGGGAGCGGTGGGGAATGAGCACTCTGACGAGCAGGAGGAAGTCTTGCCAATGACCAGAGTCAGAGAACAGAGGACCAGGGATGAAAGGAATCTAATGAAAAGCAGCACTTCTGCTCAGGGCGTTCAATAACAACTGCAGAAACCCGATGTGTCGAGCAGTGTATCTGGAAAGAGAAACAGAGATCATGTTTTAAATGTGGAGCATTTCTGATGAAGAACTCGAGTTTCTCAAGTCTAATCACATTATAGGCCTTCTGAACTTTGAATAGTTCCAGCAGGAAAGCGTTCATAACGTAGTCAGCAGGATTCGAACCTACGCAGGGAAACCCCAATGGATTTCTAATCCATCGCCTTAACCACTCGGCCATGACTACAGACAGCATCGCGTGCTGAGCATTGACCAAATCAGCCGTGACCTCATTGAAAGCTGCCGCTGACTTGAGTTAAATGTTTCCATCTCCATTCATACCTTTGCTGTCATTTGTAAGGTGCGAGACACCAATGTAAAAGAAGAAAAGCACAAAGTTAGGACAAGATATTTGCAGCAAAATTGATTGAAAATTATTTATTGAAAGGAAAATCACACTTGGCAATTTGCTAGACCTCTTTGCGAACATGACCAGCAGAGGTAATCAAGGGAGCTATTGATCTGAGTATTCTTGGACATGAAACAAACAAAGGTTAGTGACATATTCATTTCTTTTCTTTAGCGATCGAAATGGTCTTTCCTGATGGTTACAATGAAAGAGATGGTTCCCAATAAAAGACAGAGATTAATTCGCTTGTAGATGCACTTCAATGTGATACGATTCACTTTCAGCCCCTAATTACCCCAGAGATGGAGGGGGTGAGTTACTTTTCTTCACTCTTCAACTCGACAGCAAGGAGGTACAGACATGAAACCGCTAGAGATGGAGTTCTTGAATTGGGAACCAGCGACACTGAAGGAACTAGGCAAAAGTGAGGACTGCAGATGCTGGAAACCTGATTTTAGATCAGAAAATTCCTTCATTACTGTCCTGGTGAGGGAGAAAGGTGATTGGCTCTCTCGATCAGATGGGGGCACCGGCGCATTGATGGCCCAATTTAATCACAGATATAATTGGAAATGTTCAATTTTAATGGTTCGTTGTTGTGTTTTGTTTTATGATACTTGAGCACTTTCTGGGACTTGGCAATACACTAAATCTCCAGTAGGTTTGGAAAATCCATTGCTGTTATTTGTGCGAGCAGTTCATGACAGAGACGACTCACAGTGCCTCACAGACAGCACTTCAGCTTCGGTGTGTCTGATCATGGTTCTGCCTTTTCAGTTTTGATTCTGTTCCACGTTAAGAGCTTTCAGCTTTTGGATTCGCTGGAGAGCAAAGTGGGTAATGCGATACGTGAGGTATTTTTCTTCAGCCAATATCTTTGATGGCGAACTTGGTAAAGTGTCAAGAAGAATGGTCATTGGCAGAAAATATCCGGAAAACCTTCATCTCTGGATCGGTTGGGCTCATCCACCCTCCAAACAAAATAGCCAAACTCGCTGGCTGAGTAACAAACAACATGCGTTTTTGTTTTTGCAAATGGTGTATTCAAACTGTTGCCAGTGGCTGGAGCATCTCAGACTTGTCCAGAATGGAAACAAATCCCGCGATCCAACTTGCCCTTGCTGAATAGATAACCGAAATTAATCCATACATTTCTGCCAATATTTGTGCCTTATCTCTCCGAGGTCTTCCTGTCTGTACACCCATTCAGATGCCTTTGAAATGTTGTGAATGCACCAGACTCTGCCACTAAATGTGGCAAGTCATTCTACACACACAAAAGCTCTGTGTGATAAACATGTGTCCCTCACATCCCTTTTAAAATTTTCCTCTTTCACGTTAAACGTTTGCTATGTCGATTTGATCTCGCGTGTCTTGTGAAGAAGTGCTCCCTGACTATTTACTCTGTCTGTCTTCCTCATGATTTTATATGCTTCTGTGAGGCCAAACATAAGCACTGAAACTCCTGGGAATCTGACGAAGCCTATTCAGTTTCGTTCTCATGTCCAAGCACGGCAAAACTTGCAAATCCTTGTGAAGGTTTTCTAAACTTACACTTGCAAGAAGTGTGTCCAGCTGCAGCACTTGTTTAACCGCGTGGCTACTCTGGAGCTGCGGGTGGACTCACTGTGGAGTGTCAGCAATTCTGGAGAGTTATGTTGCCTCCCAGGTGCTCAGGCCAGGGATGTCGCCCATCAGCTGAAGAGCATTCGAAAAGGGATCGTGAACAGCCAGTTGTCTTGGTGCATACAGGCACCAACGAAAAAAAAAACGAGATGAGGACCTGCTGGGAGAATTCAAGGAGCTAGGAGAGAAATTAAAGAGGAGGACCTCAAAGGTAGTAATGTCGGAATTACTGCCTGTGCCATGTGAGTGCCAGCGGAGAAATGAATAAAAAAAACGGCACGGTGAACACGTGAGTTGAGGAATGGTGCTGCAGGGCGGGTTTCAGATTTGTTGGATTTTGTGACCAGTTCTGGGGAATGTGGAACTATAAGATAATTGATCTACATCTGAAGCAGATGGGAACGTATGTCCTTTCGGGAGTTTTTGCTACTGCTGTTGGGGAGGTTTTATACTAATGTGGCAGGGGGCTGGGAACCACAAGATTAAACAAGTCGGCAGTGAGGTGGAAACTGGAAACGCTAAGAATCTGCAAGATAGCATTAATAATGGGAAGAGTAGGCAGAGAGCAGATGAATGCAAAAGAACTGGTGTCCTGAAATGCATCTACTTTAATGCATGGAGTATAGACAGATGAATTTAGGGCTGAGGTTGGTGCCTGGAATATGAGGTTATTGCGATCACAGAGATTTAGTTGGCAACCAAATGTTCTAGGATATGGACGCTTCAGACAGGACAGGGAGGGAAGTAAAAGGGGAAGGAGTTGCATTGCTGGTCAGGGATGATATCATGGCTGTGCGAAAGGAGGACACCATATAGGGCTTGGGTCGTGAGACACTATGGATGGAGCAGTGAAATAAGAAGGGTGAGGTTAGATATTTGGGGCTGTATTACAGTGAGCGTGAGGTGTAAGAAAAAATAGTTAAACAGATCATGGAAAGACGTAGAGGCAATAATTTAGTGTTGATTGGAGATTTCCGTTTTCCCAACTTTGACCGGGATACTCTTAGCGTCAGAGGTCTGGATGGGATACCATTTGTAAGAAGCCTCCAGGTGAGTTTTCTGGAGCGGTATATCAATAGTCCGACGAGGGAATAGGCCATATTGGAACTGATATTGGGGAATAAGCCAGGGCTGGTGATAGCAGTTGCCGTGGGTGATTTCTTTGGGAAGGGTCCAATATTCTGTAAGTTTTAGAATACTCATTGACAAAGATGAGAGTGGTCCTACGGAAAGAGTACGAAACTGGGCCAAAGCTAATTATATCAAAATTATGCAGGAGGTCGGAAATGTGGATTGGACACAGCTATTTGTAGGAAAGTCCACAGTTCATATGTGTCAGGCTTTCAAAGATCGGTTAAATATAGTGCAGGATAGGCATGTCCCGTTGAAGGCAAAGGATTTGAGAACTGTTGATGACAGGACAATTGTACGACTCGCCAAGAGGAAAAGGGAAGCATACATAACGCCTCGGCAGCTAACAACATAATGGTCCCTGTCGGAACATGAGAAGTGTAGGACAAGTCTTAAACGAGGAATCAAGGGTGTTAAAAGGGGTCATGAAACAACTTCACGCTAGCACAATTAAGGAGAATCGAAAAGCCTATTATTCATATAAAGAAGCAAGCAGGTAACCAGAGAAAGGATTGGTACACTAAAGGAAGATTAAGGAAGGCTGTATGTCAAATCTGAGAGAGTGGGTATGATTCTGAATGATTATTTTGCATCAGTGTTCACTGAGGAAAGGAACATGATGAATGTTGTTTCTCGAGGAAGACATTTGATTAATCTGGATCATGTTGACATAAGTAGGGAAGCTGTATTGGGCAGGCTAGGAGTAATTAATGTGGACAAATCCCCAGGAAAGGATGGGATCTGTTCCTGGTTCCTGAGTGATGTGAGAGAGGAAATAGCTGGGGCCCTGACAGATATCTTCGTGGCATCCTTCAGCACAGGTGAGGTTCTGGCCGACTGGAACGTTGCTCATATTGTCCCCTGTGAAAGAAGGATAGTAGGGATATTCCGGATAACGACAGAACAATGGGCCTAACATTAGTGTTGGGAAAGTTGCTGGAGAAGGTACTGAGTGATAGGATCTATTCATATTTAGAAAATAATGTGCATATCAGTGAGAGGCATTGAGTTTTTCGGGGAAGTGCCTAAGTTGATAGATGAAGGAAAGGCTGTTGATGTCATATACATGCACTGCAGTAAGGAGTTAGATAAGGTTCCCCATGGTAACCAAATACAGAACGTAAAGTAACATGGTGTGCAGGGTGTTCTAGACAGGTGGATAAAGAATTAGTTGAGCAATAGGAGACAGAGTGGCAGTTGAATGGAGTTTCTGGAAATGGAGAAAGATGACCAGTAGTGCTCCACAGGGGTCATTGTAGTGGTCACTGCTGTTTGAGATATACTTAAATGATCTGGAAGAGAGCACTGTTGCAATAATCAGAAAGTTTGTAGATGACACGAAGATTTCTGGACTAGCAGAAATTATAAGTGACTATTAAAGAATACAGGAGGATATATATATACTGGAAAGTTGGGCATAAACGTGGCAGCTGGGGTTCAAAACAGACAAATGTGAGGTGACGCATTTCGGTCAGTCTAATTCTAGATGGGGTTATACAATGAACGGAACAGCTTTGGGGGGAAAAGAGTTGATGGATAGAGAGATCTGTGAGTGCAGGTCCATTATACACTGAAGTTTGCTGCACAGGTGGATAGAGTGGTCAAGCAGGCATAGAATATGCTTGGCTTCATTGGATGGGGTATTGAATAAAATGGCTAACAAGTCATGTTAAAACTGAACAATACATTGGTCTGACCACACTTAGAATACTGTGTAAATTTGTGGTCGCCACATTACCAAAAGGATGTGGACGCGTTGGAGAGGGCGTGTAAAAGGTTTAAGCGGATGTTGCCTCATATGGATGGTGCAATCTAGGAAGAGAGGTTGATAAGGTTAGGTTTGTTTTCATTAGAAAAAAGGAAAGTTTGAGGGAGACCTTTTTGAGGTTTACAAAATCATGAAGGGTACAGACAGGGTAGATAGAGAAAAGGTTTATTTCCCAGGTTGAAGGATTAAATACCGAGAGGTCACGCTTTCAAGGTGAGACATGAAAAGTTCAAGAGGGATACACGCGGCAACTACTTGTCACAGCGGGTGGTGGGTGTCTGGAGCGCGTTCCCAGCAGAGACGGGAGAGGTAATCACGGTAGATATATTTAAGAGGCGTCTGGACAGATGCATGAGTAGGTGGGGAGCAGAGGGATACAGATGCTTCGGAATTCGGTGACAGGTTTAAACAGTAGATTTCGATCGGCTCAGGCTTGAATGGATGAAGAGCCTGTTCCTTGTCTGTACATTTTTTTTGGTCTTTCTTCTTAAATTACGCCAATTTCATTACAAACTTTGCGAGGTCGAAGGGTCTGAAGTGATTCCATGCTGAAACACTAGTCATAACAAATCTGAGTGCTGGATTTTGTGTGATAGCGTGGTCGAGCGGTCTAATGTACTGGATTTTTAAGCTTCAGTTTCTATCGAATCGTGGCTTCAAATACCAGCATCGTCAGTGAGCAACTATGTGGAGATGTATGTGAGAGAACTGCGCATGTGTGCATGCCTTTTAATTGGGGTGTTTGCAGCTCCTCAGTGTGCTTACCCTCTCGGTGATAAAATGAGCGACCGTCTCTGAAAACAACGCAAGTTCCTGCTGTCCGACAGATCCTCATATCCCGTCGATAACTTTGCTTTTGGATAACTGCGTTGCTAGTTTCTGTATCTCAAATGGTCAGCGCATTTGGCTGAAATGTTGGTGGTTCGAGCCCACCCAGGGAATAAGCCTCAAATATTTCAGCACATGCATTTACCCCGACCATGTATTGACATTATAACCGGGAAAACTCATCCATGATTCACCCCAAGTCCGCAGGGAGTGAGACGTTTTCACGCAGCAGACTAAGACATCACTTTCTCCAAGCTCCCGATGCCAACAGAAAGCGTCCACTGCAGCTTCAATGAGCGACTTTCTGCCAAGCCATGGGAAACAACTCGTGGACACTCCTTCCTTAGTAAAAGTTCTTTCCGTGTGAAAGAAGCAAAACTTTCACTTTAAATTAGAAAGGCCTTCAGGACTTTGGAATGTTACTCCAGTTCTTGGAACGTGAATAAAACCTCTGACTTGAAAATAAGAACTGGTAAAGGTTTTAGGTTGAAAGAACAAATAAAGTGTTTCTTGAGACGACTCTGATCGTCAGCAGATAGGAAATGCCCAAAACTGTAAACGGAAATGTTTGGGTTTCCTTCGGTAATTGCCCGACTGATTTACTGTCTGCCAGAGAGATTGAAATTCACATCAGCGACATAAAGGTGAGGGTAAAAATGTGAAGATATTAAGGTTGAAACTTAAATCCCGGGACAAGTGCGGAATAGATTGTAATGCTTTGAAGGAATAACTGAAGTGAAAGGTGTGAATGATATTTTTGTGATTAGGAAGAATTAACTGGATCCTAACAAATTGCTGATGAATTATGCTCGCAATGTAATAGAAAACTAATCCACAGTGCACCGTGCTTGGTTATCTCAGTCGGTGCAGTGTGAGATGGTTAATCTGAGGGTGGTGGGTGCAAGCCTCACAATGGGCGCTTTCACTGCTTAATACAATTCCCGCTCTTCGTTCCACGTGCAGTATTGCAACCCTTCGCAGGGGAATGTTCTTGCTGCTTTCATTGACACATCCGTCCACCTGCTTTTGATCACACGTCGGTTTCTGAGTGAACACTGTTTCCATTTTCCTGGAGGCGCCAGAGACAACTTTATCAGTGCAGCCGAAAATACAATGAATGATGCCCGTTTGAAAACGTGAGGTTCCAAACCAACCATACACCACCCACAGTGTTCAAAGGCACGGAAAGCGAATGGCCACTTGCGAGGGGTCTGACACAGACGGATCAATGTCACATGGGTCCTGAACCAATTTTCAGTGATTCAGATTGTTCTGATGGCAACCGAAGGGTACTCTGCCTCAACGTTTTGCAATTGTTCTTCTTGTGTTTAACGTCATGAACAGTATATTGTCAGTAATGAGAGTGGAGGTGCAGCAGGATCGTGAGGTTTCAGTGTGGGACATAGCCACAGCCAGTCAAATATCCCCAAAGCACTGGAGAGCTGTTTGGTCCAGGATCACTGCCATCTTCTGTTTCTAAACCAACAAATGAAATTACTGGAAACTCTCAGTAGGTCTTGTAGCATCTTGGAAATAGAAATCGATTTAAGACTTCGGGACTAGTGACACTTCTTTTCCATGTCCATCTTCACCTGCTTTTGCATACTCTTCATTTTTATTGAATGTCTCCTGACTTCCAACTTTATATTCAGCTTCTCTTCTATTACTTCCTCTCCGACCATTTTCCCAGTCTCCGATTTTGTATCAGAACTGTTCCATCTTTCACATTGCCCAGGACTTCGAACTGAACAAATAACTCTGTTTCTATTTCATTAGATAGCAGATGGCCAGAGACTGGAAGGCAGTGTGGTTCCGAAAACTCATCCATGATTCACCCCGAGTCCACAGGGAGCAAGACGGTTACACGCAGCAGAATACGACACCATGTTCTTCAATTCCCCCGATGCCAACTGAAAGTGGCCACTGCAGCTTCAATCAGGTCTTCCTGCCAAACCCTGGGACACAGCTCGTGGAAACTCCTTTCTCATTAACTTCTCTTCCCGTGGGAAAGGAACAAAACTTCCATTTTAAATTGGAAACGGCTTCAGCAGATTGGGAGGTTGTTCCTGTTCTTGGAACGTGTTATAAACAAAACTCCTGTCTTGAAAATAAGAAGTGGTAAACGTTTTAGGCAGGAAGGACAAAGAAAATGTTGAATGTGAGGACTCTGTCTCGTCAGCAGATGGAAAATTCCCAACACTGTAAACGGAAATGATTGGGTTTCCTAAGGTAACTTTCTGACTGATTTACTGTTCGCCAGAGTGACTGGAAATCACTTCGTATGAAAATATTCGAGTTGAATCTTAAATGCCGGGACAAGCATTAAATAGATTGTAATGTTTTGAAGAAATAACAAAAGTGAAAGATGTGATTTATGTTCTTTGTGATTGGGAGGAATGAGCTGGATCTTTGCAAATTGCTGTGCCAGGTAAATTGTGCTCAGAATGAAATAGCAAACTAATTCGTCGTGTGCCAAGCCTGGATATCTCAGTTCAGTGAAATGTGACGTTTTTAATCAGAGAGTCGTGCGTCTAAGCCACATAATAGTCGTTTTCACTGTTTAATAGAGTTCCAGCTCTTCGTTCCACATGCAGAATTGCAAACCAACGCTGGTGGAGCATTCTTGTTTCTTTCGTTGACACATATGTCCTCCTGCTTTGATCACAAGTCGGTTTCTGAGTGTAAACTGTCTGCACTTTACTGGAAGCACCAGATACAACTTTATCAGTGCAGCTGTAATGATACCCATTTCAAAACGTGAGATTCCACTACATCCGTGCACCAACCAAAGTGTTCAAAGACACAGAACGCGAATGGCCATTTGTTAGTGGTCTGACAGAGACGGCTTAATGTCTCATGGGTCCTGAACAACAATTAACTGATTCAGAATGTGCTGATGGAACGCAACGGAGCTCTCCCCGAACGTTTTGCAATTGTTCTTGTTGTGTGCTCATGTAAGTTTATGTAATGAACAGTTTATTGCCAGTAACGAGGGTGGGGGTGGGGAAGGACTCTGAGGTCTCAGTGTGGGACAAACGTGATCTGATCGAACGGGTAAGTCAAATATTCCTGGAACATGGGAGAGCTGATTGGTCCAGGATCACTCACATCTTTGTTTCAGAATCAACAAATGAAATTGCTGGAAAATCTCAGCAGGTCCGGTCGCATCTTGAAAATGAAAACTGAATGAGATTTCTGGACTGGTGACACTTCTTTTTCCATCTCCATGTCCCTCTGCCTTTCTACAAACTTCCTTTTTATTGAATATGTCCTGACTTCAAACTTTTTATCCAGCTTCACATTTATTGCTTACTCTCCAAACATTTTCCCAGTCTCTAAAATTGTACCATGCTTTTTCTATCTCTCACTTTGCATAGGACTTCCAACTGAACAAATACCTCTGTTTCTATTTCCTTAGATACCAGATGGCCAGAGATTGGAAGACATAGGAGGACGGTTAGCACTTTCAGAATATCTAGTCTGCTCCGCCATTCGATCTTGGCTAATATCGTTCTTAACCCCATTCTCCAATCCTCTCCCTGAACACTTACTCCCCAGTCTTAGGATCCAGTCTTTTTCCCAGAGTGGGTCCGAATCCGTCCCAAAACCCTCCACATGTGTTGGCAGCTGTTACACCGTGTCTACATGTCATCAATCTCAGTTTCAGTGATTCTCGGCAAACACGAACTATTCTGAGCAGCTCGATCGGGTCTCTGACCCCACTGTGATCCTGCGGGGGAGCAGTAATCATCTTCATCTCCTACGGAAAGGATTGACGCTTAAAAAAAAAGGACAGAAAGAAAGATAGGCTTGTGAATATGTAGTTCTGAATTATGCAGGGATGTTTCCAGCACTGATGGTCACCATTTCTAAGAGTGCATGCCGCGAGCCCTGATATTTTCTGGACAGTAGCAGTATCAGTTTGTGCAAAAGTGGCCCAGTACAAAGCTTAGAAGAAACATTGTTGTTCCATCTTTACGGACATCAGTCTTTCATATCATGATCGATGGGGCTTTATTGCATACTCATCAGCAAGCCTTGTTTTGAAGTTACTCGCCCAATACTACTGTAGCGGTGGGAAGAATATAATTCCGAACACCTGCTGCGTGAATTTCATTCTCAAAGTTCTATTCGCAGTGGTCCTTCATATGTGGCGATGTTTCTATCACTGCTGGCCATCCTGTTTAAGAGTGCAGCTACATATGTTCTCTGTCTTGGCACTGCAGGGAAAATTGTCTGCCCCTTTTCAGCCAATATTTCCTGGATATTTCAACATGGTATTCTTTTTTTCGATCATGTCCACTTTAAGGACACAGATACCGGGCACTGATCCTTTCTGTAACAACAGGACCGCATTTGCTTTACATGCGAAGGTGACCTGGATCAGTTACAAGGAGAGTATTCATTTCCTTCTGTCACAGCGAACACTGGATTCATGATGTTAGTCTCTGTCAAATGCATCCGACAATGTGCTCTGAAAGCTTCATTTGAACGCTGTCTGGCGTTTCTCAACGTGTGTCAACCAAAACCAGAAATCCTCAGTCATAGTTTGGAGCTTCACATATTCGAGTTTCAAAGCAGCAGACACGGGTACAGTTCATTCAGAATGAAAAGATTTACAGGCACAGATGAACTCTCGACTCTTGTTCTCATACTGTTACTAATATTACCATGTGGCCTGAGGTCTAAGCCATGATGTAACTGAAAATGAGGAAATCACAGATAGGCTGCTGAATGACAGTATGTATTTTATTTTCTTGTTCTCACAGAGTTCCAGGAAAATATGACAGCGAGGGAGAGGAATGCAAGTCAAGTGCAGCTCTGGTGAAACACCTTCTGTCTGATTCAGTCATCAACAAGAAACGTGAATGTGACTAAAGCGGGACGCCTTTTCACAACTCGAACAAAGCGCAATCACGAACAGTGACCACTTCTTTGACATCTCAGATCGCTTTTGACCTTCCCTGAATATGTATAGGAACTAATTTTTGCACACCTCAAAGTGAGAACTGTTTGATTTACCGACAATAAGTGAGTCACATGTCCTTGATTCCCACATAGGTTTCCAACTCAGCTTGCAGCCAGGTGGCAGTTGTTCATGGCTCTGCTGGATAATGCACTATTATGGAGTAATAACATGAAAGTTGGAACTCTTATTGGCTCTGGGTTTCGAATAATCTTGCTACGTGTTCTGCCATTCTCGGATTCCAGTGCTAAACCAGTTTTTCAGTTCATCTGAGCAGCAGGAGATTCGGCGTTTCTGGCAGGAGCAGAATTCATCATCTCCAGTGATCACTTTATCTGAGGGGAGAGAGTGAACAAAGTTTCACACAGCGACTAATCGGAATTGCCTTCCGTTTCAGCATGGCAGCAGATATGGGCTAGCAAATTCAAAGCCATAGTTTCTGATGAGAACAACAAGTACGACCGCTCAGATAGAGCAATTCCTCCTCACCGCTTATTCTGCAGAACTGGTACGGTTGCTGTGAGTATGCTGCATGGTATCATCAGTTACATGCTCTTGGGTTTCTGGTTTTGGCCTGTGTGCTCGCGTGGCTGAGCAACCTGAGACTCTGATTTCAGATTCCACTTCTTAACAAGGCTTAACAAGGCTTGTGATTGTATCCCAGCGCGGCCACGTGTGCTAATGGATTAATCTGGCAACGTTTTGCAGGGATGAGTTTTGTTAAAGTTGAAAAGAAAAAGTAGTCATTTCTACGAACCCGGCTGTGATGTGGCACAGCAGAAAACAACCAACATGTCAGTTCCCACGCTGGTTTCCCCTTCTGCTGTAGTTGTCACGTTCCCCTCCAGCTCGAAAGGCCACCAGCATAATATGCGACTCAAAAACAGGCTGCGCCAAACTTTCATATTCCAGACAATTTGCATTTTTCACAGTTTCTCTGAAAGTGAATGGAGATATTTATTTCCCTGTTGATGTGAAATTAGGTTCTACATTGAATCTGCTCGCAGTTTTCTGTTGTTGTTACCAAAAGGAGGGAAATTGCGATACGAAACTTGGTTACTTTTCCATAATTTCCTTAATTTCTGTCCTGATGAGAGAGGCTGGTGATTGGTACTCTCGATCCGGTGGAGACATCAGCCCAATTGTTCACCTCGTCTAATCGAGACTGTAATTGGTAATCTTCACTTTTAATGGTTCATTGTTAGTCAGTTCTGATTCATGTTACTTGAGCACTTTCCTGGCAGTATTGGTGCTCTAAGGCGCCAGTACGTTGAAAGCACCATTTGGAATTGACTCGCTGCAATTTGTGTGAGCAGCTCATGACCCAGACGACTTGCTCTGCCTCACAGACAGCATTCATGAGTCCGTGTGTATGAAAATATGTTCTCTTTGTCAGTTCTGTTTCTGTTCATGAGTTGTCAGTTTTTGGTTTCGCTGGAGACACACACACAGAGAAAGACCCACACGCACACATATATTTTGTGTGATGATTTTTTTTTGGTACTTTCAGAGTTACATTGTACTTTGCTCAGAAACTACATACATTCATGTAGAACTCTGAGCTCAAAAACTGCATGAAATTACGTAAAACTCTGTTATCTCACTTTTTGGATTGGAATCAATCTAAACATCAGGTCATAGACAGAGAACGCAGGGGCTAACGCCTTCAACATATTGTCTAGCTATTACCATTGTTAACAGCTAATCCGAGAATGCAACTTTTAAAAAAAGGCTTAACAGACAATCAATTCTTCAATGTATAATTTCAGTTACATCACACTGCAAATCTTTGCTATAAATTCTGTGTTACGATCGAGCCCTCCACAAACACCTAATGAAGGAGCATCACTCCAAAAGCTAGTGTGCTTCCAATTAAACCTGTTGGACTATAACCTGGTGTTGTGTGATTTTTGACTTGGTACACCCCAGTCCAACACCGGCATCTCTGAATCACAACTTATTCCCGACAGCTTGCAAGTGTTCCCTGAGAAACTGCAGCTTTTGGAAACGTATTACTGGGACAAAGTCATTGCTCAATGTGATGGGATGCACCGTCAATCCCTAATTACTCGAGAGATTGAGATTTTGAGTTACTCCACAGAACCCTGGATGTCCTCAGTAGCTGGGTACAGGCATGATGACATGAGGCAAAGATTTGGATGAAGTGACTTTGAAGAAGCAGCGAAACATTTTCAACTGGGAAACGCGAGAACCTTGGAGGAGTAATTGCGGTGATAGCTTTCGCTTGTATTTTTGCCATTGTCCTTCCAGACAGATGCTGATCGATCACTGAATTGTTCTGGCAGGATCCGTGTGTGTGTTCTGGGTGCAACCAGGATTTAGTTTTTCTTCGGATAATTCACAAGAAGAGAATTAAATCTTCATTTCCTGGCATGGAATGAAAGCCTGTTCTGGGCAATGCAAACACAGACTCGTATGCAGGGATGTCCATTGATACTGCAGTAGCCTTTGGGACCTGTACAAACTCTAGTGCCTACTCTTCACGTCATAATCGTCTTCGTCAGCAGTGTTTCTCTCTCCAAGTTTCCAAGTCGGTTCATATTATCACCATTGGTTTCAATGTGAAGAAGGCAATGCTGTGATAATCTGATGTTGTTCAGCAGATATATTGCAGCAAGTTAAGTAAAGACTGATGCTAACACGAGCTCGTTTTGAGCTGCGCTGATGTGTTGGCAGCAAGAAAGGCAACGTTCAACTCGCCTCATTCCGGATGACGGGCTCGAAATGCCCAGTGGGTTCTCGCTGAATTAGTTCAGGCTCTGGAATGTCAAAAACTTCAAGTATGAAAGTACAGTGAAAGGAAATGTTTCACAGAGTGGGGCATTCCAAGTGAAACAGTGACGGTGATTATGTTTGCTGATTTTTCACCTTGTGAAAGCTGTTTCCCTGATGTGGACGTTTACATTGCCTATAGACAAACTGTCACAGCCAGACCTTGTCTTTGGGTCAGTGACGGAATTGGTAACACGCCTGACGTCGAATTAGGGATTGTCGGTTCGCATTTAAAATCACGAGGATGCAGCGTGCTAGTCCATTCCTGTTGTCTGTCAGGAACGGAAGGGTTTGGGTCTTCGAATTTACAGTTTCTTTCGTCCACTTCAAATTCTAGCTTAGAGCAACCTCTCTCATTGTCTGTAGAACTGGCTTTGGTTTAACCAAAAGCTGCCTATTGGCGGTGGAACTTGCATGTTGGAGCGGACATCTGAAGTGAAGCCCAAGGAGCTGGTCAAATCCAGAGAACTCTGGACTCTCGGGGAATGTGTCTGTGTGTCTCTTTCTGTGGGAGACACGACGTGGGTAATAACACAGTGTGACCATGTCAAACGTCAATCCCATTGTTGTGTCATCTAAGATCAAAGCGAGAACTTCACTGCCATTTGCACTGGAAACATCAGAACACATAAGGTTATGGACCAAAGCTGGAAACTGGGAATAGAAGAGATGAATGTCTTTAAACCAGACTGCACCATGGGCCAAATGGGATTTTCCATTCTGCAAAACTTGAAGACGATTAGAAACCCATCTGCAGTGAAACTGATCATAAATAAAATGGAAAATCCATTTCATTGAGAATAAGTGCAAGAGCGTCTGTCTTCATTCCGTGTAATCTCGTAGTTAGGATTTGGAATTCTAACCGCAGTCGTGTTGGTTCTATTCTCGGACAGGGAATGCATGTTTTATTGTGCAAATATATCGTGGTACCAGTATTTCTTACCACTGGTCCGAACCTGGTAATGCTTGGTTTTGTGCCAGGTTATCAAAAATCAAAAAGATACAGGTTTTGGAAATATGAACTAAATACGAGAATTGATAGAGAAACACTCTTCAACTGGCAACATCTGTGGAGAGAAACAGGTTTTTTTTTTCCTTAAGATGGACAGGAAACAGGTTTGTTATAGATTTCTAGATTATACTGTTGGGAAAATGATCATCTTACCTGTCGAATCAGGATATTTATCAAAATCACTCTTGAGCTTACAAACATCGAATTTACAATCTTAAAAGGACTTAATCAGCTGTCATGCTACTTTCATTTTCCTGAGCTGGTGGAAGGCTATGTTTCAATGGCCACTTTTTGGATTGAGGATTGGCTATCTAACAGAAGGCAGAGAGTTGGGTAAAAGGTTCTTTTTCAGAATGGCAGCCGGTGACGAGCGGTGTCCCGCAGGGTTCGGTGCTGGGGCCACAGCTGTTCGCATTATATATTAATGATTTGGATGAGGGAACCGGGGGCATTCTAGCGAAGTTTGCCGATGATACGAAGTTAGGTGGACAGGCAGGTAGTACTGAGGATGTGGGGAGGATACAGAAGGATCTAGACAGGTTGGGAGAGTGGTCCAGGAAATGGTTGATGGAATTTAACGTGAGCAAGTGCGAGGTCTTGCACTTTGGCAAAAAGAATAAAAGCATGGACTACTTTCTAAATGGTGAGAAAATTAATAAAGCCAAAGCACAAAGGGATCTGGGAGTGCTCGTTGAGGATTCTCTAAAGGTAACCATGCAGGTTGAGTCTGTGATTAAGAAAGCGAATGCAATGTTGTCTCTTATCTCAAGAGGGTTGGAATATAAAGGCAGAGATGTACTACTAAGACTTTATAAAGCTCTGGTTAGGCCCCATTTGGAGTACTGTGTCCAGTTTTGGTCCCCACACCTCAGGAAGGACATACTGGCACTGGAACGTATCCAGCGGAGATTCACACGGATGATTCCTGGAATGACAGGTCTAGCATATGAGGAACGGCTGAGGATACTGGGATTGTATTCGTTGGAGTTTAGAAGAATAAGGGGAGACTTAATAGAGACAAACAAAATAATACATGGCTTGGAAAAGGTGGATGCTAGGAAATTGTTTCCGTTAGACGAGGAGACTAGGACCCGTGGACACAGCCTTAGAATTAGAGGGGGTCATTTCAGAACAGAAATGCGGAGACATTTCTTCAGCCAGAGAGTAGTGGGCCTGTGGAATTCATTGCCATGGAGTGCAGTAGAAGCCGGGACGCTAAATGCCTTCAAGGCCGAGATTGATAGATTCTTGTTGTCTAGAGGAATTAAGGGCTACGGGGAGAACGCTGGTAAGTGGAGCTGAAATGCGCATCAGCCATGATTGAATGGCGGAGTGGACTCGATGGGCCGAATGGCCTTACTTCCATTCCTATGTCTTATGGTCTTATTTCCTTTTAGTTTCCGTTATTTAGCTGTCAGGCCGAATGGAGAATTGTTTCTTTCTGTGTCTGCCTCAATATGTGTCTTTGTTTTTTTTATATTTGTCTCTGTATCCTCCTGGGCCTTTTTCACATTCTCCGACTCTCTGGCTGTCCATATCCCTCATTTCCCATTTCTGCTCTCGAAAAGCCTGACATTCAGAGACAGTTTGAGATTCGAATTGCTGAGAGGCTTTCTGACGCCTGGCTGGAGTCGTTCGAAGTTGTCTCACATTCTCTGGATAATGCGTTTGTCACTTCGACCTGAGGCAAGGAGACATTTCTTCCTCAAAATCTAAAGACTCTTTCGAAGTTAAAGTTGAATTCCTTATCCAACAGAAAAAGAAAGTAATTACATGATAGCTGAAGAAGAACAACGATGCATTTACTGTTGGTGCACAACGAATGAATGGTGACAGCAGAGAATGAGGGTGATCATGTTGTGGTGTCAGTGCCATTACCACAACATTTCCCGGGAATGCTGCAGTGTCTCCTGCCCCACCACTTAATTTCCACAAAACTGGGAATGAAGGAATGAGAATAAGAGGATGAGAAGCAGAAGTGCTTGTGGAACGGCGGCAAGAATCTCCAGGTTAAAATAGTAGTTAAAAAGACCAACCTACACTACTGGATGTAAACCAGGAAAATGAAGCCGGAACGCGAAATCAGAATGTACAGCAATTCAAACAGGACACTGAGTTTCTCGATCAGCAACACAATACTTGCGAGTAATAACGAGCTTTCAATAGAATGAGCAGGCACCAGTGTGATGGGAGCTGCTTTCACCAGCTAAGCCATGGCACCACGTTAAAAGCCAGATTTCTCGTCCATATGTGCAATGCCTGAACCACTTGATCACAGGAATTCGAAAACGTGTTTTCTGTATTAATGTTGCTCAGTATGAATGGCAATCAAACTCTGCTTGTGCAAAAACAGACATTTCAATGCTGAGCATGCCCCACTATAAAGGCACAGAAAAAGACAGTATCCTCTTGCATTGGCATCCAACAGATATTTTCGTCTGTTTAAACTGACAGAATAAAGAGGATGTGCTCATCTCCTCTCGCGTCTCATTAACCACGTTAATACACACGCAGGGATTTTCAAACCAAGATGAACAGGCTCAATGTTGTGAATTGACAGCAGTGGTGTGTGAGTCATTGCGAACAGTGAGCAATAAATGCTGAACCAATAGCACTGACACTGAGCCTTACACCATCAGCTCCACACTCACATCTTGTGTCATGTCTCCTAGGCATCAGTGCATTTGACTTTAATTATTCTACCCTGCACCTCTCCTCAATTTATTCCCGACCGCTTGCAGTGTCGAATTACAACATGCAATTAGTATGGAGGTACTGACAAGAAACCACTAGAGATGGAGTTCCTGGATTGCGGAGAGCAGACAGACCCCAAACTGCTAACGTAACTCACCCAGGGAAGAGCAGATGGACCCCACTCTGTCAATGTAACTCAACCAGGGGACAGAAGTCTGACATCACACGATCAATGTGACTCAATGAGGAAATTATGGCCTGACCGCACTCTGTTAATGTAACTCACCCAGGGAAGAGTAGACTGACGCCACTCTGTCAATGTTAGTCTTCCAGGGAAGAGCAGACGGACCCAACACTTTATATGTAACTCACCCAGCAAATGGCAGACTGACACCACTCAGAGAAGAGCAGGCTGTACCCATTCTGTCTCTGTCACTCATCCAGGAAAGAGCTGGCTGATCTGATTCTGTCAATGAAACAAAAGCAGGGAGACGAGCCTGACCCCACTCTGTCAAAGTAACTCACTCAGAGAAGAGAAGACTTTTTCCATTCTGTCTATGTGAATCATCCAGCGAAGACAGTGATCAAACCATACTTGCTGTTAAACTCAGACAGAGAAGAGCAGACTCTCACGATTCTGAGAAAGTAACACGCCCGTGGAGGAGCAGACTGACACCACTCTCTTAACGTAGCTCACCCAGGGAAGAACAGACTGAGTGCACTCTGTGATATTACTCACTTAGAAAGGAGCAGGCTGACCCCATTCTGTTAATATGACTCTCCCAGGGAAGAGCAGATGAGGGCCAATCTGTCTATGTGACTCAACCAGGGAAGAGCAATCTGACCTCACGCGATCACTTTAACACAAGTTGGAAATTGCAGACTGACGCCACTCTGTCAATGCAACTCACCCAGGGAAGTGCAGACTGATCCCACACTGTCCAAATAACTCACTCCGTGAAAAGGAGACTGACGCCACTCTGTCCATGTAACTCGAACAGGAAAGAGTAGACTGATGCCACTCTGTCAATGTAACTCACTGAGGGAAGAGCAAACTGACGCCACTCAGTCAGTGTTACTCACCGAGGGAAGGGCAGACTGACCCCACACTCTCAGTGTAACTCAGCAGACTGATCCCACACGGTCAATATAAGTCATTCACTGAAGAGCAGTCTGACCCCACTCTATAAATGTAATTCACTCAGGGAAGAGCAGACTGATCCCATTCTGTCTATGGCACTCACCCAATGAATGAACACGAACCCCACCTTACCAATGTAACTCGCCAGAGAAGAGCAGACGGAAGCCAGACTGTCAACATAAATTATCGAGGGAAGAGAATACTGATCCCGCTCTTTCTGTTTCACTCAGGCAGAGAAGAGCAGACTGTCACCACTCTGTGAAAGAAATTCGCCCAGAGAAGGGCAGACTGACCCTACTGTATCTGCGTGACTGACACAGGTAAGAGCAACTAACCAACTCTGTCCATGTCTCTCCCTCAGGGAAGAATACCCTGACCCCTCTCTGTCCATGAAGCTCACCCAGGAAACAGCAGACTATCCCCACTCTGTCTATTTAAGTTCACAAAAATCCTCTGAAGTACGTCCTATCCAGACACTCTCCACATCACTGTCTCTGTAACCGTGTGCGTTCAATGGCGAATCCAAATAACTTGCAAATGTTCAGAATGTGGCAGCAAACCAGAGCTACCACACAGAAATTGGGCGAATGTGCAAACTTCCATCAGGCAGTCACCTAAGCCTGGAATGGAAACCAAACCCGAGAGCAGTCGTGGTTGTATAATGGCAGAACAGAAACCCCGCAAAAAGAATTGCGTCCCTGTGTGTTGCAACGATTCTGAGTATTAATTAAACCCCCCTTTCTGTAGTTAATTTTCATTTTCATCACGGCCAACCTTCTTCAAAGCAGAGCACGCACTTGCTTTTTTCAGACTTCTGATATTCCGCATTCATCCCGGTTTTTACCTAATCATATTTCTGACTTTACAAACTACGTCATAACAGGTTGACAACTGCAGAATGAGCTTTGTTCCGTTCTCCACTGATGTTTGCAGTAGTCATTCAGCATATTCGAGTAGGACTTGATGCGCTTGTGGGTGGTGTATTCGCGGCATTATGGCTTTTCTTTTCGTTTTTGGTCTTCTATTTCGAGTTCATTGCGCAGACTTCTGAAGAAGACTTTTTGGAGTCGAAATGGTAACTGTGTTTTCTCTTGAAAGACAGACGTAGCTTTATTTCTGTTCTCTTATAAATTGATCTTCTTCTGATCTTTGCAAGTGAAATTGGGTGCATTACTATTGCTTGGTTTTAGTTTCAAAATCAAGAGAAACATGAAGGAGACAATATCAAAGAACACAAAGTTCTGATTTGTTAAGATAATTTTTGCAGCAATGGTGGACATGAAGGTCAAATTAAGATAACGGTTCAAGAACATTTAGTCTGGAAGTAATATGTGACTTTAATTCCAAATATATGTTTCCGTTCTTCCAGTACATCTTTTTGACTCCCAGAAAACATTGATTGTTTTCTGTATTCACTTTGTTTCGCGATATCTGTCTTCTGGTCGACCAGAGACAACTTCAATTTGCGCCTGCATTGAATAAGATTTCGCTCTTTCTTTCGAGAAGCAATCCTATGCATTACGTAACATTTATCATGCTGATGGCTAAGAAGTTCAAAATGAATTACGGTTAATGGATCGTGAGCAAGAATGAAGTGATCCACTTGCGAACAGATGTCACCACGCCCTATTCCTACATCGGGCCTGAACGGTCCATTGGCAGAGTCTGCAGAAAGGAAATGTCTAAGGGAACTAGGCATTTGTTCAGTTTGATTTGATACCAATGGTAGTGCTGTGCTGGGGCAGAAATGTGTCAACATCTCTGACGTTAGAGTCAAAATTTAAGTCACATCTACTCCATGGAGTGTCCTCTCATATCGGAACATGCTGACATGAAAACATCTAGCACTGATAGCAAAGGTTTTTTCATTAAATTGGGAGTCTGTTTAACTGAGCAATTCAGGCAGCCAAGATGAATAATTGGCACTTGGTTCTTCAAGCTGAGCTCTCCACACCAACTGCTCCAACGGAGGTCGTGGATAAGATCCCCATCGATTATTTTGGTCAATTTTAGTCTCAGCAACAACCTATTGTTCTGAACAATACTACACCACAAACAGAGGGCTAAGTCTGATTTTCATCGTTAATTTTCAATTTCAGTTCTTAATGCACAGTTTCTTACGAATGTGGACAGCAGAAGACTGTTAACATTCCATTTCTCATATTTCCAGAAAATTCTACTCCGCTGATATCGCCTTGCCTTTTCACACCTCAAGCCAGGAACCTGGACCAGTCGAGTTCCTTTCCACACATGGAGTTGCTTTTTCTAATTCATTGACTGCTGATATATTAGATAATTGCCCTTGAGAGTCAGCTGTAAATTAGGTTGAACTTTCTCAGCTTGACTTTCAACTGATCCTAAAAAAAAACTCATCACCTGCAGGTAAATGTATTGCATTGCTTCTTGTTTTGCTTAATTTCACCCCCCCCCCCCACGCCTCCCGCCTCCCGCCTCCCGCCTCCTGCCTCCCGAACATCCAAATTTCACGATAGTTCGACAAATGTTTGGAAACTGATTCGTGTTGGAAGTTGATGGCTTTTTGTGTCTCGACATATAATTTATTCAATTAGACATCTTGAAGTTACTTCGGATCTTCACAGTTGAAAATTTACTTTCGATTGAATGCAAAGCTCAAGCTCCACGAAATCCAAGTTCTGCAAAGAAATTAATTACTTTCAAAGGAGTCAACGCTGTAAGCAGGATTCGAACCTGCGCAGGGAGACCCCAATGAATTGCAAATCCAACGCCTTAACCTCTCGGCCATCACAGCTCCATCCAGATTGCCAATATTCATAGTAAAAGAACTGAATTCATGAAATACGCAATTTTATTTGAAGAACAAATTGTCAAGACCCAAAGATTTCGCCAAATCCTTTGCAAAGACCCAGACGAACGTTACCTTAGCAGATTGACAGGCTTTCACCGCAAACTAGATCCTGACACAGCTGAAGTTGTGGGAATGATTCTTCATTGAATTATAGAGTCACGGATGTACACCACACGAAGTGAGGATCATTGTTTCACTGCGTCCGATCGATTTTGACTCAATTGCTCGTCATCTGGTGCCAAAGTAGATATGCTGTTGTGTTTTAATATTCATCGAAATATAGTATTAGAAATATTGATGCTAAGTCCATAAACACTAGCTACATTCGTAAAATAAAAATCGGAATTAGAAAGAATGCAGAACCAATTTACAGAAATGGATCCAGCAACTAATCCGTAAGTTCTGACATCAGGTAATGAACTTGTGAGCACAAGAGAGGAATATTGACCGAAGATTTGGAACTTGAAATCGTCTTGACGGAATTATTTGCAAAGTTTTTGCGATTGTTCTAGAGTCATCAAGTACTTGAACAATACAACTTGGAAAGTGGCCCTTCTTTCCAACTTGACCATGGTGGACAGTTATCCTAAATTAATAGGTCCCATTTGCCAACATTTGGCCCACAACCCTCTAAACCTTGTTACTCATATATCCATCCAGATTGTATTAAATGTTACAGTTGTATCAGTCTCCAACAATTTCTCTGACAGCTCGTTCTGGACACGACTGAAAAAGTTGCCCCTGACGTCCCTTTTAAATCCTTACCAACTAATTTTAAAACAATGTTTTCTAAATTTTGACTTCCTCACCAGCAGGAAAACACCTTGATGAGTCAACCTATCCATGTCCCTCATGATTTAATAAATAGCAACGATTTGACTTTATCACACTTGTCAGGAGGGAAATGTGTGGAGATTATTATCGAAGGTTTGAAGTAGAAAGTCTGATGTACAGATTATTGGAATTGCATCTTGGAGAAGTGTTTAATAAGTCAATGAAGTCTAGTAGCAGTTGTAGAAGTCTGTTGTGAAAGCTGCAGAAGGATTTCAGAGCACGAGAACAAAGTATTATTTCCAATGTATTGTGGCTCAGTTCGACCGCACTTGGCCTACAGTATGAGGAATTATAATCCTCAATTTAGGAAAGATACTAATGCCATATGAGGAATACCACGAATGGCGATTAGCCTTGATATCATGGATGAACATTAGTCCTGTGAATTGAAATTGGGAAAAACCGGTCTTTTTTTAACAGTTTCAAAACAAGAGAGGTAATCTCATTTAGAGTTGCAAAATATTTGAAGTGATAAACCGGGTGGTGCAATTAAATTTAGTTCCCTCATTGGTGAATCGAGAAGCAGGAGAGGACAATTTTAAAATGAAGCATTGTGAATTATGACCAGGATGAGAACTAATGATTTTTGTCTTAGCCTTGAGAAGTCTCGCTATTCAGCACTACAGTGAGCCTTGGATATTTGGTCTTTGAATGCATCACTATCAGCCTGACCCGCCGACACTTCCTGCATCACGAGAGACCTGACCCCTCGCACTTACCGCCTTAATATCAGTGTGAACCCCTCAAACTTACTGCATCACTATCCATCTGGCGTCCTCACATTTACTGCGCCACTTTCACTTCGAGACCATCATTTTGACTGTGTCACGATCAGCCTGACTGCCAAACACTTACTTTGTCACTATCAGTCACGCCCTTAAACTTCCTATGTTACTATTACCCTGACTCCTGACACTTACTGTGTCACTATCAGCTTGACTCCATCACACTTATTATGTAAGTACCAGACTGACGTCTCACACTTACCGTGTCACTACAACACTGCTTCCTCAAACTTACTATGTCACTATCACCTTGACCCTCTCACATTTACTGTGCCACAATCACACTGACCACCTCACACCTACTGCTTCACTATGAGCTTCAACCATAAGACCATAAGACCAAAAGACATAGGAGTGGAAGTAAGGCCATTCGGCCCATCGAGTCCACTCCGCCATTCAATCATGGCTGATGTGCATTTCAGCTCCACTTGCCAGCGTTCTCCCCGTAGCCCTTAATTCCTCTAGACAACAAGAACCTATCAATCTCGGCCTTGAAGACATTTTGCGTCCCGGCTTCCACTGCACTCCGTGGCAATGAATTCCACAGGCCCACCACTCTCTGGCTGAAGAAATGTCTCCGCATTTCCGTTCTGAAATGACCCCCTCTAATTCTAAGGCTGTGTCCACGGGTCCTAGTCTCCTCGCCTAACGGAAACAATTTCCTAGCATCCACCTTTTCAAAGCCATGTATTATTTTGTACGTCTCTATTAGATCTCCCCTTAAATTTCTAAACTCCAACGAATACAATCCCAGTATCCTCAGCCGTTCCTCATATGCTAGACCTGTCATTCCAGGGATCATCCGTGTGAATCTCCGCTGGACACGTTCCAGTGCCAGTATGTCCTTCCTGAGGTGTGGGGACCAAAACTGGACACAGTACTCCAAATGGGGCCTAACCAGAGCTTTATAAAGTCTTAGTAGTACATCTCTGCTTTTATATTCCAACCCTCTTGAGATAAGAGACAACATTGCATTCGCTTTCTTAATCACAGACTCAACCTGCATGTTTACCTTTAGTGAATCCTCGACTAGCACTCCCAGATCCCTTTGTGCTTTGGCTTTATTAAGTTTCTCACCATTTAGAAAGTAGTCCATGCTTTTATTCTTTTTGCCAAAGTGCAAGACCTCGCACTTGCTCACGTTAAATTCCATCAGCCATTTCCTGGACTACTCTCCCAACCTGTCTAGATCCTTCTGTAGCCTCCCCACTTCCTCAGTACTACCTGCCTGTCCACCTAACTTCATATCATCGGCAAACTTCGCTAGAATGCCCCCGGTTCCCTCATCCAAATCATTAATATATAATGCGAACAGCTGTGGCCCCAGCACTGAACCCTGCGGGACACTGCTCGTCACCGGCTGTCATTCTGAAAAAGAACCTTTTATCCCAACTCTCTGCCTTCTGTTAGACAGCCAATCCTCAATCCATCCCAGCAGCTCACCTCGAACACCATGGGCCCTCACCTTGCTCAGCAGCCTCCCGTGTGACACCTTATCAAAGGCCTTTTGAAAGTCCAGATAGACCACATCCACTGGGTTTGCCTGGTCGAACCTACTTGTTACCTCTTCAAAAAATTCCAACAGGTTTGTCAGGCATGACCTCCCTTTACTAAATCCATGTTGACTTGTTCTAATCAGACTCTGCTCTTCCAAGAATTTAGAAACCTTATCCTTAATGATGGATTCTCGAATATTACCAACAACCGAGGTTAAGCTGATTGGCCTATAATTTTCCATCTTTTGCCTGGATCCTTTCTTGAACAAGGGGGTTACTACAGCCATCTTCCAATAATCCGGACCTTTCCTGACTCCAGGGACTCTTGAAAGATCTCAACCAATGCCTCTGCTATTTCCTCAGCAACCTCTCTCAGAACTCTAGGGTGTATCCCATCGGGGCCAGGAGATTTATCAATTTTAAGACTTTTTAACTTTTCTAGCACTATCTCTTTCGTAATGGCAACCATACTCAACTCAGCCCCGTTACACCCTTTAATTTTTGGGATATTACTCATGTCTTCCACTGTGAAAACTGACGCAAAGTACTTGTTAAGTTCTCCTGCTATTTCCTTATCTCCCATCACTAGGCTCCCTCTGACTCACACTGACAGCGTCACTAACAGCCTGACCCCCTCATGCTTACTGCGTTGGTATCTCTCTGATCCCCTCAGAATTACTGCATCATAATCATTCTGACACCCTCATACTTAATGCGTCACTATCCCTCTGGCACCCTCAAACTTCGTGCATCACTCACACCTGACACATGCGCACCTACTGCATCGCTATCAGCCAAACCCCACTCACTAACAGCGTCACTCTCTCTCTAACCTGCTCACACTTAATGCATCACCATCACCTTGACATTCTCTCACTTAGTGAATCAATATCAGCCTGACCCCCTCACGCTTACTGCATCACTACCAGCCTGATCCCTTCAAATGTACTGTGTCACTATCAGACTGACCCACTCATACTTACAGCATCACTATCACCTTGACCCCGCAAACTTAATGCGTCCAGATCACACTAAACCTTTCACTCTCCATGCGTCACATTCAGCCAGACTTTGCACACGATCACTCTGACCTCCTCATTCTTGCTGCATCTCTATAACTCTATCCCACTCACGCCGTGTGTGTCACTATCACCTTGACAACTCATGCTCACTGCACCACTATTATCCTGACTCCATAACAATTAGTATATCATTATCAGCCTGACCTCTTACACTTACTGTGTCACTCTCATCCTGTCCCCTCACATTTCCTGTGTCACTCTCAAACTGACACCCTCAAAGTGTCTGCGTCACTGTCACCCCGAACACGTCACACTTACTGCATGGGTGTCTACCTGAAACCTCATGCTTATTGCATCACTATCATCCTGAGCGGCTCACACTTCCTGCGTCACTAGCACACCAACACTCTTACCATTACTGCGTCACTATTGGCCTGACACCTCACACGTACTGCATCACTATTAGCCTGACCCGCTCACACGTTTTGCGTCACCACCACCCTGACCCCCCTCACAATTGCTGTGTCGCTATTAGCCTAAGCCCCTCACTATCATGCTGATCAAGCTCATAATTAAAGCATCACTTTCAACCTGAACCCCTAACACTTTTTCTGTCATTATCACCCTGACCCTCTCACATGTAATGCTTCACTGTCACACTGAGACACTCACATTTTCTGCGTCGTTATCAGCCGGACCCGCCGGCACTCAGCGTCACTATCAACATAACCCCTCACACTTGCATGCCTCAATATCAGCGTGAACCCCTCACACTTACTGCATCACTGTCCATCTGCCATCCTCACACTTACTGCACCAGTTTCACCTTGACATCCTCATTTTTACTGCGTCACTATCAGCCTGACAGCCACACAGATATTGCTTCACTATCAGTGATGCCCTCGCACTTCCTATGTTAATATCACCCTCACTTCTAAAACCTACTGCGTCACTATCAGCCTGACTCCATCACACTTTTTGTGTCAGTACCAGACTGACGCCTCACGCTTACCATTTTACTAAAACTCTGCCCCATCACACTGACAGCGTCACTGTCAGCCTGACCCCTCAGACGTATTGCGTCAACATCACCCTGACCCACTCACACTTTTTGTATCAGTTTCAGTCTGACGCCTCGCACTTACTGTATAACTAAAACTCTCCCCCCTCACAATGACGGTGTCATTCTCAGCCTGACCCCTTCATACTTACTGTGTCAATATCAGTCTGACCCCTCAGACTTACTGTGTCACTCTCACTCTGATCCTCTCTCATTTACTTCGTCACTCTCACCCCGACCTCCTCACATTTATTGTGTCACTATCACCCTGGCCCACTCACACAGTCTTTGCCATTTTATTGCGTCCCCATCAGCCTAACCGCCACACACTTATTGTGTCACTTTCAATCACGCCCTCACGCTTCACATGTTACTATCACCCTGAATCCTTACACTTATTGTGTCATTATCAGGCTGACCCCTCACACTTACTGTGTCACTATCAGCCTGACTCCATCACATTTATTGTGTCGGTATCAGACTGACGCCTCACACTTATCTTGTCACTAAAACACTGCCCCGTCACATTGACTGTGTCACTATCAGCCTGACACCCTCACACTTACTGCAACACTATCGCAATGCCCCTCTCTCACTTACGACTTCATTTACACCCTGACAAACCCACACTTGCTGTGGCAGTATGACACTGAGGGCCGTACACTTAGTGTCTCGGTCATCCTGACCCCTTACACTTACTGCATCACTATCACACTGGTATCTCACACCCACTGTGTCACTATCATCCTGAGCCGCTTACACCTATTGTGTCACTATCACTTTGACCCCAACACACTAACTGCATCAATATCAGCCTGACCATATCACACATACTGCGCCAGTACCAGGCGAACTCCCTCACATATACTGCATCACGATCAGGCTGACCCACTCATGCTTAGTGCGTCACTATCTCCCTGACTCCCCACTCTTACTGCGTCAAGAGCATTGTGCCCCATACACTTACAGCGTAACTATCATCCTGACAACGTCACACTTACTGCGTCAAGATCAGCCTGATGCCCTCAAACTTAAGGCGTCACTATCAGCTTCAACACTCACATTTACGGCGTCACTTCCAGCACTACCCCTGCACACTTACTACATTCCTAACTGCCTGACCCCCTCGCATTTACGTCATCACTATCAGCCTGAGACACTCACACTTCCAGCTTTACTACAACCTGGCCCTATAAGTGCATCTACATCACTGTCACCCTGACCCCTTGCCCATACTGCGTCACTATAAGCCTGGCCCCTCAAATGTTCTGCATCACTATCACACTGATATCTCACACTCACTGCGTCAGTATCACCCTGACCCCTCACAATTACTGCATCACTACAATCTGACCTCCTGAAAGCATCTGCGTCACTGTCACCCTGACCCCATCACATTGCCATGTCACCATCACAATGACAGTCTGCTTCACTGTCATCCTGACACCTCACACTCACTGGACCACTACCATCCTCCCCCTCATAGTGACCTGTCACTATCATCTAGAGCCGCTCACACTTATTGCGTTCCCATCAATCTGCTCCCAACACACTTACTGCGTCACTATCAGCCTGACACTCGCACACTTCCCGCATCACTATCAGCCTGACCCCTCACAATTTCACCGTGTGTATCAGTCTAACTCCTCACATTTCCTGCATCACTATCACCTTGTCACTTAACACTTACTGGCCAGTATTAGCCTGACGCCCTCAACATACTGCATCAATATCAGTCTGAACACTCACACTTACACTGTCAGAATCACGCTGATCCCCTCATACTCACTGCGTCACTATCACCCTGTCCCCTCTCACTTCTTGCATTAGGATCACTCTGACTCACTGACACTTACTGTATCACTATCAGCCTGACACCTCACACACACTGTGACACGATCAGCCTGACCCCACCACACTTGCTGCATCTCTATCAGCCTGACCCCCTCACACTTACTGCTTCACTATGAGACTGACCCCTCACACTTACTGCATCACTAACAGCCTGACACCTCCCACTTGCTGCGTCACTATTCCCCTAACACCTCACTTTTATTGGCCACTATCTGCCTGACGCTCTCAACCTACTGTGTCACTACCAGCCTGAACGCACACACTTACTCCCTCACTATCACCCTGACTGTCTCACACTCACTGCCTCAGACTCTGCCTGACCCCATCACACTTACTACGTCACTTTCACCCTCCCACTTTGTGCGTCAGGATCAGCCGACACAGTAACACTTACTGCATCACTATCAGCCTGATCTCCTTCCAATTACTGCGTCACTATCAGCCTGACCACTCACTCTTACTGCGTCACTGTCACACTGACCCCTTACAGGAAGTGCTTCACTATCACCCTGACCACCTCACACTTACTGCGTCACTATTGGTCTGATCCCTCAGACTTACTGCATCACAATCACTCTGACCCCTTCACAGCATAACGATCGGCCTGATCCACTCACACAGTCTGCTTCACTACCACACTGACACCTCACCCTCATTGTGTCACTATCATGGTCACTCCATCAGTCACTGTCAGCCTGATCCCCTGTAATGGACAAGTATCATTTATTGTGAAATCTGTGAAAGCATGGTTGAAACAAAGAAGTATGGACCTAACTTTGCAAAAAGACAGAAAAAAAATGTAAAGTTCAACCTAATTTACAGCTGACTCTCAACGCCAATGATCGATTATATCAGCAGTCAATGAATTAGAAAAAGCAACTCCATGTGTGGAAAGGAACTCGACTGGTCCAGGTTCCTGGCTTGAGGTGTGAAAAGGCAAGGCGATATCAGCGGAGTAGAATTTTCTGGCCACTGCCTTGAAAGTCTTTCACTTCATCTCGAGCGCTGAATTGGCCCCTTTGAGTGAGAGTACTGGGGATAAGTGGATCGCTCCAGAGTCGCGTTCCGAATCAAATGGGGTCAGGGTAAGAGTTGTGGCTAAAGTAATCCAACATAGAGACTTTTTCGAAGAGAATATACGAACCAGGAAGAGGGACTAGTGAACTCTCGCACGGTATTCGAGTAAAACTCAAGGGAAAGGATTGCCGTCTCTAGAGAGTTTAAGTGACAGCAAGATTAACGTTGGTTTGAGACTTGGAGTCACCATGGGCAGCGTTGGAGTCGCCAAAGCTGTACCGGTTATGTGGGTTCTTGGTTTGTGAAAACCAAGGCAATGAGGCGGTCATGCCCAATGAGAGGGGACCTCCGGGAGGTAAAAGCAAGTTATATTGGCAAAGAGAAGATTATGGTATCCTGAGAGAGAGAGAGAGAGAGATAGACAGATAGACAGACAGAGAGACAGACAGAGAGAATGAACACTTTTCCAATATCCATGAAATCGGCTCCAGCAAGAGCAAACAAAAAGAGGGTCGACAGACAACTCGGAATGGTCAAGAAAAAATACAATATATGCTAAATAATTATGGCCCAGTTTCTGTAAAGCAGTTAAAAATGTAAATCAAGGAATGTGTTTTTCTGGAGGAAGGAAGTTTTAGTAATATTCCGTTGCAAATGCTGAGGTCACCGTTGGAGGAGAGAGAGAAGGAAGCGGAAGTGGCAGAGACAGGCCACTATAAATGCCGGAGGAAACAGCACAGAAGCGCTTCACAGGAGGCTCCCAAGCACTGAGGATGTCACCTAGACAGGGGACGAAACGTTTGCAAGACAAATTCCCAGCTCGGCGAACAGAATCACAACAACGAGCACCCGAGCTACAAATCTTCTCCCAAACTTTGAACACCTATGGGCAAGAGACGCTAAGACACGCTAGGAAATGGGAATCCTGTGCCAACCGCCTAAGCGCGACATACGAACAACTCCGAATCCTGCATGAATGCTGAAAGAATCGAATCCTTCCACCATGTGTCAGATACAGACCACCAGTCAACCATCCACAAGCCAGGGACACAGCCAGACAGAACGGATTCAGGATGATCCAGGGAATGATTACAGACGCTCACAACAGACTATACAAATACAGTCAAGAAATTGCGCGCCAAAAATCGCTAATTTCAAAAACCACCAATCAGGAATGGACCCGGACCATAGAACAGGCCATCACCATAGGACAGAACAGGACCAGACACCGCAAAAAAACGGCACGAAAAGAAAAAATGGCCAAACTAACACACAAAGAAGAGGACACCACAACACACACCTGGGTTAAAAACCTCTCCGACAGACAGCTCACAGACAGGGAAAGAACAATACTGGCCAAGGGACTCAACTACAACCACAGGGACGCCAAGACAGCAGACTTCCTAGCAGCACTAGAATGCACACTCAGGAACAATGGACTGACAGAAGAGACACAACAAACTGTGAGACAAAGTATCGTACCGCTGATAACAAGAAAAAAACAAACACATAACCTCAACACCAAGGAGAGGGAAGCACTAAAATCACTAAGAAACGATAAGAACATAATTATATTACCAGCAGACAAAGGCAGAATGACGGTCATCCTGGACAAAGTACAGTACATGCAAAAAGCACGACAATTACTTGCAGATACCAACACCTACCAAAAAAGTGAGTTTGACCACACCCCACAGCTCACCAACAGGATAAACAACACACTGAGGAATCTACAAAAAACGGACAGATAACCAGGTCTGATCGACAAAGAATGAACCCTGAAAGCAAAAACACCCCCAGATTCTATGGACTACCCAAAGTGCACAAACCAGACATCCCACTCAGACCCATAGTATCACTACCAGGGACACCATCACACAAACTGGCCAAAGAACTACAGCAGAAACTGAAATACCTGATCAGCGGATCAAGACAATCTAAACAATCGACACAGGAATTCTTGGACATCATCAGAAATATACACATAGTCAAGGAAGAAACTATGGTCTCATTCGATGTAACAGCACTGTTCACCTCCATCGACAAAAAACTAGCCAAAGAAACAATAGCCAACCTGCTGGACAGACAGAACAGACAACAGGACGTTGAACATATCAATAAAGACGGCATACTTAAACTACTGGACTTGTGCCTCACAACACACTTCACATTCAATAACCAAATATACGAACAAATCAACGGAACACCCATGGGCTAACCGATCTCTAGACTCATAGCAGAAGCAGTAATGCAAAGGTTAGAACAAACAGTCTTACCACAACTTCAACCCAAACTCTGGGTCAGATACGTGGATGACACCTTTGTAATAATTAAAAACACAGAAATAGAGAACACACACCAGATCATCAATGCCACACTCACAGGAATTCGATTCACTAGAGAAGTAAAAAGGACAACCAACTCCCATTCCTTGACGTGATGGTACAGAGAACACCGAACGGAGAATTCACCACAAAGGTTTACAGGAAAGCCACACACACAGACCAAGTCCTAAACTATGAAAGCAACTACCCCCAACACACACAAACGAAGTTGCATCAGGACACTATTCAAAAGGGCCACAACACACTGCAGCACACCAGAACTACAAAAAGAGGAAGAGGAACACCTATACAAAGTATTCGCCAAAAACGGATACCCTTGCAATTTGATCAACAGATGCCTAAGGGAGAGACAACGGGACGAGGACATGCCGCAACCCAAAGGACCAGCCACACTACCATACATCAGGAGCATTTCTGAACTGACAGCCAGACTACTGCGACCACTAGGACTCATAACAGCACACAAACCAACAGCCACGCTCAGACAACAACTCACCAGAACAAAGGACCCGATACCCAACATGAGCAAAACTAATGTAGTGTACAAAATCCCATGCAAGGACTGCACAAAACACTACATCAGACAAACAGGAAGACAGTTAACGATCCGTGTAAACGAACACCAAGTAACCACGAAACGACACGACCAGCTATCCATAGTAGGCACACACACAGACGACAAGCAACATGAATTCGACTGGGACAACACTACCATTATAGGGCAAGCCAAACAGAGAATAGCCAGGGAAGTCCTAGAGGCATGGCACTCATCCACAGACTCTATCAACAAACACATCGATTTGGACCCAATATACCGGCCACTACAGCGGACAGCTCGAACTGACAACCGGAAGCGGCAAAGACAGGCCACTATAAATGCCAGAGGAAACAGCACAGAAGCGCTTCACAGGAGGCTCCCAAGCGATGAGGATGTCACCTAGACAGGGCACGAAACGTTTGCAAGACAAATTCCCAGCTGGGCGAACAGAATAACAACTACCTCTATGTTATTTGTGGAAGGTACACCAGTTACCTTTTTGGTAGATACATGGCCAGCATATTCACTCCTCAAATCAAGACAGTTCAGAGAGTTGACGCCAATAAAGATGAGTGGAATGTTAGTGAACTCAATGGAGGCATCAGGCGTCGGGATATGAGAGAGTTTTACCTCACCCATATTGTGTGAAATCAGTAATGTTTATCCATTCTAATTCTCAATTTTGTTAGTGGAATTCTGTCCTTTACATTTCATGGTTTATGATCTCATAGTGAGACTGGGGTTGTATTTGATCAGTACTCCGACGGGCTTGCAGGTAATTCAAAGGGAATATTCACAAGTGTAAACTGTAAAATACAACCCACGACCCCTGGTGTATGTCTATGAGTGGCGATTAAGCCAGAGAGCAATGAGTTCAGTGAGTAATTCACTCACCCTGGAAGCAGGTAACCATGTTAATCCTTTTAACACCGATTTTTTTTTGCGGGAATATGCTGCACTGCACAGCAAACATACACCACGATAGCCCTGAGGAACCATAAGAGAAGTATTGGTTCAGGAGATTGGTTAAACCAGGTCAGTTGTTATTGTGCAAATTTTATTGAAGGGATGGCAGATGTGCAGTCAGTGTGAACTTATGTAAAGTACCTGCGACGGCAAGTAAGCTCTATATTTCTGATGTGGAAGGCTATTCTCCTCGCGTGTCACTGGCGAAGGTGTCCAGTGACTGGTGGCAGGATTTGGGGCCATGGGGACTAAAGGCATAAAGAACGAAATGTTGGGTGTTCTGGGACGATGTGGGTTTGTGGTTCAATGCAGATGTGCGGACATATAGGAAGAAATTAATTTGTCTAACTCAGGCAATAGAACAGTCGAGGTAACCCCCTCTAGCCCTGAAGAGCCTAGAAGGCTGGCCTGGCGTTTCCCTAAGATAAATTTCTCAGATCCAAGATTAATAACGGTCCCTACTGAATTATGGGTCAAAGGCAATCATGATGTGGGGCATATACGAGGTTGTGAACCAATACGAGTGACCACGAAGTAGGAGTATCGGCCTTGCAGAGCACAATACCGTTAAAACCCCAGGCCATGGATGTAGTTACTCCAGTCTTTCAATCCTTCCCAAAGGCTAGTAAGATAATCCCCTGTGTAAACTCACCGGTGAGAACTCCCATTTTTCTGATCAAAAAGGCAAAAATTCCAAGTGAACCGGAGGAATGCAGGTTTGTTCAAGACCTGCAGGCAGTCAGTAACAGTGTTGTCCCGCGCGCATCAAATGTTCCCAAACCCTATACAGTATTAGCTCAATTTCCACCGGACAGTAAATGGTTCCCTGCTGTGGATTTAGCAAATACATTCTTTAGTGTAATGGTGCATCCAGATAGTCAATTCTGGTTCGCTTTTTCATTCAAAGGGAAATCTTACGAGTTCACACGACTTTGTCAATGTTACTGTGAGTCACTCACCATATATAATGAGACTCTATGCAGGAGTCTGGAGGCTCTATGCAGAAGTCTGCAGACTCTTGTTTTCACCCCTGGGTCTGCGCTTCTGCAATCTGTAGACGATTGCTTAATAGTAGCACTGACAGAGGAACAATGTGAGAAGGATTCCCTTGCATTGCACGAGGGAAGGGCACAAAGCCAGTCTCGCAAAGCTTTGATTTATGCAACAGGTGAAGTTCTTCGGTCACTTAATATCTGAACAAGGGAAGACCAAAGGAAGGTCAAGACAGAGTGCAAGTAATTCAGCAAATTCCAAGGCCTCATATGAGGAAACAATTGCTATCCATTTTGGGCATACGCTCCTACTGAAGAACGTTTATCCCACATTACACAAATCTTGAGGTGCCCTGAAGTGACATGGCCCATGGAAAAAGGTAGCAGAACCAAGGTCCGTTGCAATGGATCCCAGCGGCCGAGTGGAATTGAAAAAGTCGTTTCAAAGTATACCTACTCTGTGGATTCCGAATCCAAACAAGCCTTCTGTCAAATGGTAGATGAAAAACATCGCTGCATGACATCTGTGTTGTTGCAGGATCATGGGGGAAAATTTCGGCTGGCAGCTTATTTTTCGGCTAAGCTTGACCTCGTAGCGGCAGGATTGCGTAAATGCCTGCGAGCTGTGGTTGCAATATAATCGGCTATGGCGACTTAACCAAACTGATCGCACATGCAGTATCCTTACTGCTTTCTGAGCAAAAGACAGCACATACGTCGGCAGCACGTTGACTCAGATACAATACTGTGTTCTTGGAGAAACCTAACATTGCAATAAAACGATGTAACGTCCTTAATGCTGCTAGTCCTCTCACTAGAGAAGGAGACGGAGACCCACATGATTGTATTGCTGTAATTAATGATATGTGCTGCCTCGACAAGACTTGCAGAATTGACCACTTCAGAATCCAAATATGGCGTCTTTTTTGTGGATGGGTCAGCATTCAGGAGCAAGGAGATAGGCCAGAATTGTATTGGGGATGCTGTAGTAACTATCTATGAGGTATTCAAAGCGGGATCAGATCACTCCCTTCTCAACTGTCAGCGCAAGCAGCGGAGCTGGTTGCATTGACTGAGGCATGTAAATTAGCGAAGGGAAAGAAAGCGAATATTTAACCGATAGCAGATATGCACTCGGAGTTTCACATGATGTTGGAACCCTGTGGAAATACAGGGACTTCTTGACCTTCACCCGAAAGCCCATCACACACCGTGATCAGATTTCTGACCTCTTGGAAGTGGTCCTATTGCCTAAATCAATCGATGTGTTTAAATATGATGCCCACACGAAAAATAACGATTCCGTTTCTCAAGGAAATGCAAGGGCAGACTCAGTGGCAAGGACAGCAGCCCAGCTGCCGATAAATGATCAGTTTGAAATGGGAATGACAAAAATCCTTACCCCAAGAGCAGATGTACGGGAGTCACACATGAAGTCCAGGCTTGAATTCGATTCGATTACTTACAGTGTGGAAACAGGACCTTCAGCCCAACAAGTCCACAACGCCCCGCCGAAGTTCAACCCACCCACACCCCTACATCTACCCCTTACCTAACACTACGGGCAATTTAGCATGGCCAATTCATCTGAACGGCACATCTTTGGACTGTGGGAGGAAATCGGAGCACCCGGAGGAAACCCACGCAGAAACGGGGAGAATGTGCAAACTCCACACGGAGAGTCGCCCGGGAATTGAACCTGGGTCTCTGGCACTGTGAGGCAGCAGTGCTAACCACTGTGCCACCGTGCCACCCACAAAGACACGTTTGAGTGGGAAAAAGCAGAGTGCAGTTTGAGGTACGGGGTATGGTGTGGCCCCAATGTTAAATCTTTTCTACCACGGTCATTATTTCCATTCTATGCCAAACTGACACACGGTAAGGAACATGTGTCAAAAGAGGGTAGATATGACAGCATTTCAGCACAGTGGTACACTGAGGGATTTAATCATTACTTCCAGAAATATTGTGAACGATGTGTTATCTGTGCCACAATAATGTGGGGAGGGGAATACAGATGATTCATGTAGCACTTCCGAAACCCCAAAAACAATTTGAACATTTACAACTGGATTTTACCGAACTAACACCCTGCGAAGGAAAGAGGTATTGTCTGGTAATAGTTGATATGTTTTCCAAATGGGTGCAAGCGTTCCCCACGGCAAAACAGAATGCCAGTGCCATAACCAAAGCTTTCCTAACAGAAATAATTCCGAGGTGGAGCATCCCTGAGAGGCTTAGTAGTCCCAAGGTTTGTGAAGGTTTGTAGCTCAGGTTGAGGTTTAGGGTGTAGGTTTGCTTGCTGAGCTGTAGGTTTGATATCCAGACGTTTCATTACCGGTCTAGGTAACATCATCAGTGGCGACCTCCAAGTGAAGTGAAGTGAAGATGTTGCCTCCTGCTTTCTATTTATATGTTTGTTATGGATGGGGTTCCTGGGGTTTGTGGTGATATCATTTCCTATTCGTTTTCTGAGGGGTTGACAGATGGTAAATAGATCTATGTGTTTGTTTATGGCGTTGTGATTGGAGTGCGAGGCCTCTCGGAATTCTCTGGTGTGTCCGCATATACAGCAAACCGACAAACACTGACCAAATACTTAACTAAACCAGCAACCATCCCAACACGCAAAAAGGAAGCTGTATCAGAACACTATTCCAATGAACCACCACACAGTTCAGCACAGACGAACTTCGGAAAACAGAGGAAAACCACCTATAAAGCGTATTCAAGAAGAACGGATACTTAAAAAATACAGTCCACGGATTCCTCAGGAACAAACCACGACAAGTAGACCTAACACAGCCAGAAACCCTATCTACCTTTTCATTCATCAATGAAGTCTCAGAAGTGGCAGCGAGACTATTAAGACCCCTCAGAATCCCACCAAAAGTCTAAACAAAACTAACAAATTTAAAAGACCCAGTACAACCCATGGACAAAACCAACGTCGTCTACAAAATTCCATGCAAGGACTGCCACAAATAATAGGTAGGACAAACAGGAAGAAAGTTAGCCACCAGAATACAGAACACCAGCTAGCCACAAAAAGACACGACCCTCTCTCCCTCGTAGCCATTCACACGGATGAAATTTAAACACCATTTCGACTGGGACAACACATCTATCCTGGGGCAGGCTAAGCAAAGACATGCCAGAGAATTGCTTGAGGCCTAGCACTCCAACCACACCTCCATAAAAAAGACATATATCTAGATAGCATCTATCAACCCCTCAGAAAACGAACAAGAAATGGCATCACCACAAACCCCAGGTACCTCATCCTGGACAAACATATATCTATAAAGCAGGAGAAAACAGTTTCTCTTCACTTGGCGTTCGTCACTGATGATGTTACCTAGAACATAGAACATAGCAAAATACAGGGCAGTACAGGCCCTTTGGCCCTTGATGTTGCGCCGATCCAAGCCCACTTAACCGACACTAGCCCAGTAACCTCCATATGCCAGGTACTGAAACGTCTAGATATCAAACCTACAGATCAGCGAGCAAACCTAACCTCTAGGCTTAGTAGTGACAGTGGGACACCATTTGTCCATAATGCCCTACAGCAGATTAGTGAGTATTTGGGAATAAACATGGGAAAGCACTATGCTTACCACCAAACGAGCGGTAGGGCAGCGGAAAGAGAAAATTCTACCTTAAAAAATATAATGATAAAATGCTGTGAGGAACTAGGGATGACATGGACAAAGGCACTTCCAATTGTGCTAATGTGTATGAGATCTAGGAGGAGAGGGAGAGTGAACCTTAGCCCGTTTGAAGTTTTGTTTCGTAGGCCGCCAAACACAGGAATTGTCCCGAGACGTAAGGGAAGCCAGATAACAGGCCACTGTGAGGATGAGATGTTGTGTTACTGCATGAAACTCTCTACACTTCTGTCCCAAATACAGAATCAACTAAAGACAGCACTACCCCAATCAGCAGAAGGGATCTATAACCTGGAGCCTGAATGGTGGCGAAAGACTTCAGGAGGGAAAACAGGAAGGCGATGAGGTGGCTGGGACCGTTTCAAGTATGTCTCACAGCACAGATAGCTGTTAAGGTCGCCGGAACAGCCACGTGGATACACACCAGCCATTACAAACTTGCAGCTGGGACTGAGGAGACATCGCACAACACCAAAGCCAATTTAGAGCCAGTATTTATTAGAAGACTTAAGCAAATGTGGGTCTGCCCCCGTTCACACTGTTGGCAAGCGCCCTGGTAGGACTATTCAAAAGGGCAGGGGTGTCTGGGATGCGGCAGCTGACGGTAACCTTAACTGATAGGACGAAGTGGATCTTTACATGCGACCCATAGCCGTTCAGTAACAAGGTCGACTATAAATTGGATAATTAAGATTTATGCAGGGATCCATGCCCCGCCGGTAACTGGCATTTAGTAATAGCCACCACGGCAAAAGGGGCACCTGACATGGGAAATAGATATTCTATGATCAAAGTAAGACTCAGAAGAGCAATGAGGGAGTCTCGTGGTGTGCAAGAGATAGATCCTTCTCTGACATCTGTAGACAGGTGAATACAGTGGTGCAGTCGCCCCACCCCCGCCCTCAGAGATGCAGTGCAGAATGTACTACAGACGATAGGAGCAGTGGGGCATGGCAACCAATCAAACCAGATCATGGACCTAACCCCAATCCGGGAAAAGGTCATTAATGACACACCCGAACCCGAAGGGAGACGGCTGTGGTGAGAGAGCGAATTTAAAGCAGGAGGGGAATTTGCCTGCTGGATATAAATGTCATAAATGCGATGCCAGTAGGTTGGGATCTGCGAAGGGTCATTGTCAGATGTGAAGGGAACAGAGCATGTGCTGTGGTCATAAGACAAAACGAGAGATTAGACGTTGGCTACACTTGTTGGAAATGTTTGCACACAGGCCAAAGGTAGACTGCCCAGCAAATTACTGAGAGCCTGGCGAGAAATGCCAGCTGTCTGCTTCCACGGGAGGCGACTAGTCTGACCGTGATAGTGGGGGGCAATTTGGGCAAATCTCGTGTCACCACCCGAACTCCAGGCTAACTACAGCCCCAAACCTGACACGTTACCGTCCACAGCATTCCAGATAGTGGATTGCAGGGGAGAAACGTGTATTTGCACCAATCGGGGGAGACTCCGTTTGGGTATTTCCCAGTGTACCTTGATGCTGTACTTGAACAATGACTCTTGTACAGCAACATACACAAATGATACGACCATAAACATTGCTTGTTCCTTTATCAATGGTCAGACCATGAGCGGCATGGTGGCACAGTGGTTAGCATTGCTGCCTCACAGTGCCAGAGACTCCGGTTTAATTCCCGCCTCAGGCGACTGACAGTGTGCAGTTTGCACATTCTCTCTGTGTCTGCGTGAGTTTTCTCCCACAGTCACCAAGATGTGCAGGTCGGGTGAATGGGCCATGCTAAATTGACCGTATTGTTAGGTGTTAGGTAAATGTATGGGTGGGTTGCGCTTCGGCTGGTTTGTATGGACTTGTTGGGCGGAAAAGCCTGCTTCCACACTGTAAGTAATCTAATCCAATCAGGATGGCAGGTATAACATGAGCAGGTGGCGAGAAAGGGTACCACCACTCCCCCGGGGAGAAAGGGGTGTTGCTACACTGCGATACTGTCCACCAACACAACAGTGTTCGCCCTAAAAGGCAGCAATTGCCGAACTCGAAGGGGCATCCCTCTGCATTGGAATGGGTACACACTCGCAGAACATCCTCGCATATGGTGTAATCGCAAATGAGACGGAGGAAGGCCTAGCACTCATTAACACTGAGTTAATGGCGGTTAGGAAGCAGTGACACAAAATCGATTAGTACTAGACATCCTGACGGCAGAGAGAGGGGGCGTCTGCAAAACGTTAGGTACCTCGTGCTGTATTAATGTTCCTGATGAGTCCTAAAATATTACTGGTTTAATAAATGGTATGAAGGCAGCTAAATGACCGCCTCCACAAGCAGATGACTCCTCCTCCCGATGGCTCACGTCCCTGATGGAGGATGGGGGTAATGGACCCTTATCGTTCTATTAGTTTTAGGACTGGTCTTACTCATACTGCTTTGAATAAGACCCTAGTTGTGTACCAGCCTACACCACTTGCTTATGAATGCACTAGGATACGAAATGTTAAGCTATCAGTGGCCCCAAAGAAGGTAGATCCGATTGCTGGCCCACACCCTACAGCGACGTTGACGAATGTGACGTGTGAAGATGGGCTGTGTATCTGGCAAACCAGGGAAATGGAAAAACCAGCACAAAGCTTTGTTAGAGTTAGGTGGTGTCTGAGGAAATGCCTGGTGTTCATCAACTATTTTTGATATATAGCTATCTGGCTTTTTATTTGGTTTTTGTCCTTGTTGTAAAATGATAAAAATTTGGAAAATGTAATGGAAAATTAACAAAATTAACATTTACTATGAAATCTGTCAGAGAATGTTTTGCAAAATTTAATACTTCGCTGAAATATGCAAACACTTTGCTGAATTCTGTGTCGAGGAGTCAGCTTGTCTTTGTGGAACTTTGCAAACATTTCACCTGGCCTTGCGAGCAGGCGAGTTCAGAAAAAAAGCTTCGGAAAACATAAAGACAATTATGTCCAAGGAATGGGAATGAGAAAATATGAGCTAGAATGTTTCCCAACACTTGTCCTTGAGCATGTGATAAGAATAGTATAACACGAATATGTGAATTTTGTTCACAGCCCTTACATATGGCACTTTTGCCAAGTGTATTGGCCGCTCTGCATGCAGATGTGGAAAAATAAACTCTTTCCTTTGATCTTGCTAGCAGTTGATTCGAGTCGATTAAATTTCCACGACAGGTGTCAGGGTGTCAGGCAGTGGGAGAATTGTTGGGTATCAGTAAAAGGGAGAATTGTTGCACAGTGCCATTACATTGGAAAATTAGTACAAATTGCCTATTCATTAAAGAATTTTAGCAGAACACCACTAAATGGAAGAATAGGGGAAGGGAATCATTGAGAAGGAACAATTTTGCAAGCAGCAGTAAAGTCGAGATTCGAGTCCGCCCACCAAGAAATGGAAAAGAAAACTTTGGAGCTGGGAAGCCAATACATGGAGGAAGTGTATCAGGAAACAACGCAATGGGACAATTGACGCAGGGCATCAATAATGGGAGAGTTGTTGCCGATGTCCCGAAAGTAGAGAATTGGTGGAAGGCGTGCTAGAACTGGTGCTGAATAATATTAAATGTGGTGGAGGTGCAGTTGCTGATGAAAAGAAGATTCGTGCAGGATTCGAAAATGGTAGAATGGTGCACGGAAGTGAAGCTGTTTTGGGGATAATTGTTGCACGAACCACAAAATGGAAAAATTGCACAGTGGAACTTTAACAGCGAATTGGGGTATGGCAACACTATCTCACAGAATCAGAGTGGCGTTCACCACACTGGGAGAAGTTGGTTTGGGTATCAATGAACATGAGAATTGTTTCAGGGCAATATTGAATTCGAGAATTGGTGTGGGGTGCTTAAAGCATGCAGAGTTGGAACAGAGAATAGTTAAATGGAGAACACAGGCAGGAATCAGTAAGTCGGAGAAATGTTGTAAAGTGCAGGAAAGTGGCCATTCGATGCACGGCGCCAATAATGAAAAAAACTTTGAGCAGTAAACCATTATGTGGAAGATGTTTGTCAGGAAACAGCAAAACAGGAGAGTTGGGGCAAGGCAAAACTCAGTGGGAGAGTTTCTTCAGTTCATGACGAAAGGGTGGATTAGTGCAGAATTGGCAATTTGAGAATTTGATGCAGTAAACGCCAAAATTGGAGAATTCCAGCAGTGGACCACGACATGGGAGAATCATTGCAGCTACATAGTTAATGGAAGAAGTGGTGCGGAGTGGACCAAAATTAGATATTTGGTTCAAGTCACCATTAAAATGTAGAATTAGAGTAGGGCACTCCTAAATGCGAGATTTGAACTCGGGCATCAGAAAATGAGAGAATTATACTGGGATTTGAGGAAATGGCAGAATTCGTATCGTTATAAGAAAAAGCAGGAGAACCCAATGTTGTAGTATGAGGAAATGGGAGAATAAGTATAGGGGTATGAGTAAATGGAGCTTCAACAAGATCTCACGGCTCTTAAACTCAATCCCCCTGTTAATGAAAGCCAAAAACACCATATGCTTTCTTAACAACCCTGTCCACCTGGGTGGAAATTTTCAGGGATCTATGTAGCTGCACATCAAGATCCCGCTGTTCCTCCACACTGCCAATAATGCTGCCTTTTGTCCTGTACTCAACTTTCAAGTTCGATCTTCCAAAATGCATCACCTTGCATTTATCCAGATTGAATTCCATCTACCACCTCTCAGCCCATCTCTGCATCCTGGCAATGTCGTGCTGCAGCCTGCAACAGTCCTGTATACTGTCAATGATACCTCCAACCTTTGTGTCCTCTGTAAACTTGCTAACCCATCCTTCAATCTCCTCATCCAAGTCATTAATAAAAATTACAAAGAGTAGAGGCCCAAGAACAGAGCCAGTGGAACACCATTCACCACTGACTTCCAGGCAGAATATTTTCCTTCCACAACCACTCGCTGTCTTCTGTTGACCAGCCAATTCTATATCCAGACTGTCAAATTTCCCTGTATCCCATTCCTCCTGACATTCTGAACGAGGCTACCATAGGGAATCTTATCAAATGCCTTGCTGAAGTCCATATACACAACATCCACCGCTCGACCCTCATCAACGTTTGTAGTAACATCCTCAAAGAACTCAATAAGATTCGTGAGGCATGACCTGCCCCTCACAAAGCCGTGCTGACTGCATTTAATCAAGCCATGCTGTTCCAGATGTTCATAAATCGTATCCCGCAGAATCCTTTCTAACACCTTGCAGATGACAGACGTGAAACTAACTGTTCTGTAATTTCCGGGGATTTCCCTATTTCCTTTCTTGAAGAGAGGAATTGCATTTGCCTCCCTCCAGTCCTCAGGTACGACTCCGGTGGAGAGCGAGGATGCAAAGGTCTTCGCAAGCGGCGAAGCAATCATATTTCTCGCTTCCCAAAGCAGCCGAGGCCAAATCTGGTCTGGCCTTGGCGACTTGTTAATATTAATATTTGTCAAAATTTCCAACACATCAGCTTCCTCAATCTATCTGTTGCAGCAGGATTACCTGCTCCTCAATGGTTTTATTCACTACAAAGTCCTTTTCTTTCTTAAAGACAGAAGCAAAAAACTCATTTAGGCCTTCCCCTAACTCCTCAGTCTCTATCCAAAAGTTCCCTAAGCTGTCCCTGATCGGCCATACTCTTTCTTTGATCATTCTCTTATTCCTCACATATGTGCAAAATGCCTTTAGATTCTCCCTAATCATTCCTGCCAAGCCTTTTTCCTGCTCCCTCCTGGCTCTCTTCAGACCATTTTTGAGCTCCTTCCTCGCCTGCCTGCAATCGTCCAGCACTGAGAAAGACTCTTGCTTCCTCCACCTTACGTAAGCTTCCTTCTTTCTTTTGACGAGAAGCTTCTCCACTCTCTTCATCCAAGGTTCCTTTATCTTACCCCTTCTTGCCTGACTCAAAGGAACACATTTGTGCATCACTCGCAACAACTGTTCCTTAAACAGTCTCCACATGTCTATAGTGCCCTTTTCATGGAACAATTGCTCCCAGTCCATGCTTCGCAACACAGTCTGATAATATCATAGTTTCTTTTTGCCCAACTAAATATCCTTCCATTGTGCCTGCTTCTCTCCTTCTCCATGGCTATGTAGAAGATGAGGCTGTTGTGGTCACTGTCACCAAAATGCTCTCCCACCGCAAGATCTGACACCTGCCCCAGCTCATTGCCGAAACACCAAATCCAAAATGGCCTCTCCCCTCGTCGGCCTGTCAACGTACAGAGTTAGGAAACCCTCTTGAACACACCTTACAAAAACAGCTCCTTCTGAATCATCTGCTGGAAGGAGGTTCCAATCAATATTGGGAAAGTTAGTCACCCATTACAACTACCCTATCCCATTCACACTTTTCCAAAATCTGCCGACCTATGCTTTCTTCAATCTCCCTGCTTCTATTGGGGGGCCTGTATTTAACCCCTAGTGAGGTGATTGCTGCCTTACTGTTCCTAATTTCCACCCATACTGACTCAGTAGGCAGACCTTCCTCGATAATTTGAACTTCGGTAGCTGTGATACCCTCTCTGATTCGCAGTGCTACACCCCTTCCTCTTTTTACCTCCTCCCCATTTTTTTAAAATGTTATGAACCCTGGAACATCCAGCAACCATTCCTGCCCCTGAGAAACCCATGTCTCTGTTAAGGCCACAACATCATAGCTCTAAGCTCATCACTTTTATTTACATTTCCCCAGTATTACCGAGCACAGTGACTCCGTTTTGGGGGAGGGGTCGGGGATGGGGAATTGTGTCTCAGTGGTTTGCATGGTTGTTTCACAGTAAAAGGGACCCGGATTGGGGGACAGGAGGAGGGGGAGGGTGCATGGTGTCTCAGTGGTTAGCAAGGCTGTCTCTCAGTACCAGGGACCCAGTTTGGGGTGATGGAGAGGGGGAATAGTGTCTCAGTGGTTAGCACGGCTGTCTCACAGTACCAGGGACCCGGTTGGCGGGATGGGGGTGGGGAATTGGGACATGGTGTCTCAGTGGTTAACACAGCTGTCTCAAAGTACTAGGAAATCGGTTTGGGGTGGGGGGAGGGGGCATGGTGTCTCAGTGGTGAGCACGGCTGTATCACAGTACTAGGGACCGGGTTTGAGGGGAGGGGAGGGGGAATGGTGTCTCAGTGGTGATATTGGCTGCCTCACAGTACAGCGACCTGGCTTTGGAGGGGGGCGGGGGCTGGTGTCTCAGTGGTTAGCAGGGCTGTCCCACTGTACCAGGGACCCAGTTTCGGGGGAGGGGGAAGGGGGCTTTGTGTCTCAGTGCTTAACATGGCTGTCTCACAGTACTAGGGACCCGGTTGGAGGGATGGGGGTGGGGAATTGAGACATGGTGTCTCAGTGGTTAACATAGCTGTCTCAAAGTAGCAGGGAATCGGTTTAGGGGGAGGGGAGTGGGGCATAGTATCTCAGTGGTGAGCAGGGCTGTCTCACAGTACCAGGAACCCGGTTTGAGAGAAGGGAAGGGGGCATGGTGTCTCAGTGGTGAGCACGGCTGTCTCACAGTACAGGGTTACATTCTCCTGCCTTCACCAACTGACCATTGATTCCCTTATTCATGAAAAATATACTTGTCTCTATCTTAAAGAAAACACGGTGTCTGTGTGCGGGCGTGTGCATGTGTTTGTGTGTAATTATCCATATCTGTATGAATACGTGTTGTGTGTTTAATGTGTCGATGTATGTTTGTGTGCATCACTGTGAAATGATGGCTCTGTGGTTTTGGGGGGTAAATCCATTGAAATTGAGATACACCCAACTTCCAAAATGAATCCCTTCCCAAAATAGGAAATTGGAACAGAATTAGGCCATTTAGCCCCTTGGATCTGCTGTGCCATTTGGTCACAGTTAAAATGTTTCTCAGCCACATTCTCCTGCCTTCACCAACTGACCATTGATTCCCTTATTCATGAAAAACATACTTGTCTCTATCTTAAAGAAAACACGGTGTCTGTGTGCGGGCATTTGCATGTGTTTGTGTGTTAGTGTCCATATCTGTATGTATACGTGTTGTGCGTTTAATGTATCGATGTATGTTTGTTTGCATCTCTGTGAAATGATGGCTCTGTGTATTTTGGGGGTAAATCCATTGAAATTGAGATAAACCCTTACTCCCCTCTTCCACTCTACGTCTGTCCCTGTCAAGTTTATAGTCATACAATGCCACCCTCTGCTGGTCTCCCCATGCCACTGCACAAGTGCCAGTTTTTTTTCTGTCAGAGTCCATGAAATATTGTGAATCTCTCACATTGCACGGCTGTTTGGTTTTGCAAATATCTTAGGATGCATAGAACAGTTTTGTCTGACACCTAGATATATTACCATCACCACTGGGTCAGTTTCAAGACTTTTCAAACATTTCTCACTTACACCTTGTAGGGGTGAATTATAAAATATTTCAATTTAAAGAACGTGTAATAAATGCATCGCGTCACCTTACAGATGACTTGGTCAGAGTTACTTGGATGCAGTTGCAGTGGAAATATTCTTTAAGGTGTACACTCTGTGCAACGAATAATCGTCAAAGACAAATCACTTTCACATTGGAGAGAGAGTACAGATATTACTCAGGAGCATTCGCCACTCTGAGTGTCCTCAGTACAATTATAATCCTCCCTATACCTCACTGTGTGTGTGTGTGCATGTGCAGATGGTGCTGTCAGTTTGGATGGTGCTATGATCTACCTCCCTCTGGCCAGCAGAGGCGGACATTGCATAACTTTAAACAACACAGAGGCTGGCAGATCCGCTGTGCACACGGATACGCACAGAGACAAGCAGATACACAAAGATATGCATATAGTTACAAAGGCATACATATAGAGATTGGTGCAGTCACACAAATACTAAAGCACACAGAGAGAAATACCAATACACTGATGCACTTGCACACGCAGATACACAAACATCAGTACAGACACACCACAAACACTGACACATTGACGTTTATACAGACAGGCAGAATCTGCCAGTATTTATTTTTCGCGTGGTGTCTTCCTCAATATTTCACTCGATCGTGTGGTGTGTGCCAAAATTTCTGTTGCTCCCTTGGGATTACTCTGCATCCTCACTATAGCTTCTACATCTTTCCTATAACAAGGCGACCAGAACTGAACACAATGTTCTAAGTGTGCTGTTATGACACAGCAATGAACCCGTTTGTGAATTAAACCAAACACCCAGAAAAGCTCACCTTGCCTTATAATCTGTTAAAACACCCACCCTCCTCCTCTAACCAAAAGCAAAGTATCTTAACCACAGCTCGGAAAGTTAACGAGTTTTTTTATTCCTTTTTTTTCATCAGTCTCTTTGGGAATTTAGACTAGTGGAAATGGAGGTTAGGGCAGGTGAATGTTCCTCCTGCAGAATGTGGGAGGTAAGGGTCACCACCAGTGTCCCTGCTGCCTCCATCTGCTGTTAGTGCACCTGACTCCAGCTCCTTGAAAACCGCTTTAGGGAATTGGAGCTGGAGCTTCGAGAACGTCGGATCATTCGGAAGGCAGAGGGGGTTATTGAGCGGAGTTACAGGGAGGTTGCAGAAAAAGGTAAACGGGTTACAATCAGGGGACAGAAAGGGAACCGGCAGGCAGTGCATTCACCTCAACAATAAATATACCATTTTGGATACTATGGGGGGGACTTAGCAGGGGAAAGCAGTGGGGTAGAGGGATCTGGCACAGCGTCTGTCCCTGCTGCTCAGAAGAGAAAGGGGAAGAGGAGCAGATCAGTAGTCATTGGGGACTCCATAATTTGGGGGACAGATAGCAGGGTCTGTGGGGACGAGAGAGACTCACGGTTGGTGTGTTGCCTCCCTGGTGCCAGAGTTCGTGATGTCACTGATCGTGTTTTTGGGATCCTTAAGGGGGAGACAGAGCAGCCCCAAGTCGTGGTCCACATAGGCAGCAACGACATAGGTAGGAAGAGAGATGGGGATTAAAGGCAGAAATTCGGAGATCTAGGATGGAAGCTTAGAGCTAGGACGAATGGGGTTGTTGGCTGTGGATTCTTGCCCGTGCCACGTGCAAGTGAGGCAAGGAGTAGGCAGAGAGAGCAGGTGAACACGTGGCTGCAGGGATGGTGCAGGAGGGAGGGTTTTGGATTGTTAGATAATTGGGGCTCTTTGTGGGGTAGGTGGGACCTTTACAAACAGGATGGGCTTCATCTGAACTAGAGGGGTACCAATATCCTGGGGGGGAGTGGCATTCGCTAAGGCTATTGGAGTGGGTTTAAACCAATCCACAAAGCGGATGGGAACCAAAATTGTAGTTCAGTTATAGAAAGGGTTGAGAGTAGGGAGGTCTAAAATCAAGTTTCAGGGACGCAAGATGGCACTGGCAAGCAAGAAGTTGGTTTGAAGTGTATCTACGTCAACGCCAGGAGCATCCGGAATAAGGTGGGTGAACGTACAGCATGGGTTGGTACCTGGGACTTCAATGTTGTGGCCATTTTGGAGACATGGTTAGAGCAGTGACAGGAATAGTTGTTGCAGGTTCCAGGATTTAGATGTTTCAGTAAGAACAGAGAATATGGTAAACGAGGGGGAGGTGTTACATTGTTGGTAAAGGACAGTATTACAGTTGAAGAAAGGATGTTGAGGACTCGTCAACTGAGGTGGTATGGGCTGAAGTTAGAAACAGGAAAGGAGAGGTCACCCTGTTGGGAGTTTTCTATAGGCCTCCAAATAGTTCCAGAGATGTAGAGGAAAGGATAGCAAAGATGATTCTCGATACGAGTGACAGAGACAGGGTAGATGTAATGGGGAACTTCAAATTTTGAAATATTGAACGGGAACACGATAGTACGAGTACTATAGAGTGGTCAGATTTTGTCCAGTGTGTGCAGGAGGTCTTCCTGACACAGTATATAGACAGGCCAACAAGGGGCGAAGCCACATTAGTTTTGATGCTGGGTAATGAGCCTGGTCAGGTGTTAGACTTGGAAGTAGGTGAGCATTTTGGTGATAGCAATCACAATTCTGTTACGTTTACTTTAGTGATAGAAAGGTATAGGTGTATACCACTGGGTAAGAGTTACAGCTGGGGTAAGGCAATACGATGCCATTAGGCAAGATTTAGGAAGCATATGATGGGGAAGGAAACTGCTGGGGATGGGCACATTAGAAATGTGGAGCTTATTCAAGGAAAAGCTGCTGTGTTTCCTTGATATGTATATACCTGTCAGGCAGGGAGGAAGCTGTAGAGTGCGGGAGCGGTGGTTTACGAATGAAGTGGAATGTCTGGTCAAGAAGAAGACGGTGACTTATGTTAGGATTGGATGTGAAGGCTCAGTTAGGGCACTTGAGGGATACAAGGTAGCCAGGAAAGACCTAAAGAGACAGCTTTGGAATGCTTTGACTGAAACAGTAGTAGATTCGCCAACTTTAAGCACATTTAAGTCATCATTGGACAAGCTTATGGACGTACATGGAATCGTATAAGTTGGATAGGCTTCAGATTGGTATGACAGGTTGACGCAACATCGAGGGCCGAAGGGCCTCTACTGCGCCGTAGTGTTCTAAGTTCTATGTTCCCCTATCTCCTCCGACTCCTGGTGCAAGTTCCCTCCACTATCCTGATGAGCTCTAACCTCACTAAAGCAATCATCTTGTTCCTCACAAAAGTATAGAGCATCTTAAGTTTTACTTTAATCCTACTCACCAAGTCTTTTTAATGCCAGCTTCTCGCTCTCCTGAGATTATTCTTCACTTCCTTCCTGACGACCTTGTAACCCTCTAGACCCTTGTCTGATCCTTGCCTACTTAACCCTAAGTCATTTTCCTCCTTCCTCTTGAGATATTCTGCATCCATTGATACAAAGGAGATATGGAGCTGCAAATGGATTGGAGCTGCACATCCCGTCACTTCCAGCATGGGCTGCAGGCTTCCCTACGCTGGGCAGTATCTAACACAGTGTTACTGAACAATGCACTGGGGCAGTGTACACAGCTCTACAGGCTGGTAGGGTAACTACTCCTGGTTTACAGATCCATGCTCTGGGGTGGCGTACACTGCTCTACATGCTGGGAGGGTAAATGCTCCTGGTTTGCATGACAATTCACTGCTGTTCACTGCATACCTCCCAGTGCTGGAGAGGCAGTTCATGGACTGGTGTGGTCTGCACAGATTGCTGGGTTCTATTGAGCAGTACACTAGCCTGATCTGAACACTGCTACATGCTGCTCAGATATATCATCTGGATTATGGTGTCTGATTCTGTGACGTGCATTTCAGCTGAATTGTCACCACATTTACTTTATACTCTTATTTTTGTTATTGGATCTGAGAAAGTACTACTCATCCAGTTAATCCCATTTGTCTGAGAAGAGCCACGTTTACTGAACTTGTCGATCAAGTAATCATCCAGTTATAACATGAATATCCGTCCTTCTCTACCTTAACCTGGCCGTTGGTGCTCACTTCCTGGAATCCCGGGAAAATCATTATGAAGCTCAGAAAAAATGTGCAAAACGTATGGCTCGTGGTCTCCTGTACGTCCCGGCTGTGGGTCCCATTTGGATCCCTAGTGTATCGAGAGCTGGCATTGCGAAGCTCAGAAACAATGAAATGGTATGTGTCAGACTGCTGTTCACTTCCCGATGTGTTCCATGTGGTAGTCCATAGACAGGGAGGTGAGTGCTGGGCTGTTGTTGTCTTCGTGGTGTGTCTCATGTGGTACTCCATGGACAGGGGTGTGTGTTTGACTGTTGCTCACTTCCCGGTGTGTCATATATCATACTCCATAGACAGGGAGGAGTGGGCTGGGCTGTTGTTCACTGCATAGTGTGCCCCATGTGGTGATCCATGGACAGGAGTGTATGTGTTTGACTGTTGCTCACTTCCTGGTGTATCTCATGTTCTGCTCCATGGGCGGGTGTGTGTGTGTTTGGCTGCTGATCACTTCCCAGTGTGCCCCATGTGGCGATCCATGGACAGGGAGATGTGTGTATGTGCTGGTCTATTGTTCACTTCCCGGTGTGTCCCATGTGGTGATCCATGGACAGGGGTGTGTGTGTGCTGGGCTATTGTTCAATTCCCGGTGTGTGCAATAAGGTGGTCCATGGACAGGGGTGTGTGTGTCCTGGGATATTGTTCACATCCCGGTGTGCCCCATGTTGTGCTCCATGGACAGGGGTGTGTGTGTGCTGGGCTATTGTTCACTTCCCGGTGTGCCCCATGTGGTGATCCATGGACAGGGGTGCGTGTGTCCTGGGATATTGTTCACTTCCCGGTGTTCCCCATGTGGTGATCCATGGACAGGGAGGCGTGTGTGTGGGGGGCTATTGTTCACTTCCTGGTGTGTCCCATGAGGTGATCCATGGACAGGGAGTTGTGTGCTGGGCTATTGTTAACTTTCCGGTGTGCCCCATGTGGTAATCCATGGACAGGGATGTGTGTGCTGGGCTAGTGTTCACTTCCTGATGTGCCCCATATATTGATCCATGGACGGGTGTGTGTGTCCTTGTCTATTGTTCCCTTGCCGGTGTGTTCCATATGGTGATCCATGGACAGGGAGGTGTGTGTGTGCTGGGCTGCTGTTCACTTCCCGGTGTGCCCCATGTGGTGATCCATGGACAGGGTTGCGTGTGTCCTGGGCTATTGTTCACCTCCCGGTGTGCCCCATGTGATGATCCATGGACAGGGGTGTGTGTGTCCTGTGTTATTGTTCACTTCCCAGTGTGCCCCATGTGGTGATCCATGGACAGGGAGGTGTGTGTGTGCTGGGTTATGGTTCACTTCCCAGTGTTCCTCATGTGGTGATCCATGGACAGGGAGGTGCGTGTGTGCTGGGTTATTGTTGACTTCCCGGTGTGTCCCATGTGGTGATCCATGGACAGGGGTGCGTGTGTGCTGGGCTATTGTTGACTTCCCGGTGTGCCCCATGTGGTGATCCATGGACAGGGAGGTGCCTGTGTGCTGGGCTTTTGTTCACTTCCAGGTGAGCCCCATATGGTGATCCATGGACAGGGAGGTGTGTGTGTGCTGGGCTGTTTTTCACTTCCCGGTGTGTCCTATGTGTTTATCTATGGACAGGGGTGTGTGTGTGTGCTGGGCTGTTTTTCACTTCCCGGTGTGTCCTATGTGGTTTTCTATGGACAGGGGTGTGTGTGTGTGCTGGGCTGCTGTTCACTTTCCGGAGTGCCCCATGTGGTGATCCATGGACAGGGAGGTGTGTGCTGGGCTATTGATCACTTCCCGGTGTGCCCCATGTGGTGATCCATGGACAGGGAGGTGTGTGCTGGGCTATGGTTCACTTCCCGGTGTGCCCCAAGTGGTTTTCTATGGACAGGGGTGTGTGTGTGCTGGGCTGTTGTTCACTTCCCGGTTTGCCGCATGTGGTGATCCATGGACAAGAATGTGTGTGTGTGCTGGGCTATTGTTCACTTCCCGGTGTGCCCCAAGTGGTGATCCATGGACAGGGAGTTGTGTGTGTGCTGGGCTGATGTTCACCTCCCGGTGTGCCCCATATGGTGATCCATGGACAAGAGTGTGTGTGTGTGCTGGGCTATTGTTCACTTCCCGGTGTGCCCCATGTGGTGATCCATGGACTTGGGAGATGTGTGTGTGCTGGGCTATTGTTCATTTCCCGGTGTGCCCCATGTGGTGATCCATGGACAGGGGTGTGTGTGTCCTGGGCTATTGCTCACTTCCCAGTGTGCCCCATGTGGTGATCGATGGACAGGGGTTCCGGCAGCTTTAGACACGGGTTTGAACCTTGGACTGTGCGTGTCCATTGAACCCCTGTGCTTGTCAGTCTCAGATGATTGTGTCGTCAGTAACACGAGGAAACCTCTCGAGTATAATTGTAAAAGAGCAGGCATCTAACTTGTAACTGAGGGGCTTCTGACTGATTCCTGTTATTGAAAAGTTAGTGGATGGTTTGCTAGAGGTTGTGCTCAGACATTCAGGGAGACCTGAGGATTTGGTGAGCCAACTCTGGAAGGACCATAGGGACTGTAGTTACAACACCTGCATCTGTAAGATGAACAATAAATGGAGCAAATCCTGCACAGAGAGGAAGGTCTGAAACCACGGAGTGCGTGTTCTTGGGAAAGGGATCTGCTGTATCCACACCGGGTTTTCCAGGAACAGCTTCCCAAGTTAAATTTAACTCAGGAGCAGAGTGTGAGCGGACACTGATTGAACAAGGAGCTGGTCACAGAGTGGTGTCACCTCCTTCAACAAGACCTGCAGCTTCACACAAGGGGGAGGACGGTGCTGCCAGTGGCTGTTAGGGACACTGTTTCACTCAGCTTCTATGATCCCGAACTTTCCAGGCAGGAGTGGGTGACAGATCCACCATCTCCCAGTATGCCGACATCAACATCACCATTTGGAGACGGAGGATACATATATGGTGGTTGAGTGCAGTGGGGTCCCTGGGAACATCAGGAAGATGGAGAAACACTTCCCGTGTCTGATCGGGTCAGAATGAACCCTACCTACTATTCTTCTAATGAAAATGACAGATTACATATTATCTTTAATCCCATTTGCTAAACTTTTATCCATTGACTTCACCTGTCCATATCCAATTACAGACTCTCCACCTTGCCTTGATAATTTAGTTTCCTGTTTATCTTAGTTTAATCGGCATACATAGTTACAGTACATTTGCTCCACTCCTCTTGATCATTGATACAGATTGGAAAGAGCTGTGGACCCAGCACTGGTCACTGTGTGACTCCACTGGTGACGTTCTGTCAAAATGACGAAGGTTGATTTTTCAGAGTGCCTGCTTCCTGTCTAATAACCAGTTCTCCCCCATTTATGTGCAACACATTCATAGCGCGGAATAAGAACGAGGAGCATCAGTTCAGCAATCCAGCCCCTCAGGCCTCTTCCGACATTGAATACAATCATAGCTGATGTCATTGCGGCTTCAGTTCCACGTTCCTGTCCGATCTCCATATTCCTTCACTTACTCAATATCCCAGCACCTACTGTACTCTGGGGCAGCGAATTACACTGATTCCCAACCCTGTCACAGAAGTATGTTCTCCTCACCCCTATTTCACTTCTCCCCCACCTCATTCTAAAACTATGGTTTTAGGATCGTTCGAGATTGTCCCACATGAGGAAATATCCACTTCACATCTACATTGTCAATCACCTTTAACATCGTCCAGACCTCCGCCATCTCCTCTCATTTTTCTATACTCCAGGCAGTATTGGCCTGAACTGCTCAATCTCTCTTCAGAGGCCAAACTCCATATCTCTGGAGTAAATCGAGTAAACCACTTCTGAACTGCCTCCATGGCAAATGCATCCCTCCTACAGTGAGGACATCAAGACTGCACACTGTACTCAGTTGGGATCTCACACCTCCCTCCCTTTATAATCCACTTTTTTAGAAATAAATGCCAAAGTTGCACTTGCCTTTCTTATTATCTGCTATACCTACATCTGAGTATTCTGTAGTATGGACGCGGACAGCCAGGTCCCTCTGCACCAAATCATTTAGAAGTCTCTCTCCATTTGGATAATAATTTGCCTTTCTGCCACACTGATCCAAACGGATACACTCATACATTTCGTTGTTCAGTTACTTCTGTCAAATGTTGCCCCAACCTATCCACACACATTTTCTAACTTCTTACATCTTCAATGCAATTTCTCACCTGAGTTAGTGTCATCTGTTAATTGGATACAACATGTTCTATCCTCTCAACCAGTTAAGTCTATAGATTGTAAATAGTTGGGGCATGGGGACCAAGACATATGGTTTCCTAAACGTTGAATTTTGCCAATAAAAAATTACCGATATTTTTCCATCTCACTGTATTTTGTTGCCTCACCAAGCCTGTACCAAGTTGATAAATTACTTTTACCCATAAACGATCTTATTCTGCTGATTAATCATTTGTGCAGAGCTATTCAATGCCTTCTGGAAGTCCAAGTATTTCATCTCTCGGATCCCCATGATCTAAATCATGTTGATTCTGATGGATTGTGGTTTGACTTTGCAAATTTCTAGTCATTAATTCCTGAATAATGAACTTTACCAATATTTCTTAAATTTGAACAGTTTTCTCACTGCTATATATTCCATCGTGAAGGTGATCATTCTAAATTCTTACTGCTCTATAATCTCTTTGTTTGCTCCAATCCTGTATAAGTAGCACATGGTGTGAAATGCCCTGCTCTGATCGCTCTGAAAGAGGTCGGAGTCGCTGAATGGACTCATTCTCTTCCTTGTGCTCAAAGTCAGTGGGCTGATGTCTTTCTGGTGTTCCACATCACAGTCTCGATGGCCTGCCTTTCCTCCTCCTGTTGATGCGTAAGAGTCGTGAGGGCTTATGCAACCTTCCTGTTGCTGTGTCACAGTTTGAGGGGCTGAAAACACCTTATCATATTCCTCCATCACAGGCTGCAGATACTGAACGGTCTCTCCTGCATCCCTGATAGAGAACTGAGGGAATGATTGGCCTTCTTCTATTCCCATACACGAGACACGTGATGTAAACTTCTTCCTCCTTTCCCATAAGAAATCTTATAGGTTGCATCCTTCTCCAATTCCCGTGCAACAGGCTCGATGGGACTGATAATCCTCCTGGTATCCCAATGCACCAATCTCCAGTCCCTCTTCTAGTTCCTATGTTACAGACTTGAGGAGTCTAAATAGTTTGATCCTATTGCTGAATAACAGGGTTCTGGTGCTGCATGGCCTACTCTGGGCCCAGTGTTATCGACTCGAGGAGCTGACTGGCCTCCTCCCGTAACTGTATATTAGGCTCCAGGGTCTGAATAACCTCTTCCTGTGCTGTTGTAACAGGGTCAATGTCCTTTGAGACACTACCTCCTAATAAATGACAGAAGACACTGAACGAGAGAGTGCCCGTACTCCGAAGCACTCTCGTCTCCATATCTGACTTACAGAGATGAACCATTAATATAGTCTTTTTTCTGTATCAAATCCTGAAGCTGAAAGTAACAAACGAGGTCCCTCCCAGATACCTCAGATTCCTGGATCAGCTGCTCAAAATTCATCATGACCTCGCTGTCAAAACATTCTCCCAAACAGGAAACTCAGCTGTACTCCCAGAGCCTAAAGCCAGAATCCATAAATCCCACTGGAATCCTACCAATCGTACAATGGGAGTGAAAGCCGACGTTTTTTGTTTTGTAAAGTGCCCTCAAATTGTCCCACGTTTCTCCATGCTTTCACTGTGTTAGGGACAATCGGTTTCTGCAATTCTCCATAACAGCCCTCATCTTGTCCATGAACAACAGATTAATGAGGGGACAATTTGCCTAGAAGGCCTCGATGTCCAGCCAAATTGACCAGGGGTCCTGACAAGTCCAATCAGCCACATCGGAAAGCAAGGAACTTGGTTGGTATTTCGTAAACTATAGAAAATCGACACGTCCCCATTCACTGTGGAAGCTGCAATTTGTCCGGGTTAATAGGCGGCCATCTGTGACTCCAGATGAAAGATCAAAGCCAAGTGTTAATCCTCCGTAGCGCCTGCCTGGGCAGCGTCAAAGGGAGCATTGACATGGGGTATCAAATCAAGGAAGAACATTCATTTTAACCAGAACTAACTCAAACAGGATATTGGAAGATTCTGTCTTATCTTCTGGAGCAACTGCACGAAGGTTTGGATGATAAAAAAAATACCTAAACCTCCTTGTAACCATCTGGAAGAGAATCAGATTCCACCCCAAGGTCGGGTACTCTAATAAGACACCCAACAGGGATGGCCTCTGATTTCATAAAGTTAATTTTATACCCCGAGAAAGATCCAAATAAATTAATCATTAGTATTAAACAGGACACAGATATCATTGGGTTAGTTAGAAAGAGAGGAACGCCATCTGCTTAAAGGGTGATCTTATGCCTTCCTGGTCCTAGCTCCATGGTAGTGATATTGGTGTCGCTTCGGATGGCTTCTGCCAACAGCACAATCATTAATGTAAACGGTAACGGTGAAAGGGGGCAGCTTCATTGGCTAACACTGCCAATACTGAAATTGTCAGATCTTATAATATTAGTGAAATCCGCTGCTTTCGTGTCAGTATATAACACTGCCACCCACCTGGCGAAGACCCCTCTAAGACCAAACCATTCAAGGACATAAAAGGTGCCCATCCTCTCCATCCAGTCAAGTGCTTTCTCTGCATCCAGGGAGATTACCGAGCCTGGAATCGAACCTTGCTGGCACACTGGACCCATATTTAGCACTCTTCTATTGTTATCAGAGGGGTACGGCCCCTAATAAAAATGGTCCTCTTTCACGATGGGCCTTCAAAGCCGGCATTTTCGACAAAATTTTAAAGACCACATTTAATAATGACATATGCATTCTGGGACTTGCCCTCTCTTGAGAATAAGATAAATATTTCCTTCTCTCAGAAAGGATGGGAGGCAGCCCTGACGTTACAATAATTGTACATATCCAACATTGGCCCAGCTAGCATGTCTATCAACTCCTTCTAAATTTCACTCCGAAAATCCATCTGGGCCCGGGTTGTTTTCCACTCTGGAGCTGTCTCCTGTATATCTCGGATTATCAGAGGGGCAGTCTAAAGAGATGGCCTCCTATTAACCTAGACAAATTGCAGCTCTGAACGGACACCTGGGAGGTTCAAGGTCTTAATAAAGGACTCTACCGTCACCAATCAGTCCTCCCAGCCCGCTGACTGGAACAACTCAGAGTAGAACTTATTGAACGCTGCCTTAATCGTTTTGGGATCGCGGGTGATAATAGCAGCAATCTTCTTTCGGGCCAAGTACTCCTAATATCTACCTGGTTATCACCATGCTCAAATAACTTCTGTTTCGCAAAGGAAATCTCTCTCTTTGCTATCTGTGTGAGTGCAGCATTCAGAGCAGTCCGGAGGGCTGTAATCTGCGACAATTAAGTTACAGACGGTCTGACAAAATATGGTGTCTCAGCTCTCTTCAGCAGAGCCACAAGCATGCGTTCCTGCTCTCCCTTCTGCCGCTTCTGAGTCGGCGAGTAAGAAATAATCAAACCTCTTGACTAGGCCTTGGCAGTCTCCCAGAGCACCGTCGGATTACTGGCCGTACACAAGTTAATGTTGCAAAACAAATTAAATTCCCCCGAAAAATACTCAATGAATTTGCTATACTTCAGGAGGAAAGGATCCACGTGCCAGTGCCGTGAGCCTGACCCTTCGCCACCATCCTTGACCTCCATGTGCACTGTCACATGATCAGAAATGGCTATGTTCCCAATTCTACAGTAGAGCACCGAATTCAAAAAGACCAATGTGGCATATAACATGTCAATCCCAGTATAACATTTATGTAGATTAGAAAAAAAGGTGAAGTCCCGATCTTCAGGGTGAAGACATCTCACACATCCACCAACCCAGCTACCTGTTCAGGTCCACCAGCTGCCTGGGTGGCGGGGAAATACCCGCGATACCCCTCGACATCCTATCCACCTCGGGGTCTATACATCAGTTAAAGTCTCCCCTTAATTCTATGACTTGCTTCAAAGATCATCAACTGGGAGAGTGCATCTATTTGTAATTTGAGGGGGTGTGCTGGGGCAATATTAATCAAGGTCCCATATTCCTCTCCATGTATTAAAGATTTAAGGATCAGAGACCACTCACATTCACTCTTAATTTGGTCAAACAACTGAAGTGGAAGGTTCTTATGAATGAATATTGCTATTCCTCTACTTGTTGAATTAAAGGATAAACAAAACCTGGCTGAACCTTCCCTGCTGTAACTTTCAATGTTCCTTATCAGTCAGATGTGTTTCTTGCAGCAAGGCTACATCAACCATTTCCTTTTTTAAGGCTCGACCGTATATTTCTTTTTCCCTTATTCCGTGAATGACTCCCTTTAACATTCCAGGTGCACCATTTAAACGAGCGGTTAGCCATAACCATCCGAAGCAGTCGATGACCCACTGAGAGAAGAATCCCATTTATAGAGCGCCGAGTGAAAGCTGTAAACAGTTCGTATAAACTTGAAAATATAAAGACAAAAGCAACCAAATCAAAACTTCTAACAACTACTTTGACCATAAACCAACATAGAACACAAATAAGCAGAGGCTTTCCCCCTTGCCCACAGGGGACGCTTATCCTACCACTAATCCCCCATGGCTCGTCCAAGCTGAAGCCGCTCCCAACCCAGACAAAACAAAGTTAAAAAACGTTACGTGGGTCTTACAACAAGAAAATTAAAAGTGGACATTCAACCACGTCCCATCCATACCTTCACCTGAGAAGAAAATTGTAACCACCGCCACCTCCCCAACCCCCTTTCCCATTCCGTACTGAGAGAGAAACGAAAAGCGAATTATAGAAAAAACAAAGGATAATGGGAGGGTAGGAAGAAAGGAGGAGAGAGAAAAAGGAAAAATGGGACCTCCACATACTAAAAAAAACTAAAACGAGGTAAACCAGGCAAACCCCAGAGAAAACAAAGGGAGCACATTTGTCCATATTATTTGAACCAGCCAGTCTGTTTTAATGTATACAGGAAGTCCTTTGCGTTTTCTAGTGAGTCAAATTAAACACAGACATTCCAAACCTGAAACATAATATTGCTGGATATCTTACCAAGTACAGAATATTCACGTCACTCAGCCTCCTTTTTGCCATATCAAAGGCTTGCCTCTTGCGGATCACAGCAATAGAAATACACAATTTGTGATCCTTAGTAGATCAGAACCTATGTATCCTTCCGCAGAGCTCGAGAAGCTTCCAGGACCTGTTTTTCTCTATCGTGTTGGAGTTACACTAGGACCAGGCAGGGGCGCTGGTCCGATCAGGGCCTGTACACTGCAACGCGATGGGTCCGCTAGAACCGCACCCAGTCTGCCCTGACATGCAGCTTCAAAAATTGTGTGAGCCATTGTTCCAAGAAGCTGACGAGCTGGCCTTCTTTTTCTCATTCCAGCAGCCCGACCAAACTGATGTTCTTCTGATGGCTCCGATTTTCGAGATCCACGACTTACCAATATGCAAGTTGGAATTGATGGTTTTGAATGATTTAAAGTCCAGATGAGTTGTAACTCAGGATACTGTTGGAGACAAGAGAGGAAATGATCAGACCTAAATGAATCTCATCGCGAAGGAGATGCCAGAGGACTAGAGAACAGCGATGTTTTGCCAAGTTACTGGAAGGTTGGTGGAGATAGACCAGTGTCCAGTGGTGTACCACAACGAGCAGTGCAGTGTATCTTATTATTTGTGATATTCATAAATGATGTAGATGTGAATGTGGAGGGAAGAGTGGGTTTGAGGGTTGAGTATAATAAGTAATTTTGTGTTTGATACAAAGATTGGCCAGGTGGTTGGCAGTGAGGAGGAAGGCCTTATTTTACAGGAAGATACAAATAGAATGGTCAGATGGGCAGATCAATGGCAGACGGAATGCAAACCTGATAAATGTGAGGTGATGCAGTGTGGAAGAAGGAACCACATAGGGGAGTACACAATAAATGGCAGCACACTAGGAAGCTCAGAGGGTGCTTCTCCACATATCTCGAAATGTGACTGGACAGTGTAATAGCTAGTTAAGAAAGCACACGGCACTGTAGTCACAGAGTTTACTCATCGAGGCGAAATAATATGAGCTAAACATGCCATTGGTTAGGCCATAGATACAATGCTGTGTGCTGTTTGGGAGCCACATATTTTTCTGAATTCCTGTTTGTTTGCCTGTATTTTAACTGTAGTGTGTAAATAAATTGTGTTTTTCTTATGGTCTTGTAGTTTGACCAGTCACATTGCATCTGAAACAGACACTTTACATTTACTTTAAAATAAGAAAACATTAGAGTCTAGACAACCGCCTTCAATTATTTTTGAGGGGCTCTGGTGTGGTCCGAAACACGTGACTCCTCCCTTCTTGTGTAATTGTATGGAGGCACTAAATGGGCTATCTCTACACTTCTCCAATCATTTCATAGAGCAGAATGATTTCCTCACATTCCGGTGAAACTAGCGTGAGGAGCTGAATGAGCTCTTCCTTTTAACTGTGGAAATGTGCAGTGTCCAGCAGTACTGTTACATGAATGTTACCGACACTTCAACAGCACAAGCCTGAATGTTGTCCAGGTCTTGCTGCACATGGAAACAGTCTGCTTCAGGAGCTGAAGGGGTCTTTTTCTCTGAATATTGCATGATCTTCAGTAAACACCCCCACTTGTAATCTTATGGTGTGGGCAAGACATTTGTGAAACAGCTGAAGATGTTTGTGCTGAGGAAGCTTCCTTGAGGGTCTTTTGCAGACATGTCCAGGACTGCATGGATTTTTGTACACAAACGACAATCATTGTGCTTTATGCTTTAAATCACTCTAACCAGGGAAGTTTACAACTCATTGCCATTAAGTGAAATCCTGCTCAGGCTCATTGAGACCGTCCTTGGTTAAATGCTGCCTTGATGTCAGGGCCGGACAGTCTTCCCTGAGCCCATGTGTTCACATCTTTTGGTCATATCAGCAGGCCACAGTGTGGGGGCAGGGAGTGTTTTTTGATCTGTCAGAGCATTGTGGGCTGTGAAGAATTGGACATGAAAGCGGATATTGGAACTTATGATCTTATTGTGGGGCAAGGCAGGCTTGCGGGGGAGGGGTGTGGGGCGTGGTGTGTGGTATGGTGGGGGTGGTCGGGGTGTGCGGATGGTGTGGATGAATAACATTCTCCTGTTTGTGATGTTCTCACATTCTGTTATTGGAAAGTAGACGCTGGTATTCTCCTGGAAGCTCTGTTATTGAATATTACCAGATTAGCTGGACCATCTCTGGGTGAGGAATGGGGGCTGTATTCACAGTGAAACTGGGTCTACAACTCGACCAACAAACGAAGCACAAGTTTCAGAAAGGGGAAGCTCAGTTCGGAGTGATGAGGATCCTCTTTCACACCCCAGCCTGTGTTTTCCAATTGCACTTTCCAAACCAGCCCAAACTGGGTTTGACAGTTTTGAGGTGCTGAATGGTCTCCTCTGTTTCTGTGTACCAGGGTATAGCAGTAAGTAGCCTCTAACTGCTCCTATCTAGCAGGTTTGATGGGCGGAATGGAACACAGAAACATGGGACTGAGGAGCAGGAGTGGGTCATTAGACACTTTGAGCCTTCTCTACCAGGGACTAAGATTGTGGCCGATCAGGTTGTGGTCTCAGCTCCACTTTCCTGTCTGCGTGCCACTTCTCTGTCCAATATTTAACTAACTCAGGGTTGAATAAATGTGAACAAAGAGAGAATTCAAACTTGTGGGGAAGAGAATTCCCACTTGAAATGCCTGTTGAGATTTTCTGCTCATTCCTCTTATCGAGTCATATAGCATGCAATTGTGTAAGTGCTGACCAGACATCCCATTATCATCGTGTCTGATTTGACAGCATTTGGCTCATATTCCTCTAAACCTCCTTCTTCAGATACCCAAAAAGATGCCAGACTCCACCACTTCCTCTGGCAGATAATTCCATATGGACACACTCCCCCCTGTATGAAAACAATGCGTCTAAGTTCCCTCTAAAATATTTCCCCTCGTACCTTAAAACAGGCCTCCAGTCTGAAAAGCAATCCTCTACCAAACTCTGTCTCCTCCCTTCAGTCTTTTTTTTTATTCAATTGGCTTGGGTGCGCTGGTTCCCACGTGATCTAACCTAACTAACTTGCCTAATATGCAGAATCTTGTCGAACAACTTGTTCCAGTGTGTATGGAAAACATCGACAACACCGCCTTCATCAATCTGCTTTGTCACCTCTTTAACAAACTCAGTCCAATCAGTGCGACACGATTTCTCATGCAAAAAGCCATGGTGACTATCCCCAATCAATCATTGCATTTGAAAATGCAAGCAATTCGCTATCCCTCAGAAACGACTCCAACAACTCACCCACCACTGATGTCTGGCTCACTGGTCCAGAGTTCCTTGGGTTGTTGTGTAACTGTTATCTTTTCTACTGCCGCTCCTCAATTGGTCACAGCAAATTATCGGTGAAACCAGGTTGATGACATAGCTAGAGATATAGGTCTCACATTGGGTCAGGGTCAACCTCGGAAGAGGTCAGGTTGATTTCTTTCATTTGTTAAAATAACAAAATCATGACGAAAACAAGTTCCTCAAACTATGATGGAAAGGTAACTGTCAAATAGAATAGAAATTACAAAAATGTACGTTGATATTTCCATTTCGAAAAATACTGAGGAGCACAAACACACACAGATACATACACAGACAAGCACACACAGGCACACTCAAATACACACTCAAACACACACGCTCAGACGCACTCAAACACACACACAGACATGTTCACACAGCCACACTCAAACACACAAAAACACTGACACAAAAACACGGATACACACACAGACACGTTCACATACAAGTATACACACAAACACAGACAAATGCATGTACAGTAGAATGAAAAAAAAGTAGTGCCGAAAAAAGGCCATTTGGCCCATTCAGTCTACTGAGCTATTGATCATGGCTGACATGTTTTTCAGGCCAATTCTCCTGCCTACTCACAACAAGCCTTAATCCCATCTTTAAGCATAACTTATCTAGTTGTATACTAAAGACGCTGTGTATCTGTGTGTGTGTGTATGTGTGTCTGAACGTGTGTGTATCTGGCTGTGTGTGTGTGTGTGTTTGTGTGCCCGTGTGTGTCTGCGTGCATGTTTTGTCTCTGTGTGTGTCTGTGCTTGTGTATGTGTCTGTGTGACGCTGTGTGCGTGCCTTTGTGCGTGTGTATCTGTGTATGTGTGTCTGTGTGCGTATGTGTGTCTCTGTGCATGTGTCTGAGTATGTGCATGTGTCTGTGTGTGTGTCTGTCTGCCTGTGTGTGTCTCTGTGTATGTGTCTGTATCTGTGTGTGTGTGTGCGTGTGGGTCTGTGTAACTGTATGCGTGTTTGCCTAATAGCAGGAGACAGCATTATTGAGGAGGGCTATTTTTCAGACTGGAGGCATGATGTTATGTTCTAGGCCAGCTCACTCAAAACGTTCTTAAGCAGGCAGGAGAGACCTGCTTAAGAATGCAATTTGTTTCAATAATTGCACAGTGAAAATTACCCAGAGTAACCTAGCTAGGTTGACTATCATGTTTTAATATAGACAAAATATAATTCACAAGATTACACAATGAAACACAAAGAACAGAATAAAGAACCCTACAGAACTGAGTCTATTCAAACTAGATTTAATTAGCTGTTCTGAACGTACACACCAGTCCCAATAAACAAACCCCCATTAAAAACTGGAAAGGTGGAACATCTGCTAACCGGTTGAAGTTAGAAGGGCACAAGGAGAGAGAGAGAGGGAGAGATTGTCCACACAGCTGAACTCCATCTAGACTGAACAGCTCACCGAGACAGCTGACCACTCCCCTTTCATTATACCTTTGATCACAACACCATTTAATCTCTGGATCAAACCAGTCACCTTGGAGCTTAGAGCTACTTACGATACATCTGAAAAAAAATCAATAATACAGTATCTTTGAGAAAAGGAAACTTTCAGAGAAAAGGGGCAAGCTTTGTGACACCGTGCACAGTGGTGTTCCACAGGGACTTATGCTCAATCCATTTTTGTTTGTCATTTATAGAAATGATTCAGATGATAATTATGGAAGGTGTGGTTAGAAAGATGAAACCAAGATTGGCTATATAGTGGACAGTGAAGATTATACAGGTACCTTGATCAAATGTCTTAACGAATCCTAGATTTGTACAGCGCTGAAGCAAACACTGTTGACGAACTCGTCCATGCAACCTGATTTCCTAAATTAATCGTGCCCTATTTGGGTCGGTGCGGTGGCTCAGTGGTTAGCACTGCTGCCTCATATTACCAGGGTGACTGACTGTGTGGAGTTTGCACTTTATCCCAGTGTCTGTGTTGGTTTCCTCCCAGAGTCCAAAGATGTGCAGATTGGGTGAATTTGCCATGCTAAATTGAACATAGTGTCAGATGCATTAGTCAAGGTTAAATGTTTCTGGGTGGGTAACTCTTCAGAGGGTTGGTGTTGACTTGTTGGGCAAAAACGCCTGTTTCTACTCTGCAGGAAATCTGATCTATGTGTCAGCAATTTGCCCATATCCTTCTAAATCCTTCCTATTAATATACCCATCTGGGTGCCTTTTAAATGTTGTAATTATACCAACCTCCACCACGTCCTCCGGCATTTCATCAAATACACGCTCCAATTTCTGAGTGAAAAAGTTGCCACTGAGCTCCCTTTAAAATCTTTCCCCTCTCACATTAAATATATGCCTTCGAATTCTGGACTTCCAAATGTGGTGAAAAGATCTTGACTACTCACCCTATCCATGCCCTTCATGAATTTATAAACCTCTAGAAGGTGCAAATGTGATTCCAAACCAGGGCCTGTGGTTTCAGTCATCCGGAGCGTAAATTCTGAAATTGAATACTGAAACCTCTTCCATCTCGATCAAATCACAATTCTAAACTCATTTTAGTCAACGTGTTCAAACATATTATAAAACACGTCTAGTAGAATTTGAACCTAGAGCTTTGCAACCAGAGGTAGGGACCCTACCACCACTCCACAATAGTCCCTAAACTTCGAACACTATTCTCCTGTGTGTTTGTTCAGCAGCCTGTTGTGACATGCTGTGACACATCTCTGCACCTGAATCCAGACTGACTGGTCTCGAACTAGGGACACGTTCAGACAAATTCAGGAATTGGAATAGAATCCAGAGCTCTGCATCAGAGGTAGGAACACTACTGACTACCCAAGACCTAAACAGTGCCTAAATGTTTAATTTTAAGTGCCAGCTTTCAGTTTGGTATAGATTCATTGAAATCTGGTTCACTTTACTGAATAACACAGTGAGAATAATAACATTGTTTAAAAAATACAAGGTACTTGCCTCAATTGTAGGATGTCAAGTTTATGTGCTTTACTTTCGAGATAAAATATGAACATCTTTAAATACTTGGCTATTATTTCCAGCATAAATGAATATTATCTGTAGTCTGCAATATGAGGGAATGAAGTCATGCAGACACACACTGCACTATGAAGGAACTCGAATAGATATCAATACTGAACATCTGAGACAAAGAAAGCACATACTTTCTGGCCTCAAACACCGATCACTGTTTCCCACCTCTAACGTGTGACTGCCCTCTTCCTAAAACTATTAAATGATACAGGCAGCTGATTACTTTCCAGCCTTTCTTCCCTAGTACGATCACTCACTAGCTAAAGAATGGCAGATGGAGTATAATGTTGATAAATGCAAGGTATTGTACTTTGGTAAAACAAACAAAGAAAACACATATACAATGAAAAGTCGAGCCAATGGTAGTGTTGTAGAACAGAACGACTTATGGTTTCAGGCATAATTCTTTGAAGTTTTTATCATGTGTGGGCAGGGTAGTTATGAAGGTGTTTCGCTTGCAGGCCTTCATAATAGAGACATCGAGTCATAGAGAGGTACTGCGTGGAAAGAGACCCTCTGGTCCAACTCGTCCATGCCGACCAGATAGCTTAACCTAATCTCGTTAAATTTGCCAACACGTTGCCCATATCCTCTGGACCCTTCCTATTCATATACACATCCGGGCGTCTTTTAAATACTTTAATTTGACCAGCCTACACAACTTCCTCTGGCAACTCATTCCATACGCGCACCACCCTCTGTGCAAAAACAAAATTGCCCCTGAGGTCCCATTTAAATCTTTCCCCGCTCACCCTAAACCTATGCCTTTCAGTTGTGGACTCGTCCAACCTAGGGAAAAGACATTGTCTATTTACCCTTTGCATGCCTCTCATGATTTTATGAACCTCTATAATTCACCCACAGAGAAAACTGCCCCAGCCTATTTAGGCTCTCCCTACAGCTCAAATCCTCCAGCCTTGGCAACATCCTTGTAAATCTTTTGTGAACTCTTATAAGTTTCACATCTTTCCAATGGGAATGAGACCAGAATTGCACACAATATTCCAAAAGTGGCCTAGCCAATGTCCTTTGCAGCCACAACATGACCTCCCAACTCTTGTACTCAGTGGTCTGAACAATAAAGGAAAGCATACCAAACACCTTCACTATCGTATCTACCTGCGACTCGACTTTCAAGGAACTACGAACCTGTACTCCAAGGTCTCTTTCTTCAGCAACATTCTCTGGGATTTTACCATTGAGTGTATGCGTCCTGCTCTGATTTGCTTTCCAAAATGAAGCACCTCACATTTATCTCAGTATCTCTCCATCTGCCACTCCTCAATCCATTGGCCCATTTGATCAAGATGCCATTTTACGCTGAGGTAACCTTCTTCATTGTCCACTACATTTCCAATTTTGGTGTCACCTGCAAATTTACTAACTATATCTCCCATGTTCACATCCAAATCATTTATATACATGACAAGTAGCAGTGGACAGTCCTTTGAGTGCAGGATTTGGGACGGTATGTTCAGGTTGCACAGGACATTCGTGAGGCATGTCTTGGAGGACTGTGTGCAGTTCTGTCCGCCCTGTTATATAAAGGATATTATCAAGTTCGAGAGCGTTCAGAAGAGATTTATCAGGTTTTTGCTGGGAATGGAGTCTTTGAGTTATAAGGACAGGCTCAATAGACTTGGACATTATCTACTGGAGCGTAGGAGGCTGAGAGGTGACATTATAGAGATTTATAAAATCATGAGGGGTATCGATAATGTTGAATTGTAGGCGTCTTTTACCTCGAGTGGGGGATTGTTTTTAGATAAGAGGAGCACTTTTCTAAATAGACATAGAGTCATAGAGCTGTATAGCATGGAAACAGTCCCTTTGGTCCAACGCGTCCATGCAGACTAGATAGCCAAAATTAATATCCTCCCTTTGCCAGCATTTGGCCCATTTCTACCTGAACCCTTCCCATTCATCTGCCCATCCAGATGCCTTTTAAATGTTGTAATTGTGCCAGCCTCCACACCTTCCTCTGGCAGCTCATTACACACAACCACACTCTACATGAAAATGTTGCCCATTGGATCCCTTTTATGTCTTTCCCATCTCACCTTAAACCTCTGCCGTCTAGTTTTCGGCTGCATTACCCTAGGGAAAAGACCTTGGCTATTCACTCTAACCATTGCACCCATGATTTTAACAACCTCTAAAGTCAATCCTCATCCTCGGATGCTCCAGGGAAAACAGCCATAGCCTATTCAGCCTCTACCTGTGGCTCAAACACTCCAGTCCTGGCAACATTGTTGTAAACCCTTTCTGAACCCTTTCAGGTTTCACAACATCCTTCCTACACCAGGTAGAATAGAATTGCATACAGTATTCTAAAAGTGGTCTAACCTTTGTCCTGTACAGATGTAACCCATTCTCCAAACTCATATACACAATGCACAGACCAATAACATGCCAAATAATTTCTTCACTATTCTATCTACCTGCAAATCCACTTTCAAGGAACTATAAACCTATACTCTGAGGTCACTTTGTTCAGCACCACTCCCCATGACTTGACCATTAAGTGTATAAGTCCTGCCCTGATTTGCCTTTCCCATATGCAGTATCTCACATTTAACTAAATTAAATTCTGTCGGCCACTCCTCGGTCCATTGGGTCATCTGATCAAGATCCTGTCGTAATCTGAGGTAATCTTATTTGTTGGCCATTAAACCTCCAATTTTGGTGTCATCTGCAAACTTACGAACTATATCTCCGATGTTCATATGCAAACCATTTCTATACATGATGAAAAGTAGCAGAACCAGCACCGATCCTTGTGGCACTCCACTGGTCACAGGCCTCCAGTCTGAAAAACAACCCTCCACCACAGCCCTCTGTCCTCTACTTTTAAGCCAATTCTGTATCCAACTGGCTAATTCCCCCTGTATTGCATGTGACCTAACCTTGCTAACCAGTCTCCCATGCAGAACCTTGTTGAATGCCTAATTGAAGTCTGTATAGATCACATCCAGCGTTCAGCCCACATCAATCCTCTCCGTTACTTCTAAACAAAAAATAATCAAGTTAGTGAGACATGATTTTCCAGGCACAACCCAATTTGCCTATCCTGATAAAGCGCTTTTGCCCAATACATCTATTTTCCTGCTCCTCAGATGCTGACTGACCTGCTGTACTTTTCCAGCACAACTCTAATCTAGACTCTCATCTCCAGCATTTACAGTCCTCACATTTGTCTATCCCTAATGTATCTTTCCAAATACATGTAAATCCTGTACCTCATGATTCTCTCAAAAACCTGCCTACCACTGATATCAGGTTCACCAACCTATAGTTCCCTAGCTCTTCCTTTCCATTTTGTTTAATAGCACAACTTTAGTCAAACTCATGAATTCCAGCATTTCACCTGTGGCTATTCATGATAAAAAAAAACATCTCAGCAAGGGGCCCTGCAATCAATTCCTTATCTTCCTACAGAGTTATTGGGTTCACATGATCAGGACCCGTGAGGTTGTTTTTTTTCACAGCATGTGGTTCATGAAGAGAGTGAACTTCCTGAGGAAGTGATGGATTATGGGTAAAGTTACAGCATTTAAAATGCACTTGATTAAGTACAAGAATAAGCGAATGTTTGGATAAATCTGGACCAAGCGCAGGCAGATGGGACTGGTTTAGTTTGGAATTATTGTCAGCATGGACTGTATGGGCCGATAGGTCTGTTTGCAAATACCCTGTATAACTCGATGAGTCTATGTGTATTTACATATCCAAATATGTATCTGCATGTTTCTGTTGTGTTTGTCTATTCCCGTGTGTCTTCATATGTCGCTGTGTACCATTATGTGCATGTCTATCTCTCTGTGCTTGTTAGATGTGTTCCTGCATTAGTGTGTGGTTCTCTGTGTCTGCATCTCTGTGGAATTGGTACTCTTGTTGTTTTTGGTGTGAATCACTGAAACGGGGTCAAAACCGCTCTCCCTTCCTCTCCCTTTCCCTCTTTTCTTTAAAGTGATCAATCCCACACTCTGCTGGTCTGGTTTAGGTTTTTTCAATCCTTTCTCACATGTAAGGTTACTTGTAAGAGTAAGACATTAAAAATTGCAAGTTACAGGAAGTGCATTAAAATTAATCTCATCGCCTTGCAATGTGGCTACTCGGATTTGCTTGGATATAATTGCAATGGAAGTATGCTTTAATGAGTATACTGTGTATTAAAAATATTACCCAGTGAAAAACCGTTTCCACATTAGAGAAGGAGGGCAGACATTTGTGCACATGAAACTGTTCCACTCTGAGGGCTTCAGTCCAATGACAATCCTGCCCACACCAACCTAGTGTGTGTGTGTGTGTGTGTGTGTGTGTGTGTGTGTGTGTGTGTGTGTGTGTGTGTGTGTGTGTGTTTGGTGAAATCAAAATTGAGATTGGATTGTGCTGTGAACTGCTGCCCTCTCTCTCCCTCCCAAACTGAATCCCTGATGGTTTACACACTTTACCACCACGATTACAGTGACGTCGGAGGTGGGAGGTGGGGGATGGGGTTCGGAGTGCAACAGAGATTGACAACAACAGAAAGCTCAGCAGCTCTGGAAGCCATCTTTGGATAGAAATGAAAGTTGACGTTTTGGATCGAGTGACCCTTACTCAGAACTCGTGTCGGGGGACATTACATCACTTTAAACACCACAGAGACGGCCAGATTTGCCACACACAGATACACACACGAATATACACACATAGAGGCACTTGCTGTTCATTGACACGACAGACATGGAGAGTGTCAGTATTTCTCTCGCTCCATGGTAACCTTGTCAATATTTCAGTCGTTCTGTCTGGTGTGTGTCAGTATTTCTGTGTGGAGTGTGATTGTAGGACAATTTCAATCTTTGCAGATATCAAACTTGGAAGAATTGTAAAGTTGGTTGAGGACAGCATGGAAGTCGATCAGGAAAGTTATATTTTGGTGTAGTGTTCAGGCGTAGTGCAAATGCTGATCAAAGCAGAACAGTGTGAGGTGATGCTCTTTGGTAGGAAGGACATTGAAAGGTAACATTAAACAGGCTATACTGTTATAAAGGAGGTGCAAGAGCAGAGGGTGCTGGATGTATGAGCACAGATTATCGAAGAAGTCAGGACAAGTGGGGGTAGCGGAAAATCTCACAAATTAGTGTCAGTATCTGAGCTGTTTACAGGAGGAAGGAGTCTCCGTGCCGCTTCCTCGGAGGTGGTGGAGATGGTGTGTTGTGAGTCCACCCTCATGCCCACCGAAACTGTGGGGATTCTATTTGTGACAGCTCAACACAAAAGGGAGATGGCATCAGGGCCATGGCTTCCGAGTTGTGCCGGAGGGAAAAGGAGCTGCCAGTGGGTTTAAAGTGAGAATTTCCCTTCACTGTACATTGCTCCTTACTCGATCGGTGGGACGTGGATGTTTCAGAATCTCCACACGAGGCATCCCGGACCTCTCCGGCTCCTACCAGGGTCCTCCGCATATGGCCGGGGGAGCGGGGTGAGGGAATGGATATCGGGCACTCCACCACACGGCTTGGCCCTTTCTGTCCTATTCCAGGCTGTTTCTCCTGGAATGGGAGAAGGGGAGGGAGGGAGGGTAGGAGTGGGTGGCGCTGTTGTTAGTACTGGTGTAGGTAGGGGGAGATATGGTGAGGTGTCTGGAGGGAGTCAGTCCATGCAGTGTTATTAATGTCGGGGGGGGTGGATAGTGGGGGGAGAGAGAGGGGGTGAGAGAGAGAGAGAGAGAGAGAGAGAGAGAGAGAGAGAGAGAGAGAGAGAGAGAGAGACGGGGGAAGGTGCTGCATGCAGCAGTGAGAGTGGTGGGCCATGAGCCTTGTTCGGGGTCGGTGCTATAACAGATATACAGTGAGTGTGAGGGAGCAGAGAGAATAGAGTGACACTGACCCTGACAGAGCGGGGAAGGTTTTGGATGCTTGTCCTGTATTGCTGGACATTTCTTCAGACTGCAGATACTGCACTGAGCTGGGGGGAGAGCTCAGACCATGCTCGGTGGGTCCGGTGGTGTGGTCCCCCTCTGGGAAGAGCAAGGCCCCCCTCTGCACTAGCCCATCCAGTAGGACCTCCGTTCCCCTGTCGACAAACCGTCTTTTAATTTCCCATTATCTGCAATACTCGAGCTAAACTGTGCAGGGCAGCTCCAAACTGAGAAAGCTCAACCGTGTACCTATTGGCCTTTTAAAGATGGCACCAGTGCCAGGGATCACGGAATATCCAGGGGTATCTGGGCGATGGTGAATACCTCCAGACATGATGGGTGGGAGAATAGGGCTGGCATTGAATGAGAAGGAGACCATGGGGTGGGGGTTAATGAGAAAAGTTTTATAAGATAGCGCCAGGAAACTAGCTCGGCTTTGTGCAGTCGATCCCTCTGTCACACTCAGTGAAAATGGCTAGGAGACGAATTATTGTTAGATTCAATCCAATGAGTCGAATACACTGCTGACTTCACTAACAGTAACAAAGCTGCATTTGCTTATCCAATACTCTCCAACACAGAGAACGAGCTAAACATGAACTACGCTTGGGAAATAAGGCAGGTCAGGTGACTGAGATATCAGTTAGGACGCACCTTTGGACAAATAATCATAATTCCGTTAGTTTTAAAATAGAGATGGAAATGAATGAACTGGGTCTAAAAGATAATGTCCAAAATTGGAGTAAGGCCAATTTTGATGATATTAGCAAGAACTTCCAAACTGGATTTGGACAGATATTCGCAAATAACGGGCCAACTGTGAAGATTGAATTCTTGAAAAATGAGATGTCAAGAGCCCAGACACAGTATGTCCCTGTTAGGGTGAAGGGTAAGGCTGGTAACTGTAAGGAATGCTGGAGGACTGGAGAAATTGAGGGTCTGATCATGGATAAAAGGGAAACATATGTCAGGTAGAGAGAGGAGGAATCGAGGGTTTTCAGTATTCATTCACGGGATGAGAGTATCGCTGGTTGGGCCTGCATTTATTGCCGAATACTAATTGCCTAGAGGGCAGTTAAGAGTCATACACATTATTGTCGATCTGGAGTTACATGTAACCAATGACAGGTGAGGGTGGCAGTTTACTTACTTCAAGAACATCAGCGAACCAGTTGGGTTTTTTCCAAAAATCGAAAATGTCTTTGTCATCATCATTAGCCTCTTAATTCCAGATTTAAAGTCAATGTCCAGTGATTCTAAAGCCAGTAGGAGTATACTTAAGCGGGAAATAAGGAGGCCATGATGGGGACATGGATAGTTTTGGCAAATAGGGTTAAGGAGAATCCAAATGTACTCTACCCATACATTTAGGAGAAAAGAGTAACTCCGGAGAGTTTTGGGTCATCTAAAGATTAGCAAAGCTGCCGATGTGCGAAACCACAGGAGATGGAGGCGACACTGAACAAGCATTTTGACTGTGCAGAAGGATGTGGAAGCCAGAGAACTTAACAGTGGTATCGTGAAAAGTGTCTGCATTACAGAGGAGGAGATGCTGGACCTCGTAAAGTCTGTAAAGGTGGGAAAATCCCCAGGACCTGATCAGGTGTACCCGAGAACTCTGTGGGAGCGAGGGAAGTGATTGTTGGGCCCCTTGCTGCGATATTTGTATTGTCAATTGCCACAGGTGAGGTACCGGGAGATAGGAGATTTGCTAACTTGGTGCAATTACTAAAACCATTGAAGAAGGATGGTAAGAAAAAGCCGGTGAGGCTGAGGTCAGTGGAGGGCAAATTGTTGGTGAGGGTTATGTGGCACAAGGTTTGCATGTATTTTGAATGGCAAGGACTGATAAGGGATAGACAACATGGCTTGAAGCATGGGGATTCGTGACTCACTAAATTGACGGAGATTTATTTTGAAGAAGTGACTAAGAGGATTCATTGAGGCCGAGACGTGCACCTTGTCGACATGGACTTCAGTCAAACATTTGACCCTTTCCACATGGCAGACTGGTTAACAAGTTTAGTTCACATGGAATACATGGAGAACTAGCCACGTGGATATAAAATTGGCTCGAAGGTAAGAGACAGAGGGTGGTGGTGAAGGGTTGCTTTTCCAACAGGAGGTCTGTGACCAGTGGTGTTCTACAAATATCCGTGCTGGGTCCACTATTTTCACGATTTATGTAAATCATTTGGATGCGAACATAGCAGCGATAATTGGTAAGTTTGCAGATGACACCAAACTTGATGGTTGAGTGGACAGCAAGAAGGTTTACCTCAGAGTAAAATAGGATCCTGATCAGATGGGCGGATGGGCTGAGGCGTGGCAAATGGTGCTAAATTTAGATAAATGTGAGGTGCTGCATTTTGGAAATGCAAATCAGGGAAGGACGTATACACTTAATGGTAAGGTTCTGCGGGGTGTTCCTGATCCATGAGACCTTGCAATCCAGGTTCATAGTTCATTGAAAGTAGAATCGCAGTTAGGTAAGATAGTGAAGAAGGCATTTGGTATGCTTGCCTTTACTGGCTAGTGCTTTGAATTGGGAGGTCACGTTGCTGCTGTACAGCACCTAGTTTGGCCACTTTTGCAGTATTGCATTCAATTCGCGTTTCCCTCCTATCAGAAAGATATTATGAATCTTGAATGGAGTCAGAAAAGATTTACAAGGGAGTTGCCAGGATTTGAGCTATAGGGAGAGGGTGAGTACGTTGGGGTGATTTTTCCAGGAGCGTGAGGGGCATGTATAGGGTGAATCGCCAAGGTCTTTTCCCAAAACCTAGAGGACATGAATTTCCGGTGAGAGGGGTAAGATTTAAAAATGACCGAAGGAGCAACTTTTTCCAACAGAGGTTGGTGCATGTTTCGAATGAGCTGCCAGTGGAGATGGAGGAGGCTGTTACACTTACAACATTTAAAAGACATTTTAATGGGTACATGAAGAGTAAGGGTTTACAATGATATGGGCCAAATGTTGGCAAATGGGACTCGTTTAACTTGGGATATCTGATCGACATGGACGAGTTAGACTGAAGGGTCTGTTTCCGTGCTGCATATCTCCAAGACTCCATGTCCCTGTCTGACCTCACTCCAATTTCCCATTAATTATTCATTCCCGGAAATACCAGTTTATGTTGTGAGATGCCACCCAAATGCCTTCACTTCAGCATTCTGAAACCTGTGAACACATCCTCCCATAGCACTGTATCTAAGTCTCTCTCTCTGTCTATTTCCCAAATCCCTCCCATTTGTTGCTATTTAAAACTGTTGGTATTTAAACCCTGACATCCAATTGCAATTGTCCAATTTTAATGTGAATAACTGTCCCATATCTTCCTCTTACCTAGAATGTTGCTCACCCGGGAGCATCAGTTTCCAACATTAAGATGCTTAAAAACAATGTTCAAAATGCATAACTTGCATTTTCTTTGACTTCCAAGTATCCTGTCCTGTGCTCCATTTTGAATAGTCGGGTTCGAGCATTTTCAGGTGCATCTTTATAACTTGGTCTGTGCCTATCCATTGAATGCCTGTGTTAATCACTCGCTGCTGATCGTGTGCTCAGTAACATGAGGAATCCCCTCAACTGTTACTGATTCAGACCAGGCTTCCTACTTGCAGTTGAGTGTCATTTGACTTAATTCTAGTTTCGGTACATTCGTGGAAATGTTGAGCACCGTTTCCTGGAGACTGTGCTTTAAATTGCTGTGGGACATTCAGGAAGACCAGAGGCTTTGGTGACCTACTCTGGATGGATCATGGGGGCTGCAGTTAGGGCATCTGGGTCTGCAACATGAAAAACGAATGGAGCAGAGGCTGCAGAGAGCGGAATGAGGAAATCACAATCAGATCAGCCGTGGTCTTAGAGAATGTTGGAGCAGGATTGAATGGCTCGCTCATGCAACTTTTTCAGATATTTCTGTCTGAAAGAAGACAATTCCCCTTCTCTCCCAGTGACCCATACTGATGGGGAGTGAGTCACCTCCTTGTGTTCCTGCTTAACAGGATCCTGGGGCTTCACTCTCCCCCTGATTTCTCCCGTTCCAGTCCTGAGCAGGTGAGTGACTGCCTCTTGTTCCTGTGTCCCAGTATTGAGCAGTTGATTGACTGCCTCCTGTTCCTCTGTCCTAGTATCGAGCAGTTGCGTGACTGCCTCCTGTTCCTCTGTACCAGTATCGAGCATTTGAATGATTCCCTCCTGTTCCTGTGTCCCAGGCTCGAGCAGGTTAGTGACTGCCTCCTGTTTTTCCCTGTTTCTCAGCAGCAGATTCAAAGCTTTGATATTTTTCTCTGAAAGAAGACAATTTCCCTTCTCTCCCAGTGACCCATACTGATGGGGAGTGAGTCACCTCCTTGTGTTCCTGCGTAACAGGATCATGGGGCCTCACTCGCCCCCAGATTTTTCCCGTTCCAGTCCCGAGCAGTTAAGTGACTGCCTCCTGTTCCTGTGTCCCAGTTTCGAGCAGTTGAATGACTGTCTCCTGTTCCTGTGTCCCAGTCTCGAGCAGTTGAATGACTGTCTCCTGTTCCTGTGTCCCAGTATTGAGTAATTGAATGACTCCTTCCGGTTCCTGTGTCTCAATCTCGAGCAGTTGAGGCACTGCCTCCTTTTCCTGTGTCCCAATCTCAAGCAGTTGAGTGACTCCCTCCTGTTCCTGTGTCCCAGTTTCGAGCAGTTGAGTGACTGCCTCCTGATCCCGTGTCCCAGTTCGAGCAGTTGAGTGACACCCTCCTGTTCCTGTGTCCCAGTCTCGAGCAGTTGAGCGACTGCCTCCTGTTCCTGTGTCCCAGTCTCGAGCAGTTGAGTGACTCCCTCCTGTTCCTGTGTCCCAGTATCGAGCAGTTGAGTGACTGCCTCCTGTTCCTGTGTCCCAGTCTCGAGCAGTTGAGTGACTGCCTCCTGTTCCTGTGTCCCAGGCTCGAGCAGTTGAGTGACTTCCTCCTGTTCCTGTGTCCCAGGCTCGAGCAGGTGAGTGACTGCCTCCTGTTCCTGTGTCCCAGTCTCGAGCAGTTGAGTGACTGCCTCCTGTTCCTGTCTCCCAGGCTCGAGCAGTTGAGTGACTGCCTCCTGTTCCTGTGTCCCAGTCTCGAGCAGTTGAGTGACTGCCTCCTGTTCCTGTGTCCCAGGCTCGAGCAGTTGAGTGACTGCCTCCTGTTCCTGTGTCCCAGTATCGAGCAGTTGAGTGACTCCCTCCTGTTCCGATGTCCCAGGCTCGAGCAGTTGAGTGACTGCCTCCTGTTTTTCCCTGTTTCTGAGCAGCAGTTTTAAAGCTCTGAATGATGTCTCAAGGTTATGGAAGGACTTGATAACAGGGCATTTCAAACTAGGAGCAGCATTACAGAAAGGTATCTAGAATCTTCCCCACCAGACATCTTTTGCAGCCGGTATGTTATTGTATCCCAGTCCCATAAAGAAACAGGGCAAAACATATACAATCCAGCTGTGTTCCGGCAATACTCCCACATTCAGGGAAGAAAGATTAAAAAGGTTGAAAGATTTATAATCGATCCCTCAGCAAACTTTATCCATTCCATTCAAACTGAGTAGATTTTGCCTTTCATTGTGATATGTAACATGATGTATGGAATTGGTTAACTGAATGTGATTGTTTGGTGATTGTGATTAATGTCAATCTCCGTTGATTAAAATAATCCCAGTGAGGGTTTCTATCTTTGAATGATAAATGGGCTCTGTTCAATATGTTATCCCATGGTATGAGTGGGAGCAACATGGACAGCACTAACAGGGATCAGCAGCTCCAAAGAGAAAGGGAAGAGAGATCAGAATCTGAGAACATTAAACTGGAATGTTCCAACAACGAACGGGAGTTTATCCAGTTATGTTTAAATTCTTTCTACATATTATTGGTAGCCATTATCACCGCGGATCAAATATGCACTTTACATTATTCAATATTTTTATTATCCTATCCTGGCTATTGTTGGAGTGCCTGGTAAGTTTCGCTGTCCATTTATTATTTGCATTAACCATGTGCGACTGTATTACTCTTGTTTTCAATTACTCTACTCTGTAAACATTCACTCTCCAAACCACCAGGAACAACAACAGTGAACTTGTTTCATTCTTTCTCTCTGTCTTTAGTTCTGACACTGCGCCTTGTGGGGTGACCTACTCAGTTTCAGCTATGAACCAGGATTCATTGCATCAGTGCCATTGCTATTTAAATATTGAAAGCTTGGAGGTCACTATCTTCTGTTCTGGATACAAATTCCATTTCTTCCTCTGACTCTATCTTAGCCCTGGTCAATAACTGAGGCTGAAACAGATGAGTCACATCTATGGTGATGCTCTTAGCCACGAGCTGATTACAGACACCATATCCTGACCATTTCTAATTTTAACTGTCAACACCTGCAGAATATACTTCACTGGTTCATCCCATCTGCTATTTTAACTTTGAGCTATGAAATACAGTCTTAATGAAGCCAATAATCTGCTGCTGACTCTCCCAGCTTCAAACTTGTCAAAGCAAATTTGAGTCTGATACTCCATGGCTTGCATTTAAACGCAGACCAAAATCCCATCATTCCTGCACGGATTGATTTATATTGTTTTTGGTTCTGGCAATGCCTTTCCTTTAATATTCAGAAGCACGACGTCACCTCTGTCTATGACACTGTTCTCAGTCTTCCTCTGTTAATTACACAAACCCCTGTCAGTTGTTCACATTTAATCTGATTTCCTCCATGTCTGTTCTCTCTCAAACAACAAATGTCATAACTACTGTCGCCAATGCACGCACACACATAAACACACGCGCGCACGCACACACACACACGCGCACACGCACACACACGAACACACAAACAAAATCTCTCGCCTTTTCCTGGTGCAGTGGAGATACAGAACCATACATTTGTCATTCACTGCATGGGTTGCAAATCTTCCTGTGCAAGCCTTATATGCTGTGCACGTATAGTAGCAATATACTGGCAAAGATTTGCAAGGCTTCCCATGCCGGGCATGTTTTCGAGTTTATAGAGTAGTCCACTTGCATGGTCGGCACAGCTCTCCATTCTGGTTGGTACCTTGTTCCAGTTTATGGTGTCTGGGATAATTCTGTGAGGCAATTTCAGAATTTGATGTAACTAACCATTTCAACTAATCTGGCAATAATTCTGCAATCATCTGGCTATAATGAATATTTCCATTCTTGTAATTGGACCCACCATTGTCTCACTTCCCTGTCTCCTTATCCATATTTTCAAAACATGTTACCAGTTAATTCATTGTTTTTCTGTGCCTTTCCCTGGTGTTGTTTTGTGGCTCCCGAATGCATCGAGTGTTGGTATTGTGAATCTCAGAAACAATGAAATAGTATGTGGGGGGCTGTTGTTCCATGTTGTGTAGTGGGATCCAGCAGCTTTGAGACATGCCTTTGAAAGTTCGTCTGTGCCTGTCCACTGAAAGCCTGTTGGTCCCTCTCAGATGATCGTGTGGTCAGTAACATGAGGAAGCCCCTCGGGTATTATTGTAAAGGACCAGGCGTCTAACTTGTACCTGTGGGGCTTCTGACTGACTCCTGTTACTGAAAGGTTAGTGGAGGTGCTGCGGATGGTTCGCTGGAGGTTGTGCTGTGAACTGCCTCATATATTCAGGGACACCTGAGGATTTGGTGACCCAACTCTGGATGAAGGAACGGGAATGTAGTGACAGCATCTGGGTCTGTAACATGAACAACAAATGGAGCAGAGGCTGCAGAGAGGGGAAGCTCTGAAACCATGGTGCGAGTGTGTGTGGGGAAGTAGATCTATCAAATCTGTCTGTGTGTTAACAAGGACACATGCATCTTCTCGCTCTACCCCTTATATACATCCATGCACTCTCTGCCTCTCCTCCCCGCACACAAACACACTCCCCCTCTCTCACACGCAAACACACCCTGTCTCTCACCCCCTCACGTAGACACTCCACCTCGCTCTTAAACACACACATCCGCTTGAACACACACACATGCACACACACACACACATATCTGAGCTGAATTTGCATTTGCCGATTTGTATTTGCAGATACATTAAATTTTATCAAAAAATATACAATTCATATACAGTCAGTCAATGCGGTATTTTATAAACTCCTACTTTGGACATAAACCCAGACTGACTCCACGTGAAGTCACAGACAGACTCCAAATAAGACCTCACCGTAAAATACATTGCCTGACTGGAGGGGTCACCTCCTTTACATCGATAATACCTGAAGGTGTCTCCAGGCAGTGACTTGAAATAAATTCTCGGCTTTGCATATTAAACAATCAAAACCTTAATCTCGATTCTAGCCGATTAAAGATTTAGGAACCATCTTCGGTGCATTCAATTCATGCACATGAGTTGTACAACCTTTTGATCTTTCCTCATAAATTCTGTTTCTAAGGTCTTCTCTCTCTAACACCTGATGAATGAGCAGCGCTATGGAAGCTTGCGTTTTTAACTAAACCAGTTGGACGATAAACTGGTGCCGTGTGATGTTTGACCTTGTCCAACCCAGTCCAAAGCCAGCACTTCCATGTCATGGTTTTTTATTGGTTAGCCAATATTTTCTCCAAGCAAATAAATTTTCCTAACCCCATGTGCCCTTGTATTTGATATTAATCTTTTGTCAGGCACTTTATGCATTGCCTCCTGAAAGTCCAGATATAATACATCATTCGGATCCCATTTGTTCACCTTGTTTGTCGCATTTTTTAAAAAAAAGTTAGACAAATCATTCAAACATGATTTACCCTTAATAGAACCATGTCGACTGTGATGGATTGTGCTTTGACTTTGAAAGTCTCTTGTTAATTTCTTAATAACTGAAATAAACAACTTGCCTTCAGGCCAAATCGTTTACTCATACCTTTCCATTCCCGAGTGAATTTGGTTATTCGAAGTTGTTCCATTTCCATAACCTCGACAGTCGCTTTCACAATTCGTGTGTGACAGGCACGAGGCTGTAAAAGTTCTGTTCCAATTGTTTAAGAGGCATGAGTGGCTGAGTGGACTCATTCTGTTCCTGCTTTACTCACTCGATGGGGTGAATGTCCTCCTGGTGTTCCTACATTATAAACTCGATGGCTTGCATGCCCTGCGCCTATTCTGACCAAACGGCTCAAGATCTCAATGTCCTCCTCCTGTTGCTCAATGACAGGTTTGGAGATATATGGAAGCTCCCTTCTGTTATGCCACGTTTCGAGGGTTGAATTGTGCAGGCAAGCTGTATTGCCCACAGAGGTAGCTAAGTGGTTAGCACTGCTGCCTCCCAGCACTAGATATATATGGGTTCAATTTCAGTCTCGGTCACCATCTGTGTGGAGTTTTCACATTCTCCCTGTCCCTGCAAGTGTTCCCATCGGGTACTCCAGTTTGCTCCCGCAGTCCCAAGTTGTGCAAGTTAACTGGATTAGTCATGGAAAATGTCAGGTGTGCAGAGATTGTGCTGGAGGGATTTGGGTTTGTATGGAATGGTTTTCAGCATATCAGTGTGGAGTCGATGGGTTCAGTGGCCTGTTTCTACACTATAGGGATTCTATGAATAACACCTTTGTTGCAGAAATCATTTGAGGTAATAATCTCTGAGTTAATTCCAATATCGTTTCCTCAATGTGGAGATTAAATGTATGCACATTACTCCAGATGTGATCTCACTAACTTCCTGTACAGCAGCAGCAACACATTACCAGCCTGCTGTAATGTTCCCACTAAGGTTAGAGCAGGCTCAACTGTCTGGGGGAATACACAGCATTGTTGAAAATATATGTTGTGTGGACCTTCATTTCAAAGGGGTTTGAGTCCAGGAGTAAGTGTGTCTTACTACAGCCTACATGGCCTTGGTGAGACCCAATCTCGAACATCATGCAATATTGTGTGCAGGTTTGGTCTCCTTACCTCATAAAGGGCAAACCTAACATTGAGGAAATGCAGCGAAGAGTGACCAGACTGATCTCTGGGATGACAGGCTTGTTGTGGGAGCAGAGTTGAGTTGGCTGGACCTGTGTTCCATTAGGTTTAGGAAAATGGGTGAACTATGTACATCTCCGACAGGACGAGACAGTATGAAAGCAAGGATGATAATTCCCCTGGCTGGGATGGCTTAAACAAGGGCCCACATCATTAGGTACAGACAGGCCAAAGTGCATTGACATGAGAATAAATGTCTGAACTCAGAAACCAGTGAACCTGGGGAATCCTTGACCACATTAGACTGTGGAAGCCGAGGCGCTGAATATAAATAAGAATTTCTAGACACTAAAGGAATAGGAAGAGAGCAGGTGTATGGTGTGAAGATAGAGGATCAGCGATCATTACAGGTCGTTCTCCGATTATGCGGCAGCTGCATTCCTGTGGAACACTGTATTATAGAAAACGGTGCAATATAAATAAGGAGACCAATTGGAAATAGAGGGTAAGCGGCGAACTTCTAATAATATCAGTAAAAATCGAAACAAAAATAATAGTCAGTCTAACACAAACGATAGCTCAGTCTACACAAATCTTTAAAACATATGTTGTATTGAATTAGTACAGTAAATGTAAGAAAATAACACTACAGTCACTGACTATAGCAGTGTACCTTTCACCAAGCTTTTCACCAGAAAGCACGCGATCTGACTGACCACGTGATGCCGACGCAGAATTCCAGTTCTCTCCAAGATTCTCCCCCAGTTTGAAATAATGTTCCTTCTAAATGCAGACTACAAATCCCACTTTCAGGCTCAAGTTCAAGGCTTGCAGAGTAGATTACATACCTGTTTTCGCTGAACTCACTGAGGGTACATTTTGCAGACAGAGGATCCTGAAACTGGGTTTTGATGTTCAACGGGTGCTTGAAATGGAATCACGTCACAGTGAGTGGCAGCTCACTTGATGAAGAAAGGTGGGCAATGAAGGATGCTCAGTGTGTTGAATGACTTGCTCCTTTCCCGATGTTTCTGTGCAGTCTGTGGGAAAGCTCTGTAAATGTTGGCACCAGCTCTCAGATGTAAGGAAAGAGGACTCAGTAGGATTAACCGGACTGTAAATCCCGTTCTGATACTGAGGCTGGGACCGGGGGCTCTGTCCAGTTTTACCATTTAAGACCTTGGAGCAGTTTGATATAATTGAGTGCCTTGCTTGACAGCAGAACTAACATCTGATACAGAGGGCGAAATGATCGCGAGACTTGCAGGAATGGTGTCAGGTCCCATTGCCTTTATCGTATCAACTTTGTTCAGCTGTTTCTTCATGTCACGTGCAGCGAATCAGATTGAGTGAAGACTGGCATCTGTGATTCTGTGGGCATCATGGCGAGGGTGAGGTGGATCATCAACTGAACGCTTCTGGCTGAGGACGGTGAAGATACGACATTCTTGTCTTTTACACTGATGTAAGGGCTATTCTGTTAAGTAGGATGGGGATATTTGTGGAGTTCTCTCCTCCAGTGAGTTGTTTAATAGTTCATCGACATTTATGCCTGGATGTGGCAGGACTGCAGGGCTTCGATATGATAGGCTAGTCTCGGGATCATTTCACCCTCTGTATCAGATGTTAGTTCTGCTGTTTGGAATGTAGCCAGACAAGTGTGGTATCTTTAATGGGTTGTCATCAGGATTCGGAACAAATGATTCTGGCCCTTTCATGTTCACCTACACTCGTCACTGAACCATAGATTGGCTTGATGGTAATGGTAGACTGAGGGTTGCCCTGGGGAAAAAAATACAGACTGTGATTGAATACAGTTCTGCTGCTGCTGTGATTCTGTAGCACAAAGAAGGTTGCTAGATCATTTGAATTCTCCTAATGGGAGTAACTACCTAAAACTAGAGAGACATTGTGATCAGAGACTTCAGACCAGTGGTGTGCTCCTCTTGCTCAATGTGGGAAAGACGGGACACTTCCAGTGACGGCTATGTGTGCAGGAAAACTGCCCATCTTCTTTTCAGACCTGGAGCTGAGAGTGATCTCACTGTGGAGCAATACTGAGAATGTTATGGACAGCACGTGTAGTGAGTTAGTCACACTGCAGGTGAGGGTTACACAGGCAGAAAGGGAATGGGTGACCTTCAGATCAAGTAAGAGGCTCAGGAAGGAAGTGCAGGGCTCTCCACTGATCGTTACACTTCTCAAACAGATATTGTGCACCCCTTGGGATTCTATAAGTGAAGGACATGTGGGGTAGACTCTCGGGAAATCAGCAACAGCCAGGTTCATGACACCACAGATAGCTCCGCTTCACAGAACTGGAGGAAGGAGAACGAAAGAGCTGTAGTGACAGGTGATCCAGTAGTCAGGGTCGGAGACAGGTGTGTCTGTGGCCACAGACATGAATCCAGGACAATGGAATTGAACCCAGGTCCATTTATTGATAAGTGCACAGACCAATAAAGGTCAGCGTCCCAAATGCAACCTTCAGCACTTGACCACCCTGAAGCTCTACTTTCCAGGGACTGTACACTTGTTCTGAGCCCTTCAGAGGGATTGAAGGGGATAGGCAGAATACAGGAACAGGATTGTGTTATAATCTACAAAATAACGGTCACCCTCCCCCCTCGGTCTCCCCCCTCTGTCTCCCATCCCCCATCGTGCCTCCTCCCCACCACAGGGAAAAGACCTTGTGTATTTCCCCTATCCATGCCACTCCTGATTTAAGAAACCTCTATAAGGTCACCCAACAGCATCTGACACTCCAGGGAAAACGTTGTATTTATCCTCTCCCTGTAGCTCAAACCCTCCAACCCTGGCGACATGCTTCTAATGCTTTGCTGACCCCTTTCAAGTTTCACAATATTGTTTTAATAGGAAGGAGACCAGAATTGCACGCAATATTCCGAGCGTGACCTAACCAATGTCCTGTACAGCCGCAATATGACCTCACAACTCCGATACTCAGTGCTCTGACCAATAAAGGAAAGCATACTAAACATCTTCTTCACTATCCTATCTAACTGCGATTCTGCTTTCAAGGAGCTATGAACCTGCACTCCAAGGTCTCTTTGTTCAGCAGCACTCCCGAGGACCTTACAATTAAGCGTATACATCCTGCTAATATTTGCTTTTCCAAAATGCAGCACCTCACATTTATCTAAATTAAACTCCATCTGCCAGTCCTCAGCACATTCAACCATCTGATCAAGATCCCGTTATACTCTGAGGTAATCCTTTTCAAGGTCCACTACACCTCCAATTTTGGTGTCATCTTACTAACATTACTTCCTGTATTCACATCCAAATCATTTATATAAATTATGAAAATTAGTGGATCCAGCACCGATCCTTTGTGACACCCCACTGGTCACAGGTCTCCAATCTGAAAAGCAACCTTCCACCACCACCCTCTGTCTTCTACCTTTGAACAAGTTTTGTATCCAAATGGCCAATTCTCTCTGTATTCCATGAGATCTAACCTTGCTAACCAGTCTCCCATGGGGAACCTTGTTGAACCCCTTATTGAAGTCCATGTAGATCATTTCCACCGCTTTGCCCTCATCAATCCTCTTTGTTGTTACTTCAAAAAAATTGACTCAAGTTCATGAGACGTGATTTCTCACACACAAAGCCGTTATTAATATCCAGGTCTTAACTCTGTACATTGGGGTCTGTGTCACCCAGTTATGGGTGTTAATATTCTGGATAAAGTTCACGTACACCAGCTTTGTGTTAATGACTGTGTATTGAGTCTTGTTGATATCACCAACACAGGTGAGTTCCTTTTGAAACGCAGTCCCTATATTCCTAATCCCCCTTTCATCTGCTCTGTCTCCTCCATCGCCACAGTAGACATTAAGTGGGTGGAGCTCATGGAGTTTCCATGTGAGTGAGATTGAGAAATTCTTCCCTTCTTTCCACTAGCCCATCAAGAAATGGTGGTAATGTCCTTACCTCTGGACCAGGAGGATCGGGTTTAGAGTTGAGTAACAGCATCTTTAAAGAGGCTGATTGGAAAACGTGCCCAAGCCACCAGGCCATACTGTCTCCCAGCTGTCCCTGCCTGAGCCTTTAAACAGAACCATCCTGTAGTTTCTCTCCTGTCAGACTCTCCCATTGGTCAGTTTGTCCAGGATCCCGTCCTGCTGCTGCACTGCTCCTGTCCCTCACTGACCTATCCATCCCCCAGTATCCTCCACATTCATTCATTGTTTACAATCCCATTATCCCAGTCCTCCAGCCCCGCCCCCTCCACTCTATTGGGCAGCAGTTGCTGTCAATCACCCAGGATCCTGTGTGATCTGGAGCATGTGATGTAGGAGGGGAGGCCAGTGAATGGGCACAGTGCTGGCTAATTGTTGGCGTATGTGCAGCATCGGTCAGTTCCAGGGAGGCTGTAGGTTTGTGGGATTAATCTGTCGTTGGCAGCTTCCCCCCTCTGAAAGCAGGACCCAGGGGAAATGGCCCCTCCCCTGGTATCCTGACAAGTGGTCAAAGTATCAGTGGGGAAGCATTTTGCAGAAAGCTATCAGAACTCTTGTGAAGATTCCGGAATGTTATGGAGAGGGACAGGGGTCTGCCTGTAATTAGAGTTCTAATTTGGTTCATTTTAGTTCAACCAGATATGATTTGGCCAGTGTGTGCAGGATGGTTCTCATCAGAGTTCTGTGGGGTAAATAAATAAGAGGTTCCAGATTGGGGAGAACAATAATGTGGGTCTGACGTGGAAGGAAACCCTAGGACGTGGGAGGAGGATTCATCAACACCCAGGAGGCTCTGAGTCAGACTCATTGATTTGATTAGATTAGATTTCCTACAGTGTGGAAACAGGCCCTTCGGCCCAACCAGTATACATGACCCTCTGAAGAGCAAACTACCCAAACACATTTCCCTCTGACTAAAGCACCTAACACTATGGGTAATTTAGCATGGTCAATTCACGGGATCTGCACTGTCAGTCTTTGGATTGTGGGAGGAAACCGGACCACCCAGAGGAAACCCACGCAGGTAATGAAAGAATGTGCAAAGGTGTGTATTTTGTCCATGGGCGAATATTTCAAATCTCAGTGTGACTGGCAAAAGTACTGAGACAAAGCCAAGTCCATGTTAGCGTGGTGAATTTGGAGAGAGATCTCATTTGTTTTTAATAATTTGAAAGAACATGGCTCATTTCCCAGGAACAATTAAGCTACTGATTTGTTTTGTATGAGGACAAGTTTTAATTAATCATGCAACCTGAAAGAGATAAGGATACCTGCACCATGGGAAACACTATGAAAACGGGATTGTTGTAAACGAGTTAATTATCGATCATGGTTTGTAATCAATTGGCATTGTCATGTCGGTTCCAGCGCCAAGGGGAAATACTGGAAATGTGATGAATGTAATGTAGGTATCAGTTATTAACGTGGAAAAAATGTAGAAGAAATTTACAAGAATTATTGCCACGGTTCAGGGGTCTGAGTTATAGGGAGAGGGTGGACAAGCGAGGATGTTTTTTGTTTAGAGCAAAGGAAACAGAGGGGGGATCTTATCTAGAAGTGTATAAGACCATGAGAGGCTTGGGTAAGGTCAATGTACTCAGTCTTTTGCCCAGAGAATCAAGGAGTGGAGGGCATCAGTTTAAGGTTAGAGGAGAAAGAGTGAAAGGGAACCTGAGGGGCAACTGTTTTACACAGAGGGTGGTACGTATATGGATTGAGCTGCCAGTGGAAGTGGTTGAGGCGGGTACATTAACAACATGTAAAAGACATTTGGACAAATACATGGATAGCAAAGGATATGAAGCAGATGGGCCAAGTGCAGGGAAATGGAGTTCGCGTGGATGGACATTTTGGCCGACATAAGCCAGTTTGGGCCAAAGGGCCTGTCTCTGCTGAAGGATTCTGACTCCAAGTATATTTACTATTTCTCCCGCTATCTCTGGTAGCACCCTGGGATGAATTCCATCAGGGCAAAGAGACTTGTCCACCTTTAGCTCCATTAGCTTGCCCAGCTCTAACGCTTTCGTGATACTGGTTATTTCGAGGTCCTCACCTTCCTTCGTCTCCTTATCAATTACTGGCATGCTCTTCGTATCCTCCACTGTGAAGACTGACTGCTGTCATATTCCTGAACCCTGCTGGATAGGAATAACGAGGCACAGAACTCTGAGTGGTCTTCTTTGAGGCTTTATTGATAAGACATGGCAGTTACCTGGATAGTGTATATGCAAAACACCTCCAGGCAGCATCAGGTAACTCCCCACCTGTCCGATGTGCCGCTCCCATTCTTATACCTTTGTGATTTGTGGTTTTGAATGGATGCTGTCTCTCAATATTATCTCCATGGCAATGGCAGTTAAAAAGTAGAGTTCAGCTCAGCACTTTGTGGTTAAACCACATAGCCCTTCCCCACGGCCCTGTGGCTCAGTCAGGTATCTGACAGGCACTTCGGTTTCAGTGGGGCTTTCTGTCAGGATTCTGATGTGGAAGAACTGGTGTTGGAGCAGGGTGGACAAAGTTAAAAACCACATATCAGTTGTCGTGCAACAGGTTTATTGGGAAGTACAAGTTTTTAGAGTGTGCTGTGATTTTTAACTTCATCAAGATTATCTCTATGGTAACAGTTAATGCTTCAACAATTACAGAGGCCATATGTTCCCCACACAATAGGTTCCCCTCTAGCAGTGTAAACTGCTATTCCGGCCCTGGGGATAGCTACTCATCACTTTTCTCCCTCAATCCCATCTAGCTTTCTGTTGATCTTTACGGATTTCTAATCTCCTAGTTTCTCCTTGGTCTTTCTCCTTGTGTGCTTTCTATTTCAGTTTGATAGACTCCCTTATTTCCTTCGGCACCCATGGCAGATTATTCCATTTCCTACAGTCCTTCCTTTTCACTGATATATACTTTAGCTGAACACTTTGAAAAATTCTTTGATATTTCTCCACTGTCTGTCAACTGTCCCACCCTAAAGTCTTTGCTTCCAGTTTACATTAACTAACTCCTGCCTCATCCTATTGTAGTCTCCTTTGTTTCAGCACAGGATCTTGGGATTGAATTTAATCTTCCCGCTTTCCAGCTGCATTCCAAATTCAACCATACTTAACAGAAGTCTTTTATCAGATTACGAGGTGAAACGATGTTATCTGGGTGTTTTGGTTTTCATTGTCAGAGACCTTGGCTTTGTAATAAAGTACAGGGTAGATATTCACAACAGAGTATTCTGGACGCTGCGAATATACTACACAGTCTAAAACCATAAATCACTGTCTCCCCTCAATTTACATGATTTGGAGATGCCGGTGTTGGACTGGGGTGTACAAATTTAAAAATCTCACAACACCAGGTTATAGTCCTTCAGGTTTAATTGGAAACACCCTAGATTTCGGAGCATTGCTCCTTCATCATGATCCAATTAAACCTGTTGGACTATAACCTGTTGTTGTGTGATTTTTAACTCACCTCAGTTTAAAATTGCGAAATCATTATCTCCCACATACTTCCTCACTATCTAAATTTGGAACGGTAATCCACCTGAGTATCCTGCATTTTCCAAAAATCTCCTTCGGTGAAGATGGTGATTTTTGGTTTCATCTTTCTGGTTATTACCGTAAGAAGATATTCCCTGGGCACAGGAGAGGCAATGCAGCCCTTCGAACCAGCTCTACCATTTAATACGGCGATGATTGAGCTTACCTCGGTCTCAGCTGGATTTTCCCACCTGCTCTCTCTCACCCTTCATCTCATTGCAAATTCAACATCTGTACCTCTTCATTAAACTTGATCAATATCCTGGCATCCACTGCATTTTGAATAGGCAATTCCACAGATTCACAGCACATTGAGATAGGTACATTATTCTTCATGAGAATAGAATAGATTGCCGACAGTGCAGAAAAAGGGTAATCGCCCATGGAGTCTACACCAATCCTATAATGAGCATCCCATTCAGATTCACCCATTCCCTGTATTTCCCATGGTTAATGGCTTCACCTGCACAGGCATGGACACTGTGGGAATTTAGCATAGCCAATCCACCTAACCTGTACATCTTTGGACTGTGGGATGAAACTGGAGCACCGAGAGGAAACCCGCACAGACACGGGGAGAACGTGTAAACTCCACACAGTCGCCGAAGGCTGGAGTCAAATCCAGGTCCCTGACGCTGTGAGTCAACATTGCTAACAGTTGAGCCACCTCTGTTTAAAATCTCCTCCTCCTATTAACCACCCCACACCCCAGTTGGCTGAATATATATTCCTTACATCAGCAAATCAGGTTGTGGAAGTAGGTGTCTCAGTAAAACCCAGTGACAGTCCATATGTTCTGTGTCTGAATGGGGATCCTATATACAACACCTTCCAGCCTACACTTTTCAATCACTTTCGAGAGACAAGGCTACAGTGGTTTCATGGGGGCTACAGCTCCCACAATCCCTGAAGCAGGGACCACATGTGTGTGGGGAAACCCGGCACTGTACATGTACAGAATGTGGGCGAGTTTTGGAGCATGTGCTTTGGGTAAGTATGCTTTGCAGAAAGTATTTCACACTGTGGTTGGCTGGAGGAGGAATACATCTGCTTATAGTATTCATCAGTTGGGGGTCAAAGCGTCACCACATCCAAGTAGGACCACTCTCCATACCCAATTCATTGTTATGCTGGGAATCAACTAATGGGAAACAAAGAAAGATCTGACCCATTCTCCCAGACTGAAGGTTCCTCTTCTGTCCAGGATCTGCCTCCTACCTTTCTGTTTCCTTTTGTTTCTCTCTGCCGTTACATTATTGACTTGAAGGAACTGAAGGGAAAGGAAGTGAACCCAGAAAGTTGCAGAGTCTAACCAGGGACGTGAAGTGGTGCCATGGATCTGTTTATGAGCATCTCCATGAGAATGTGTGGGGTGCACATTACGGAGTAGCAGAGTCAGAATGGTGGGAGAGAGTAAGTGGGCTGGAGGGTTACAGATTTGGGGGAAGAAAGGGGAAAAAGATATTCCAGAGAAACTAGAATTGTCTGTTCTGAATTTCTAATATGTACATATTCCTTTATACAGGGTGCTAGATGGTGAAGATATGCAGACTGAAATCTCTAAATCATGTGCAGATTGTGATAAAGTTAACCAGAATTTAAAGAACCAAAGATGGAGAATCACTCGGCCAAAATCCTGCAACACTCTCTCTCCCAGCATTGTCGGTCTATCTGCGCCAAATGGACTGTGAATGGTTCAAGACAGCAGCTCACGACCATCTTCTCAAGGGTAACGAGAGATGGGGAATAAATGCTGGCTGAGCAAGTGATGCCAAAATCCTGGAAATGGGTTCTATCTCTCGTTGCTGGAACCCAGTTGGTTACTGCAGGATGATGAGGGAGGCTGAGTGCATCCTCCAGGAGGCAGCACCATCACATTACCCCTGCCTACACCCACACAGTAACACCGCAACGCCTCTGGAACAAAAGGCAGTGAAGCTAAATGAGGACTTAGATATAGTTCTTGAAGGTAAAGTCATGAAAGGGGATTGGAACACAGCAGGAACAGGAGACTGAGCTGGATGGTCAGCTGTTTCCCATTGAATGGTGGAGCAGAATTGAAAGGCTGAATGGTCTCCTCCTGCTGCTATCTCCCAGGGATGTATATAGTCATGGAGCCCGGGTAGGAAGAAGTGGGCAGGGATTCTCCAGGAGATTGCACTTCCACAACAGTTTTCAGTGAGGGATGGTTTGATGGATTTTATTTAACATTTATCTTTAACACAAGGTTTCTAAATTTTGGCTTTAAAATGTTGCAAAAGCTTTTTGCACAGCAAATGAAATTAAAGAAAATAACGTAAACTGTCTGAATATAACAGTTTTAAAGCTTGCAACCTCCTGTGAAACAAAATCCTGTCTATTCCCAGACACCATCACTTTCCAGTTACTCAAACTCCAGGGAAATATTCCCTCCCTGTCTGAACCTTTGGCTTGATTTAACTGCTTTTCAGTTGTCATTCTGTGAGGTGTGAAGCGTTCTTTTTCCCTATTTCTCTGACCCAGAAATGTGAGCACAGCAACCTTCCCACCATCAAAATTATCATTATGCCATTTTGCTTTTGGTTAACCTATAATCTCCAGCAGTGCAAAAGTGAGGACTGCCGATGCTGGAAACCAGAGCCTAGATTAGAGGGGTACTGGAAAAGGCCTTTCGCCAAAACGTTGATTTTCCAGCTCCTCGGGTCCTGCCTGACCTGCTATGCTTTTCCAGCACCACTCTGATCTAGACATATAATCAACAGCAGTAAACCATTTTTGTAACCAATTGTATATTTCCAAACAAAGCCTATTACGGGTCAAGCAAACCATTACAAGTGACAGAGTGAGAAGGGACTAAATCAAAGTAGAGTTGGGGGGAGGGGGCAGCGGTGGAGAAAAAGTACTGTATACCCTGCGGTGCCCATCTCTATCTCAAGGCATCAAGAGCATTGATCCACGCTATATGCTACCTCTCCAAGGTCACCCTGCTGTGTAGCCTTTATCCACAATCATAGAATAAAATCCCTACAGTGTGGAAGGAGAGCATTGGCCCAACAAACCCCACCGACCATCTGAAGAACATCACTCCCAGAGCACTGTAACACTGCATTTCCCATGGCTGATCCACCTATTCTGCACAATCCTGGATACTATGGACAGTTTTGCACGACTGATCCACCTAACCTGCACATCTCTGGGCTGTGGGAGGAAACCAGAGCACCTGGAGGGGACCCACACTATCATGGGGAGAATGTGGGAAATTCACGCAGGGCGTTGGACAAGGCTGGACTCCAACCTTGTACCTGATACTGTGAAGCAGCCGTGCTACAATCACAATTTAAATCAAAACAGATGATCCCTGCTCATTGTCACATTGCTGTTTGTGGAGACTTACTGCCCAGAGAGACATCCTGAGGTTCAGAAAGTGGCAATGTGAGTTCAGTCACCTCCAGCCCAGTTAATGTGTTAACAACAACAACATCAATACTCCAGCAGTGTCATCGTGTACAAGGTCCACCCCTGACTCTGATGGACAGTAACTGCAGAATCCGAGCCCTGCAGTCCACACGGAGCAGGGGGATGACCACGTCCCTGTGAGCACTCACTGGGCTCTCAATCGTGTTGAAGATGCAGCAAATCCCTTGTCACACAGAGGGGTGAACAGCTCCTACCCAGAGTGAACCCGCTGGGGTCTTGGGGGCAGAATGAATCACTGAATCCCTTCTCCCACACTGACCATTTGAATGGCCTCTCCCCCGTGTGTGGGCTCACTGGGGACTCCGCAGGTGCTGCATTTGAGTGAATCTCCCCCCCACACTTGGAACAAGTGAATGATCTTTCCCCAGGGTGAGCTCACTGGTGTTTAAGCAGGTCAGAGGACTGAGTGAATCCTTTCCCACACACTGAGCAGGCGAATGGCCTCTCCCCGATGGGAATGCACTAATGTCTCCGCTGGTGAGAGATTTGATTGAATCCTTTCTCACACATGGAGCTGGTGAAGGGTCTAAATCCACTGTGCCATCTCTGGTGCCTCAGCAGATTGTAAGATCGAGTAAATCCCTTCCCATACGTGGGGCAGGTGAACGGCCTATCCACAGTGTGACTATGTCGGTGACTGTCCCACTGGGAGGGGTAAGTGAATTCCTAATCTGATTGAGTACATCCTTCTGTTTTCTCATTTGTTATTGACAATCTCATTCCCATCGCAACAGAGCCTGTTCCAGTGTTACAGAAACAACAGAATGGTCAGCTACAGCTGGTCACCTGACTGATCACTGGACACGAACGGTTCACTCTCCACAGATGCTGCCAGACCTACTGAATTTTTCTAGCAATTTCTGATTTCCCAGCATTTGCAGATGTTTAGTTTTCCAATACTAATCTTGTGTGTTTCAGAGGAGTTTATTGATGAAATTAGACGGTTTTGAAAGTTGTACGTTAGCTCACACATCAGCTATGATCATCATGAATGGCAGAGCAGAATTGAGGGGTTGAATAGCCTCCTCCTGTTCCAATGAAAGTTATCCATCTGCAGCTTGTTGTTACATTTCCCCTCACTGCTCACTTCACCTCCATGTCGAATACACTGTTACTGACTGAACAAACCTCCTGTGTTTGAACTAAACCTGTTCATGTTCAGTGGCTCCCTCTCCTGCCACCCAGGTTTAACTCTCATCATGGAATGCTGTCTCGTGTTAGTGCGGGAATGCCCACAAGGACTAATCCTGGATGTTCAAAGTTTGGGAGAAGATTTGTAGCTCGGGTGCTCGTTGTTGCGGTTCTGTTCGCCGAGCGGAATTTGTCTTGCAAACGTTTCTTCCCCTGTCTAGGTGACATCCTCAGTGCTTGGGAGCCTCCTGTGAAGCGATTCTGTGCCGTTTCCTCAAGCATTTATAGTGGCCTGTCTCTGCCGCTTCCGGTTGTCAGTTCGAGCTGTCCGCTGTAGTGGCCGGTATATTGGGTCCAGGTCGATGTGTTTATTGATAGAGTCTGTGGATGAGTGCCATGCCTCTAGGAATTCCCTGGCTGTTCTCTGTTTGGCTTGCCCTATAATAGTAGTGTTGTCCCAGTCGAATTCATGTTGCTTGTCATCTGTGTGTGTGTCTACTAAGGATAGCTGTTCGTGTCGTTTCGTGGCGAGTTGGTGTTCATGGATACGGATCGTTAGCTGTCTTCCTGTTTGTCCGATGTAGTGTTTTGTGCAGTCCTTGCATGGGATTTTGTAAACTACATTGGTTTTGCATGCAAGAACTGCACAAAACACTACATAGGACAAACAGGAAGACAGCTAACGATCCGTATCCATGAACACTAACTCGCCACGAAACGACACCACCAGCTATCCTTAGTCGACACACACACAGATGACAAGCAGCATGAATTCGACTGGGACAACACTACCATTATAGGGCAAGCCAAACAGAACAGCCAGGGAATTCCTAGAGGCATGGCACTCATCCACAGACTCTATCAACAAACACATCGTCCTGGACCCAATAAACCGGCCACTGCAGCGGACAGCTGGAACTGACAACCTGAAGAGGCAGAGACACGCCACTATAAATGCCGGAAGAAACACCACAGAAGCGCTTCACAGGAGGCTCCCAAGCACTGAGGATGTCACCTAGACAGGGGACGAAACGTTTGCAAGACAAATTCCCACCTCGGCGAACAGAACCACAACAGCTAATCCTGGTGTCTGTGTCCCCTGGGATCCACAATCACCGTTTATTGCCTTCTTCCTCTTTCATTCTGGCGATTGAACTCTCGGTTTCAATCCATTCTCCTGTCATGCTCTTCAACATGTCCATGTGGGTGGAAGAGGGGCAGCTGGGATTTAATGAAGGGAAGTGGGGATTAGGCAGAAGCACGAGGAGAGGCGACAGAAAAGACCATTCTCATTGTAACAGCAGAGTTTCTCCATGACCTAGTGAGTGGTGAGGCACCTGAGTTTGTGGGGGAGGCAGATTCAATCAGGGATTTGGTAAGACACTCAGACATTGACCTGTCCATCTGAGTGTTCACTCAGACAGACAGAAAGAAAGATGCACATTAAAATTCACCTTTGATGATCTGGGGAAATGAAACATGCTTCCAATCCAATGTTTGCAACCTCAAATCTCTGAAAACACAGACGCATAACCTTCGACTTGTACCAGGCTGTCTCTGAGCCTCCTCTTTTCTTGAGAAAATCATTTTGAGCTGTTCAGCCTTTCCTGGTGATTATCACCGCTATGTTCCTATAAGATTTGTGACTGAACCTTTATTTTCCTGTTCCTTGTGAGTGATGAAAGTAGCAGAAACAGTTCCTGACCTGTGAGGGTTTCAGTTGGAGTATTTATATTTACAAGTCCATTCCCACCCTCACATACAGTGTGAAATTGGTGTAAAACTGAAGGGAGGAATGAGTTAGCACCCACAGAATCATATGTATCTGAGTTGAATGAGCCTCGCATGAGGAAAATGGGACAACAATCACAAATAGTTAGAATCACAGAATCCCATAGGTGCAGACAGAGTCTATTCGGCCCATCGAGTCTGCAATGACCTGCTCACCCACCCTATCCCCATAACCCCACATTAACCATGGCTAGCCCAACCCACATATATTGCAAACTGCGGCCATGTTAGCATAGCCAATCCAGTAACGTTACACATCTGTGGGAGGGTCACAAATTACATCCAAATGCTCGGAATTGTGGATGAAGGCTCACAAATATTTGACTCTGACACAAGTGCTCTGCTTTTCAAAATAAAATCTGGGGGAAACTGCAACCGGAAAGATTTCTGATTATCTCAGGAGGAAGAGAATTCAAAACTCGCGCCATTGACCCACGCGGCGCAGTGATAGTTACAGAGGTCTGGGAACCATCAGAAATGTAACAGGTTGTGAGCAACGTGGGGGTGAGACAAGGACATAAAGACACTCTGTCACACGGGAGAAGGCAGGAGAGATTAAATAGCAGAAATGGTCGTCCCGTAAAGCCATGGGGGATAGAATTAGGGCTGGGAAAGAAACAAGGAAACAAGGCGTGCAGCTGTCAGTGAAATATGTTAAAAAAAGATTATAAAAGCATAGAGGGCAGAGTACAGTCTAAAATTGTTGCTCTCAATGGTGAGTACAAAAAGCTGTAAAGCCTGGGGAGTTTACAGCCAACACATACTCAGGATTGGCCAAGTGGCCTTGATCTGTGCTGTAACTTTATGATAATTTTTTTTCTGACATTTGTAGTTAAAGTATGATGACGCTAGTAACTTTTCAAATTGGACTTGAGTTTAATATTCTGGAGGAGTGTCAAATAAATCACATTGATCACATTCTGCAGATCTTAGTCCTTTACCCTGCATGTTCCAGCATTTCAGTTACATACATGTCCTCTGCCGGTGGGACAGGACATACAGGCATGGTGACAATGGTGTCTAAGTCATTGTAAGCAATGATTCTGTGCGTATGATTGAATCAGCTTGTTGCTTGACTAGTCTGCGTTCCAGCTCACCCAGTAAGATGTTAGCAGGGTGAGACACTACAGTTGGAGCTCCTCTGCCGGTGGGACAGGACATACAGGCATGGTGACAATGGTGTCTAAGTCATTGTAAGCTATGATTCTGTGCGTATGATTGTATCAGCTTGTTGCTTGAATAGTCTGCGTTCCAGCTCACCCAGTAAGATGTTAGCAGGGTGAGACACTACAGTTGGAGCTCCTCTGCTCGCCAGTTCCTTTCATTTC